>NC_082739.1:7793410-8416410 GCF_030144855.1 Hypanus sabinus | reverse complement strand
GGAATTTCTTCAGTGAAGGGTGGTATATCTGTGGAATTCATTGCCACAGACAGCTGTGTGGGCTATGTCAGTGGGTATATTTAAAGTGGAGGTTGAGAGGTTCTTGATTAGTAAAGGTGTCAAAGGCTATGGGGAGAAGGCAGGAGAATGGGGTTGAAAGGAACCATAAGTCAACCATGATGGAATAGTGGAGCAGACTTGATGGGCTGAATGGCCTAATTCTGCTCCTAAATCTTATGTTCTTATGGTCAAGAAGTGGAGCCTTGGGTTAACAGCTCATTGCGTAGCGGTGCCTCCACAGACGTTTCAAATGTTGGGATTATGTGTTCAAGTCACTGATTCACTGAAGCCATCGATTCAGCAGCGGGATTGAGATCCACCGAGCGGATATGATGGATGATAAAGTGAGGACAGAGCAGGGATAAGTTGTGTCATTAAACAGTCCATCCTTGTCCCCCAGTTACATGTACCAAGGTACAGGGAAAAACATTGTTTTGCATGCCATCCATAAAATTCATTGCATTGCAATGACAGAATGCAGAATAAAGTGTTACAGTTACAGGCAGATGCAAGGTCAAAACAAGTGAAGCCAAGAGTCCATCTTATCATACTAGGGGACCTTCAATAGTCTTGTAAATATGGAATAGAAACAGCCTTTGGGCCTATTGGTATGCACTTTTAGGCTTTTGTATCTTCTGCCTGAGCCTTGGTGTAGTTTTTTTCTGTGTTGTTTTCTTACGTAGTTCAGTCTAGTTTTTGTAATGTGTCATGTAACACCATGGTCCTGAAAAAACATTGTCTAGTTTTTACTGTGTACTGTACCAGCAGTTAAGGTCGAAATGACAATAAAAAGTGACTTGACTTGGTGCAGTCACTGCAAGGGTTCAGTGGGGAAGGACAGAGACAGGTTTTTCCACTACTGGACAGGGAGGGACCAAGCTGGGTAAGGAAGCTTCTCAATTATTTTAGAAGTGTATCACCCCAGGGGGCCACATGAGGGGCAACAGTCCTATTGGCTTTCAGGAATGTAATAAAACAGTACTGAAGCATTGACTGTGAATGTAAGAATGAAAAGGTATTACACAGTTTATTTTTGTAAATAAATTTTCTTCTACCTGATGGTGGGGGAGGGGGTGTTAGAGAAGAGGGAACATCCGGGGTTGGTGGGGTCTTTGATTTTGCTGGCTGCCTCGCTGAGGCAGTGAGAAGTGTAGACAGAGTCCATGGAGGGGAGGCTGGTTTCCATCACAACGGGTAAGCAATGCAGTGGGGTGTTTGAATGTGACTCATAAACAGTCAGTGATTTGAAGAACACAGGTAAGTAGTTCAGTAAACACAGTGGATAACATAGAAGGGTATATCAATTGCCATGAGCTGAACTGGATGGGAGGAGTTGAATCAAGTTGTTGAAAACTGAAAGACAAATGGGAAGAGAGCTCAAAGGAAGGTGTTTACTGTCAAAGGATGAGACTGGGAGGAGTGATATTTCTGGAAGAATGAGTAAGGGACGTCTGCGGCAAGAGATCTGTCACATTTGAGTGACAGTTAATGCTATAAATAAAGTGTGGTGAAATTAAGCAATAATGGGTTTCAGGCCATGGGTTATAAGACCATAATGATGCCATGAGTTATAAGACCCAGATATAAGAGCAGAATTAGGCCATTCTGCCTATTGAGTCTGTTCCGCCATTCCATGATGGCTAATTTATTTTCCCTCTCAACCTCATTCTCTTGCCTTTTCCCTGTAACTTTCGACACCCTGACTAATCAAGAACCTATCAATCTCTGCTTTAAATATACCCAATGACATGGCCTCCACAATTTTCTGTGGTAAAGAACTCCACAGATTCACCAGCCATTTCTACTGGTTTATTTTAGCCACACGAATAAACCAGTACCAACACCAAGCAGCTGCTCAGCCTCTGGGAGGAGGCAAGCATGGAGGACCGTGGCAATATCTTACTCTGTGGCAAACAGGAAAGAGACCCCTCCCCTCCATCCCTACAGTGATCAGTTTATTTCCTCCCTTGAAGATGTTTGCACTGAAGTCCCTTAGCATATCCTCCTCTCCTTAGATGTGGTAATACAATAACCACAAGACAGGTTAATCAAGTTATCAGGAGCACTGTGGAGAATAAATTCACAGAGTCCACAAATTCATGGGTTAGTATGTTGAGAAACCGGCAAGGGAACGTTCTGTTCTAGATTTAGTATTGTGTATGAGAAACAGTTAATTAACGATCAGGTAGCTAAGAAGCCTTTAGGGAACAGGGATCACAATTTTGTATATGTATTGACAGTGATTTCATTCAATCTCAAGGCAGGTTCTTAAAAGCAAACCCTGGAGCTATGAGGTGTGACTTGGCTATGGGAAATTGGTAAGCTATATAAAGGGGTTAATAAGCAATGGTTAACATGTAAACAATTCATCCAGCAGCTTGGTTTTTTACTTGTACTTACTTACTGCCCATTTAGGGGCAGCAATGAGGGTCCTCCATCTCTGGCAGTGTTCAGAGCTTTCTTCATCGTGTCAATAGCTTCTTCTCAGTTTTCACTGTCGGTCATGCAAATCCTGGGTGGAGACTTAGGAATACCGCTGCCCTCAGATGTAGAAGGATCTTTCATTGCTGTTTCCGTAACAATTTTGTTTGACCACTCAGGTTTGTTAGCCCTGAGCTGAACCCCTGAACCTGGAGGTTCGGTGAACCACTCTTAGTCTGCCCTCTACCCTTTGATCTGTTTGGCATGGGTGACCCTACCAAGAGCCAAAGCATAAAGCGCTGACTCCAGCCAACATAGCTCTCCTGGTCACTGAGGCACACAAGCCTCTAATCCCAAAGGCAAGGTTGTAGTCCTCTTGAAGGTTTTTACTTGTAGTTCACAATATATAAAAATGTACTAACATAGTGGATATGGAAAGGATTATCCCCCTGGAAAAGTATATTACTAACTGAGGACCACAGTTTAAAAATAAGAGATGCCCATTTAAGACAAAGATAATGTGATCTTTTTTCTTTTAGTTGGTCCTGTGCCTCTGGAATCTTCTTTCTCAAAGTATGGTAGATACAAAGTCTTTAAATATTTTTAAAGGAACAGATAGATTCTTGATAAACAAGGAGGTGAAGGGTTACCAGAGGTAAGTGAGAGTACAGAATTAATGTTGCAGTTAAATAAACCATGGTCTCATTAAACAGTGGAACAGATTTGAGGGAACTGAGGGCCTGCTTTCACTCCTATTTCATCTGTTTGTAAGTTAAAACTGTTAAAACTGGCTTCGGTGCTATTTATGATAGAAGTTTATGGGAGTATTTATGGTACAGGAATATGACGCTCTCCCATTTAAATTAATTCAGTCTCATCCTGTATGAGGTTTTGACACTTTGCCTCTCTCATTGATGGTCTTTGGCTGTTCTTTTCCTTTAATTCAGCCCAGGTTTCTGTCTGCTCTGCTCTGTATAAACACACATTCAGTCACAGCTCCCAGGTTAAACTTCAACTGATCAGGTTAATACCTGAACAAGATAGGATTGTCCAGCTCCTCAATCCCACTCCTCCATTCAGTTACATTACGACTGGACTTCACTCCAGCTCCATGACCCCACCCTTGTCAACCGCAGCACAAAAATCCACAAATGTGTTTTGTCAAGAAAGGGGATGTGTTTGAAAAATAAACTGTTTTAATGACTCGGAGCCAAGAACAGATCAATGGAATGATGTGGGGAACTAGAGCAGGACTTCTAAGTGAAAAGATTCATTCTGTTCTGTAAAACACTTAGACCTCCTCAATCTCAGTCTTGACAGTGCTTCTTGGCCTTCAGCCTTCTAAGGAGTGAGTACCTCATTCCCTCATTCCCTCTGACCTTTGCATAAGGCCTGCTTGGCTGAGCTAGTGCCCTGGAGTGTGACAGAGGACCTGCTAACTCATGATCCTTCACCCAAGGATAACAACAAATTTGTTCCTTGCACAAAAGGGAATTTTAAACAGTACTTACTGTTCTGATAACTAACACTTCAGTGGTTTAGTTAAACTTTGAATAAATAATTAACTAACATTTTAATATTTTACAGAACTGGTTTTGAAATCCTGATAAGATTTCATTTAAAATGAGAATTGGAATATAATGCCTAGAAATATTTGGTTACAGTACAGATGAATCTATCCAGAGTTTCTCCTGTCATCCTGAAGGAGTTAGCGGCCCCAGATATTGATTGTATCTACTCTAGGACCCTCTCTTCAATGGCACGCTGTTTGCTTGAGGACCCGTACTATAAGAACTTAAGACCATAAAACATGGGAGCAGAATTAGGCCACTTGGCCCATCGAGTCTGTTCTGCCATTCCATCATGGCTCATTTATATTCCCTCTCAGCCCCATTCTCCTGCGTTCTCCCTATAACCTTTGGTCCCTTTACTAATCAAAAAACTCGTCAACCTTCGCCTTAAATATACCCAATGGTTCAGCCTCCATAGATGTCTGTGGCAATAAATTCCACAGACTCATCACCCTCTAGCTAAAAGAATTCCTAATTTCTACCCTAAAGGGGACATCCTTCTATTTTGAGGCTATGCCACCTGGTGCTAGACTTCACCATTATTGGAAACGTCCTCTTCATGTCTATTCTATCTTGGCCTTTCAATATTCTTTAAATTTCTATGAGATACCCCCCCCCCACTCTTCTAAACCCCAGTGAGTACAGACCCAGAGCCATCAAACGGTCGTTGTACATTAACCCTATCATTCTCATGAAGCTTTAATGCCAGCATATCCTTTCTTAGATGAGGCCCAAAACTGCTCACAGTACTGCAAATATGTCCTGAACAATGCCTTATAGAGACTAACCTACAGAGGTCTAGTTGTACTGCATTGTGATTACTTCCCCACTTCATTACCCTCCCATCTTCTCCTGCTTCTTTTCCCTTGCTCTCTCATTGCATTCATCGTATTCCTCCCCCCGACCTTTCCCTTTCTTCTCCTTTCAGTCCCTTTGCATTTACTCAGTCTCCTCTTCCTTTCTTCCCTCTCTCTGTGCTTTCACCCTTCTTCTTCATCTGCCGTTTTCTCTTCCTTTCCCCCCACCCCTTGGTCTGCAAGCTAGGAGTATCAAAAAAAAACAAGAGAAAGTAACCTGGGGCCATTAAGAGAGAATCCCTTTTCATCTCCATGTGTGTTGGAAATGAGTCCAAGGACTTGCATGGGCCAAAGATGGATACACTGTATTTATACACTTTCACGTGGTCTGTACCACCAGCTACGTGGTGAAAAAGGCACAACTGTGCCTCTTTCACCTCAGACGGTTGAGGAAGTTTGGTATGGGCCCCCAATTCCAAAAAACTTTCTACAGGGGCACAATTGAGGGCATCCTGACTGGCTGC
Organism: Hypanus sabinus; assembly: GCF_030144855.1. Classification (NCBI taxonomy): domain Eukaryota; kingdom Metazoa; phylum Chordata; class Chondrichthyes; order Myliobatiformes; family Dasyatidae; genus Hypanus; species Hypanus sabinus. The sequence goes on along the minus strand of NC_082739.1, from coordinate 8,411,037 downwards.
ATCACTGTCTGGTATGGGAACTGTCCCTCCCTCAATCACAGGACTCTGCAGAGAGTGGTGTGGACAGCCCAGTGCATCTGTAGTTGTGAACTTCCCATGATTCAGGACATTTACAAAGACAGGTGTGAAAAAAGGGCCTGTAAGATCATTGGGGACCCGTGTCACCTAAACCGCAATCTATTCCAGCTGCTACCTTCCGAGAAGCAGTACCTCAGCATAAAAGCCAGGACCAACAGGCTCCAGGACAACTTTTTCCACCAGGCCATTAGACTGATTAACTCACGCTGATTTGAGTGTATTTCTGTTACGTTGAGTGTTCTATTTATTATTAAGTATTATAAATTACTATGATTGCACATTGCACATTTAGACGGAGACGTAATGTAAAGATTTTTACTCTTCATGTATGTGAAGCATGTAAGAAATAAAGTCAATTCAAATTCAATTCAATTCATGAATGGGGTTTCTGAGACAAGGAGGGTGGCCACTGATCAATTACAAAAAATACCTGGAATTTCCATCAACACACACAAAATTCTGGAAGAACTCAGCAAGTCAGGCAGCATCTATGGAGGGGAATAAACCCTTCTCGGCTCAAACCATTCTCCATAGATGCTGCCTGACCTACTGAGTTCCTCCAGCATTTCATGTGTGTTGCTCTAGATTTCCAGCATCTGCAGAATCTCTTGTGTTTGGGAGTTTCCATTGCCGCCCACCCCTTTCCTATGTCCTTCCTTCTGCTCTCCCCACTCCAATTCAGTCCAATCTTCCTCCTCGTGAACCACCCCCAGTATTGAAATGGTGATAGCCAAGATTGTGAATTAAACACTAAGGCCCTGGATCAGCTTCCTTGACAAATTTAACACATAAACAGATTGAAACAGAGGGATGCCAATTTTATATTCTTACAACTTCTGTTTATACATAGTGTTCAAAATTCAAGGCTCGAGAAAAAGCAAAAAGATAAGAGAGGTTTTCTCTTCCTGATGGGATCTGTCACAGCCTCAAAACATCTCAAACCTGAATAGAACACCTTTAGAAATTAGTGTAGAAATATAGAGAAATATGGCAGCCATTTTTACAAAGCAAGATCCCATAGAACTGTTTTTCTCCATGATTTTAATTGGAGGGTAAATCTTGGCAAAGACTGTGTCAAACCTTCATGCTGTTCTTTAAATAATGTATGGTACTTTTATATCCATTTCAATGATTCCAAATGAATCTGAGGGTAGTGTATGGTGACATACATGTACTTAGATAATAATTTTACTTTGAACCTCAGAGCACATACTGCTCTTCAGCTTAACACCTGTAGGTCAACAGGTAAAATGGGCAGGGAATGGCAGATGGAACTTAGTTCAAATAATTCTAAAGTGATACTTTTTGGAAGTTTTGTTGGGAGTGTTGTTGAACAGCAAGACTTTGAGGTACAAGTACATAGTTCTCTGAGAATGGGAACACAGGCAGATAGGATGAAGAAGAAGGCATATGGCTTGCTTGCATTCATTGGTCAAGGCAGTGGATATAGGAGCCAGAATGTCATGATATAGTTGTACAAAATGTTGGCTAGGCTACACTTGGAGTACTGTATGAACTTCTGGTCTCCATAATAATTTAAAGAGGGTACAGAATATATTCACAAGGTTGTTTCTGGGATAGGAGGGTTTGAGTTATCGGAAGATATTGGACGGGCTACGTTTGTTCCACCTGGAGCAAAGAAGACAGGGAGATGACATAATACATGTATATAAAATGATTAGAGGCATCACTAGGGTTCAAAGTTCAAAGTAAATTTATGATCAAAGTATAATATACTACCTTGAAATTCATATGCGCAGGCTACATTTTGGTCGATATGATCACTTGGCTGTCCTTATCCTACCTGCATATGGGTAAAGGCTAAAGAGCATAGCTCCAGAATCAATTGTTGAAAGGGAGTGCAGGAACTGGGGCCTTGAGTGGAAAGAGTGAGTGAATGAGGCCTCCATTGGTCAGCGTCGACCATGGATGTTGTGTCCTAGCTGTTGAGGTGCACAAGCCAGAGCAGCGCAATATGGAGAGCTGTTGCCCATGTAGCAAGCTCCCCCCTCGACACAACTGATGAACCAAAGGAACGGCAGAGATCATTACCAGCAGCATTACAGGAATTGCCAGTCAGTGATGAACTGAACATAGGATTGTCTTAGGGACTCCAGCTCCGGAATTTTCCCTCAGGGTTCACTCTGAAAGCCTTCCCCATGAGTGCATATAACCACAAGGCAGCAGAGGTTTGAGATCAGAATTTTCCTTCTCCTAGATGAGCTGCCAGCCACAGCTGACGAGCCCCATCTGCCCAAAGCAAATGGTTTTAAGGTGCCAGTAGTAACCCTCCTTTCCCCCTTCTCCTGTCAGTAGAAGTGGTTCCGTCAGACTTAGTAGCTAAGCCACACGTGAAGGCCAGGAGCTGGACTTGGCTGTCAGAGGCTATTTGAGATACACACCATCGGGAGCATTTAATAGGTAGTGGTATCCCCTCTACCCCAAACCTCCCCACCCCCGGCTCTAACAACCTTAAGGAAAGGGACCATGGCAAACATTACCCAATAAGCCAAATGTCGAACCATGAGGTTTCTAAACAGTTAGGTAATGGATAATCAGAGTCTTATTGTACAAGCTGTTTAAAATTCAGGTTAAAACCAAAATGCAGTACTGCCAGATTCCTACAGGCTTCATTGTTAAGTCCAGCAGCTCAGTACTGCCATTGACAGGCTGCCTGTGGTACTGCAACTAGAACCGTAGAACATTACAGCACAGAAACAGGCCTTTTGGCCCTTCTTGGTTGTGCCGAACCATTTTTCTGCCTAGTCCCACTGACCTGCACCTGGACCATATCCCTCCAAACCCCTCTCATCCACGTTTCTGTCCAAGTTTTTCTTAAATGTCAAAAGTGAGCCTGCATTTACCACTTCATCTGGCAGCTCATTCCACGCTCCCACCACTCTCTGTGTGAAAAAACCCCCCTAATGTTCCCTTTAAATTTTTCCCCCTTCACCCTTTACCCACGTCTTCTGGTTTTTTTCTCCCCTAGCCTCAGTGGAAAAAGCCTGCTTGCATTCACTTTATCTATACCCATCATAATTGTATATGCGTCTATCAAGTCTCCCCTCATTCTTCTACGCTCCAGGGAATAAAGTCCTAACCTATTCAACCTTTCTCTGTAACTCAGCTTCTCAAGTCCCGGCAACATCCTTGTAAACCTTCTCTGCACTCTTTTAACCTTATTAATATCCTTCCTGTAATTCGGTGACTAGAACTGCACACAATACTCCAAATTCGGCCTCACCAATGTCTTAAACAACCTCACCATAACATTCCAACTCTTATACTCAATACTTTGATTTAACTGATGATGAAGTTTGCTCAAAAGCAAAAGGATGGCATCATTTTTCCTGATAGCAGGCATCCAGGACAAAGCACTTTCCTTTAAAATGTAGAGCAGTATTATTCAGGATGAAATCAAGAAGCATTTTCTTTTAGCTGGAACTCTCCCTCAGAAACTCACGATGCCTGGTGTCAGGAGCAAGAGTATAGTGTGAATGAAAACTTTCAAAGTAAGCTTTGACAGGTATTTTTGGTAGGAGTAATCAGGGTCACAGAAACAAGGTACGTGAGTGGAATTCAATCAAAGATTATTATTGCAATAGGTCATGGCAATATGTTAAGGACTTAAATATAAAAATAGAGATTGTCTAATCATGGGAGAGCTGCAGGAGAGTTTATGAGGTAACAATATTTCTCCAATGAAGGAGATAAGTGTATTACTTTATCGTCTATAGTCTGTACTTTCTGGTCTATAGCCTGAGTTGCATTGTCTGACTCATGGTCTGTCAATCTATGCTCACAGAAGAGTTATAAATATTGACCTGTTTATGACCAGATGTTGTTGACAAGCCATCAGTATCTTTGGTGTGGATAACCAATATTAAATATATAATTGAACAGCTAAATAGCCTCTTCCTTTCCCATGTATCCAATAGACACTGCAGAGCATAAGGATCAGAAGTCAATAGTTAAGAGGTGTGTTTCTCCAGTGTATCGCAAGAAGAATGGCCATTTGTGTGAGGATAGAAGGAATGAAAGAACAAAAATATCTCTCACAGCAAAAGGAAACTGCCTGTACAGTTGCAAGGAGAGTATTTGGTTTTCTGTTTGCAGTTGCTCTATTGAATCCCTCAGAGACCGTCTCAGCCCATGCTTGTCTTGAGTTTCTCGGTTCCTCTCCCAAAGGTTCCCTCAGAGTGAGTAATCAGATTGCTCCCTGACAAATCATAACTTTCCACAACGAGGGTCACCACAAAATTGTGGAACTGTAAATCTGTCTAGCCAGAGGACAGGTTATCCTGGAAATATCCTTTGGTTATATCTTTCATTCCAGAAAGATTTGGCAATGTTTCCTTTCCTTTTTAGAGTTATCTAAGTTTAGCTTCAACCTCCCCCATCCCCGCTTGTCTCTCTTTGTTCATCTTTGTGAATCGCTGTCTCTCAGTTTTTCAGAATGTCTCTCTACTTGTTGCTTATCTATGTGTGTCTTTCCATTACTTGATGTTTTTATGCCAGTGTCAGTATCTTTTACCCTGTGTGTCAGTATGTGTCTGTGTCTTTGTTGAGTGTTTCTGCCTCAATGTATCTTTCCAAGTGCTTATGTCTCTTTCTCTCTCACACACTCCTCTCTCTGTATATGTGTACATGTCTTTGTCCTGGTATTGTGTTTGTGTGTTTTTACAATGTATTTTGTGTGGTGTGGTGTTTATGCGTGTATCTTTGTATTTCTCTGCCTACTTGTCCATCCACTCTGCTTTCTGTCTGGCTGAAAGAAACCCATTTATTTTAAAATGATTTTGGGACAGGGTGCAGCAGGAGGAGGAGGTGGATAGCTGGAGTGCTTTTGGAGTGGGAGGAGATCTTCAGTGAGGTCAGTAGCAATGAAACTGGATCCTTGCAGTGCTCACACCAAGAGAGGAATGTTCATTACTCTGTGCCGCGAAGTAGGAAGGCCAGCCCCTCGAATAGAATCAGCTACAGCCACCATCCAGTTTTAACTGCTTTCCCCCCTCCCCACCCCCCCACACCCACACACACACACCGCCCCCCTACAGCCCTTTAACCAACACACAATCTCATCCTGTCACAAAAGCAGTGTCACTGAAATTACTACTCCCGTCTGGAACAACTTGGTGTGGCTCCGAGGACTTATTATTCAATTTTGAAAAGCAAAGGGGGAAGGAAGAGGGAAGATTCTGGAGAAACACTGGGATTGATTTAAATCCGGCAGCACCGCTCTGACCTCCTTTTGGACGGAGGGCAGTGGAGGAATTAATTCGAGTCGGGCGGTCTGTGCGGTCAGCTCGCAGTTGGAACCAGGAGAAAGGTGAGGGAGAAGTGGACTGACAGATTTACAAGTCTCGCTGCCTCACTCGCTTTGTTCTTTTGTGTTTTCCTTTTCTCTTTGTGCGTGGCTCACTTGTCTCTCTTTGTGCGCCACAGTTCTCCCTACATGGGAGACTTTGCCTGTTTAATTTATGTGTGATTTCTTTGTCTCCGATGTGTATGTACATGTGGATGTTTTGAGCCTGTGTGTGACTCCGTGTGTGCATGCAGGTGTGTGTGTACATGTGGATGTTTTTGAGGGTATATATGTGTGTGTATGTGGATGTTTTGATGTATGTGACTCCATGCATGCGTGTGTCTCTCTATCTATATATATTTGCCCTTTTTTGTTTTGCTTACGCTCTCCCTGTGCCTCAAGTTCCATCTGACCTTTGCTCCGTGCATATCTTTTTTAACTTTGTCTCTCCATTCCTCCAACTGTCCATCATTCTGTCCCTCCTTTTCTCTATCTCTATCTCTGTTCAGTCTTTACACGTCAAAACTTGATTTAGATGTAGGAGCAGTAAATCCCACGGCATGGAGTGGACTGTTTCCCATTTAGACAGAGCAGACCGGCAATACTGAGAGTTGTCTGAAGCTTTGATGTTAGAAATGTGATCCTCGTGCCAGTGTAGAGAGTTTCCCCATTCTCAGATCAAACATCTCAACATTCAACCAAAGAACAAAAGGAACAAATGTACAAAATTGGACTGGAAAACAGAAGTTTGTTTTCTAGACAGATTTAAGATGATTTTGTTTCATACATTTTAAGTTATTTGAAAGTGCAGCTGTAATGAAAATGAAATGGAGATATAATTGTGTGATATCAAAATTTGCTTTATATGCGATATCCTGATAGATTGTCAGAATTTTCAGCAAGAGTTTCTTCACTGAAGCTTTGATATTTGGATGATCACAAAATGGCCCCATTGTTGTGATGTTCATGGTGTGAGCACATGTTGAGATGCTCACAGTGTAACCACATTACTGAGATATTCACAGTGTAACTTCACCGTGTGAGCCCATGTTGAGATGCTCATGGTTTAACCCCATTGTTAAGATGCTCGTGGTGTGACCCTATTGTTGAGATGTTCATGGTGTGAGCCTGTGTTGAGATGTTTGTGTGTGACCCCCCCATTCAGATTCTCATTTTGTGACCATGTTGAAATGTTCACAGTATAACCCCGCTGCTGAGATGTTCACAGTGCGGCCCTGTATTGAGATGTTTTCATGTGATCCTGTGTTGAGATGACACTGTGACCCCATGTTGAGAGGTTCACATTGTGACACCATTATTTGCACCCTTATGTTATGACCTCTGTTTAGATTCCTAGACTGGCCCTATTTTTGGGACCCTTTGAAGATGGCTCCCACTGTTATTGGAATTCTTAGTGTGTGATTTCTTTTATGATGAAATTATAATCCTGTATCATGGCCCCTCTCTGTCACAGAGATTCTTCTAATGTGGCTCCCTCTGAGGATATGATCCTTCTGATGGGAACCTCTGTAGATTATGTGACTACCCCTTCATTGTTGGGATCCTTATATGAGTTCCTGGGAGAGTCAAGTCCTTAGGATGTCACTCCATCTATTCATGGATCCTTCCAGTGGTATTTCCTCCATCACTGGGATCCCTTCATTGCAACTCATTTATAATTTGGATCTGTTTTATGATGTCCCCTAGTGAGTGTGCTCTTTTTTATAATATATTCGTACCATCGTCTTGACAAATGCAGGCTTAATATTGTTCTTTTCATAAAACTGACTGGAATCTATTAGTAGTCATACAGTTTTGACACTTTACCACAAAACACAGCAGGTGCATAGCGGATGTATCTGGTTGATATTGATATGTGGCCTCAGGCAGAGGAGGTACAGTCTGAGGGCAGAGTCGCAACGGGGGATCAAGAAGAGACTCCAATTTGCAATCAACAACAGGCCAAGTGAAACTTCAATGAAACAAGTGGGAAGGTTAAAGCACTTCTTTTCAGAATCTGAATTGGGTTTGTTGCTTCTGACATATGTTGTGAAATTTGTTGCTTTGCGGCAGTAGTAATATGCTTATAATGCATAGATTGGTTAAGCCATATCCTATATTAGGATGTCAAAACTTGAAAAAGTACCTTATTTGTTGTGGTGTCCTTTATATTGTCTTAAGGTCATGTAGCTTGTGAAAGTGCAGTTTTTTCCTTTCCTGGTCTTATAGCAATCTTCATAGTGCTATTCAATTGTGGAGGGTTTGTCCCACACCAACTTTCAGTTACTGTTAATACTGGCCCAGGACAGTCCCACACCTGCCGTTAACAGCTCAAATGTTACCATACCTGCTTTATCTTGCACCCACATTAGCAAGCACAAACATTTCTGGGTTGTCATGCAGCTGGACTTTTCTGAATGTAGACCCACAAATTCTCCTCCCTCCCCCAACCAATTTCAGCTCCCCGGCTAATATTAGCATTTGATTTCAGCTGGAGCCCAGGCTGTGATTTAAAATACTTTAATTGCCCATTTACAGCCTGGCTGTCAAAGGCTTTTCAATTTCTATTCTTTTTAAACATCTAAGCTAAAGGTCCATTGGTCAACCAGTTAGTTTTCCTTGCAATTTACATCTGATTAAGCCTTCTGTTTCCTAAGGTGCTGGAGTTTTATCAATCCCACCTCCCACTGTAGCCAAATTGCTTCTATTAATCTGCATAACCTCAATGCTTGACTGGGCCAAAACTGGGAATGCCTGGGTTTACAAGGCGATCAAATCCGTCCACAGGATTATGAAGGATTGGCAGTCTACATTTCACAGTTCTACATGTTATATTACAACCACTTCACGGTGTAAGAAATCCATGCAGCAGAGAGTGATAGATGAACCCTGGGTTCAAAGTCAAAAGTTAGAGTAAAATTTATTATCAAACTACATATACAGTATGTTATACTGTCTTAAGATTCATTTTTGCAGGCATTTACAGGAAAATAAAATACAATAGAATTTGCAAAGAAAGCTATACATAATCAAACACTTGACAAACAGCCAATGTGCAAAAGAAGACAAATTGTGCAAATAAGAAAAAAAGTAATACTGAGAACGTGAGTTGTAGAATCCTGTAGATTGTGCAGTCAGTTCAATGTTGAGATGAGTGAAGTTATCCACGCTGGTTCAGCAGCTTGATGGCTGTAGGGTAATAACTGTTACTGAATCTGGTGGTATGGGATCTAAGGAGGTGTGGTGCCTGTCTCCTGATGGTCGTAGCAAGAAGAGGGCATGGCCTGCATGGATGGGGTCTTTGAGGATGGTTCTTTCTGCTGACAGCACTCCTTGTAAGTGTGCTCACCGGTGAGGAGGGCTTTCCTGTGATGGACTGGGCTGTATCAGCTACTTTCTGGAGACTTTTTCATTCTTGGGCATTGGTGTTCCCATAGCAGGCCGTACTGCAACCAGTTACTCTTTCCTGTGCATCTGTAGAGTTTTGTCAAAGTGTTTGGTGACATGCTGAACCTATGCAAACTTCCAATAAAGTACAGTAGAAACCCTGTTATGCCGCCTTTGTGATGGCACTTCCATGCTGGTCCTAGGTATGATCCTCTAGTGTGATGAATAAACTCTTCTTGGGCTTCCAGCTAGGTACAGGTATCAGTTATAACCGACATTTCAATGACAAACTTTGCCATCTTCTTCAGGGATGATGTCTGGGCATGGCTAGACCAGTGGTATTTATAACCCTGTAGTCTGTCCCTTGGTTATAAATAACACCAGGCTAGACATACCCAGGCATTGTCCCCGAAGCAGATGGCAGAGCTTGTCATCAAAACCTCAGTTATAGTCGAATCCAGCAGCTAGCTGAAAGCCCGAGAAGATTTTATTTGTCATATATGCCGGGAAAGCTAGATCCTTCTTGTCTAGTGTGATAACGCCAAGGAATTTAAAGTTACTGAGTCTCAACAGGTTCAATAGTTTCAATAGGTACATTTAATGTCAGAAAAATGTATACAATATACATCCTGAAATTCTTTTTCTTCACAAACAGCCATGAAAACAGAGGAGTGCCCCAAAGAATGAATGACAGTTAAAAGTTAGAACCCCAATGTCCCCCCAGCTCCCCCCTCCCATGCACAAGCAGCAGCAAGGCAACGTCCCCCAACAACAAAAAACCCTTGGCACCCCAAAGACTTTGCATTTCACCCAGTAGTCAACAGACCACAGGCTCTCTCTCTCCCTAATAAGAGAAAAAGAGGTGTCCCCGTTTCACAGCGAGACGGGAGACATAACAAAACAACTCACTGATTTATGGTGTAAAATTCTATTGCATCACTTTTTTCAAGCTCTGTGCCTCTGGGCACACAGCCAGTAGCAAGGATGCTGCTTCTGACCTTCCTTGTTCTCCCATGATGCATCAGTCGGCAGCACCAGCCTTGAATCAGCCCGTCTCCAGAGCCAGGAAAATCTGGCACCCTGAAGATGCACTAGTCTTCCAGGCCGTGACCTTGGCATATCCAAAAGCGGCCAGTCGTGAGGCCCTGAGAGTGAAAAACCAAAGTCAGAGTGTAACTCCAGGTCAAGGTCTTCAAAAGAGCCTGAAGGGGGGGAAAAAAGAGATATCAAAGATAGAAGTAGAGCTGTTTCCAAAGATGCCATTTAGCGCCATCTCTCCAACTCCGATCCCGTAATGAGGACCTTCGGCTTCTTCCTCCTGTAGTCAGTAATCAGTCCCTTGAATGAACAGATCTGTCTTGATGCTTCTAGATTAACAAGGCAAAATATTCCCTCTGCTGGTAAATGCTTCCTGGCTTCTGAACATATGGAAGCTGTACATAACTGTACATGAATCTTCATCTGTGCTGTTTATATGTGTAAATCTAGATAGACACACGTGTGTGTGTGTGTGTATAAGTTTACAAGGTATGCACATGTTTGCACACTGTTTGTAGATATATGTATGTGTTTGTGCTTGTGTGTATCGGGTTTGTGTCATACACATCCCTTTCAAGTTTATGCAGGCAGGTAAGTCTTATTTAACTTTTAGTGATGTTGGCAACAATCGAATCAGCTCATCATTGCTTATCTCTTGGGGTCAAATGTGACCAGTTCATTTGGGAGAGCCAACTCAGGGCTGTCAGTTTCCATCGGATCAACAAAAATAATCAAAGCTTGTGGCGGATAAATGGAGATGAAAGCGAGAGAAAACATCAAACAGTGCAGTCCATGATAGGATCAAATGAATCAATTAGTCTCCAAGAGCTTGCTTCCTCTGGGAGTCGTGAGTTAGCAGAATAACAAACAAAATATTAAAGCATCTCACAACATTGTGTTTAAATGCAAGTGAAAACTAACCAGGAAAATGTGATTCAGTCTTGGGTAAATAGCCCAGGTTTCTTCCATTCCAAGTGAAAATTCAATAGGTTTCAAAGGTACATTTAATGTCAGAGAAATGTATACAATATACATCCTGAAATTCTTATTCTTCGCAAACATCCATGAAAACAGAGGAGTGCCCCAAAGAATGAATGACAGTTAAATGTTAGAACCCCAAATCCCCCCCCCCCACAAAATAAGCAGCAGCAGCAAAGAAATTCCTCCTCATCTCAGTTCTAAATGTTCATCCCTATATTTTGAAGTTGTGCCCTCTATAGGAAGCGTCCTCACCCACTATAGGAAGCATTCTCTCCACTCTATCTAGGCCTATCAATAGTCCATAGTTTTTAATGAGATTCCCCCCATCATTCTGCTAAACTCCAGCGAGTGCAGACCCAGAGCCACCAAACATTCCTCATGTATTTCCCCTTTTATTCCCATCTTCCTGCTGTAAAATGTTGAAAACTTCTTTGCAATTCCTTCTAGATGTTGACACCTGAGCAAGGACAGGGTGTTGATGGTGGGCCTTCTCATGGTGCGATTGATGTCAGTGAATGGCCAGCAGATTTACTGTACTTTAGAGGACAATTGAGAGTTAAATGAGAAGGAGAATTTGCATTTCCATAGCACCGTTCATTATCAGGACACCTCAAAGCTTTTCACGGCCACTTAAGTGGTTTGGAAATGTTGTCATTTATAATGTTGGAAATACACACGTTGGTCTGGGAACTGGAATTGCATAAAGGACAAGTGGGATTAAGATGCCATGTTCCCTTCTTTGGGGAACTGCCTGAAATTATTGCAAGTTATTGGTCACATTTAACGACGCCTGCTTTTTAATTTAATAATTTTAACACTGTTGAAATGGAACTGGTGCTACACTGAACTGAGTTTTGGTCCTCATACCTTCTCCAAGATCAAAGACAGATTACCGCTTGCCTGAATACAACTCCAACCCTGCCTCAGCACCTCCAGATGTAATTATGGCAGTAAACTGGTGCACAGCCTCCCACATTACATGCTCCATACATTTTCTCACCTCTCACCTGAGTCCCAACCTACCCAGTCTCCTTCACCCATCAGTGTCCCGCTCACTGATCGACAATGCTCCTGGTTCCCCCTACATATTGATTTTTAAATTCTCATTCCTATTTTCAGGTCCCTCCATTCAGCTGTACCACCATCCCAGATGTCTCTTGCTTCTTGGAGACACTTGAGTTTGCATTCTCTCTCGAATGCTGTCCAGTTGTGCTAATCTTCTCTCATCTTCCAAAAAGCTTCGTAGTAATAATGTTGCCAAACATTTTGACCAGTCCTTTCAGCATCTACTCCCACATTTTTTCCCCTGTTAAGTTCCTTGGTGTATTTTATTACATTGTAGGTGGGTTGCAAATTTTAGTTCGTGATCTGAAACTCGTAGCAGTCCATATCCATACAATTTTGCACTTTATTTTCTGTTTCCCAAACGTGTGACTTCTGTTACCACAGATTCTGCTGTGTATTCCAGATTTCTGCTGATAAATGGTACGAACTTTTGCAAGATTGGGAAGGGAGCCCTCTGGGGTTTGCACAGATCTGCAGGGAAAGATACCACACACAAGGTAGTCTGCACTGAGTTACTGAAGAAAGAGTTGCATTTGTAAAATGAGTGTCAAAGAGAGAAAGACCTGTTGTAGATCTCTGTACATTCTCTGAAAAGGAGGCCTGCTGTACACTGTGCTTACCTCTCCACTAGCACATGGCTCGTCCCTCTTCTGGAAGCATTGCAATTCTCAGCTGGAATCTCCAGTGTGTTATATAGGTTGTCGGTTGTAAATTCTGCCATCATTTGACCCGAGTGCATGTGGTGTAGAACCAAACTTTGACTTGCATTTGAACATCCAAATCTGAATTTCTCAACTGCACACCCAAACTGGTTTGAGCTGGAATGGTGAGGGGCAACTGCACCTGTGGCAAATGAAGCCTGAATAGACACATAGGTGTTTTTTTCACTCCTTTACCAAGGAGTTTTCCATTCTTTTCCTCAATATAGTTAGCATTCTTGCCTAATCTGAGGTCATTTAGCTCGAACACTGACATTGTAAATTTACTGCTCAGCCAAGTATAACTGCAATGAGCAGAATGGCCTCCTTCTTGAATTTCTATGATTCTATTGCTATAAAATGCTGAAAGCTCCCAGCGGGCCGGAAAGCAGAGAAAGAACTTGAGCCGATATTAAAAGCCGATTTCCATGCAACGGATAGGTGTTGAAGAGGGCTGAGCGGAAGAACAGTTTTGTTATTCAGTAGGGCAATGAAGCTTCAAAATTCTCTACCTCAGAGAGCTTAGTTGCTGAGTTAATGAGAGCAAACATGATAGATTTTTGGAATGTGGGGAAGTGAGGATTAAATGGAACTAAAAAAGATAGGATCATATTGAATCACGATGTTGGCTCTGCTTTGACTTTTAACGTTCTTATATAATGTAGAAGTGTTGTAGTGAAGTAGTGAAGACCAAATTCAAAAAAGGGAGTGTTTTCCTAATTAATGTTTGTTACAGAGAAACAGGTCCAATGGCCAAATAAGAGTGAGATAGCTTATAGATAGCACATAGAACAAAGAACTGTTATGCTCTATAACTTCAAAACATTAAATTAATTCCAATGAAGACACAGGAAGTACAGGTACAACTTTGTCTGTACTTTAATTGAGGTGCACTTGTATCACATGGTAGTGTGATGACGTATGCAATTAAGGTATTTTTACATATTACCTGTAATTAATTACAGGCAGTCCCCGGGTTATGTACGAGTTCTGTTCCTGAGTCCGTCTTTAAGTCGGATTTGTACGTAAGTCAGAACAAGTACATCTGGTATTATTTAGCGTCAGTTGGTCAAACGTTTATCTCAGTATATAGTATATATTTTACCTTTCTATGCGTATAAAACACTTAAGAAACATATGTATTCTAATAATTAAACCACTGCGTTGCTTAGCAATAATTGTAGCTTTCATCGGGGCAGGGCATTTCACATGCTCCATTATTCTCACTTTAACCGTTATCCTTTAAAATTGTTCCGATCGTTGACCGACTGTAGCCTAACGCTTTTTCAATGACCGATGGCATTTCACCTCTTTCCAAACACTTAATTATTTCCGCTTTATTTTCAATCGCGATCACTTCCCATCAATGGAACAGAAACACTGCAGGTGGCGGGTCCGAACCTGCACCTGGCTCCTAAGGACCACCGCACTGATTTCCCCGGGTCCTAAACTGCACCGCACTGAGACAGGTTAAGTGGGACAAGTGGGGGCTGTGCTGGGTTTGGGTATTTGATCCTTCACAATATTCTGCGTGGGAATTTAAACTGGAGGTGGCAGTGTTTTTTTTAACGAGGTCGAGTTGCGAGCTCAACATCAACCCGGCACAGATGGTACTGGAGTCGCTGGATTGACATCAACCCAGCACGGGAGTGGTCTGTCACTAAATTGAACTCAGGACCCTCTGTTCTCTAGCCCAGCGCTGATCTGACTGCGTCACCAGCCGACTGGAATGTGGGGGGGGGGTGGGGTCAGGGTGAATCTTACTAAGAAAAATTGTCAATGTCAATGGCAACGACTTAAAATGGCGGACGGCGTCGCGATCCGACTTAAAATGGCGGACGGTATTCTCCTTCCTCGGTTCGTAAGTACGAGTTGTCCGTAAGTCGGATGTTCGTAACTCAGGGACTACTTGTAAATGAACAAAAATACTCAATCAACCGATATATATATACAAGATTATTCAAATATCATAGAAATATTAAATACACAACAATAACAGTACAGGCCCTTCGGCCCATGATGTTGTATCGACCCTTTAACATAGTCCAAGTTCAATCTAACACTTCCCTCCCACATAGCCCTCCATTTTTTTCCCACATATGTGCCTATCTAGGAGACTCTGAAATGCCCCTAATAGTATCTGCCTCTACCACCACCCCTGGCAGCTCATTCCACACGCACACCACTCTGTGTAAAAAAAAACACCTACCTCTGACATCCCCCCCCTGTACTTTTTCCCAACACCTTAAAGTTCTTCCCTCTCGTGTTAGCTGCAGGCACATGCATATGCATGGGATTTGCTTAATTGGGCATGATGGAGCACAGACATCATGGGCTGAAGGGCCTGTTCGTGCATTGTTCTATGTTCTAGGAGGCAAGTACCTCATGCTTGTACCTGAATGGTATTGAATGGAGCTTCCTTTTCATTTGTGCTTGCTTGCACATTTATAGATTCTTCAGACAGCAGGATTCCAAATTGTAAAATCATATTTCCATTACTACTGTTCCCCTTGCTGACTCCATTAGTACAGTGAATAAAAGTTTCCTCATGGGCAGTGCTCCCCAAGGCTTTATAAAATGTGGTGGATAATAAGTTTAAATTAAAAGGCAATTCAGATAATATCATACATAATTACCCAGCCCACTACAGAGTGATTGTGTTCCATTTTATGTGGAGCAACTCTATAAAAATGATGAGACGTGAAAAATTTCAACCAAATATTTGCACACCCTGGTGAACCTATTTCCACGCACAGAATTAGTGACACACTTACAGGTTCCACTTGAATTATTGCCTCTCAAATACTAAACTGGGGCAACTCCTGCAAAAACATTTCAGGGAAACCAACCCCTGCATCCAGAGATATTATTCAAAGGATATCCCGAGAGATCATTGTAAATAACAATAAACTTCAATTGTGGATATTCATGTCAGGGCAAATCTTGTACAGTTCTGTTCACATGTATATATAGTTAGGGTGCCTAAGACTTTTGCATAGTACTGTACATTGGTTAAACTAGGATTGTGGTTGGCAAACAGAAATAAGAGTACTTCGCTTTGAATTAGCAAATGTTAATGGTATTAATAGCGAATAGTATTAAATGTTATTTGGTAACTGGAAAGACATAATATATAGTACCATGCAAAATTCTTATGCACCCTAGCTATATATACTGTATGTGCCTAAGACTTTTGCGCAGTACTGTATATAGTGATACATTTTAGGGAAAGCCTTGCAAATGTAGAGACCTTTGGAACCTCAGTAGGTATGGATAATTTTAGGACACCCCAGAAACCACTAATAAGTTTGGGGAGCTCTTCTAAGTACATAAGGATTTCAGGGCATCCTCGCAAATAAGATACATTTCCAAATAACCTCTGTAATGTGGGTATATTTCAGGATAAGCTCTGAAGACTTTGAATCATTAAGGAGGAATCACTGTCAAGTAATGCCATGTAATTAAACCCCTACAAAAACTGACAAGTTTGACTGAGGGAGTCAGTTATCAAAACTATTGTTCAGTGGCATTAATTAGCAATGAGAAAAGTGAGTAATCTGGTATTGGAGATGGCATAGTAAATAGCAGAAATCTAATGATCTCTGCCTACAACTTGGTTTGAAAGCCCGATGTTCACGACAGACAAGTGAGCTATTCCAGTAGCACTGCTGTATTAAATGTTTTAACGCTTTCAGTGGATAAATTGAAACGGGTGATGAACAGCTAGACACAGTCTGTAAATCCAGGTGAGTGCTCCAGGAAAAATACACTGTTTGATCCATGGTCCACTGAGAAGAGGTCTTCAAGATGGAGAATTCAAAATATTTGTTGTAGGAAGTCTTATACTTAAACCTAGTTTTTCATTCTGAATATTAATAAACTGTAAAGTTATTCAGTATTGGAATAGCAGGCTGAATAATTGCTTTACTTGAAGACAGTGGCTCAACATAGTGAAATATCCCAAAGAACCAGAAAGAGGATTGCACACCATGAGCCTGGTCTGAAACGTTGGTTTTAAAGAGCTTCATAGAAGAGTTGGAAAATTCAAGGGTTTTCTGGAGACAGATGGCATGACCATCAAAGTTGGAGTGAAGAGTGCAAGGGTTGGAGCGGTGTGGAGTTTTCAGGAAGTTGGAGGGCTGGAAGGAGGGATATAAGCAGGAAATGGAAGTTTGTTTTAAGTTCTAGGTTGCTGGACCAAGAGTCATTGTACATCAGTGAACATAGGGTCGATAAGTGAAATGGACTTGATGCATTACAATATATTTTAAAGCACTGAAAATTTACAACACAGTTGTTCCATTGGTCCTAAGCCTGGCAGATTATTATCCTTGTAGGATTCATCCAAATACTGTTCAAATGTGATGGAGGTTTGTGCATCTACACATTTTTGGGTAGAACAATCCAGTTTCCTGTCACCTTCAGGTTCAAATCACTTCTCCTCTTCTCCCTCTGTCAACTATTTTAGTCCCATACCCCTGACATATTGACCTGTTAAGAGACAGTGGTCCTTTCACTTGAGGTTCCCAACCTTTTTTCTGCCATGGACTAATACCATTAAGCAAGGAGTCCATAGAGTCTCAAGTAGATCATGAATGGATTGGGGCAAGAGAGATTTTGACCCAAATAATGTATAAGTTCAATTTGTTTTTGAGCATGTAGGTATCAGGTTCAACATCATCTGCTTTTGATCTCCATAAAACATAGGAGCAGAATCATGCCATTCGGCCCATCTAGTCCACTCTGCCATTCCATTATGGATGATTTATTTCCCCTCTTGACCTCTCCTGCCTTCACCCCACAACCTTAGACACCCTTACTAATTAAGTACCCTCTAAGTTTCTTGTTGTTTAGCCAACAGGTCACTTACGTTATGGGGGTCACACTTTACAAAATAACACATCTATTTTGATTGAATTATAAGGTCATGCTTCAGCTGAGTGGGTTTGAAAATGTCTAAAACATCCCAGGCTGAATTATTACCTCTTCATTTACCAGAGAGCTGAGCACAACACACTCCCTGTCAGACGTCAGTGCTGCAGATTAATAGGTTGTAGGCTGTTACATACTAAATTCCTTTCTCCTCTTGTAATGTGGTGACAAATGTTTTAAGATGTCTAGCTTTACGACTTCCCTGCATGACATTGTTCCATTGTCAATTGCTGTTTCAGTTCATTCATAAACTAAGATTCTTTCTTCAGCACAGTGGATCGGACCATGGAAAGGTTAATATGCTTCAGACCCAAGAAAACATGGTCCAAATCCATCAAATGCAAAAGCCACAACTAACTATCACCCTGTGTCAAAAATAAACTACTGTAGAAGTTGGAACCTGAAATTAAAACATAAAATTGTGGATACACTCAGTGGGACTGCGGTGAGACAGAATTAGCTTTTGACTGTGCCAGAAACAACACCTTGCATTTTTACAGTGTATATAATAGTGTAAAATAGCCCAAAATGCATCCAGAGTATTTGTCTCCAAGTCAAATTTAAGAAGGATTAGAATGAGTAGATATGCTTTAAGAAGCATCCACAAGGAGTCACGTGAGGCATTTAAGAACTTAAAGACTGAGTAGCTAATAAATAACTGCAAAGTTGGTTGATTAAAAATTGTGATACATAGGTCCAAGTATGGGACAAGAGTAGATAACTTGAAGGAATACTTTCTGGGACTAGAAGAGCTTCCAGATTTGGGAAAGGTCAAGATCCTGGAAGGATCTGAAATCAAGGATGGTAGTTTTAAAACGGAAGCATCATCAGATAGAGAGCTAATATTGGCCAGGGAGCGGGTGTTGATGGCTGATTCAGACTTGAGGGGCGGTCCTTATGGTTTCTAAGTGGAAAAATAACATCTACTACTGCGGTAAGTGGAGTCCCCAGCATAATTCAGGACAGATTGGGGTCTGGGTCTAGTGGTATGGAGTGCAAGAAGACTGGGGACGCTCCATTGCTGCAGCCTTCTTCCACCTTTACTGCCGGTGTGACATGTTATCATCCTCCACCAGCTCCACTGCTGAGGTCTTGGTTGGATCACTCTTTGTCTGGAACATCCCCCTTCCACCGTTTGTGACCTACCAGGAGCTAAGCACCAGATAGCTACACTCTCACTCTCATGATCTCTGGAACACACCATGTGACAAAGTGATGATCCTTGGAGAAGTTAAAGCCTGGTAAAATGAAAGCAGGACCTCCAGTGATGTCATAAAATGGCAGGAATAAGCAAGGGGCAGGTTGGGAAAGTGGTAAGCATCTTTTTGGGCTGGTGAAGAAAACACAGACAGGGATAGTGAGGCCAAGAAGGACTTTTGACAGCGCTGAGGCTAACAACTCTTCGAAGTCAACAGCTGCAGGAAAGAAGGCTGGATGCGACTCAGTGGGTGCCTGTGGTTTGGCTGGGTAGATGGTATTGGAGACTTGAAAAAAGGACTGCTGAGGCAGGAGGTAACAAAAGCCCAGATGAGGGGCCACAGAAGATGTGCTGAGGTGGGCAATTTCTTTGTGGGGTCTTCTCAGGAAGAATCAGAGCACATTAGGAGTCAGTCCTGATGAAGAATCTCGGCATGAAACATCGACAATCTATTCATTTTCATAAATGCTCCCTGAGATGCTGAGAGAAACTAAAAACACTAAGAGAAAATTTTGAAGCAGATGTGGTGCTGGTAAATATATGGATTACTGGGATTTTAGATGAAATGTTTAAATTAGCTTCCACAACACAAAAGTATATGTTGGACAGATGTCAGCTTTATGTGAAAATAAACTATTTCTGGATGTACTGTATAATTACTTCACTCGTGAAGTTGGCAGCCCCTGGGCCTTGAGGCAGTGTGTGTCGCAGAGCTGCATTTCTCAGCACGGTCCTTGATTTAACTTTATGACTGGTTCCAACAGTTATGTGTGTGGTTTACAGCCACTAATGGACAAGAGAACCAGAATCAGCTTTATTATCACTGACATACTGTCTGTTGTAAAATTTGTTGTTTTGCAGCTGTAGTACAGTGGAATATGTAAAAATTTCTATAAGTTACAATAAGAATATGTTTTTAAAAATGCAAAAGAAGTAAAATAGTGAGGTACTGTTCATGGGTTCAGAGGGAAAGAAGCTGTTCCTAAACCATTGAATGTGGGTCCTGTATCTCCTCGTTGATGGTAGTAATGAGAAGAGGCATGTCCTGGATGGTGAGGGTCCTTACTGACTGATGCCGCCTTTGGAAGATGTCCCTGTTGATGGGGAGGCTAGTACCCATGATGGAGCTGGCTGTTTACAACCCTCTGCAGCTTCTCTGATCCTATACATTGACGCCTCCATGCCAGTCAGTGATGCAACCAATCAGAATGCTCGTCACGGTACATGGAAATTCGCCAGAATCTTAGAAACGTAGAACACTACAGCACAGTACAGGCCCTTCAGCCCTCCATGTTGTGCTGACCTGTATAATCCTTAAAAAAAGTACTAAACCCACACTACCCCATAACCCTCCATTTTTCTTTCATCCATGTGCCCGTCCAAGAGGCTCTTAAATACCCCTAATGTTTTAGCCTCTACCACCATCCTTGGCAAGTCATACCAGGCACTCACAACCCTCTGTGTAAAAAACTTACCCCTGATGTCTCCCCTAAATTCCCTCCCTTAATTTTGTACATATGCCCTCTGGTGTTTGCTATTGGTGCCCTGGGAAACAGTCTTTGGTGACAGTCTTCGGGTGCCCTGGTGGTGTAGCGCTTAGCATGATGCAATTACAGCTCGGTGCTTCCCAGAGTTCAGGGTTCAATTCTGACGCGGTTCTGTGAGGAGTCTCTATATGTCCTCCCCGTGGAATGCGTGGGTTTTCCCTGAGTGCTCCGGTTTCCTTCCACAGTCCAAAGATGTGCCGGGTAGGTTAATTGGTCATTGTAAATTGTCCTGTGATTAGGGTTGTGGGGTTGCTGGGGCATCATGGCTTGAAGGGTCGAAAGGGTCTGCTCCACACTTTATCATGAAATAAATACCGGATCAGAATCAGGTTTAATATCACCGGCATGTGTCGTGAAATTCGTTAACTTTACGGCAGCAGTACATTTTAATACATGATAATATAGAAAGAAAAAATAAGTAAATATATCCAAGTATATTACATATAGTGATAAACAGAAATAATATATATAAAAATTAGTGAGGTAGTGATCAAGGGTTCAATGCCCATTTAGAAATTGGATGGCAGAGGGGAAGAAGCTGTTCCTGAATCGCTGAGTGTGGGCCTTCAGGCTTCTGTACCTCCTACCTGATGGTAACAGTGAGAAGTGGGCATGTCCTGAGTGCTGGAGGTCCTTAATAATGGCTGCCACCTTTCTGAGGCACCGCTCCGTGAAGATGTCTTGAATACTACGGAGGCTAGTACCCAAGATGGAGCTGACTAATTTGCCAGGTTCAGTTTGATAGCTGCTGGGAACTGGAACAACCCCCCCCCCCCTCACCCCTCCCCTCCATTCAGTCTGTTGTTATGGAGCAGTCAATCCCAGCAAAGATTCGTCTGTAAAGTCAGAGAGTAAAAGGTGAGGGAGTTAACAGTAGCCTTCGTTATTATTCAGGCTGGGCATACCATTTGTAATTTATTATCTCTAGCAGTCAATGCAGAGCCGGTTTACAGACAGACGGAAAGGAATATTTACTGCATGAGAATGGGTCATTCAGGCCAACAGTTCTGTTTATTCTTCAGCACATCCTCCCACCCTCCTTCACTCAACTGCACATGCAAATCCTTTCATCCATGTGATCATTTAGCTTTCATTTTGAACCTCCTTGCTATTTGCCTCAAATGCTCCTTGTAGTAGTGAGGCCCAGATGTTAGGCACTGTCTGGATAAGGACATTTATTTTTCCTCTATTTCCTATTGTTATATTCATGGTTCCTTATTGCCCATTTCCACTTTTGAGACTGACCTAGAAGCTCTGACTTCACATCTGTCACAAGCATGGGCTGGATATGCACTCCTTTGTTCAAGCCAGAGAACAATGGACACCTCTGGGCTTGATTCTGTTCTGTGCTATAGGTCAATAGGAAAGTAGCTGGAGGAACTGGTTTCAAGAACCTGTGTGCTGATGAACGGTCTTAACCCGACACGTTGACAATTGGTTTCCTTCCACAGATGCTGTCCTACCTGCCAAGTTCCTCCAGCATTTTGTCTGTTGCTCCAGATTGCAGCATCTGCAATCTTTTGTGTCTCAGAGTTCAAATCCTACCATGGCAAATTGAGAGTTTGAACTTGGGTTGAAAAATAAAATCTAAAGATTTAAAGCAGATGTCAGGTGGTTACTAAAAGTGCAACTGGTTCAGCGATATCCTTTTAAGGACAGGTAAGCCATTTTCCTCACTGAGACTGGGTTTATTTCTGATTCTCTTACCAGACCAATATGAATAATTCCTATTTATTGTTTGGAGTGCTGAATAAACCAACAAGTTGCTTTAACACTAACAGAGTTCGGGGTAAAAAAGACCTCAGGACAACAAAGCATGTTCTAAATGCCGATCTTGCTTCTAAGAATTAAACTAAAATAAAGCTTTTAACTTTAACCATGGATAAGGGTGAACTGGAGTGGAGATAAGTCATTTTCAGCGCCGAGACAAGCCCTTTCCCCAGTGTATTTGCAGCTACTAGGTATGATTGATGAGCCAAGGCTGTTTTATTCACACATTAATCAGTGTGCCGTTGACACTGTTTGTCTAACTCACAAAGGCAAAGATGGAAATGTTGCAAAATCTGTCACCAACTTGTGACTGGCAATCAAAGAGAGAATATTTATGCTTGTATGTTCCAGCCTGTTTTCAATTTCCTCTTTCTTAGTTCATCAGGGTACAGTTGATTAATCCGATATAGATTGTTCATCATTAAAGGCTGCCCAAGAGCTGACTATGTGCAACAGTCATCTTTGTTCCTGCCTTGGTGTGTGCAACAGGACAGACTGTTCCTGTCTTGGTGCACCAGGATATCTGTTCCAGTGTTGATACATGCTGCCACGGTACACTTTTGGTCTTGGTGTGTGAAACAGGGTTGACCACGTCTAGATGAAAGGTCTCGACCTGAAAAGCCAACTGTCCATTTCTCTCCCTGGACACAGCGGGGCTCATTGACTTTGTGTAGCACCTTGTACATTGCTCCAGATTCCAGCATCTGCAGTCTTGTCTCTCCAGAGTTGACTCATTTCCTATTAACACCCCGATGTCCCTTTCCCACCCATTACTTAGGACAAACTTGCTAACAGTCATTACGCAAAGTTTAGAGGGACATGGTCCATGGGCCACAGGGAAACGGAGCTAGCTTGGATAGACAACTTGGTTGACATGGTTTGAGTTAGGCTGAAGAGACATAGCTTTATGAATCAATGCCCCTTATCACTGATTCTGTTTTAATCTATGTAAGCTCTTTTTAATACCTCACACCTCTGCCAGCTCTAGCTTAAAAATTGGCAAACCCTCTGCTCTCCCCGTTTCCCCACCCATTCACTCCCACTAGTTCTGAAGGAGTGTCACCGACACCCCTTCCACAGATGCTGCTTGACAAGTTGGGTTCTTCCAGTATTTCAGTTCTTGAGATTCCAGCATCTGCAATTTTATTTGCTAATTTATGTGAAAAATAAATGAATCCGAATCTGTACAGGACTGACTGCCGAGGACCCAATTGTGTTTAGGACAAGATTTATTGGATAAAAGCAAAATTTGTGGTTGTCACAAAAGTACATTTTCATTCCACTTTTAACTTTATCTTCAGTTCTGTGAGATTTACTTTGATCCTGATCTCCCATCTGAGTGGAACATGCCGTGTTTAACCAGGTACCCTGAGGCCATTTGAAGCCAAATTCTCATCTTGACTGAGATCAGCATGGTCAATACAGTTCTTGGAATTGAACCAGGAGTTTTTCTTGAGAGTGCTTCTATAAGAAAGCTGATGGCACCTTCTAATATGGTAATTTTAAGTTCTTTATGACTGCACTTGCCCTCTAGGGAATTGAATCAACTTCCTCCCACATGCATGACCACCAACATCCAAATGAACAACAAATCACGTGAATGGCAACATCTGCAACTATATAGACACAAAACATACTGCAGATTTTGGGAATCCAGAGCAACACACACAAAATGCTGGAGGAACTCAGCAGGTCAGGCAGCATCTATGCAGGGCAATAAACAGGATTGTTTCAGGTTGAGACCCTTCACCCAGACTGGAAAGGAATGGAGAAGAAGCCAGAATAAAAGTGGGTAGATGGGCAGGAGAACAAGCTGGCAGGTGATAAGTGAAACCAGGTGATTGGCTGGAGGAGACAGGATGAAATAAGAAGCTGAGAGGTGATAGGCAGAAGAAGTAAAGGGCTATAAAAGAAGGAATCTGCCATAGGAGAAGGAGGAGGAGGAGAAGCACCAGAGGGAAGTGATGGGCAGGTGCCAGCATTTCTTCTCAGAGTTCAGCCACCTCAGTCAATTTTAGGACATTAATCAGCTGTTCTTTGGGTTAAGGTCTTGGAAGGCTCAGCCTTGGAAGTTAATGGTAATAAAATGGACACACAAGTGACTAGAGGGTTAAAAAACGTGAGCTCACGAGCACTGTCATCACATTCTCTCTCTCTCACACACACACACACTCTTTCTCAATAGCAGTGACTGATGGGTGATAATTGCCAGATCACCTGTGATGGCAACTTCAGGAATGAATACAAAGTATGTCAGTAGCTTAAAAGAAGTACAGTAGCAGTGTCCAATGGAAGTGGTAGCAGGGTTATGTGGCTGGTGGTGACAAATCAGCATCTAGGAGGGAGATTGAAAATCTGGCTGAGTGGTGCCACAACAACAATCTCTCTCTCAATATCAGCAAGAACAAGGAGCTGATTACTGACTTCAGGAAGAGGAAACCAGAGGTCCACAAGCCAGTCCTCATCGTGGGATCAGCAACTTTAAATTTCTCGGTGTTATCATTTCAGAGGATCTGACTTGTAAGTGCCATTGCTAAAACGACACAGCATCACATGTACTTTCTTAGAAATTTGCAAAGATTTGGCATACCATCTAAAACTTTGACAAACTTCCATCGATGTGTGGTGGAGAGCATATTGACTGGTTGCATCACGGCCTGGTATGGAAACACTGACGACGAGTGGAAAAGCCTACAAAATGCAGTGGATACAGCCTAGTCCATCACAGGCAAAGCCCTCCCCACCACTGAGCACATCTACACGGAGTGATGGCATGGAAAAGCAGCATCCAATATCAAGGACACCCACCACCCAGGCCATGTTCTCTTCTCTTCTCACTGCTGCCATCAGGAAGAAGTTAGTTAAAAATTAATCACGTCAATGGACGATCATCTCAGTGTCAACAAAGAACAGGCACTAGGACGTTCTACCTCTACTCAATGGAAATGTAAGATTCAATTTAAAGTGTTTTCCTCTTTGTGACCCTGTTAAACCAAAGTCACACCACAGTCACGATTCAGTGTAATTCAGATTTATGGTTTGGTGTCAATTTAAGTCAGCTGACACCTCTCTAAGGAAATGGTAATGAGTGGTGGAAAGTAAGGGAAGTATCTCTCTGCCTCAGCGATTACTGTAATCTCTCACCCTTCAAATAAAGATAATTTATCATAAATACCCCTGGTTAGGTGATTGGGAATAGTATAGATATGGTGGGATGAAGAGGCTGTTTCTGTGTATGACAATGATTTTTGTAGCTAGTGGTAATACAATTCCTGGTCCATTAGATTAGCAGGGGGAGACATCAATCTGACACGGACAGTTTGTGTTGAGTGTTAAATGTTTTATTCATTATCATCTGGTGTTTTTCAGGTCACAGGCACCTCTGGAATAAGTTAACAACACTAGCCGGGTTATTTCAAATCTGGTATTTATTTTGATGGCACTTCAATTTATTTTGAATTGGGAAGAGATATTAAAAAAACTGCTCAAAAGGTGAACCAAGATTTTGATCAGTTGCTAGTAGGTACAGAGCTCAAAGGCACTTTTGCAGACCTTCAGTCCAGTTTGTCCTTGTGCTGACAGCCACAACAGTTACTTGTACGAATGTGGTGATTTTAAGGCAGAGAAAGACCAGAGGAGCAGAGGACAAATTTAATGAATTTGTTCATGGTAATTGTGGGCATGTTGTGTTGGTGCCAGAATGTGTGGCAACACTTGCGGGCTGCCCTCAGCACATTCTTAGGTTGTTAATGCAAAAGATGTATTTTTTAAAATTTAAGCTTACAGTGCAGAGTAGGCCTTCTGGCCCTTTGAGCCACACCACCCCAGCAACCTGTGACAAACCCGATTAACTCTAACCTAATTACGGGACAATTTCATGATATCTTTCAGTGTGCACATGATAAGTAGATGAATCTGATTTGGAACCTGTCACTGCTCCTTCAGTTTAATGAAAGGATCACGTAGGATGCCAGCTGGCTGAGCTGACAACTCATCTGTCAACTGTGGGTCATGGAGAGTGGATGAGTGTCTAGAGGAATGAATGGGAGAAATTTATAAGCAATGCTGTCATTGTGTGTAGGGGGTGAATTGCTTGAAGAGATGGTTGAGTCAGGTACAATAATATTTTTTAAACATTTGGACAGGTATACGTATAGGAAAAAAGAAGGATGTGGGGGAGATGTGGTCAAGTGACACTAGCATATCGGTTGGCACAGATGAGTTGGGCTGAAGGCCCTGTCTCTGTGCTTTATGACTCTGGAACTGATTGCCACAGACAGCTGTGGAGGTCAAATTATTGGGTATATTTAAGGCAGAGGTTGATAGGTCCTTGATTAGCAAGGGTGTCAAAGTTTACAACAAAAAGGCAGGATAACAGGGTTGAGAGAGAAAATAATTCAGCCATGGTCAAATGGCAAAGCAGTCTTGTTGGGCCAAATGGCCTAATTCTGCTTCTCTGTCTTATGGTTTTTAAATTTAGGCATTTAGAGGAAACTGGAACAAAGAGCTCTGCAAACACCAAGCAAGCAAGATTATTTGTACAGCACTTTTCAAACAGAAGGCAGTTCAAAGTGCTTTGCATGGAACAAGATATAAAAATCAAACGTCAAATTTCAGGCAATATACAAGAGAGTAAAATCACACAAAACAGATCTGATAAATCGAAGTTACAGTGCAGGAGATTCTAATTAAAAGTAAAGTTCTTTTCTAATTGAAAAGAAAAGTTTTAAGCCTCAATTTAAAAGAACTTAAAGATGAGGCAGACTTCAGATCTTCTGGAAAGTTATTCCAGATACGTGGAGCATCGTGAGTGAGTGTGCAGAACTTGGCTTGGGAGAGCACAAGAGAAGCAATGGTTTGGTTCAGTAGCTGTCTGTGGATGGTGGAGGATAGGAAGCCAGCCAGGAGAATTTCAGTTTGTATAATCTTGTGGCTTCTCTTTTAGCCCAGCAGCTGAGGCACAGTGCAAGGCTCTGTCTCAAGCAGGACTTCTAAACACTCTGAACCACTTCAATCAAGAAATGCAAGCCAGATTTGTTTTTCAAAGTATTTACAGTACTGTATTAAAAAATTTGGCATTGAAAACCATAATTAACCTTGAATAAGACTCAAAGGCATTAGAAGACAGTGCGGGACAGCCTTCAGGATTTTGAGATTCTTTTGAGGTAAATTGATTGCTGTAGTCTTTTAAGACTGCTTCAGGTTGTGAAAAATATTATGAAACTATCAGTTCTCCTTTGTAATTTGTTTCTGAGAAAGAGTGTACACCCCAGCAAGATTTGTCTGGACAAGGTGCTGAACATTAGACAAAAATGAGGTTAGCTTTTTTAGCAAATCTCCCAGCTTTGATCTGTTAAGTTGGCAACTAGTCATTGTAACAGGACTGTTAAACCCAACTATAACATTCACATAAATGGAAAAGTTTTGTCTGATTTTTGCACGGGAGCGGAACTGTTAGTAATCTTCGGTTTGCTACAGCTTTAAGCTGATTTGCACTTATACAAATGGCGAAGTCTTTGATCTTCAGACCTCTTCCTTTCTCCTCCCCCACTTCCACCATCCTCTCTAGCTTCTGGCCAAGGTTATAACAACCACAAATATGAACATGTCTGAGCTTGTTTCTGATATGCTTGCAGATTGAGGAAGACCACATGAGGAAAACATTGAATTATAAACGGAAAGTGAGATTTGCATTGATGGACCCTCCAACCTAGGCTTCTTAAAAGACCTTTGAAGAGCTAAATGGACAAGATTACTCAAAAAAATATGAAATATAATAACTGTTGTCACACAATGTAGCATCTGTTTTGTGCATAGCAAGATTCCATCGGCCACCATAAAATGGCTAATCCCTTTATCAGTCTGGATATTTGCAATATCCAAAAAGTATAATGTAACTAACTCACCATTCAATTGCATAAGGCTGCTTTTTTTACTCCTTAGTCCTCTCTTGCTTTTCTCCAAACATTTCTAAAATCAATCAGCCGTGTGCCCCAACATTGATGCTACCCCAGCAGTGCAGGAGAGGTCAAGAGTCCAGCTTATCATATATAACCATATAACAATCACAGCACGGAAACAGGCCATCTTGGCCCTCCTAGTCCGTGCCGAACCCTTAATCTCACCTAGTCCCACCTACCCGCACTCAGCCCATAACCCTCCACTCCTTTCCTGTCCATATACCTATCCAATTTTACCTTAAATGACACAACTGAACTGGCCTCTACTACTTCTACAGGAAGCTCATTCCACACAGCTATCACTCTTTGAGTAAAGAAATACCCCCTCGTGTTTCCCTTAAACTTCTGCCCCCTAACTCTCAAATCATGTCCTCTAGTTTGAATCTCCTCTAGTTTGAATCGTACTAGAGAACTATTTAATAGTCTTTTAACAGTGAGCAAGAAACTGTTTGTGTGTGGAGAGAGAGAGAGGTTGCTCAAGTGTGAAGACTGGTGCTCATTTAATATGGAGCTGGAGTGATATTTTAAGAATGATGGAATTGGAACCAGCTCTTCAAACTGTGAAAAAAATTAATGCCACTATAAAGTGTTTAATTTAATTGTGTATGTCCCTGAGTGTTGTAATAAAACACTGGATCATTTTCATTCATTATTTTGAATCACATCTGGCACTCCTTTCAAAAGCTCTTCTGATGTCGATTGTGAGCTCTCAATAGGAATATAAATTGTGACTTCAGTCAGGGAACTTCTTCACTCAGAGGATGGAGAGAGTGTGGAACAAGTTACCAGCAGAAATGGTGGATGTGGGTTTGATTTCAGCATTTAGACCATGAGATGTAAGAGCAGAATTAGTCCATTTGGCCCATCGAGTCTTCTCTGCCATTCAATCATGGCTAACTTATTATCCCTCTCAACCCCATACTCTTGCCTTCTCCCTGTAATCTTTGACACCCTAACTAATCAAGAACCTATCAACCTCCATTTTAAATATACCCAATGACTTGTTCTCCACGGCTGTCTATGGCAATGAATTCCACGCACTGGCTAAAGGATTTTGTCTTTATCTCTGTTCTAAAGGGATGTGCTTCTATTCTGAGGCTGAGTCTTCTGGTCTGAGACTCCCCCAGCATAGGAAATATCCATTCTATTTCCACTATTTCTAGGACTTTCATTATTTGATAGGTTTCAGTGAGATCCTTCTAAACTCCAGCAAGTACAGGCCCAGAGCCATCAAACACCCCTCATATGTTAAGAGACGTTGGATAGCTACATGGATGGGAGTGACGTGGAAGGGGTTATGGTCCAGGTGCAGGTCGATGGGACAGAATAATCATTCGACATGGAGTAGGTGGGCCTGTTTCTGTGCTGTAGTGTGCTATAACTCTATGAAAAACAATGTGAATGTTCACACCTCTGGGGATATGCTTCACCAGTGTAACTAAGCATCTAGGGTCCTGGGAAGAACCCTAATCATTGCTCCTGCAAATTGCTTATCCTCATCTAAAGTCTGATCTGTGACATGTAGCTCTTTAGAAGTGAGTTCAATTGATTTCAAAATGTGAACCGTCTGATGTTGTCATTGTTAAAATAAACACACAACTGTGATATTCCTCGTAAACATAGACCTGTCCATTTAACATCTCCCAATAAACACAGGCCTGCCCCTTTAATGTCTCCAATTAAACACAAACCTCCTACTATGATATTGTCCAGAAAATGTGGATCTATACCTATGAATCTCCCCAGTAAACAAATGCCATTCCTTATATTCCCTAATTAGCACATGATATTCCTTAATAAACATGGTCCAGTCTCCACAATTTTTACGATATATACATATCAGTCCCTACAATAATCCCCAGTAAGCAAAGGTCTATATCATAGTTAAACAGGGAGCAGTGTGCTGGAGTTGCTTGTTTAGTTATGATGCATAATCATTTTGATGTGTTGTTTTGCTGGTGTGCTGTAAAGACCTTTGACCTGTCTTGTGGAAGTTGTGGTAAGACAAAAGTTAACATAATATCCAGATAGAGTGCAGACAACATCGGCAAGAATGAGCTTTGAGGACCATAATTTCCCTTTGTATTACTGAAGCTATTTTGCTTACTGGAGTAAAGAATGTAATAGAAAGATGCGAAACACACACACAGCAATTAAGGGACAATTACATTACTAACTTCAAAATATGGTCAGTTGTTGGCTTGTAGCTTCTATTGACTTTTAATACTTGTATTGTGAATGATGATTGGTCTTGCAAACAAGGAATTCAAACATACACATTTACTAACTGGTCAATACCCGTAACTGGTTGTCAATTTTGTGTAAAAGTAGCATTCCTCTGTTCAGACTTACTTCAGTCTGGTGATAGGGGTCATGCTGTTCTCCTTGTGCACAAGTAAATAAAGTATGGTTGATGAATGAGTCCAGTTAATCGGCGCTGACTGTCATACACAAAGGCTGGTGTTTCAGTTAATTGACCAGTTTCTTCTGCTGTTTTATTTTAATAAAGTTCTCAGAAAAATTACAGAGAAGATAAATCAATGCACCTTTTGCTTTCTCCTTACAGGGTGCATGCTCTGCCTTGGGCAATCAACATTTTTTCGCTTCAACCATCCAGCTGAGGCTCACAAAATGAAGAGCATGATGTCCGGGAACCAAAACTCTGCAGTGACCTATGGCCGTTCTTCAGGTATAGTGTCATCGCCATGCATTATTCTACATTGAGGTGTATAGGTTTGTAGCAGCCAGACAGATGTCAAGTATCCCATCTGTATCATTATTAGGCAAAGTCATTGCCTGGTATGATTTATTGCATGTTTAATTCAGCAACAGGTTCATCGTTGGTCTTTAGAGATGTGGATAAGCACTGGGCCTTGTGAAAATAGGACAGAGGTGTGAAGGTTTCTACTTACTCACTAATTGAAATGCAGATTATGTTAATGAACTTGTTATCCAAAGATCTACACTAATAACCCAGAGACAGACAGTTCAAAAGGCAGAATCTGAAATAAAGAATAATTTTGCAATAAAAAGTTGGTATCAGTAGAATTGTATTGAACAAAAAGTCAACTGGTTGACTGATATCTATTTGAGTAAGTAATCTTCTTATATTTATTGTCTGCCTATACTGTATGTGGTTACTTTGAAGGAAAGCTAGAAGAAATCAAAGAGATAAGGGATAAGGAGAAGATTTATTAATAGGATGTGTTATAGGATGGGAGGAGGCTCATGAACTCTGGACACTGGGATATGAATGTATGAATTAAGCTACTTGAAGCCTTCAATCTGTCCAGTTTTTAATAAGATCATGGCAGATCTTAATATAATTTTGAACCCCCCACATTGATATATTGACCAGCTGAGTTAAGTGCTATACCTGCCCTATGACATTTATCTCTGAATTGTCCCAGTAACCATTCGGTTTTATGCTATTATACTGGAGCTGAAGATGATCTGTGAAATAATCTGTAATTTTTTTTCTTTTGCTCCTTACTGTGACACTCATGAGTGTTTCTTTCTTGGTGTGATCTCCATGCGTTTGTAATGTTTCGTCCATGTCTGAAAAGGTCAGAAGTGACTTTTTTTTGTTGTCAGTGTCTACTTCCTTAGTATTGTAATATAATGTCATGAGACAGTTTTGTTGCTCATCACAGATGTCAAGCCTTTTACTTGCTTGGAAATAATTGAGTAAAAAAACACTGCAGGAAGTGGGGCAGGGGGATAAAAATAAGTGACGGTGAAGCTTTTTCCATTTATTTATTTTTTATTTATTTGGAGATACAGCGCGGAGTAGGCCCTTCCAGCCCTGCGGGTCGTGCCGCCTAGCAATCCCCAACAAATCCTGATTTAACACCAATCTAATCACACGACAATTTACAATGACCAATTAACCTACTAACTGTTACGCCTTTAGACTGTGAGAGGAAACTGGAGCAGCTGAAGAAAACCCACTCATCTTATGGGGAGGGTGTACAGGATTGAACTCCGAACTCCAATGCCCTATGCTGTAATAGTGTCACGCTAACGCTATGCTACCGTGGCACCCCATTGCTTGACCACTTACACATTATGATGCTTATTTCTCATTAGTGCTAAACTATGCCATGCGTGGGCTCCTGCTTAAACCATTGTGCTATGGCGAAATATTTGAATTTGACCAAGGGGACTGACTCAACAGTAAATTTGGGTATTGTTTGAGAGAAGATGCGAAAAAGGCTGGGGAGTCTGTCCTTGTTCATAAGCAAGTGAACTCTAGTAGGTAAATTGAAATGTAGTTATGAGATAGATAAAACAAAATGTCCACTCTGGTCTCACCATGAGAAACGGTATTGGGATCACATTTTAGTGCATGGATATATGAAAGATATAGTTTATCATTGAACTCAACCAGCAGGTTGGTCTTTGTCTTCTAAAACAGAATCTAGTTGTAACTTTGTTGGTAGCCTATTTAGTGCATACCCTCCTGAATTTTAAAATATATACTGGAAGGGGCTTTCTATTGTACTTTGACACTTCCTTGCATTCTGAAACTCTACTAATAGTGCAAATGATGCAGAGCAAGACTGAGAAGTTGCAAATAGAGTTCAACCCAGAAAAGTGTTAAAGGTCAAATTCGAAGGCAGGATACAGGGTAAATGATAGGATTCTTAGCAGTGTGGAGGAACGCAGGGATCTTGGGGTTCACATCCATAGATCCCTCAAAATTGCCGCACAAGTTGATGGGGTGGTTAAGACGGTATCTGGTGTGTTGCCCTTCATTAGTCGGGGGATTCAGTTGAAGAGCCACAAAGTAATGTTGCTGCTCCATAAAACTCTGGTTAGACCCCACTTGGAATATTATGCTCAGTTCTGCTTGCCTCATCATTGCAGGAAGGATGTGGAAGGTTTAAGGAGAGTACAGAGGAGATTTACCTGCAGATGCCTGGACTAGAGGGCATGCCTTATGAAGATAGATTGTGTGAGCTATGGCTTTTCTCTTTCGAGCGAAGGAGGATGAGAAGCAACTTGATAAAGGTACACAAGGTGATAAGAGAGATAGATCGAGTGGATTTTTTCCCAGGGTGGAAATGACATAATTTTAAGGCATTTAGATGGAAGTATTGGGGACAATGTCAGAGGTAAGCTCTTTACACAGAGAGTGGTAGGTGCGTGGAATGCCCTGCTAGGGATAGTGGCAGAGGTGGATACACTAGGGATATTTAAGAGACTCTTATATAGACCCATAGATGATAGCAAAATGGAGGGGAGGGAAGTGTTAGATTGATCTTAGAGTAGGTTAAAAGGTTGGCACACCATTGTGGGTCAAAGGGCCTGTACTGTACTGTTCTATGTTCTATGAAACCAGCTAATTGATCTGAAACTAGAAATGGGAACCTGGTCCTCGCTGAAAATTAGGCAAAAGTAAGGGAGGGAAAGAAGAATACACAAAAGGAAATTGACCTGATATTTCCCAGTAACATCTGCGTAATAAATATCCTGCTGTTTCCCTGATAACTGACTACCACCCTACCCAGCTTGTTTGAACAGAAGGGAGCTCAGCAGTAAGATAATGTTTACTCAGGATATTGGAATAATTGTGATCTGATGCAGACATCTGAAAATACAGGGACATTCAACATTGTCCCTGGCGACTGAAAGAGTTGTGGTCATTAGATATTGGTTGAATGTTCCCAGCAAGAAGTAAGAGATGCAGATGAAGGTGTTATTTATTCCACATGACAGCACTGACACTGAGAGGTGAGTGGATCACTGAGTAACTGCAAAATCATTGGGCTTCTGTTGTCACATTAACCATTTCATCTCATCTGGGATAAAATCCTGTTCCCAAGGACAGCGCTCCTCTCAAGACTCAAGATTCAAGATTGTTTAATGTCATTCTTCAGTATACAAGTGTAAAAGAGAATGAAATGATTGTTACTCCAGATCTAATGCTGCATTAAAAAACACAATAAATATAAATATATATGTAAATACAAAAGACACTCACTATTTTAAAAAAACCCTCAGGTGAGTGGACAGAGTTGGAAGGAATTTCTGGTACCAAACGCAATAGCTTCATCCCTGCCCTGAGACCCAACCTTGTATTTGAACATAATGTTTCTGGTCTTATTGCATTAAACAGAATGTTAGAAAGGAACTGAATGGTAGAAGTTGGGTCATAAGGAACAAAAACTATAAGCACTGGTCAATTCCATGGCAACATCATAGCAGGCTTGTCAGGAGCAGGGATGATGGATCTCTAATAGACCATGACAGTAATAAATTTATTGCGGCCTCGCAATCTCAAAACTGTCAGATCACAAGCTACGCAGCCACCCATAGAACTCAATGGATTTATATTACATCCCACTGCAAATAATTTCAGAACAGACAACTCTTATCAGATCTCACAGTCCCAGTAATTAATGTCGTTTCCCAGTTGGACAATGCAGTTACACAGTTTGCAGTATAAATCTTCAAAGTCAATCGGAAAAGGGGAGATTTCAACTTGAGATCCTAATAATCTTAACATCAGTATCTGTTGACAGATGAGGAACATTTACCATTAAAAATAGTTAAATGTAAATATTATGGAATATGACACACTTTGCAACTCTAATAAATACAAATGGCTTGGTAGCGGAATTTGTGCTCCTTTTTACAGAAAGATTGAACTTTTGTTGTTCTCATCACTTCTGTACAGCTGCCTCTAAAAGCTCAGTCTTTCCTAGTCTTCCTTCCTCAGTGGCATAGACCTATCTTGCTGGGAAAGGGACAGAAGCAGCCATGTTCAGTTCAGGAGTTGGTCAACAATGAGAGTGTTGAAACTTCTCACCATCATAAACGTCTCTCTAAACAGGATTGAAAGACTTATTTTAGTCCTGGTTTATGACGTCACTGATATTTTTCAGACCACCCCTATACAATACTTCACTTGTCTCATGAAAGAATAGATAATAATAGGTCTAGCATTCAATTAAGCAATGCAATAGTTCACAATTTCAGCCAACTTCTTTTTCCTTGAGAAACAGTTCTGCATCGTTTTATTTTCTGTGCCTTCGTGACGCTTGCAAGGATAAGCAAAGCCTAGAACACGTGAACAGGATATCAAAAAGACCTTGTCTAGGATTTATTTATGATGGAACTGGTGCAGCATGCCAGTACTGTGATAAACAAAATACAAATTATGAAAGTAACACACACATAATACAGGAGGAACTTGGCAGGTCAGGCAGCAGGGGAATAAACAATCGATGTTTTGGGCTGAGACCCTTCATCAGGACTGGAAAGGAAGGGGGAAGAAGCCAGAATAAGAAGGTAGGATGAGGGGAAGAAGTACAAGCTGACAAGTGAAAGATTTTGGCTTCTTCCTCCCTCCTTTCCAGTCCTGATGAAGGTGTTTCAGCCCAAATTGTCGATTGTTGATATATTTCCATAAATGCTGCCTGACTTGCTGAGTTTCAGATTGTTTAATTCAAGATGGTTAATGTCATTTCTGGTACACTAGTGTAAGGAGAACAAAATAATTGTTACTCTGAATCCAATGCAGCACAAAAAAAAACACAAAGTAAAAAGAACACAATGATAATAATCATAAAAACACACAATAAATATAAATGCATAAGATAACGCTTGTGTTTGTGAAGTGAAAGGTATGGCTGTGGTTGTGAGTCTGGGTGAGTACATGGTCGAAGAGTTGGAGGGCATCACAAAGGTGACACAGTGAGAGAGGGTCTCAGTGAACTCCCACTGAAGAGAAGATTTAAATTTCTTCAGGATAGACATCCGTCAAAGAGACTTTGCACTGGAGCAGCAAATCGTAAACACAAGAGATTCTGCAGATGCTGGAAATCCAGAGCAACACACACAAAATGCTGAAGGAACTTAGTAAGTCAGGAGGTATCTATAGAGAAGAATAAACAGTCGATGCTTTGGGCTGCGATCTTTCATTAGGACCCTTCATCCAGAAGTAATATTATTTACTTCATATCGCTGAGACCGCACCGTCATCCTGCCATTCCACAGCTCACATCTCTATTAACTGCTTGAGATTGGGACTGGGTCAACCATGAATCAGTGTGGATTCAATGTCCACTTGAAGGTTCACAATATTTCTTCCAGGCATGGATCTGTGTTACAATGGAATTCATCCCTCGCCCATCACCTGGTGTTTCTCTCTCCTCTCCCCCATGATTTAAATCAACCCCTCATAATATTTCCTCCAGTCCTGCCAAAGGGTCTTGGCCCGAAACATTGACTGTACTTTTTTCCATAGATGCTGCCTGGCCAGCTGAGTTCCTCCAGCATTTTGTGTGTGTTGCTTGATTATTGAAGGACTTAGATAGAGTGGATGTGGAGAGAATGTTTCCTATAGTAGGGGAGTCTAGGACAGGAGGGCACAGCCTCAGAAAAGAAGGACGTCCCCTTAGAACAGAGATGAGGAGGGACTTGTTTTGCCAAAAGGTGGTGAATCTGTAGAATTTATTGCTACAGATGGCTGTGGAGGTCAAGTCAATGGGTACATATTTAAATCGGAGGTTGGTAATTCTTGATCAGTAAGGGTATCAAAGGTTATGGGGAAAGGGCAGGAGAATGGGGTTGAGAGGGATAGAAATTAGTCATGATGGAATGGTGGAGCAGATTTGATGGGCCGAATGGCCTAATTCTGCTCCTATGTTGCATGGTCAGTTTGGGTAGCAGGAAGAGGATTCTTACATCATTTTATTTGCAATACCTTCCTAATGTTTGCAAGGACAAAGAAAGTTCAGAACTCATAAACAGGAAACCAAAAAGACCTTGATAAGGATTTAGTTCCATTGGACTGGGGTGTAACATAACAATGTCATAGTTCACGTAATAAGAGAAATGGGAGCAGCCAGGGTTCATGCAATCTTTTCCATAAAATGGTGCTTCTCACCTCCAAGAGTGCTGTATTTGAGATTCAGTAGTCAGTTCTAATCAATATCACACCTATCGCTGTAACTCAGTTGGTAAAGTTCATCCCAAACAAAGCTCTCTACTAAATCAACTGGTCTGGCAAATTTGCTTACCCCCAATTGTGTTTCATTGACAACAATCAACCCCCCCCCCCCCCCCGCCAAGTACGTTTAATACAGTAATGGCAATTTCCATGTTTGCCACAGTCTTAACAAATAAACTGACTGTGTCATTATGTACAGAAACAAGGGAAGATCTACAAGGGTGCCGGAAATCAGAGTAATATGCACCAAATGCTGGGAGGAACTCAGCAGGCCAGGCAGCATAAGACCGTAAGATATAGGAGCAGAAGTAGGCCATTCAGTCCATCAAGTCTGCTCCGCCATTCAATCATGGGCTGATCCAATTCCTCCAGTCATCCCCACTCCCCTGCCTTCACTCCATACCCTTTGATGCCCTGGCTAATCAAGAACCAATCTATCTCTGCCTTAAATGCACCCAATGACTTGGCCTCCACAGTTGCTCGTGGCACCAAATTCCACAGATTTACCACCGTCTGATTAAAGTAATTTCTCCGCATCTCAGTTCTAAATGGACGTCCTTCAATCCTGAAGTCGTGCCCTCTTGTCCTAGAATCCCCTACCATGGGAAGTAACTTTGCCATATCTAATCTGTTCAGGCCTTTTAACATGCAGAATGTTTCTAAGAGATCCCCCCCTCATTCTCCTGAACTCCAGGGAATACAGTCCAAGAGCTGCCAGACGATCCTCATACGGTAACCCTTTCATTCCTGGAATCATTCTTGTGAATCTTCTCTGAGCCCTCTCCAATGTCAGTATATCCTTTCTAAAATAAGGAGCCCAAAACTGCACACAATATTCCAAGTGTGGTCTCACGAGTGCCTTATAGAGCCTCAACATCACATCCCTGCTCTTATATTCTATACCTCTAGAAATGAACACCAACATTGCATTCGCCTTCTTCACAACTGACTCAACCTGGAGGTTAATCTTGAGGGTATATTGCACAAGGACTCCCAAGTCCCTTTGCATCTCTGCATTTTGAATTCTTTCCCCATCAAAATAATAGTCTGCCCATTTATTTCTTCCACCGAAGTGCATACACTTTTCAACATTGTATTTCATTTGCTACTTCTTTGCCCATTTCCCTAAACTATCTAAGTCTCTTTGCAGGTTCTCTATTTCTTCAACACTACCTGCTCCTCCACCAGTATCACCGGCAAATTTAGCCACAAATCCATTAATACCATAGTCTAAATCATTGAAATGCATCGTAAAAAGCAGCAGTCCCAACACTGACCCCTGTGGAACTCCACTGGTAATCAGCAGCCAGACAGAAAAGGATCCCTTTACTCCCACTCTCTGTTTTCTGCCGACCAGCCAATGCTCCATCCATGCTAGTAACTTCCCTGTAATCCCATGGGCTCTTATCTTGCTAAGCAGCCTCATGTGCAGCACTTTGTCAAAGGCCTTCTGAAAATCCAAGTACACCACGTCTACTGCATCTCCTTTGTCTACTCTGCTTGTAATTTCCTCAAACAATTACAGTAGGTTTGTCAGGCAGGATTTTCCTTTCAGGAAACCATGCTGGCTTTGGCCTGTCTTGTCATGTGCCTCCAGGTAGTCCGTAATCTCATCTCTAGCATTCGATTCCAACAACTTCCCAACCACTGATGTCAGGCTAACAGGTCTATAGTTTCCTTTCTGCTGCCTCCCACCCTTCATAAATAGCAGAATAACATTTGCAATTTTCCAGTCATCCGGTACAATGCCAGTCTATCGATTCTTGAAAGATCATCGTTAATGCTTCCGCAATCTCTCCAGCTACTTCCTTCAGAACCCAAGGGTGCATTCCATCAGGTCCAGGAGATTTGTCCACCCTCAGACCATTAAGCTTCCTGAGCACCTTTTCAGTTGTAATTTTCACTGCACAAACTTCACTTCCCTGACACTCTTGAATGTCCGGTACACTGCAGATGACTTCCACTGTGAAGACCAATGCAAAATACACTTTCGGTTCCTCTGCCATCTCTGCATCTCTCATTACAATATCTCCAGTGTCATTTTGTATTGGTCCTATATCTACCCTCGACTCTCGTTTACCCTTTATATACTTAAAAAAGGTTTTAGTATCTTCTTTGATATTAGTTGCCAGCTTCCTTTCATAATTCATCTTTTCCTTCCTAATGACCTTATTAGTTTTCTTCTGCAAGTTTTTAAAAGCTTCCCAATCCTCTATCTTCCCACTAGCTCTGACTTCCTGGTATGCCCTCTCTTTAGCTTTTATATTCAAAAATTTCTTCTTACTTGGAATATATCTGTCTTGCACTTCCCTCATTTTTCGCAGAAACTCCAGCCATTGCTGCTCTGCTGTCGTTCCTGCAAATGTCCCTTTCCAGTCAACTTCGGCCAGTTCCCCTCTCATGCCATTGTAATTTCCTTTATTCCACTGAAATACCGACACATTGGGTTTTATTTTTTCGCTCTCAAATTTCAATGTGAACTCGATCATATTGTGATCACTCTTCCCTAAGGGTTCCTTAACCTTAAGCTCTCTTACCACCTCCAGATCATTGTATTACACCCAATCCAGCAGAGCTGATCCCCTAGTGAGCTCAACAACAAGCTGTTCTAAAAAACCATTCCTTAGACATTCTACAAATTCTCTCTAGGTCCATGATGCACCATCAATAACTCTCTCTGAGACGTGAAGGCGAGATATCGGCTTTTATTGACTGGAAGAAAGAACAAGCAGTAGTTGACCACCATACTACATCCTGGAGACTGAGGGCAGGGCTCAGGCCTCAATCGCCTTTATACCGGGGTCTGTGGGAGGAGCCACAGGAGCAGTCAGCAGGGGGCGTGTCCAGACAGGTATATGTAGTTCACCACAATACTGTAGTGATCCAGTTTGAATTCCAACATGGCAGCTTAATGAATAGTCTGGAATTTAAACAAAAATACTAGTTTTACTAGTTAAATACACCATCTATGGAGGAGAATAAACAGTCGTCGTTTCAAGCTGAGACCCTTCATCAGAACATTTCATCAGACCCTTTGTGGTCTTGGTCTGAAATGTTGACTGCTTATTCCCCTCTATAGATGCTGACTGACCTGTTGAATTCCTCCAGCATTGTGCGTGTGTTGCTCTGGATTTCCAGCATCTGCCGAATCTTTTGCGTTTACTAGGTATATGCAACTGTAACTACAAAACTACTGGATTGTTTAAAAAGCTCATCTGGTTCACTAGGTTTCATCAGGGAAGCACATCTGCTTTCCTAACTTGATCTGGTCCTATATCATTCTAGTCCTGTTAATCTGGCTGACTCTTAAATATCCTCTGAAATAGCATCACAAGTGGCCTAGTGGAAGGGTAGTTAAGAACAGGCAGTAAATGCCAGTGACACCCAATTCCTGAAAAACAATTAAATTAAAGGAAAAAGTTCAGTTTAACTGTTTTATTTGAGGAGAAATAAATATTGGCCATCATATCCTGAATTCTAAATGCAAGCACAGCTTATTCCAGGATAAGAAAAAAATCATAGGTGTGGCCGAGCCAGCTAGTTTTCAATAATAGACAATAGACAGTAGGTGCAGGAGTAGGCCATTTGGCCCTTCTTGCCAGCACCGCCATTCACTGTGATCCTGGCTGATCATACACAATCAGTACCCCGTTCCTGCCCTCTCCCCATATCCCTTGACCCCGCAATCAATAAGAGCTCTTTTCCATGGGTTTTGCCTGTTAGCCTGTAGCCATATGAGGTTTTACAGCATCAGAGACTCAGCTGACCTGCAGGACTTTGCTACAAGGATCCCAGGCTGTAAATCCTAGCCACAGAGTCATACAGGATGGAAACAGACCTTTCAGCCCAAACCATCCCTGCTGTCCAAGATCCTTGCCTAAGCTAGTCCCATTTACCTGTAACACACTGTAAGGTTACACTGTAAGCCTGGAATTTACTCTTTTCCATAGATGCTGCCTGATCTGCTGAGTTCCTCCAGCATTTTGTGTTGTATTACTCATCATGAATAGAGGCATTTTATTGCAGTACATAACATGGGAGTTTGTGTTGAACACAGACTCCCCTGCCCCAACAGTCCAAAATCAATTTTAGATTAATGCACCCATTTACAGGTGTAATTCCCACCTCCTCCCTTCACTAGGGTGGTAACAAGAAAATAGCCATCATGAGATCATCCCAGTCCTAAACTTGCAACTCTCTCTGGGCAGCAGAGTTGACAGAGAAGGGAACATCCAGGTGTTGAACACGATGACAAAGGTATTACTTACACTGTCCTACTGGAGACGAGTCAGTGCAGGATATTCCCTTCAATTACCCTGAGGTTTGCAACAGGGACAGGCAGACCCAGTGTAAAATCAAATTCTTAGGTGTATAACAAACCCATTGAAAATAATTGCATAAAATAATCTCTGTGTAAGAAAGCTTCCTGAACGAGTTTTTCTCACTGTTCTGGTCAGCATGGAAATGAGCTGTAAGAGAGCCCAGGTTCAATGCTGAATCTGAACTGAGATAGTTGATGTGACCTGGGGCAAAATTTAAGCATTATGACTCATTTTTTGCTTGGATAGTGATTTTCTTTATTGTTCAGTGATCCTGCAGGAGGTTCAATGTTGACTAAGGACAGTAGTGGATTGGAATGAATGTCATCCAAAGCTGACATGACAGGTGTGTAAAATTAAGCACGTGGGATCCTGAACATTCTAGGTGGGTGGTGGTGGTCTGTCATGTCCGACAATGACAGGAGACCTGTGGGAGAGTTTTTAAAGTGGAAAAGTCATTGCATTGGGGCAGTTCCCCTCTCTTGATTTCAGAAGTCTGGGTCTAATGGTACAAGTGGTCGTCACTACTGGGGTCTTCCTTGATTGTCGTGGACCCCCATGACTTCTTCTGTGCCTTGTCATGCCCTTTGCTCTATTATCAATATGGAGGTGGAATACAAATGAACGAATTTCAAGGGATGAAAGAAAAATATAGGAGGAAGTCATAAGATGGAGCTCCAAACTTTTTAGTACTTCTGCCAACGATAGCTGAGGTCGGATGAAAGGAGCTCACATGCCTGAAGGGTGGACGTTATCCTGAATGGAGGTGCAGGTGAAGGACTTGTGTTCAGAAACTGGGATTGTTCTTCTCAGAGCAAAGAAAAAGTTTAAT
The DNA here is from genome assembly GCF_030144855.1 of Hypanus sabinus. Taxonomy (NCBI): domain Eukaryota; kingdom Metazoa; phylum Chordata; class Chondrichthyes; order Myliobatiformes; family Dasyatidae; genus Hypanus; species Hypanus sabinus. Next base: position 8,368,968 of record NC_082739.1, on the reverse strand, counting down.
GGACACACAAAATGCTCGAGGAACTCAACAGGTCAGGCAGCATCTATGAAGGGGAATACATAGTTGACATTTTTGGTGGAGAGCCTTCATTAGAACTTGAAAGAAAGGAGGCAGAAACCAGAATAAGAAGGTGGGGGAGAGTAAGGAGTACAAGTTGGCAGGTGATAGGTGAGACCAGGTGAAGGCAAAGGTGGGGGGGGGGGGGTGCAGGAGACAGGATGAAGGAAGAAGCTGGGAGGGGATACGTGGAAGAGGTAAAGGGCAGAAACAGCAGAATCTCTTCTGTTTTTGAGGCTTAATGGGGACACGTAAAACTTCTGAGGAGTTTGAAGGGTCTAAATAAGGAAAATCTGTTTTTGCTGGCAGGATGTTTAGTAACCAGAGGGCATAGATTTGTAATTATTAACAAAATAAATAGAGGGAGATTAGATCAAAATTGTTACATATCAGGTTTTTATGATCTAAAACTTGCTGCCTGAAAGGGTGGCGAACACACACTCAAACATTCAAAAGGATACTGGAAAACTACCTGGAAAAGAAATTCATCGCAGAGCCACAGGGGAAGGACGAGGCAGTGGGACTAATTAAATAAATCTTTGTAAGGTGTGCCACAGGCAAGACTGACTAAACAGTCTTCTCCTATACAGTATAGTTCTATCTAAATTTCACAGAGAAATAAAGAAAGATGTTGCATTTAGCTGGGGTCCAACAAGGAGTTAATGCCTTCAGTCAAAAACAAAGATAACGAATAAAGGTGGGAGACTTACAAACTACGATTAAGTAAGTCTCTATCACCTTATAATCATAGTTAGACATTGATAGAAACATAAACAGCTTGTTTGATTTGCCCTATTCTAACCACTATGGACCTGTCCAAACAAGGTAATGTATTAGTTTTCTTTAAAAGAAATTACACAGACACACAAGATTGCTTTCAATCCTGCCCTCAAACGATTGCTCATGCAAACACTTCCATAGAAACAGGCTGTTTCCTGCCTCCCCTTCGTGCTTGTAGGCATGCAGCTGGTGCCTCAGCCTGCTTCTTGTGGGGAGGGGTTTGTTGGTTGGGTTTGGAGAAGGGGTGGGGGGGAGTCATGGGGTTGGTTGTGGAAGAGAAATCCACCGGTGATATTGCTCCAGGGAAACTCTCTGCCACTGTTTAAAGAGAGATGGGTCGGCATCTTGTCTCTACCCTGCTGCGATCATTACCTCGGCTGGCTATCTGGTGAGAAGCAGCTATTACTGGGCGAGCTGGTGAGTCAGATTAATGCAATTAAAGGGCTATGTTACTTTATTACCTCTGAGATAAACCTGATCAAAGCCAAAGCCCATTGTCTCTAAACACACCAGGAGAGATGCCAGTCAGAGGAACAAAGTAAGTCAAAGGGTTGTTGCTGCTTTTCTTTTTAATCCATAACTGCTTTTCCAACTGCATTGAATAGATTTAATAAACCATCCAGGGAATATGTTCCTAGTTTCAGTAACTTGCGACAGCTGGATATTTGAGACTTAGAAATCTTTAAGACAGATAATGCTTTAGTTTCTTGAGACTTGTATATTGATTGTTACAACGAGAGTTTATTCCCTGGACTTTAAAAGAATTATAAGGGATTGAGTAAATAAAGAGAGTAGGTTCTGAGCTATGATATATGTATACTTGTTTTTACTTGTTGCACCTATCAGATTTTAGCTGCTGTTTGAATCATTTTGATTCCAAGAGAGTTAATGAGTGCTGTTCCAGTCTGGGCTAAATCCACAGGGTTTTATTAGTTAAATGTCCTAATAACTGTAATAATAGTACTGGATCTTTTTGTTCCCCACTGAATGGGAAGAGTTTAAAGGGTCTGTAATTTTATAAAGAAGAATTGCCGGTGTTTCTTATAATCTCAGGATACCCCAAGTGTTTTACTGCCAATTAAAATACTCTTGAAATGTGCCCACTGTTGTGATATAAGAACCTTGACAGCCACTTTGTATACATAAAGCTACCAAAAATAACAATATTATACATAACCGGATTATCTGCTTTCAATGTTAGTTTAAGTAATGACCGAGACATGGGCATGAATTCGCTGACTCTTCTTCATGTCCTGCTTCTGGAATAAATAGGCGGTTCCTCCATTTTAAAACTTACCTTTATTTAAAGGCGATTGTTGTAAGTTTTATTAATACCATAAATGTCATTGAAAAATAGGGCCAGTGTGAAGTAGAATTAAGACATACACTCAGTTATCATATTCTTAGATTCCTCCTGTACTGGGTGTATGTCTGTAGTTTTCTGCTGCTGTAGCCTGTACACTTCAAGGTTTGATGTGTTGTATGTTCAGAGATGCTCTTCTGCACACCACTGTTGTAACGTGTGGTTATTTGAGTTACTGTCACCTTCCTGTCAGCTTGAACCAGTCTGGCCATTCTCCTCTGGCCACTCTCATCTACAAGGTGTTTTTGTCCACAGAACTGCCACTCACTGGAAGTTTTTTATTTATTTTTCACACCATTCTCTGCAAACTCTAGAGACTGTTGTGTGTAAAAATCCTAGGAGGTCAGCAGTTTCTGGGATACTCAGACCACCCTGTCTGGCACCAACACTCATTGCAGAGTCAGAGCCACTTTGATCACATTCCTTCCCAATTCTGATGTTTGGTCTGAACAACAGCTGAAACTCTTGACCATGTCTGCATGCTTTTATGCATTGAGATGCTGCCACGTAATTGGCTGATTAGATATTTGCATTAACAAGCAGGTGTAGATGTATCTAATAAAGTGGCCACTTTATCTAATAAAGTATGTCACCATTAATGTCGCTAATTAAACAAATCTATAATATTAAGGTAGCAATGATGAATATTGAATGGCTGGATTGTACTAAAAGCCATCCTAAAACCTATCTGAGTCACCTAAGCCATCTTTACCTAGATTGATCTATGTGTAACTACCCCAGTAATGATCTAGAAAGCCAAATAGTTCAAGAGGAATTAGGATGGGAAACAAATTTATTTAGAGATACAGTGCAGAGTAGACCTTCCAACCCTTCAAGCCTCATCACCTAGCAGCCCCCAATAACCCTGATTTAACACGTGGGAAAATCATGGGAGAATTTGCAATGACCAATTAATCTACCCAGTACATCTTTGAACTGTGGGAGGAAACCGGAGCAGCGGAGAAAACCCATGGAAATTCTAACCTTGTCAGTGACACATGTCCTGCAAATAAATATGAATAAGAAATTACCAATGCTAGAAGAGGTTCAAGGGTCTGAATGGCTTACTGCTATTTCTATGCAGTACTGCAAACACATAAAATGTCATCACATTGGTGGAAGCAGATGTCCCTACACTTGCATCTCTGGGAAAGACAACACTGACACCTCATAATAATTCTTTGGAGGTCTCAGCAGGGCCATTGGATGGATAGGAGAACTGCAGGTGGCATATAATGCCAGCTGGTGCTTGATTAAGTAAGCATATACTTAGAATGAAGTAGGAAGAAAGGGAAAGTGCCTTTTACAAACACAAGAAATTCAAAGGGGTAACTATATTGAGTGAATCATAAGAACCAAGTTGCAAAATGCAAGCTCCAGCAATAACCATTCAAATCCATTTGATAATCTGTTCGATTGGGCTTGTTTATAAGTTGGATATTGCCCAGAAATCCCCTGCCTCAACATTAGTAGAGGACTCTGCATAATTTGGTCACTTGCTTGGCCAGGTAACATATCCCATAGTTCCATCCACATTAGATGGAACTACAGGATATATCACATGGCCAAGTTAGTGAGCAAGTGCCTCCAACAAAGCCGGACTCCTTCAGCTTGGTCAGTCAGATATCTACTCAAGTGTGTGAATTGGATCTTGAACACGTGCACATTTGGCACAGGCAGGGGCGTGCCATGCACCAAGAAGGGTTGACAATTACAGGATTGACCATGAGCATCATGAGGTCATGTGAAATGAATATTATCCCCTCAAAACAAGAAGCATTTGAGCAGCTATTGAGGGACAGCCACACCCTGATATCTTTATCCTTGTTCTGTCTCTGAAACTCTCATCAAAAAAGATATGGCAATGCATTTTGTCAGTTGTATTGCTCGGGGAAATTTTGTGATGCTAGCTTGTCAGTTGGATGTCCTTCTCCAGGAAATGCAGCTTCTGTCTTACTTAAGCATCTGAGGTGTTAGCTATTCTAAGTAATGTCATTTATAAATATATTTGAATACTTGATAACAACCCAAAGAAACATAGTGAGAAAAATTTAACTTGGTAAAATATTAATGTGTGATCATAAGAAACTTCAATCAAGTGGTTTGAATCTGGAATCAACTATAGAACATAAGAGACACTTGGACAGGTTGTTGCTATTCCTCTCTGTGCCTTGTGGCTCATCGGGCAGCAATCTTGAGTATTTTGTCATTTTTTATGAGAACAAGTTACTAGCTTGAAGCTCAACCCAGCACAGGTGGAAAGCATGCAAGGAGCCGGCCGGATTCAAACCCGGGACCAGTCACCTTGAGGCCCGGTGCCGATGCACTGCAGCATCTGCCGGTACAAATGGGCAGGTGTATGAACAGGAAAGCTCGAACGCTTTTTATGCAGATGATGTAGTTCAAAGTACAATGGGATAAAGGGCAAACATGAAAATAAAAGACAGAAAGATGTTAGTTAAAAGCAAGGTTAAATAAATAAGTTTTGAGCTGGTATTTAAAAGTGTCCACTGAGTCTGTGTCGCTTATAGTCTTAGGTATTGAATTCCACAGTTTAGGAGCATAGTTCAATAAAGCTGACCTGCCAATTATCTTTTGAGAGAGTCATTTAAATTTAAGAGACTGGTGGAAGAAGACCTGAGAGCTCAGGCAGGATTATATAATGTAAACAATTCTGTTATGTACTCCGGTCCCAGACAATTCTGAACCAAATTAGAAATTTGGTTCAGAAAAAGAGGGATGTCTACAATAGATATAGGCAGCATGGAGTAAAGGAATTGCTCGAGGAATATAAAGAATGTAAAGGGAATCTTAAGAAAGAGATTAGAAAAGCTAAAAGAAGATACGAGGTTGGTTTGGCAAATAAGGTGAAAGTAAATCCGAAAGGTTTCTACAGTTATATTAAAAGCAAGAGGATAGTGAGGGATAAAATTGGCCCCTTAGAGAATCAGAGTGGTCAGCTATGTGTGGAACCGAAGGAGATGGGAGAGATTTTAAATGATTTCTTCTCTTCGGTATTCACTAAGGAGAAGGATATTGAATTGTCTAAGGTGTGGGAAACAAGTAAGGAAGTTATGGAACCTATGACAATTAAAGAGGTGGAGGTACTGGCGCTTTTAAGAAATTTAAAAGTGGATAAATCTCCGGGTCCTGACAGGATATTCCCCAGGACCTTGAGGGAAGTTTGTGTAGAAATAGCAGGAGCTCTGACAGAGATCTTTAAGATGTCATTAGAAACGGGGATTGTGCCGGAGGATTGGCGTATTGCTCATGTGGTTCCATTGTTTAAAAAGGGTTCTAGAAGGAAGCCTAGCAATTATAGACCTATCAGTTTGACATCAGTGGTGGGTAAATTAATGGAAAGTATTCTTAGAGATAGTATTTATAATTATCTGGATAGACGGGATCTGATTAGAAGTAGCCAGCATGGATTTGTGCGTGGAAGGTCATGTTTGACAAACCTTATTGAATTTTTTGAAGAAGTTACGAGGAATGTTGACGAGGGTAAGGCAGTGGATGTAGTCTATATGGACTTCAGCAAAGCCTTTGACAAAGTTCCACATGGAAGGTTAGTTAAGAAGGTTCAGTCGTTAGGTATTAATGCTGGAGTAATAAAATGGATTCAACAGTGGCTAGATGGGAGATGCCAGAGAGTAGTGGTGGATAATTGTTTATCGGGATGGAGGCCGGTGACTAGCGGGGTGCCTCAGGGATCTGTTTTGGGCCCAATGTTGTTTGTAATATACATAAATGATCTGGATGATGGGGTGGTAAATTGGATTAGTAAGTATGCCGATGATACTAAGGTAGGAGGTGTTGTGGATAATGAGGTGGATTTTCAAAGCTTGCAGGGAGATTTATGCCGGTTAGAAGAATGGGCTGAACGTTGGCAGATGGAGTTTAATGCTGAGAAGTGTGAGGTTCTACATTTTGGCAGGAATAATCCAAATAGAACATACAGAGTAAATGGTAGGGCATTGAGGAATGCAGAGGAACAGAGAGATCTAGGAATAACTGTGCATAGTTCCCTGAAAGTGGAGTCTCATGTAGATAGGGTGGTGAAGAGGGCTTTTGGAACGCTGGCCTTTATAAATCAAAGCATTGAGTACAGAAGTTGGGATGTAATGCTAAAGTTGTACAAGGCATTGGTAAGGCCAAATTTGGAATATTGTGTGCAGTTCTGGTCACCGAATTATAGGAAAGATATCAATAAATTAGAGAGAGTGCAGAGACGATTTACTAGGATGTTACCTGGGTTTCAGCAATTAAGTTACAGAGAAAGGTTGAACAAGTTAGGTCTCTATTCATTGGAGCGTAGAAGGTTGAGGGGGGATTTGATCGAGGTATTTAAAATTTTGAGAGGGATAGATAGAGTTGACGTGAACAGGCTGTTTCCATTGAGAGTAGGGGAGATTCAAACTAGAGGACATGATTTGAGAGTTAGGGGGCAGAAGTTTAAGGGAAACACGAGGGGGTATTTCTTTACTCAAAGAGTGATAGCTGTGTGGAATGAGCTTCCTGTAGAAGTAGTAGAGGCCAGTTCAGTTGTGTCATTTAAGGTAAAATTGGATAGGTATATGGACAGGAAAGGAGTGGAGGGTTATGGGCTGAGTGCGGGTAGGTGGGACTAGGTGAGATTAAGGGTTCGGCACGGACTAGGAGGGCCAAGATGGCCTGTTTCCGTGCTGTGATTGTTATATGGTGGTGCACAATTGAGAGCTTTAACAACAAGGAAGAGAACTTTAAAGTCCATTCTAAAAGATACAGGAAGCCGTTGCAGAGTAGCTAGTATGGGAGTGATATGTTCCCTCATCCTGGTTTTGGTTAAAAGTCTAGCAGCAGCATTCTGAATGAGTTGAAGTTTGTCATTAGATTGCTTTGGAAGGCCAGTAAAAAGTGCATTGCAGTAATCTAGATGATTTGATATAAAGGGTGAATTAGTTTTTCAGCTTCATTACATGACAGAAACGAACATACCTTTGCAATATTTCTTAAGTGTAGAAATGCAGCCCTGGTCACATTCTTATTGTAGAATTTAAAATTCATATCTTAATCAAGGATTACACCCAGGTTTGGTACTTTTTACAGGCAAATGATGAAGCAGGCAAATGCCACTAGCCGATATAGACCATTATGATTGGCATGGACAAGTTTCTATGCTGTATTACTCTATGTACTGTAGGCAGTAACCAAGGGGGTTGCAAAATACAGCTGTGTAAGGAAGGCACTAAATGGATGAGCCAGAAGAGAAATGTTACCTTAATGGAGAATTTTGCCTGGGAGAGATAGTAGGTGAGATGCTTCAGTCAAGTCATCCATGCAGTCACCAAGATGGTCAGTTTTCCTTTCCATAAAATCACCCAACCAATTCCACCCTACTTAACTTATTTGTTGCTTAAGCCTTCATTCAAATCAAGATGTTATTATCTCAGCATATTCCTGGGCAGCCTCCTCATTCATCCAAAATTCTGCCACCCATTCCCAATTCCCTTGAAGTTGTGTTCACTCAGCATGCCTGTGTTCACTTCACTCTCTTCCTGACTTAAACCAACAAAAGTAATGGTTTAATTATACATTTTTCATCCTTGCCTTCAGATCTGCTCTTTCCTATTTCTACAAGGTCATTCAATTCTTCACCTCATTCTTCAGTTGAATCTATCCAACGTTCTGCAATTTCCTTCCTGAACATCTCCCTTTCTCCACCTCCTATCTCTTCCACTACTTAAAACATATTTCTTTAGCCAAGCCTTTGTTTACCTTTGCTAATACCTTTTCATGTGACATGATGTCGATTTTTTTGAATAGCGGTCTTATCAAGAGTCTTGGAACAATTATTCAAGTTGTAACATTATATAAAAACATTAATAAAAGTAGAAAATGTGGGAAATACTTAAGTGGTCAGGTCAAAGACCCTTCACCAGTTCTGATGAATGACTCGTTTCACAGATGCTACCTGACCTGTTGAGTATTTCCAGCAACTTTTGTATTTAATTTGAAATTTTCAACATCAAGAGGAATACAAATTGTCGTTGTCACTGGCCATGACCCGAGATGCGCGTGTCTGATTTTCCTGACTACTTTAGGCCAAGTGAATGCGGAATCAAAATGCAAAGAAAGTACAAAAGCAGATGAGGCCACCTTTAAGAGTACCAATATCAAATCAAAATTTGACAAAATAACTTGTGACTGCAAAGGCCATCCAAACACAAACCAGTGTTTATCCTTTAAAAGTTTAAATGACATCTTCCTTGTTACAGAGGATAACATTTCTCTGTGTTATCTTGGCAACGTCCAATTAACTCGGAGCTGTGGGCTTAATGATGGAGCAAAGAGCAAGCAGCAGCTCTGGTACCATTCCAGTACTACTGATCTCATTCATTTTTATTTAATAAAACTGGAAACATTTCCAGATTATGGGCAGAATAAAGATTAAAAGAACCCGGTGATTGTCTCTCTAACTGGGTGATGCAGTCTTGCAGTATGAGTCAGCAAGCTGAAACAAATTAAATGTCGAATGGAATATGTGATTCAATTGCATTCAAATACCAACGTGCATTTACATAGTGCCTCTGAAATGGTCCAAAGTGTTTTACAGTAAATAGCCATAGACTTAAGAAAGGGCATGAAAGCCAGAGCACCAAAATTTTGACAGAGTAGTAGAATTTCTTGAAGAGGCTGATGGAGAGGTTTGGGCAAGGGGCCGAGCAGCTGAAGGCCAGGCCATCAGTGGTGAGACAATGCCGATGGGGAAGTGGGAGTCAGAGGTCTTAGAGGGTTGTAAAACTGGAAGGAGTTATAGAGAAAGAGTAGTTGGTTGTGCTGGAGTCAGCCTCAGCGTCAGTCCCAACCTTCCCACTCTTCACCGTGTCACGAATCCCGTGACAAGTTGAAAAGGACCAACAGAAATGGAACATGTTTGGAGTCTGGTTTACTACAAATTAAGACTATATTTATTACTACTACGAATTAATATCATTAAAACCGGATAATACAATACAGGTTATAAACTATATATATATCTCCGTAAATGTGTGTGTGTGGATACAAATATAATAGTCCTGGAGGTAGATATCAGTCTTACGGTGTCAGGTAAGTTTAAGCAGCTTAGTTCACTTTGTGTTGCGTCGAGTTGAACTGATGGAGGGAGAGAGAGAGAGAGTGTTAATTGAGTTGATGTTCACATTGGCAGCTTTAGTTGTTCTTGCTTCCGAAGTCTTTGGAGTCACTTCGTGTGAACCCCACACAGACACAGATGGGTAGAGCCCCTTCTAGGGAATGGTCTACTAACCCACGGCACGGGTTCACCACCAGCAGACCCCCACAGGCAAGCTCTTACCCGCACTGGTAATCATGGGTCGAAATTACTCAGTCCGTGGCCTCCACCCTCGTGGTGGTCTTAAACTCCACCAGTGGTTTCTCGGGTAGCTTCCGCAATTCTCCTCTGCCATTATCAGACCTAAAGCCTCAACTTTTTATATTCCATTCGAAATTCCGGCCGTCCGTTAGCTCAACCACTCTGAACTGTTACCATGGTGATTTCCCAGCTCATGTCTCAGCTGGCGCCGTACTCTCTCTCCCAAGGTCACAACCAAAAGTGTCATCAAAACCAAGTCAGAGTCCTCTCTCTCTCCCAATTGCCTCCTTGTTCACCAGACTGCTGAATTCTCTAGCAGTTTCTCACCTGCATGACAATTGTCTACCACTTGTTAAAAAGAAGTCCAGCCATTTAGTAAAAGGTCAACTATGGCTAATAAGAGAAGTCAAAGACAACATAAAAGACAACAAAAAAAGTAATTAAGAAGGTAAAGATGGAATACGAAAGTAATATTAAAGAGGATACCAGAAGTTTCTTCAGCTACATAAAGAGGAAAAGAGAGGTGAGAGTGGATATTGAATAACTGGAAAATGATGCTGGAGATGTAGTAATAGGGGAACAATGAAATGGAGGTCAAACTGAATAAGTATTTTGCATCAGTCTTCATGGTGCAAGACACTAGCAGTATGGTGGCTGTTCCAGGTGTCAGGGGTCATGAAGTACGTGAAATTACCATTACTAGGGACAAGGTTCTTGGGAAACTGAAAGATCTGAAGGCAGAGAAGTCACCTGGACAAGATGGTGCACACCCGGGGGTTCTGAAAGAGGTGGCTGAAGAGATTGTGGAGGCATTAGTAATGATCTTTCAAGAATCACTAGATTTTGGAATGGTTCCAGAAAACTGGAAAATTGCAAATGTCATATTGCTCTTCAAGTAAGGAGAGAAGCAGAAGAAAGGAAACTATAGGCCAGTTAGTCTGACTTCAGTGGTTGAGAAGAGGTTGAAGTTGATTACTAAGGATGAGGTCTCAGGGTACTCGGAGGCACATGATAAAATAGGCCGTAGTCAGCATGGTTTCCTCAAGGGAAAATCTTGCCTGACAAATCCATTGGAATTCTTTGAAGAAATAACAAGCAGGAGAGACAAAGAAGAATTGGTTGATGTTGTGTACTTGGATTTTCAGAAGGCCTTTGGCTAGGTGCCACACATGAGCCTGCTTAACAAGCTATGAGCCCATGGTATTACAGGAAATATTCTAGCATGGATAAAGTTGTGGCTGATTGGCAGGAGGCAAAGGATGAGAATAAAGGGAGCCTTTTCTGGTTGCCTGCCAGTGACTAGTAGTGTTCCACAGGGTTCTGTGTTGGGACCAATTCTTTTTATGTTTTTGTCAATGATTTGGAAAATGTAGTTGATGGCTTTGTTGCAAAGTTTGCAGATGATACGAAGGTAAGTGGAGAGACAGGTAGTTTTGATAAAACAGGGAGGCTATGGAAGGAATTAGACAGATTAGGAGAAAGGGAAAAGAAATGGCAGGTGGAATACAGTGTTGGGAAGTGTATGGTCATGCACTTTGGTAGAAGAAATGAAAGGTTTGACTATTTTCTAAATGGAGAGAAAATACAAAATAAAAACTGAGATGCAAAGGGACTTGGGAGTCCTTATGCAGGATTCCCTAAAGGTTAATTTGCAAGTTGAGTCTGTGGTGAGGAAGGCAAGTGCAATGTTAGCATTCATTTCAAGAGGACTAGAATATAAAAGCAAGGATGTAATGTTGAGATTTTATAAAGCACTGGAGAGGCCTCACTTGGAGTATTGTGAGCAGTTTGGACCCCTTATCTTAGAAAGGATATGCTGAAACTGGAGAGGGTTCAAAGGAGGTTCACGACATTGATTCCAGGATTGAATAGCTTGTCATATGAAGAGCAGTTGATGGCTTTGGGCCTAGTATTCAGAAGAATGAGAGGTGACTTCATTGAAACCTATCGAATGGTGAAAGGCCTTGACGGAGTGGACGTGGAGAGGATGTTTCCTGTGATGGGAGAGTCTTAGACCAGAGGATACAGCCAGAGAATAGAGGGGCGTCCTTTTCGAACGGAGATGAGGGATTTCTTTCGCCAGAGAGTGGTGAATCTGTGGAATTCTTTGCCACAGTCAGCTGTGGAGGCCAAGTCTTTATGTATAGTTAAGCCAGAGGTTGATAGATTCTTGATTATTCAGGACATGAAGGGATATGGAGAGAAGGCAGGAGATTGGGGCTGAGAGGAAAATTGGATCAGCAGACAATGAAATGGCCTTATTCTGCTCCTATAGCTTATGGTCTTATGATCTGAAATTAACTGGATTTGTCTAAAATTGCTTCTAAGAACATAGAACAATGTAGCACTGGACAGGCCATTCAGCCCATGATGTTGTGCCAACCTAGATACCAATTAATAATCAATGTCCTCCTCTTGTGTGTCATCCATATCCTGCCATTCCTTTCATGTTTCTGTGTCTACCTAAAAGCCATTTAAACTCTACCAAGCCGCCTGCTTCCACCACTACCCCAGGTAATGCATTCCATTATCACACTCCGCGTAAAACCTTGCTCCTCGTGTCACTTTTAGACCCTTCCCCCCCCCCCCCCCCTCACCCAGCCTTAAAAGCTTGTCTTCAAGTGTTTGACATTTCTAACCAGGGGAAAAGACAGACTCTCTGAAAAGGAATGGCCTGGTAGCTCCATAAGGGATAACAGCAAGGCCATTTTGGTTGCTTGTTATTGATGCCATGTCCCAGAATACCAAGCATCCGTCAATAATATCACTAGAATGTGAAATAATCTCTAGTAACTGAGCTTGTTTCTTTTTCTTTATTCAGATCCCACCAGTCTGGTCAATGGCAATCACCAAACTCACCTTAACGAAGCTTCAAACAATCCGCCATCAAGATCCCAAGCCACTCCCAGTTCACTGGTCAGCTCAATCGAGAAGGATCTACAAGATATCATGGACTCTTTGGTGATGGAAGATGCTACATCTCCTGGTAAAAAAAAGGCAGCCAATGCCCAATCGCCTTTATCCCCCATGATCAATGGAGGCGAGAGGTACCTTCTGTCACCTCCTATGAGTCCTGGCACCATGTCAGTGGGATCAAGTTATGACAACATGTCGCCGCCATTCTCCCCTCTGTCCTCTCCGTCGCCCGGCAGCAGCAGTAGTTGCACCAGCCATTCCCCAGGTAGTCAGGAGCAAGGGCCAACATTGCCCCCAACTGTGCCTATTAGATCTTCAAGTTATAATCACACTGTGCAGCCTCCATCCCCTCGGCCAGTGCCATCCTATAGTGGCATGGCGATTGACCTGACTAAGTGTAATGGTCTTGGCCCAGGGATGCAGCGGGTGTCAGAGAGTCCACGTGCTCACAGAAAAGTGCCCAATGTCCATGAAACCCCGCCGAGCCCAACCCTTAACCGCAGAGGGTTTCCACTTGATACCTTGAACTCAGCGATGCTTAATGAAACCAGGAAGATGCCAGAGAGTTCAAAACTATCACTACAAAGTCACCATCTACCATCAGTATCTGTTAGCCCAAGTGACTTCAGTGGAGGAAGTTCCAGAGTTCAAGTTGTGAATGTTCCAAGCAGCCCTCGAGCTGCAGCCAAGGTTCACCCACCTTCAAGCCCGAGGACCAAAGGAGCTGTCCTTCAAGAAAGGCCTCCAAGTCCTTTCAGAGAGGCTAAGGAAACTCCCATTGATCGATCCATCACTTCCAGCCCGTCTCGGCAGATGTCCCCAAGGGGTTTCCAGCCACTGGAGAGCTTGGGATATGTTCATGTAAATCAGCCTGTCCAGTTACAACCAAGAAGCCTGCAGCCTCCTGAGAGCCCCAGAATGGGTAGACGAAGCATAGAAAGCATGAGGGAACTGCCTCCATTAAGTCCTTCCATGACAAGGAGGTCTGGACCAATCCCCACATTCTCCAATCTACCAAATTCTCCTCAAGTGAGGACCTCTCGAGATATGGTCATTCACAATAGTCCCTCCCATCAGATGAAGCTGGTCAAGGAAATGCCAGAAAGCCCTCGATTTAGACGCAAATATTCCTCAGGCTCATCAGAAAGGAATGAGGACTTCTTAGTGCATAGTACCCCCGGGTCAAACACCTTAAGCACTGGAAGAGGAGTCAGGGATCGCAGCCCATCCCCAACTTTGCTGTCTGTTGACCATTCACGGAAAGCCTATGGGAATACCTTAACCCCGGCACACAGCTTGTCATCTTTGTCCATCTCAACACCACTGCAAAGCCCAAGAATGCAGAGGAAAATGGTGGGGGATGAGAGGATCCCAGTACCACGACAGCGGAAAAACAGTATCTCTGAAATCAGTGACAATGAGGATGAACTCCTGGATTATCACCGGAGACAGAGGGAGGAACGAATCCGGGAACAGGAAATGCAGATGCTGGTGAGCTTATCGTTTCAATTTTCTTTCATCTGCGAAAATATAGAATGATAAAGCAGCCTCCATGCTGTTAATGCTTTCTCTTCTGTTCTTGCACTACACATTTTTCTCTTTCTCCTGTTTCTCCTTACTTCATTCTCTCTTTCCCTTTTTCTGTTTTTGTCCCTCTAACACCCTTCTTTTTTCTCAACTTCTCTCCTTTATTTTTCTCTTTTAGAGTCAGTCATAGAGCACTACAGCACAGAAACAGGCCCTTTGGCCCATCTAGTCTGTGCCTGACTGTTATTCTGCCTAGTATCATTGACCCACATCTTAACCATAGCACTCTGTACCCCTCCCATCCACGTACTTATCCAAACTTCTCTTAAATGTTTCCCATAACTTTTCCTTATCATCTTTCTCCTTTCTTTCTCACTGTTCCCCTGATCGTTTATTTCTCATTCTTCCCTGTTTTTCTGCTTGTTTTTCTTCACTTTTCTCTTTCTCTCATCTTCCCTTTCTCTTTTCTTGCCTTACTTACTTTCGTCTTCTCCCTGGGCTCTTTGCCATTCCCTCTCCCCTTGCTGTTACCATTTCACAAAGAACATTCCACAATAAGGGTGTCATTGTGTTTTGACCTTAAAGTGCCCCAGGCTGTTATTGTCCACGTTCATAATAATCACTATTAAAACCCTTGCGGCAAAGTCAGGGAGCTGTCTACAGAATAGTTCATATTGCAGAATGTAACAGATTCCTGTGAGTGATTTCAAAGGAGTAACCATGAAATCCTCTGATAAATTACAGATCAGTGAACGTCACATTTGATCTTCTTGTTTTTAAGTACTTTGATTGGATTATACTCTTAATCATTTTTAGCAATCTTATATTACACTCATAAATTCTGTATTAAATTCAGATCTCAACCTGTTCCTCACTACCAGCTACTGATCTCCAAAGTGGATTAGTTTCATCATGCTTCTGACAACGTAACTCCACCCAGCCTCCGTTATGTCACATAGGCACGCTATTCATTTAACAAAATCTACATGAAATAAGGGCATTAATGTGACCATATTTTGTGAAAATCTCTGGAGATCAGTGTTTATTTCTCCTAGAGGGTTGTGGCACTCCAGCGTATAATTCACAAGGTACAAGAAATTGCTCAGAATCCTCCCTTGAACAACTGTGCTTCCCAGGATGGGAAGCATTGCAGCATATTCAGTCATAAGATAAATAATCATCACAGTGAGGTATAAGTCCACGATAATAATAGACTCGTGCTTTATGCTCGTCCTGTAGCTGCCATGCTCGTTTTCGGTACCGTAGACTCCTTCCCAATAATGATCACTCTCATTTCTCTGATGGGGCACTTTATTTCTTGATGTAGTCACACTTGTTTCCTCTAACATGCTGACATGCTTTTCTATACTGATCATGCCTAATTCTATAAATAATACACTGGAAGTGCTCAGCAGACTAAACAGCATCTGTGGGAGGAAAAGAATTGCTGATGTCTCGGCTAAAAGGTTCCTTTCCCTCCACAAGTGCTGCTCAACCCATTGAATTTCTCCAGCAGATTGTTTTTGGTCCCCATTGTAGCATCTGCAGTCTCTTGTGTC
The DNA here is from genome assembly GCF_030144855.1 of Hypanus sabinus. NCBI lineage: Eukaryota > Metazoa > Chordata > Chondrichthyes > Myliobatiformes > Dasyatidae > Hypanus > Hypanus sabinus. The sequence goes on along the minus strand of NC_082739.1, from coordinate 8,353,412 downwards.
TACACCCATTTCTAAAATGGCCGCACATAATCACTTTTATGGCCACTAAACACCCTGTTATGGCCACCCCATTTCCAGGTAAGGTCACATCCACCTCCCATAATGGTCAAATTAACTTCCTGGTATGTATGAATACCCATGCATATTTCACTTCTGTATCATATTTTCATCAATGAATTGAAGCACAGCAAGAAGATATAAGACCATAAGACCGCAAGACATAGGAACAAAATTAGGCTATTAGGCCCATCGAGTCTGCTCCGCCATTTCCTCATGACTGAATCCATTTTTCCTCACAGACCCAATCTCCTGCCTACCCTGACCAATAAAGAATCCATCAACCTCTTCCTTAAATATGCATACAGACTTTTCCTCCACCACCAACTGTGGCAACAGATTTCCAATATCCAATGTAATAGAGGTTTCTTTGCAAGATAGCATGCTGACAATTATCTGTTGAGTTCCTAAATTGTTCGTGTAAACTGAGTATTTATGACAATTGTTGTAAATTAGGCACACCTCGATGTTCTTATGTCCAGTCAGAAGAGGCATGTAGGTGCACAGAGAACAGCATACTTCACTGTATATAATTGCACAACCATTGAATCCCAGGCATAATTTGTAGAGCTCTTCATGCTTCAGACGTATTACTCTGGAAGTTACAATATTAAGAAATTGTCAGAGTGCATACTGTATCTTACACTTGCACTTTGTATAATATGTTCAACTTATTTTCTTCAAAAGACACTCTCATTTCCAGGAATGTTCACACTCATATCTGTATCAGAAACACTAATTTTCCATATCATTAACACTCATTTCCACAAGTATGTTCACATCTGATTGCTTTGACAGAAGCAATAATTTTCAGTAAAATTAGCATTAATTTCCATATATGATCACATCCATTTCTTGTAAAAGAAATACTAATTTCTTGGAACATTAACACTCATTCCTGGTATGCACACACCTGTTTTCTATGCCAGAAACAATAATTTACTGTAATATTAACACTCATTTCTGGGTATGGATATACACATTTCCTGTATCAAGTGCACTATTCTGATGCAATGGGTATCTTCTTCTTGCTGCAAACATACCACAAGACATTGGAGTGGATTTAGGCCATTTGGCCCATCGAGTCTGCTCTGCCATTCCATCATGGCTGATCCTTTGCCCTCTCAACCCCATTCTCCTGCCTTCTCCCTGTAACATTTCATGCCCTGACTTATCAAGAATCTATCAACCTCCACCTTAAATACACTCAGTGACCTGGCCTCCACAGCCGCCTGTGGCAACAAATACCACAGATTCATCACACTTTGGCTAAAGAAATTCCTCATCTTCATTCTAAGTAGACACCCCTCTAGCTAAAGAAATTCCCCATCTCCATTCTAAGTAGACATCCCTCTATTCTGAGGTTGTGCCCTCCAGTCCTAGGCTCCCCACTATAGGAAACGTCCACTCTATCTAGGCATTTCAACATTCAATAGGTTTCAATGAGATTCCCCTCATTCTTCTAAATTCCAGAAAATACAGGCCCAGAGCCACCAACTGTTGCTTATATAGTAACCCTTTCAATTCTGAAATCATTCTTGTGAATCTCCTCCGAATGCTCTCCAATGTCAGCACATCTTTCTTAGATAAGGTGCCCAAAACTGCTTGCAATACTCCAAGTGAGGCCTCACCAGTGCCTTATAAAGCCTCAGCGTTACATCCTTGATTTTATATTCTAGCCCTCTCAAAATGAATGCTAACATTGCATTTGCCTTCTTCACCACAGACTCAACCTGCAAGTTAATCTTCAGGGAATCCTGCAGGGTGCCATCAATTCTGTCATCCAAACCATTGGCATCCATTGAGATGTTCCCACAACCAATGATCTCACTTTAAGGACTCTTTACCTTGTTCTCAGTATTTATTGCTATTTATTTATGCTTGCATTTGTACAGTTTGTTGTCTTTTGCACTCTAATTGATCTTTCATTGATCCTGTTATAGATACTATTCTATAGATATGCTGAGTATGCCTGCAGGGAAATGAATCTCAGGTTTGTATATGGTGACATATATGTACTTTGATAATAAAATTTACTTTGAACTTTAAAAAGAAGTCGTCCTAATACCGACCCCTGCGGAACACCACTAGTCACTGACAGCCCATCAGAAAAGGCTCGTTTTATTCTCACTCTTTGCCTCCTGCCATTCAGCCACTGCTTTATCCATGTGTGTATCTTTCCAATAATACCATGGGATCTTATCTTGTTAAGCAGCCTCATGTGTGGCACCTTGCCAAAGGCCTTCTGAAAATCCATGTACACAACATCCACCAATTCTCCTTTATCTAGCTTGCTTGTTATTTCTTCAAATAATTCCAACAGATTTGTCAGGCAAGATTTTCACTTAAGGAAACCATGTTAACTTTGGCCCATTTTATCATGTGCCTCCAAGTACCTCAAAACTTCATCCTTAACAATCAATTCCAACATCTTCCCAACCACTGAGGTCAGGCTAACTGGCCTATAATCCCTTTCTTCTGCCTCCCTCCCTTCTTGAAACATAGAAAACCTACAGCACATTACAGACCCTTCGGCCCACAAAGCTGTGCCAAACATGTCCATACCTTAGAAATTACCTAGGGTTACCCATAGCCTTCTGTTATAGAAACGTAGAAAACCTACAGCACAATATAGGCCCTTCGGCCCACAAAGCTGAATGGAGTGGCATTTGCAATTTTTCAGTCCTCTAGAACCATGCCAGAATCTAGTGATTCTCGAAAGATCATTACAAATGCCTCCATGGTCTCTTCAGCCACCTCTTTCAGAACCCTAGGGTCTAGTCCATCTAATTTAGGTGACTTATCTACCTTCAGACCTTTTAGCTTCCCAGTCACCTTCTCCCTAGTAACAGCAACTGCACTCACTTCTCCCCCCGACACTCTCGAGCATCCAGCATACTGTTAGTGTCTTCCACAGTGAAGACTGATGCAAAATATTTTATCAGTTCATCTGCCATTTCCTTGTCCCCCAGTACTACCTCTCCAGCTTCATTTTCCAGTGGTCCGATATCTACTCTTGCCTCTCTTTTATGCTTTACATACCTGAAAATTTTTTGGTATCTTCTTTGATATTATTGGCTAGCTTACCTTCGTATTTCATTCTTTCATTCCTTTTGGCTTTTTTAGTTGCCTTCTGTTGGTTTTTAAAAGCTTCCCAATCCTGTAACTTTCCACTAGTTTTGCTCTATTAAATGCCCTCTCTTTTGCTTTTATGTTGGCTTTGACTTCCTTTGCAGTCACAGTTGCATCATCCTGCCTTTAGAATACTTCTTCTTTGGGATGTATCTATCCTGGGCTTCCGAATTGCTCCCAAAAACTCAGCCATTGTGTCAGTGTTCAATATAGATCTGGGATATGTCTCAATCTCAATAGATTGTATTTCATACCCCACCTCCAGCCTCTCCTTGGATTCCTTGTACTTTATTGATTGACTAGCTGTTCCTGGCATTTTCCGGAGCAAAAACAAGCAATGAGCTCTTGTAACTGAGTCCTGATTATACAGAAGCACACTTGAATTAAGTGTAGATTTCCAAACCATTACAGCAAGGTTTTAGCCACAGTAATATATTCATATATATTCCCTGGTATAAAGGATGGTGAGGGGTGACCTTAAGGGGTTTATAAAATCATGAGGGCCAGAGATAGTCTTTTATTCAAGATGGAATAGTATAAGGCTAGAGGACACAGCTTTTCTATGCTCTACAGTATGTTCTATTTTCTTAAAAGCGATTTCCACACAGAGAATGGTGGGTATATGGGACAAACTTCCAGAGGAAGTGATAGAGGCAGGAACAATTACAATGTTTAAAAGATATTTAGACAGGCACATTCATAGAAAGGGGTTAGAAGGATATGATCCAAATGCAGACAATTGGGTTTAGTTTTTCTTGATATCTCGGTGATCATGGACAAATTGGGTCAAAGGGCATGTTTCTATGGCTCTATGAGTAACGCACAAAAATGCTGGAGAAACTCAGTAGGTCAGGCAGCATTATGGAAAGGAATGAACAGTCAATGTTTCAGGCCACAGCCCTTCATCAGGACTGGAAAGGAAGGGGGAAGAAGCAGGAATAAGAAGGTTGGGGGAGGGGAAGGAGTACAAGGTAGAAGGTGATAGGTGAAGCCAGCTGGGTGGGGGAGGGGGGATGAAGTGAGAAGCTGGGAGATGATAGGTGGGAAAAGTAAAGGGCTGGAGATGAAAGAATCCAATAGGAGAGAAGAGTGGACCATGGGACAAAGGAAAGGAGGAGGGTCACCGGGGGGAAGTGATAGGTAGGTGAGCAGAAGAGGGGAGCCAGAGTGGGGAATGGAAGAAGAGGGAAGAGGGAGTGGGAGAAATTACCGAAAGTCAGAGAAATCTATGTGTCTATGACTCTATGGTTACATTATAAGCAAATGGTCATTTTGACATTATGAGCAAGGTTGCCTTTGTTTGCCCGTGTTAGTTACTATAATAATACATCTATCATCTGTTAAGGATCTTCTTGAATCATTAATTTGTCAAAAATGGTATGAAGGCTATGGGGAACTGAGAGAGAAGAAAGGAAGATGGGCTGGGGCAAGAAGCCAAACCCTACAAAGTCTGAGACGGAAAATGATGGAAACATTCAGCAGGTCTTGCAAAATGCTGCTTGATCTGCTGAGTATTTCCAGCATTTTCTGTTTCTATTTGATATGGAGATGGAATTAAGAAGAGAAATAGGTGTAATATCATGCTGGAAATGCTGATCATGTCAGGAAGCTTTTGTGGAGAGTCAAGCGAGCCGAGGAATTGCTAAGTATCGCTAAAGACTTACTAAAATGTTTGTATGGGAAGCCAATGACCGTTTCTTACTTACTGCCCATTATCCCGCTGATGTTTAGCACAGCAATGAAGGTCCTCCATCTCTGATAGAGTTGGCCTCTCTTCTTATCACTTCCCAATCCATCTCCAACATTTCCCCATGATGATTGTGGCAACAACTGTTTCTGGGTTAGGTTTATTATTGTCACATGTCCAGTGAAAAGCATGTTGTTCATACAGATCAAACCATCACACAGTGTATTGGACTAGAACATGGTAAAGCAATAACAATGCAGAATAACGTGTAAAAGCTACTGACAAAGTGCACTGCAGGTAAACGATAAAGTGCAAGTTCATAACGAGGTAGATTGTGAGGCCGTGAGTCCATCTTATCGTACAAGAGCTCTGTTCAAGAGTCTGATAACAGCGGAACAGAAACTGTCCTCGAGCCTGGCGGCACATGCTTTCGGTCTTTTGTATCTTCTGCTCAGTGTGAGAGGGGAGAAGAGAGAATGCCCAGGGCGGGTGGGGTCTTTGGCTGCTTCACTGAGGCAGCAAGAAGTGTAGATAGAGACCAGAGAAGAGAGCCTAGTTCCTGTGATGTGCTGAGGTGTGTCCACAACTCTGCAGTTTCTTGCGGTCACAGGCAGAGCAGTTAGTCATCAAACTGCTTCTACATCCAGTCAGAATGCTTTCTATGGTCCACTGGCTGTGAGATCACCACTGCAAAATCCAGTTGACTCTAGGCTGCTGACAGCCTGGAGCGCACTTTCTTTTCTGTGTAGCACAAAGGACTGGAGGCTGGGGCTTGAGGAGAACAAGTCAATTACTTAAAATATAGGGGTGTTGCATAGTTCCACTTTCGAGCCAGCATTGCCCAGAACTGTGATTCTGTCTGTGACCAATGACAGCCACACGTCAGAACACCATGAGCTAATTTCTAGGACAACACTTCAATGGGGAACTATGTACATCTGTTACAGAAATTGTGTCATCAGCAAAAGAGTGAATCATAGCCTGAGTACCCGGATATAACAGCATTCTAAAAACAAAGTAGTTTTAAAATGTGCATAGACCTTTCAAAAAAATCAGTGCCGTGTAGTGAATTATGAACTGAGTTCCTGGAAATAATTCCAATCTAGACATTAAAAAAATGTAGATCCGTTTCCCTTTAAAAAAAACAGAACCCTATATCTGAATAAAAGAGATTGTGCAGATACCAGAAATCTTGAGCAATACACATAAAATGCAGGAGGAATTCAGCAGGTCAGGCAGTATCTATGGAGAGAAATAACAGTCCTTCAGAGAGGAAACCAGAGGGAGAGTGTGTGAGAGGACATTAGACTTGAGTTGACTTTTTGTTTGATTATGCCATTCAACCCACCCTCAGCATTGCTCCTCACTTTCTCTGAGACCTCCACCACAAACCTTCAGGATCCCTGGGCTCCCCCAGTTTTATCCCCTTTCACTTCTCCAATGGTTTGCTTTGAACTATGGAATTACCTTTTTGAATATCAATTTCTCTTCCTTAATAAAATCTGGCCAAACATTCCCTTGTGTATCTCTTGCCAATTATTGTTTGATCAAATTTGCAGAGTACCTCTGGACAATGGCTCTTCAGTTATTCTGTGCAAAGCTGAATTGAGTTGATTGATTTCTTTGTTGCTTTAAATGAGATACAAAAAATGTGAAATGAGTGGATTTATTTTGAGAGACGTATTGCATTTCCAATAAATAATGCAAGCCCTTCCTGTCTATTAATTCATTCCTCTAACGGAATGCCTCATCTGTGCAAGGATTTGTTCTGTTTCCAAGCAACAGAAAGTTACCATCTAATCTGCATTGAATTGCAACTCTTTTTAGCTCACCTGATGACCCTGAATATGTAGAGTGTAATTAAAGCCAGGGAGAGCTGGAGATAATTGGCTTGATGGTAGAAAGCGGAGGTTGTTTCTTAAACTGGAAGCCTGTGACTAGTGGAGTGCCTTAGGAGTTGGTGCTGGGCTCAATGTTGTTTGCCACCTATATCAACAATTTGGATAAGAATGTACAAACCATGTAAGTTTGTAAACACTAAAATAGGTATAGTGGGCTAAGCAAGTAGGCCAAGGAACGGCAAATAGAGTTTAATTTGGAGAAGTGTCAGATGTTGCATTTGGAAAGTCAGATCCAGGTCGGACTCTCACAAAGAACAGCAGGGTCCTGGAGAGTGTGGTAGATTGAGCTTGGAGTACAAATGCATGTCTTACCGAAAGTGGAGCCACACGTATACAGGATGGTCAAGAAAGTTTTTGGCATGCTGGCCTTCATTAAGTCAGGAGATCATGGAGTTCAGGATGCTGGTGAGGCCACACTTGAAGTATTGTGTTCAGTTGTGGTTGTTTTACTATGGGAATGATTTTATTGAAATGGAAAGAGTGCAGAAAGGATTAACAGGGATGCTGCCAGGACTTGAAGGACTGAGTAATAGGGAGAGGTTGGACAGGTTAGGAATTTATTTCTTGGAACGTAGGAGACTGAAGTTATTTCACAGAGGTGAATAAAATCATGAGGGGTAAGACAGTAGATAGGCTGAATGCACTCAGTCTTTTCCCCAGAGCTGCAGAATCAAGAACTAGTGGGCATAGATTCAAGGTGAGACAGGAATTTAAAGGGCACCCTTTTTCTCACAAAGGGTAGTATCTATGTGGAATCAGGTGCTAGAGAAAGTGGTTGAGTTTGGAATGTACCAGTTGGGCTGAAGGCCTGTTTCTGTGCTGTATGACAACGACTATGACTGACAATGTTGGTTGCAGTGCCTGGAATACTACTGATTGCTTTAAGGCACTTATTGTAACACCAAAAGCATAGTGACAGCTATCACACTTCCTACACTCAGCTGTGAGTACATTAAAAAATACTCACTGCTTGTGGGATTCACTGAGTTTGTGAAAGGCATATTGTATGTAAATACTTCTTCCTTGTGCTGTCCTTACTGCATTTGTCTCTCTGAGATGTGATTCATAGAGAGCAATGTTTCAAGATATTGTTGGCTCTGGATAGTAGTAGACCCACCTGAGGTTGTACTTGTAGGAGAGTTACTACCCCCTCCTCTATTCCCCATTCAATTATCTCTTGTCCCAAGATGCCTCTATTGGCCAATCCTGATACACACTGGAGATTAACCTCCCTGACAGAGCTGGTTGCATATCCCAGGGAAAAGTATGACCAAGATATTAAACAAAATATTTTGGATTTCCTTAGTCGCTTTCATCTGTCTACTAAAGTAAACTCTTGGGATTCTGACTGTCTAAATTTATTATCAATAGGTTGCCTGATATACAAGATTAATCTAATTAGACAACAAAAGTTCCAAATTTTTTTCCGTTGAGATAGGACTGTGGGATCAAGTTCAAGATTCAAGATGATTTATTGCCATTCTTCAGTACACGAGTGTAAAGGAGAACAAAATGACTGTTACTCAAGATTTGATGCAGCGTAAAAACACAATAAGCATAAACACATAAGATTAGCTTGTACGTAGACTGATTGTATGTACATAAAGTGATGCTAGGTACAGGAGTATCTGTACATAAGGTGACTGACAGGCATGGGTGTCGTGATGAAATCATCTGGAATATGTCATCAGAAATAGTTGCACAACCTTTATGAATATATGTAGATAGAGTGGGGGAGCGTTAAACACAAAAAAGTTCTGCCCATTTTAGTACAATGACATTTTAAACCACACTAAAAGTGTGCCAAGTCTTCGACAGTACCAAAAATGCTGATGTTTTTATCATCAGGCATGCTATGCTGTAGATTACCTCATGCTCTGAGAAGTGTTATTAAGCAGATTTAAATGTCACTTCACTGGGGGAGCCAGAAGACCTTTAAGCCATCTCATTCTAACCTGGTGATGAACCTGGCTTCTCAGAGAGTGAGAATGTCACCTCATTAATGATCTATGTGTCCACCTCTGCTCTGTCCTCTCATCCTGCATTGCTGGAAATACAGATGAGCGGGGGCAGGGGGAATCCCAGATACGATAGAAAGCCAACAACCATCTCTTCACTCTGCCTCATTCCAGTTAATGTGGTTACCACAGGCAATTCCAGAAAATATGTCCAAGAATTTTCAATGACTTTGCTGTGTGGGAGAATTCTGCACTAACGTTTTAAACTCTGCAAGAATCCAGTGTTAGAGATAGCTAGGGCATACTAGGCAAAGGAAATAAGATCCTTTTAGTTTACCATCTTGTATTGTGGTGGTTACAAGATATAATGGAGTTGCCCTCTAATAACCACCAATCTTGTGACCAACCATCCATGTCTACAATGAGCCCAACGTGATGAAGGCCAAAGTCACCCTTTCTGTCCCAACCATGCTACACTTAACCCAAATCAGTTTTCAGTTCTTTGGTTGGACTAGGACAGGCTATTGGTGATCTTCACTCCTGGATACCTGAAGCCCTCAACCTCAATACCTTTGCTGTAGACAAGAGCAGGTGCATCACCCTCCTTCCTGAAGCCAATGGCAAGCTCTTTTGTTTTGCTGACAGTGAGGGGAAGGTTGTTGTCATGGCACCATATCACTAAGCTCTCTATCTGCTTTCTGTATGTCAAATCACAGGACCAACAGTCATACACAGCATTAGGCACATACAGCACATATGAGACAGCAGAAAAATACTCTCACATTAAAAATATAGTGCAAGACCCTGAGTCCATGAATGTTGCAGGGGTTTGCAGTCAAACATAATCCAGCTTGTCTTCTGCCGAGTGAAGACTCCACCGACTCCAGGTTGGACAGTATGCCACACAGCCTCCGGTGGAGCACACCAACTCTGACGCCTCTCTCTCGGGCGGCTGTAAACAGGTGACACTATGGCTTGAAGTCCTCACTATGACCGAGGTCACGTAGCTCCTCTGCCAGTAAACCAATGAATTGGACTTACAACATGGTCTTGTGACTCTTTCAGGCCTACCTGAGTCCACTGTCTCATGTTAAGGATGAAAGTTTGAACACTGCATTGATCCCTGAAGCTCAGTACAAATCAGGCATCAAATCTAGACTTGACTCACTCACCATGACCAACTCACTGTTTCAAAAAAACAAATTGCTGAGGAACTCAGTGGTTCAAAAACCATCCATTGAGGTGGAGAAATCTATATCATTTTGGATCAAGACCTGGCTTCAATACTGAAATGTAGAGCAGCGTAAAGGGGTTCTGTCTCCCACTCACTGATTCTATAAGGGACTTTTGCCTTAAACCTCCACAGTGGTGTTACTCCTCCAACGAGAAGTTATTTTGGTTTGACACGTAGTCACTATTTTAATGTAGGAAAGAGGTTGACTTGACTGCACGTGTGGCAGGTTTCAACGCAAGAGCAACATGGCTTTCACAGCCGTACAGCAGTGCTAAGAGTCACATTGGTTCTGCCAGATGAATGTGGAATGTGCTGTTTGTGCCAAATAAGAAGGATGTCCAAAATAAAGCTTCAAAAGAGAGGCTGAGTGTCATGGCAACTCATAGAATGTTGGCCAGTGGATGACATTTGGAAAAAATTCCATTTCACTCCACCTGGTTCCTAACACCTGCTCCTTCTTCGAATTACATGACGTGGGTCTAAACGTATACCCTGTTAAAGAGACGGTGTTAAAGGCTTTTATCCTCTTCTACATACTGAAGGGTGGATCATTTTAAAGCACGTCCCTTCCTGATATTTCCTATCACCGCTTATGTAATTCAGTGCCACAGTCTGTTTGACACAGCACCGATTTAGAATCGGGGTCAGGTTGATTGTCACTGACTAGTTGTTTTGTTTTGTGGCAGCAATATGGTGCTACTTACTGCCCACCACTGCCGCTGGCGTTCAAGGCATCAATGAAGTTCCTCCATTACTGCTGGTGTTCAGAGCTTCCTAACAATAATTATAAATAAATAATAGTGCAAAAAAGGAATGGTTCAGTAGTCCTGCCAAAGGGTGTCGGCTCAAAAGGTCAACTACACTCTTTTCCATAGATGCTGCCTGGCCTGCTGAGTTCAGACAGACAGACATACCTTATTGATCCCGAGGGAAATTGGGTTTTGTTACAGCTGCACCAACCAAGAATAGTGAAGAAATATAGCAATATAAAACCATAAATAATTAAATAATAATAGGTTAATCATGCCAAGTGGAAATAAGTCCAGGACCAGCCTATTGGCTCAGGGTGTCTGACACCCCGAGGGAGGAGTTGTAAAGTTTGATGGCCACAGGCAGGAATGACTTCCTATGACACTCAGTGTTACATCTTGGTGGAGTGAGTCTCTGGCTGAATGTACTCCTGTGCCTAACCAGTACATTATGGAGTGGATGGGAGTTATTGTCCAAGATGGCATGCAACTCTTTTCAGACACCACCGTCAGAGAGTCCAGTTCCGCCCCCACAACATCACTGGCCTTACGAATAAGTTTGTTGATTTTGTTGGTGTCTGCTACCCTCAGCCTGCTGCCCCAGCACACAACAGCAAACATGATAGCACTGGCCACCACAGCCTCGTAGAACATCCTCAGCATCGTCCGGCAGATGTTAAATGACCTCAGTCTGCTCAGGAAATAGAGACAGCTCTGACCCTTCTTGAAGACAGCCTCAGTGTTTTTTGACCAGTCCAGTTTATTGTCCATTCATATCCCCAGGTATTTGTAATCCTCCACTATGTCCACACTGACCCCTTAGATGGAAACAGCATTTTCCTCCAGCATTTTGTGCGCGTTGCTTGGATTTCCAGCATCTGCAGGTTTTCTTGTGTTTACTTTTGATTGGATGCCTACCCTGAAAAAGCTTAAATCTTCCCTTCGACGGGAGTTCAATGAAACCCACTCTTGATGCTCCCCCTCTGTTGACTCCTGCTGCTCTCCGACTCATTGATCACGTGCTTACCCAGACTCCCTAGCGCAGCCACATATCCTTCCTGGGAACATACCTTTACCTCCAGCTTGTACCACATGGCTTCCAGGTCAGTTTTTAAGCTTCTCAGTTCAGACCCTCTGAGGACCCTGGGTACTCGCATTCAATCAACTGCTTCTCCCACCGCGTTCTACACGCCACACTTTCCACTGTGAGGAGGTAGCTGGGGTTCCTATCTCAGTCACTTCCACGACTCTGGGATTCTCTCTCTGCCCCCTGCAATGGACCTGTCCGATACTTTATCCTCCGTTGGATCCACGCTTTCAGCTGTTGGTTCTTCACCTTTCTCACGTCCTGCAAGGATCAGAAGGTCACCTGTTTATAGACCACAGAACCTGCTGTCTCCAACACCAGTAGGTACAGACATCTACAGACCATGATCCCTGTGGCTGACCTCAACTGTTCCAACAATCAGAACCAGGATTCAATCGCCATCAACGCGGGTACCAACGACCCCAGACACTTTGAAAATGCCTATTGCACAACCTCAAACTCTGTCTCTAGCCTGAACCTTGACTGACAGCCCCTCGCACTGCCGTTGGAACCCCTGCTTCCCCTTCCCCCACCACCACTCTGCAATCCCGTGTCTCTCAAGCCCCACCGCCAGCTCTTGGGTCCATCTTCCTCCTACCCCACCTTCCCTGAAAAGCCTGACCCTCCCCTTTTCTCAGACACTACCAACCCTCTTCCCCCTCTAATCCCAGCTCTCACCCATGCCGGGTCTTCACTATTCCCTCTGACCTTCCCCTCTCTGAGGCAGAATGTTCTGTCCTCACTAAGGGCCTCACCTTTGTACCCCTGCCCCATTCAGTGAGTTCCGTGTCCGCCATGATGCTGAACTCGTCTTCCACCACCTCCATCTCCGTGCCTACTTCTTTGATAAGGACTCTCCAGCCCACACCGATGTGGGCTAACCTTCTCTAATCTTCAACACTCCACCACTTCTTAGACACCCCACTCTGGTCCTCTGCCTGCTCTGGATCTGTTCATTGCCAACTGCTGACGAGACACCAGCCGTCTCGACTTCACCACTCCTCTCTCCAATTCCAACCTCACTGCAGTCCTGCTGAAGGGTCTCAGCCTGAAACATCGACTGTTTACTCTTTCCCATAGACGCTGCCTGGCCTGCTGAGTTCCTCCAGCATCTTGTGTGTGTTGCATAGCTAGGTAGTGTTTATGGACCATTCAGAAATCTGACAGCAGTGGGGAAGAAACTGTTACTACAGATCTTGTATTTTTGCATTTAGGGATGTTTTATTATAGCCACTACTTAAATGGAAGTTGTAGCTGTTTGAGTGGTTTCACAGTTTACAATAGTTGATTTATGAACTTTTTCTATAGTGGTATTGTCTCTTTGTGGTACACACCTTCGATTTACAAAGCTATCATTCGCTATATTTAGTGGGACATCACCCTCCATCTGCAGGAATTCATTGTATTAAAACATACATGATGAATTTCACCCAGTATTTCCATTTACAAAATTGAATTTGTAACATTTTCCAGGAACACATCCTTTTTGTAAGTTGAGGACCTGTTGTATCATATTCACCATTAGGGCAGTCATTGGACACGTTCTAATGGAGTACAAGATTACCATTATTAATTCCCAGGGAGGTACAGAAGACTTTACAGAGGATAAACTACTTTTCGATAAGCAGTCCCTGTTGCAAAGTGTAACTAATTTTGATGTCCATTCACTGTCCTCAGGAGGGCTGGTTGTCTGAAATTGTTGAATTTAATGACTTGGAGGAGAATGTGGGCAGCAGGGTAAGTTTGCAGATGACACCAAATGGTGTGGTTGCCTAAAGTTCCAAGAGGTTCCAGTTCAACTAGGAAAGTGGGCCAAGGAATGGCAGATGAAATTTAACCCGGGCAAGTGCAAATTTAAGCCAAGGCAGGACTTAGGCAGTGTGTTATGACCGAGCTCTAGGGTGTGTGTTAGAATAGAAAGATATTGGGGTACAGGTACATGGTTCTCTGAAAGTGGTAACACAGGTGGTGAAGATGACGTGTGGAATATTTGCTAATTAGAATTTACACAAAGTTCAACAATACAATGATTCAATGGTTCCATTTAATATCAGAGAATGTATACAATATACAACCTGAAATTCTTACTCTCCAGACATCCTCGAAACAGAGAAAAAACCCATAGAATGAATGGTAGAAACTTTAAAACCCCAGAGCACCCCCTCTGCCCTCCCACACACAAGCAATAACAAAATTATCGGCCTTTCCCCCACTTGCACCTGCAAAAGCACCACTCTCCCCCCCCCCCCCCCCCACCATGCAAGCAATAGCAAAAGCCCCCAAAGTGACCTTGATCTGGAGTCAGTCAAAAACTACAGATCATAACCCAGGACTTCGGTATGTCAGACAGGCTCTTCCTCCCCAGCAAGGGAGAGAGAGGTCACCCCTGCAGCAATGAGTGTGGAGACCAGCAAATCATTGTTCCTATGTTACAATCTTCCGCACCACTTCTCTGAGTCCCCTGACTTGAGGACCGATATGTTCTCTGAGGGGAGGGGGAGGTTTCTCTGAATGTTTCAGTCTCCCACGACACATTACTTAGTGAAATTGGCGAGGAACCAGGTCGTCCATGGGGCCGCGCCCCGAAGGTACACCTGGAGATATCGAAATGCATGGTGAATCTGAGCTGCAGCTGACTCCACCACCTTGAAAAGAAAAGAAGAATAAGCTGTTTTGCGGACAAACTGGAAGAAGTCACCTAGGTTTGGAAAAACAGGAGTAAACATCGGAGTTGTGTTTAGTTCTGGTCCTTTTATTAGAGGAAGGATGTAAAAGCTTTAGGGAGGCGGCAGAGAAGATTTATCGGGATGAATGCATGTTATTTTGAGGATAGGCTGCGTGATCAGAGGGCTTTCCCTTTGGAGAGGAGGATGAGAGGTGATCTGATAGGGGTGTAAAGGATGATAAGAGGCATAGATGGAGTGAGCAGCCAGAAACTTCTTCCAGAGCGAAAATGGCTCATACAGGGGGAATAACTTTAAGGTGATTGGAGAAAAGTATAGGGGGATGTCAGAGGTAATTCTTCTACGCAGAGAGTGGTGGGTGTGTGGAACACCCTGCTAGGGGGGGTGTTGGAGGCAGATACTAATGGCAGTAGGGACAGATAAGAGACTCTTAGATAGACACATGGATGATAGAAAAATGGAGGGTTTTGTGGGAGGGAAGGGTTAGATTGATCTTGGAGTAGGTTAAAGGGCATGGATGGGGTGGATGTGGAAGGGATGTTTCCTGTCCTGGGTGAGTCTTGGACTGAAGGATGTAGCTGCAAAGTAGAGGGAGCAGAGGTAAATTTCTTTGTCCGAGGGGTGATGAGTCTGTGGAGTTTGTTGCTACAGTTGGCTGTGGAGGGCAAGTCAATGGGTATATCTGGGGTGGGGGCTGTGGGGAGGGATAGTGGATCAGCCATGGCGGAGTGGCGGAGCAGATTTGGCGGGCTGAGTGGCCTTACGATCTCTTTCTGCAAACTCGTGTCACCAGAGGAGCCCAAGACCAGAATGACAGGAAGACTAATTTTCATCCTCACTGCCTGCTCGGTATGACAGATTGTAGAATCCATCCAATATATCTTTTTTCAGGCTGTTTACACTGTGAGGAACATTATTGGAGCAGGTTTCTGTACCGGTCAAGTTAGTGCTCAGGCTGTGTGAAAATGACACCAGTAATTTCTGTTCCCTGCCCCCCCCACCCTCCTTGACACTGAATTGAACTCCTGCTCAAAGGCACCTCGATTGCAAACAAAAATGCTCTTGATTTTATTAAATATTCATTATAGATTCCTGCCTATTAAGCTTGAAAGCAATTGCTCACTTTGAAAAACAGACCTTTATTAACATGCATGTGAGCAAGTCGGGTTTGTTAATCCCCTGGATTGAATTTCGGTAGGCTTCTGCATGAAGAAGAGTGACATTGCTGTAAAATGTGACACATGGCGTGACATGTTACAGCTGAACTGTTGGGGAAGATGTGATTCAAATTAATCTTAGTATTTCTAGTTGAGTCATATTTTGTATATGTAGTGTTACCGAAAGTGGCCTGTGAAAGGGTTTCGACTAAATACAAATGAGCCACATGTAAACTGTCACTAGGAAGTCCTATGCACACAGTGCACCTCCAGGAGAGAGAGAGAGAGTCCAGGAAAATCCAAAAGAAACTCACTCTCCTGACATATTTTATGCTTCAACGTAAAGATAAGTAACCACAGTCTTAATTGCTATTATCACCTACTTAACCTTAACATTTAGAATGTAGTCAGGTAAATTTACAGTATTTTCAGAATGCAGGGGGATCTCATTGAAATCTATTGAATTTTGAAAGGCCTAGAAAGAGTGGATGTGGAGAAGATGTTTCCTATGTGGGTGAGTCTAGAACCAGAGGGTACTGTCTCAGAATAGAGGGACGTCCATTTAGGCCAGAGATGAGGAGGAATTTCTTTAGGTAGAGGGTGGTGAATCTGTGGAATTTATTGCCATATTTGGCTGTGGAAGCCATGTCACTGGGTGTATTTAAAGTAAATGTTGATAGGTTCTTGATTAGACAGGTCATCAAAGGTTACAGGGAGAAGGCACGATGGAATGCCAGAGCAGACTCGATGGGGTGAATGGCCAAATTCTGCTCCTATATCTTATGGTCTTTTGGTCTTAAAGGGTCAGCACAGCACCATGGAGCAAAGGACCTATGCTGTGCTGTACTGTTCTATGTTCGAAATGTTGAGCAAAGTGTGAAGGGATGGTACTGTCACACACTGCAAGGTTTTATCCAGAGAAAGTCTCAGGTGGGTATTCTTCAGCTTGGGAAATCAGGCTGTTCAGCTATAAGGGCAGTTCAACCATGTCAGAAACCCAGTGCCAACTTTTAGTTTCATAATCCTTCTCTACCACTCTACGGGCACCAAGTTCACATATTCCAATTAACTGCTCCTGGAACTGAGAGATCTCACTCAGAAGAACACGAAGGGTCTTATCCTGAAATGTCGTCTGTTTATTCATTTCCATAAATGCTGCCTGACCTGCTGAGTTCCTCCGGCATTTCGTGTGTGTTGCTGTGGATCTTGGGTAGGAGGTAGAAATGAGCAGTAATGAGATAAGGGTACTATTAGTTTGATGGGAGATCTCCAGAGTTGATGAGGTTAGTGTGGGAGACGGTGACTGACGGTCTGGAGTGGGGTCCTTTGCAATAGTCCTGATGAAGGGTCTCAGCCTAAAATATTTACTAGTTGTTCCTCTCCACAGATGCTGCCTGACCTGCTGAGTTCCTCCAGCATTTTGTGTGTGTTGCTCTGGATTTCCAGCATCTTGTGTTTGTTATTGGTGATCAAATGAAGTATTCTCCTTGCTGCATCTTGAATGTGCAGCTTGGGTAAGACCTTTAACAAGGGCATTGGTAGAGCAGAGATTTTCTAAAGGGCACAAGGATATTTAAACATTTAATTTTCTAGCATTTTCCGCAGTGCCAATTTCAACACATATTCAATTATCCTAACAAGCCAATTGCAGACCACTCCTGGAGTTTATATAATTGACCTTTCAATTTATCAGGCAGACTTTCTGTCACTTAGTATAATTGTCTGTCACTCTGATGTACAGTCATTGATTAGTTACAATAAGGACTGCAGCTAATTCAAGAGCCCTCATTACTAATTGCAGCAATGTCAGAGTATAATGGGATATCACAGGGAGCTGTGCGTTAATTGAAGAGACCAGTTGTCTTAGGTTGCCATTATTATCCAAAGATTTGCTGTTTGTGGCTTTGAAAGAAGGCTTTAAAATGTGTACATGTTGGTTCATGTGGTCTGGTTGGAGGTGTCTGCATAGGCAATATCTGTCTGCTGGGCTGGTCTGCCACACAGTGTCTGGTGAGCTCATCTCCAGTAAAGTCATGTCTGAAGCTGTTGAGATAGAATTTTAAACACTTCTGAAACTGAGACCAAACGCTCCTTCTCATCCCTCTTCCCTCCCCTGAACACAATGGTTTACATCCCCTCTGCTTCCAGACAGATTTCAGAATCAGGTTTAACGTCACTGGTCTATGTTGTGAGATTAATTTATTTAAAATAATTACAATTACTCCCATGTGACCAATTAACCTGTGCATCTTTTGGACTGTGGGAGGAAACCGGATCACCCGGAAGAAACCCAGGCGGTCATGGGGAGAACGTAAAAACTCCTTACAGGCAACAGGAGGGAGGAACTCAGCAGGTCAGTCAGTATCTGTGGAGAGGAATAAAGGTTTCAAGGCCATGGCCCTTCATCATGTCTGATCCTGATGAAGGGTCTCGGCCTGAAATATTAACTGCTTATTCCTCTCTATAGATATCACCTTGGTGAGGTAGGGAGCCAGTTCAAACACTTTATTGAATGGCAGCCTTCAAAAGGGAAACTAGGTATGTACTTGAGGAAAAAGTTAGTAAATAAGCAGCCAGCAAGAAAGCTAGCACAGATGACCTCCATTTCATGATGCTGAGACTGTGAGGGGTGATGAACATCAAACGATGAAGTCTGAAGCATCTGGGTACTTCAAAGATTGTGCCATCCGAATTTTAATTCTACTTCATTCCCAGCGGAATGATTTGAGTCCCATAAATAGAGAGAGTACAGCCACACTGGAGCCTGCACAGTCATTAAGAGCTCAGGTGTGGAATAGGAGTCTGACTGAGCCCATGGGCCTGTGCTGGGACTGGAATGCAGTGAGATTGCCATGAACTACAAGAGTAACAGATGGTGCTTGTGTGAAAAGCCTTTGTTTTAAAATAGAAAGTTAGAAACAGATGTTTCTGTTACACATATGTGGCATGCTGCTGCACGACTATCTCAAGGTTCATTTGGAATATTGTATGCCCTCCACAACAAAGACACATTTAAGAATTATAACAGGTTGAAGAAGAGGAACCAGCCAAACACAAAACACCAGGGGCTGAATGGCCTACACCTGTTTCTATTCCATTTGTGCTTTCCCTGAATAAAATAAATACAAAGGAAATGTGGGGTATTAGAGATGGACAACCATTTTATTACAATCACCTCACAAAAGTGTACCTCGTAAGTTGAGGCAGGTGTAAGCATTTAAGGATCACATCAAACCACCAGAGGCAGCTAAGGAGATAAGTTCTGGAATGGTGGACAGTCCAAAATCTCAGGCCTAGGAGTTTGCATCAACTCATCCATTTAAAAATTGGCCATCAAGTTTGGGTGGAGTGCATCAGTTGTGACTCAAGAATCAGTATCTTTGCTTCCTGGATCATGATTTTGTGAATTTGAGCTATCTTCAGCTAACAACAGAGTGCTGCACTGTCGAAGGAGCCGCACACCTGAAAAGTAAAGCTTCATTTCCACTGATGTGAGATGAGAAGTCACTGCCCTCTGACTGAGTGATGGGAATGCTGCCACTGATGCAACTCTCTGCTGGGGAAGAATAAGCAGCTGCCGAGTGGTTGCATCAGATGCAGCTGTGTTGCTAATACCTTAAAACTGTGCCCTCTCGTGCTAGCTATTTCAGCCCTGCAAAATAGCCTCTGACTATCCACACGATCAATGCCTCTCATTATCTTGTACACCTCTATCAGGTCACCTCTCATCCTCCGTCACTCCAAGGAGAAAAGGCCAAGTTCACTCAACCTATTCTCATAAGGCATGCTCCCCAATCCAGGCAACATAATATTTTATAGAAGTATTAAAATAATAATAATAATAACAACAACAACAACAACAACAATAATAATAATAATAGTAATGTAAATAAATTACAGTATACATATATTGAATAGGTTAAAAATCATGCAAAAACGGAAATGATATAAAAAATGTGAGGTAGTGTCCAAGGGTTTAATGTCCATTCAGGAATCGGATGGCAGAGGGGAAGAAGCTGTTTCTGAATCACTGAGTGTGTGCCTTCAGGCTTCTGTATCTCCTACCTGATGGTAACAATGAGAAAAGGGCATGTCCTGGGTGCTGGAGGTCCTTTAATAATGGATGCTGACTTTCTGAGACACTGCTTTTTGAACATGACCTGGGTACTTTGTAGGCTAGTAGCCAAGATGGAGGCAACTACATTTATAACCCTCTGCAGCTTTTTTTAGTCCTGTCAGTAGCCCCCCATACCAGACAGTGATGCAGCCTGTCAGAATGTTCTCCACGGTATATCTATAGAAGTTTTTGAGTGTTTTTGTTGACATACCAAATCTCTTCGTACTCCTAATGAAGTATAGTCACTGTCTTGCCTTCTTTAAAACTGCATCGATATGTTGGGACCAGTTTAGATCCTCAGAGATCTTGACATCCAGGAACTTGAAGCTGCTCACTCTCTCCACTTCTGATCCCTCTATGACTGTGTATGTGTTCCTTCATCTTACCCTTCCGGAAGTTCACAATCAGCTCTTTCGTCTTACTGACATTGAGTTCCAAGTTGTCATTGCGACACCGCTCCACTAGTTGGCATATCTCCCTCATGTATGCCCTCTTGTCTCCACCTGAGATTCTACCAACAATGGTTGTATCATCAGCAAATTTATAGATGGTATTTGAGCTACGCCTAGCTACACAGTCATGGGTATAGTGATGGTAGAGCAGTCGGCTAAGCACACACCCCTGAGGTGCACCAGGGGTTAATGTTGCTGGCATTGCCAGCATTTATTGTCCATCTTTAGTCACCCCTTGCCCTAGTTGAAAGTCAATCATGTTCCTGGGTATAAGTCACATTAAACAGATCAGGTAACTGGGGGAGCAAAATTCTGCAGATGCAGGAAATCTGAAATCAAAGCAGAACATTGGAAACATAGACATGTTTCAATATAAGCTGGTGGGCTGATTTCTGAAATTGTTGAACTTAATGTTAATGATTTAGATAAGAATGTAGGTGTTATGATCAGTAAGTTTGTAGATAACAGCAAACACAAGAAGATCTGCAAATGCTTTAAATCCGAGCAACACACGGAGGAACGCAGCAGGCCAGGCAACATCTATGGAAAGGAGTAAACAGTTGATATTTTGGGCCAAGACCCTTCTTCAGGACTGGAAAAAAAGAAGAATGAGAAGTCAGAGCAAGAAGGTGGGGGGGGGGGGGAACGTGAGGGGTGTATGTTGAACAGTGAAGAGAATTGTCTAAAGTTACAACTGGATCTAGATCAACTGGGAAAGTGGGCCAAGGAAAGGCAGATGGAAACTAACTCGGACAAGGCCAAAGCATTGTATTTCGGAGATGTAAACCAGGGCCGGACATACACAGTGAGTGACAGGATCCTGAGGAGAGTTGAATAACAGAAAGATTTTGGGGTACATATATAGTTTCCTAGAAGTGGTGACTCATGTAGACAGGTACTCTTGCTTTCGCAGTTGGACCACTGATCACAAGAGTTTGCACTTCATGTTACAGTTGTGCTAGGTGCTAGTATGACCATACTTGGAGAATTGTGTACAATTCTGGTCAGCGTGGAATAGGAAGGATGTGGTTAGCTTCAAGAAGATGTAAGAAAGACTTATAAGGAAGTTGCTGGGACTGGAGGTTGAGTTAAAAGAAGAGACTGGATAGGCAGTGATTGTTTTTCTTGGTATAAAGTAGGCTGAGGGATGAACTTAAGGAGATTTCTAAAATCTTGAGGGCCATAGATAGTCTTTTCTCAAGATGGGGCAGTCTAAAACTAAAGGGAACAAACTTAAGTTGAGAAAGGAAAGATTTGAATCAGCACTGAGAGCAGTTTTTCCACACAGAGGGTGATGGGTATATAGAATGAGCTTTCAGAGGAAGTTATAGAAACAGGAACAATTACAAGACATTTGGGCAGGTGCAGGAGAGGTTAAGAAGGAAATTGGCCAAATACAGGTGAATGGGACTTGTTTGGATAGACACCTTGGTCAGCATGGATGAGAATGTACGAACTCCTTACAGACAGCGGTGTCGCTGATGATGTAATAGCGTGATGCTAACTGCTATGCAAGGAGAGAGGAGTTTTCCAAGAATAACATTTTCCCCCCTAGGCAGCCTCAGCAGAAAGGATTATTTCTTGTAATTTTCACATTGCTGTTTTGGGGAGCTTTCTGTGTTCGTGTGACTGTGTATGTAACAACACTCAAAATACTTCAATGCCTATAAAAAACTGTGATATTCTAAGTAACACAGACAAAATGCTGGAGGAACTCAACAGGTCAGACAGCATTTGGAGGGGAATAAACAGTTGAATTTTCAGGCTGAGTTCTTTTAATCTGGACTTCTCCATGGAATGCTGAGTTGCTGCAGCATTCTGTGTGTGTTACTCTGGATTTCCAGCATCTGTAGAATTTCTTGTGTTTATGATACTCTGAGCTTGTGACAGGGGCTGATGAACAACTCACATTTTATGCCTGCACACTCTGTGCTGCACTGCTCCCGAAGTCAGGGTCAATCGGGACTGAATGTGCATATGTTGTCAAGGCTTGGTTTTCAGAACAAGACACACTGTCCTGAATTTCAGTATGCTTCCTCGCCTTGGTTGCATGGGATTTACAGCATCAAAACTGTCTGAGCAGCTAAACCAGTCGACGCACTGTTGGTTGTGAACCACTCAAAAATTTCTGCAGATGTACCATGAATAGCATTCGAACTGACTGTATCACCGTCTGGTATGGAGGGAGGGGGAGCTACTACACAGGATGAAGTGAGCTGCAGAGAGATGTAAACTCCATCATGGGTAGTAAACTCAGCCTCCGTAGTGTCCAGGACATCTTCAAGGAGTGATGCCTCAAAAAGGTGGTGTCCAGCACCCCCACCACCTAGGATTTGCCTTGTTCTCATTGTTACCATTATGAAGGAGGTACAGAAGCCTGACGGCACACACTCACTGATTCAGGAACAGCTTTTTCCCCTCTGACATCCAATTTCTGAATGGGCATTGAACCCTTGAACACTACCTCACCACTTTTTTTATTTCTGTTTTTGCACATATGGTGTGTTTATATTTAACTGAAGGGCCTGTATTTATGCTGTAAAATTTTATGAGTCCATAACTTACCCCCAAGATGGTGAATTGCCTATTCTAACACCTCCACCCCTCATAAGAATGGTTCTCTTTGATGCCCGATTGGACTGTTAAATTCTTTCCGTCACACTGCTTGTCTACCTTTAATGAGGAGCCTCAGCCTCTCTTTTCCTTGCAGTTCAGGCGTTTCCTGATCTGGAAGTTGCTTGATGTCCTCCTGAATCTGCTCGGCAGCTCAGTGACTAGCTGAACTGCTCCTCCCTATGTTACTGCAGTTTCTGTCCGTTGTGGTTTCTGCCAGAGAGATGGTGAGATCTTGCCACCACCACACCGAGCTGACAGCCTTAACGGAAAACATGTTAGAAGTTTCAGAGAAGCCCATGTATCCTAATTGTTAGTATTTACATGAATCCTATTGTTTACATATTCATCCGTTCTGCTGCCCACCCTACCACTTTTATAACATAGGACACCACAACACACCCTTTGACCTACTTTGAAGGGTCTTGGTCTAAAATTTTGACTCTTTATTCCCGTCCGTAAATGCTGCCTGGCCTGCTGAGTTCCTCCAGCATTTTGTGTGCGTTTCTCTAGACTTCCAGTGTCTGCAGAATCTGTTGTGTTTAAGACCAATCTAACTGTTGTCTATACTGCAATATTGTTCAAAATAATTTATTGTCTTCAAAGCTCTCAATGCTTCTCGGGAGAATTGAAACACTGTTGACTCAGTTAACTTGACAGCAAAAGGACCATTTGACCCATTGTGCATCTGGCAACTTTGTGAAATAGCCCCAATGATCCCCTCCTTCCCAACAGCCCTGACATTTTCTTTCCTTTCTCATGCTTGTCTAATTCCCAAAATCATTACAAGTTCTTTCATTCAATCCTTCAGTATGTAAAAATATGCTGAATAAATAAGTAACACTTATTACTGATGAAGCATTTCAGCCCATAACATCAAATGTTTATTTCCTTCATAGATGCTGCCTGACTGGCTGAGTTCCTCCAGCATTTTGTGTGTTGCTTAAGTATCACTTATTTCTTGCTTTTCACATTCCCAAATGTACCAATTAATTTAATAGCTAATTACTTGCTCTTGAAGACCCCTCTGTGACAGACTAATCCGCAGAATAAAACTGGTTACTTTTAATTCTTACTGCCTTTGGAAAAGGCAGATTGAGCTCCTTGAACACATCCTTGTGACCACCCTGGATTTTGAGACGATGAAAACAGCAACCTCCCAGGTTGTAGTTAGCCATTTCCTGTCCCCTGCACAGTTTTTCCTCATTTTATTTTCCTTTTGATGTCTACGCTGTGCGCTGCTTAATCTGCTCAAGATGAGTAAAACTTGGGCCAAACGGATTCTGTGAAGAATGCTTGCAGTGAGATGGAGCCTGCTTCAGGCTTGTGTGGGTGTCTCCGATCGTGGGGCTTTACCTCCCAGGTTTAATTTTCAGATGTGTTTTCCAGAAATTACCAAATTTCCGCACTAGATGCTTGAGCCAGGACCTAATCCTTTACAGAGTCAATGAACTTCTTCCCTGTGATCTCCTGCCTTATAACCTTCAAGGCATCTACTCTCCTCCAGATGGGAATACTGCCATCTTGCTCTCAATGATGTGAGTCTGGAATCCTCTCCCTAAATTTTGTTCTCCCTTTAAGGAATCTGTAAAAATTACCTCCTCCTTGTCACCTTCCCTAACATCTCTGAATGTAGTTTGCTGCCAAACTTCAAAACCCAGATGAAGTGGCTTGGAATATATTTCTGTGTTAAAAGTGTGAAATAAGTTTAAGTTACTGTTATTACCGTTGAGTACACCTTATGCAATTTAATGTCTAACAGACACTGCACAACCTAAAAGGCATGAATTCAAGGCTCTATTGACTGACTTACTATATCAGAATCAGACTTATTGTTAGTAACATAAGTCAGGAAATCTTGTTTTGTGGCAGCAGTACAATGCAGGCAATAACAAATTACAGTAAGTTACAATAATCATACATAGTGCAAAATAGGAATGGAGAGGTAGTGTGGGTGAGTTTATGGACTTGTATCATGATGTCATGAACTATAGCCTCATTAGTCTGTCTGAACTGTAGAATATTTTGACTTTCTGCACAATTGTTCCTATACTCTCTTTAATCCCTGCTACAAGTGGCATAACAAACACCACTACAGTGCCAAAAATATAAGCCAATAATCCATTTTAAATGTTGATTATATTCATCATTTTTGCTAGCTGTAGTTCGAAGGACTTTTAGGTAGACTCTGTAGACTGTTTGCTTATGTGCACTGTTTAAATAGGCTTTACTGCTTGAAGACGTGACATAATGCCTATCCTATCTTTAAATCATTAGCTGGGACAGGAATGTCAATAGGTTGCTGGCAAAGACCTCTTTAGTGTTAAAAGTACTTTAGAAGATGATTTCCAACTGCACTTTAGAGAAAGTGGCAACATTAGTTAAAAAATAGCAAACAGTCATTGAACAGCACAAGGTCATTCCACACAGTCCAGGAGCCCATTGCAGCTTCTCCCCACCTCCACACCCATCCTGTTGTATTCTCGTCGTGTTTCCACAGCCAGCCGGCTGGGATTGATTGTAACCCACACATGGAGCAATCTGTTTGAGGGGCTGAACTCGTGACAACTGTACCAGAATAAAGTTGGGGTGGGGGGAGGTGTGAGGAAAGATTGGGGTTGGAGAGTGCTGAGAAAAGTCAGACCCAAGAAGAAACAAAAGAGAAAGTTGTGCTGGTTTCTCAGTAGTTTAATTATTCAATGGAGCAGCGATCAGCGAGTGAGAGAACAAAGACAGCACAGGAGAGAGCCGACAATCAGACTGACACTGGCTGGTTGCACTTACTTGCTTACTCTAAGCTGAATACCGGCTGTAACAAGGATTGGTCGAGGTTCGCTGATGCTTTAAAGCAGGTAATCTACATGGAATTTGAGAGGGGAGTTACATTCCTTAGCAATGAATCTGTTACAACCTTGTTGAAGAGTTCTGTTGAAGGTAAAGTATTGGTTCAACCTATTGCTATTATGGTACAGCATTAAAGGCACTGTGCAATAATCCTCAAATCCTCTGATCGGCTACTTTAATGAACTTTTGCCGTTACTTCAGAATTTTAAATGCTTCACTCCTCATTTGTATCTTTTTCAGACAGTGTCAACTGGCTGAGTCAATTCTGATAACCGGAACTTCACAGTTCTTCATCTTTCTTTTAAACTTAATTTGCATTTTCTCTGACACCTCTGTATCTATCTTGCAGTGCAGAGACTCAAACTCTGTCCAACACCTAGTGAGGGAGAGGTTTGAGATTATTGATTCAGGAATTAATTTATCATTCTATTTCTCACTAATTGAATTTTCTCAGTTAATTGTATTCATCTTTGTGTAGAGGTCATTTAAGAAATAAAATGAAATCTGCAATTTCACTGCATGGACAAGAAGACAAAGTGAGATTCCTGTGTTACTATTTTCATGCAGACAGTGTTTGTCTGTGTTCCATTTTAAATTTCTATTTAAAACTGATTGAGGGGTTCAGCATTTTCCTGTAAAGACAAATAGAAATCATGCATGAGTTATAAGTGAGACCTAATAAAGGGTTCATTGGGTTTATCTTTAGAGTAACAGATATCTAAGAATGAGTTATGGGCTGTGATTTTCAAGGACACTTACAGCACAAAACCAGAATGGGTCAGAGCCAGTGTTTATGCTCTACATAAACTTCTTCCCTTCTGCACTTTTTCTCAGCCTGTCAGCATATTCTTCCAATCATTTCTCCTTTGTATAAATGTGTCAGTTATCCCTCTCAATGGCTTCAAATGTTAACAAGTTTCATATTCTCACCACTTTCCCAAGAAAAGATAGTTTAAGGTTTATAAATTTATGTCCTTAGTTCCGGACCAATACAGAAAAATCAAAATCCTCTTTACATACTTCCCTATCAAGTTTCTTCACAATTTTACACACTTCATACAAGATTATCCATCAATTTTACTTTCTCTGGACATAAAGACACTAGTTAGCTCATTTCTTCCCCCTGATAATTGTAAACTCTCAATTCTGATGTCATCCTTCTGTGTACTGCCCCGGTGCCTCGAAACCATTTGGTGGTACAAGACAACTCTCCATGTGAGGTTTAATTGAGGACTTGTATTTACCTTGTACTTCCCCTTGAATAACTAACTCTTAAAAGTTTACACTTCTAAGATCTTGTTGACCTGTGATGCCCTTTTATAATGATATGTAAACCTCTACCTCTAGATCCTTTTGTGCTCTATCCAGGTGGAACATTTTCAAGGAGTACATGGCACTTTATTTGTTGTCAAAAACTGCAGTTATTTGTGTTTCTAATTTGAAATTCATCTGTAATTTAAAAGCTCACTCAGCATGTGCTGTTACTTTCATTAACTTATTATAATTCTCACCACCGCTCTCCCCTCAGGTACATTACATTTACAAAATTTGTCATAATTGACATAAAGAGAACAGAGAACATTTACAAGGATGTTGCTGGGACTTGAGCTGTAGAGAAAGGTTGAATAGGTTAGGACTTTATTCCCTGGAGAGTAGGAGAATGAAAGGAGATTTGATAGAGGTATAGATTATGAGGGGTATAGATAGGGTAAATGCAAGCAAAGGATGAGTGGGACTAGAACCAGGGGTCATAGGTTAAGGGTGAAAGATGAAATATTTAAGGGGAAACTGAGTGAGGGGAACAGACTCAATAATTATCAACAGAATAAGGAGAGCAAGAAAGATCATTTAACAGATGGTGCTGGGGGTACATTCTCTGTGCAGTTAGCCCCCCCATTCTGTGCTGCTCCTGCACCTGTTACTAACTTGACTTCTCCCTCCTGGACTGCACTACAGATCAGCTGCCTTTGCAACTCTGCGATGAGTGACGAAATGAATAGTTAAAAGCAGCTGCACAAATAGCAATGAATGGTCGGAGTCCCATGTGAAGACCACTCAATCTGTGCCTTTGCATTAGGGTTTTTAAAAAATATGATCAGCACTTTTTAATGGTGCATCTGAAGGGGAGGAGAAACGCAAGTGGATCATTTATAAAGATCACACCGGTGTGCAAAAGAATTAAAATTCATTGCGGTGGGAAAATATTCTGCAATTAATCTATCTGTTGTTAATTACAGTTCAAACAAATGGCTAAACAATCTGTTCTCTCTCTTGTCTTGCAAACTTGATACAGATCAAATCATTACACAGTGCATTGAGCTGAAATACGGTAAAACAATAGCAATGCAGAATAAAGTGTAAATGCTGCAGAAAACCAATGATAAAGTGCAAGATTACATAATGAGGTGGATTGTGAGGGCAACAGTCCATCTTATCATACAGGACTCTGATAACAGCAGGATAGAACTTTCCTATCTTCCAAAGTGTATAGTGCAAATGCCTCAACAGCACAAAGAAACCTTTGTGTTCCTCCGGAAGTGGAAATAGCACTTAGCACATCAAACCGCACTACGGCAAACGTGCTAGTGTAGAGCTCTATTAGAATAAGGCTACTGAAGTAATTTCAAAGATAAATTTCATTACAATACTTCACTGACTGGTAAGATACTGTACTTTTTGTAAATTTTTATATTTTAATTTTTTTTTAAATTGAGACTTTAGAAGGCTTTGCAGTATTGTGAGCAGTTACGGGTCCCTTATCTGAGAAAGGGTGTGTTGGCATTGGAGAGGGTCCAGGGAAGGCTCTCAAGAATTATTCCAGGAATGAAAGGGTTAACATATGAGGAGCATTTGATGGCTTTGGGTCATGATGAAGGGTTGGGGTGGAGTGAAGAGTGGAATCCCATTGAAACCTACCGAATATTGAAAAGCTCATATGGAGTAGACATGGACAGGATGTTTCAAATAGGACCAGAGGGCACAGCCTCAGAATACAAGGACCTCCCTTTAGAACAGAGATGAGGAAGGATTTCTTTAGCCAGAGGGTGGTGAATCTGTGGAACTCAGAATCTGTTGTCACAGATGGCTGTGGAGGTCGAGTCATTGGAGATATTTAAAGTGGAGGTTGATAGGTTCTTGATTAGTTAGGGTGTCAAGGGAAAAGGCAGGAGAATGGGATTGAGAGGGCTATTAAGTCAGCCATGATCAAATGGCAGCACAGACTATATGGGCAAAATGGCCTAATTCTACTCCTGTATTATTATTTTCCTGTCTACTTTTCAGTCAACATTTTACTCTGCCTTTGACAGTAACGTTCATTTGACAATTGATGAAAGAAAGTTCAATGAAAGGATTTACTGGGACAATAGAGCATGCAGACTGACGTGGGTGCATCTGTCACAGAACACAGAGCCAGTGACAGAAGTCGAAGGTTGAGCAGACAGTTAGACTGTTGAGTAATTGATAGTTAAGGCAGAGATTGCGAAGAGGTTTTGACAGATTGAAGAAGAAACTGGATAGGAAACTGGCATTGAAATTAAATGAGTTTTATTTGAAAGGAACCTCTATAACAGTCTCTGAGTCAAATTCTAGTGTCCTTTCCTCCAGCCTCGTGCTGGTGAATTGTTTGTGATGGCAGATATCTGCAAATTCACCCACCGAGAAGACTGTTCACTCAATCACTCATCCTCTCCAATGACTTGCTCACCCCATTCAAAGTGGGTCTCTAATTGAACACAATATGGGTAGGCATGATTTTCTTTCACTGGAGGCAGCCTCTGCTCCTTCTGAGAATGTCAGCTGCAATTCTCCTGCGGACCCATTCAGCCGGAAAAGAGGCTCTCGTTTCTGCTCCCATTGCTTGTTCATCCAAGTTTGCTCAGGTTGGCCCCAAGTTTAGCAGAGTGCAATTTTTGCCTCTGCACGAAGCACCTGAGAAATAGGTATAAAGAAGGTGTTCAAAATAAGCAGAAAAAGGAGTAGGCTATTTGTGCTATTCCACTATTCAAGAAGATCATGTATAATCTTATAGCTCCAAACACTCTTCCCTCTACACTGCTCAAATGCTCTGTGCACAGAATTCATTGCTGTGTAACTGAAAAATTCTTTTGTATAATGCTAATATAATTTTGAAATCTATGTTAATATAATTGTGAAATACCCTGTAATTAAGTATGTATTAATAAATATAATCCAGAAATTTTCTAAATAATAAATGTACCACAACCTTTACTTTGAGATATTTTAGAGCTTCAGTGTATTTGCATTGTCAATGTTTCAGGTTACAAGATTGTTACAAGTTGTAACAATAATCACAAAATAGAAGTCAGTAGTTCATTGTTAATAAACCATCGGCAAGCTGAACGCCGACGCCATCTAGTCAAGGCATTTTACTTTTGCCATTTTGCCTGAAAGTTGTTTTGACGGCCTGACGTCATTTACTTGTGTTGTGAGTTGTGGTTTGTGTTTGTTTGATGTGCGTATTACAAAAAAGAATCATTTAAAGTGCTGCACAATTTTCGAGCCGTGTAAAAATTTCCTGCTTGGTGCAGTTGGTAAAAAGAACCGGAGGGAACATTAGCACCAGCCATATCGGGGCAGCACAGTAGTGTAGTGGTTTACAGCACCAGTGATCATCGATCAGGGTTCAGTTCCCACTGCTGATAAGTTTCATTCCTTGGAGAAAATTTCCTGTGGAGTAAAACCACTGGGGTTTGTTTGAGCCTGAGAGATCTCTATAATTTCATTGGCTGGTGGCCGCTCACAAGTGAATAGATTTAACAAATTTGTTTTACTTCTTGCTGTTATGGGATTTTAAATGCATCCGCTACAAAACTCTTGAGGATTTCTGCACTTCTGCAGCTTTGCCGCTTGTACATTCCTGATTTTCAGCACCCCACCATTGGTGGCTACGGCTGCAGCTGCCAGAACTGTAAGCTCTGCAGTTTTTTTGTGGGACCTCTCTGTTCCCTTTAAGACGTGACCAATCTCTTTGACCAAGCTTCTGACCATCTGTCATGACATCTCCTAATGTTGCTCAGCAACAGATTTGTTAGATAACATTCCCATGAAGCGCCTGGTGATGTTTCATTGAGCTAATGTGAAATTTCGTGATAACAATGAAAGTAATTGTTATCATTCCTTGTCAATTAGAATAAGCATGGAGTTGTCTTGGGAAGTAAGTTTTAGGAATTGCAATGCCTTCTTGTGTAGTTTTGTTTCTGGCAAGCCTTTCCTTATATTGCTCTATTGAAGTGATAGGATCTTTGGCAGATATCTTTATTCAGATAATATTACTCAGTAATGGCAGTATTAAACATGGGTTAATTTGTTGTACAGATAAAGATAACCATGTAAAACTCAGATCCTGCAGCTCAATTTTCACCATTGATTAAATCCAGATAGATCACTGTAGAATAATGTTAACCAGCATTCGCTTTCAGTGTATTGGATGAATGAGGTTTGCACAATATTTTTGAGATTTATCTGATGACCACACTGTGAATCCGGTTAATTAACAGTTTGAGAAATGGGAAGAGGTCGTCACAACCAAACAAGTCTCCCTTCACACGTCCTCATACAGCACGGTTGTGTAGTGGTTATCACAACTCTTTACAGTACCAGGGACCCAGATTCAAAGGAGAGGTCCTTCTGAATGAGTTCACCTCAGTGCCAGAATCACTAATGGTCCAGGATTGCCATGAAACATCTGGAAAATAAAAAGTGACCTCCAGTTCATTACTGTCAGTAAAATCCAGAGAAAATAGAGGCCAACTAATTCTCTTGTTGTTCAGAGTTTGTATTCCATTTCTAATATTTCAGTTTTAATCTGTTCATTCATTCGTTATGTGCCATGTCATATGACGTAGGTGACCATGGTCTTTCCACGACCATGAATGTTATTGGCAAATTTTACTATAGAAGTGCTTTGTCTTGTTCTGGGCAGTGTCTTTAAAAATGGGTGACCCCAGCCATTATCAATACTCTTCAGAGATAGTCTGCTTGGCTTCAGTGGTCACATAACCAGGACTTGTGATATTCACAAGTTGCCATGTGACCATCCACCACCTGCTCCCATGGCTTCATGTGACCCTGCTCAGGGGGCTAAGCAGGTGCTACACTTTGCCCAAGGGTGACCTGCAGGCTGGCAGGGAGAAGGAGCACCTTACATCTCCTTTGGTAGCAACATATCTCCAGCCCGCCACCCAAATCTATAGATCATGAAATAACATGTAGAAATGAACGGTATTATACCATGTAGCCCAAACAAAATGCTGGAGGAACTCAACAAGTCAGACAGCATCTGTGGAGGGAAATAATCAGATGACGTTTCAGGCCAAGACCCTTCATCAGGACTGGAAAGGAAGGGAGCAGAAATCAGTATAAGAAGGACAGCAGGGAGGGAATGAGGACAAGCTGGCAGGTTGAGTTCCTCCAGCATTTTGTGTGTGTTGCTCAAGATTTCCAGCATCTGCAGAGTCTCTTGTGTGTATTATTACCACGTACATTCCTTCTTTCTGATTCTAGTGTTTTATATCAATTGATGGATGATTCCTCCTGGCCATCCTTGTCGAATAATGTAGGTGCAGGCATCTGCCTGTCTCCAGTTCAAATGATATATAATGAAAGGAACTGGGTTCCGCAAATGTGTTCACATTTAACAAAACATGGATAAGGAAGGTGAAGGGGGAAAGAATTTCCAGCAGGGACACAGGCATCCAACAGATTGTCTGGCCTGTTGCAACACTTGGTAAAATGTAGTGGCGAAAATGTGATTACTCAACTGTGAAACGTTGCCCTTTACTTGACCCTGCATGCAGCCCCTGGGTTGCCATTGGCCCTGTCGGCATTCCTCAAGTATTTCACGGGGTTGTGGACAACGCCTAGGGAGCTGACTGCGTTAAACTCTATGAAAAGACAGTGTCGACAATGTGTAGTTAGCTAGTCTAAAGATCCACACAGTGTTTGGTGATAAGGAACATATGGTTTGTTTAATTCCACAGATTCTTGTTGATGCAGGTATATGTTCCTTCCAGACTCTGTATCATTTGTTGGTTTCCATAATTAGTTCTGGTGAGTTTTCTCTCCCACTGCACTGTGCAGGTGTACCATACCTCCTGACTGATTAGCTTCTTCTTAAGATAACAGGGTGGCAAGCAGGCAAACAGGTCGACAGGCAGTCTGTGACTCCTTTTTAGTGTCTTTTAGCTCAGAAGAGGCCATTCAGTCCATCATGCTTTTGCTTGTCCTGTAAAGTGTGCTGCCCCAGTTGCTCTACTCTGTCCTGTTCTACTTCCAAACCCTACGGATTTGCTTTTTGACAGGTTATCAAGTTTTCTCAGCAACTGTTTTGCAGAGCGACTGTGTTCTATTCGCACTGACCACCTTGAATCTCCAGTTACAAGTCAACTCCCATTCTCAATGACCAGGCTGCCCTTGACCTTCTTCTCTACCACAGTAAGGCCAAATGCAAACTAGGAGAACAGCACCTCACACTCTGCTTTGATAGTCTACAACCCAAGGGCACGAACACTGTATTTTCCAGTTTCAGGTACCCAATCCCCTTGTGATCCTTTTCCACTCCCATCAGTCCACACATGGTTACTCTTTCCCTTTGCTCACACTTTCCAATCCTCCATCTCAATATCTATACCCTTCTCCCTCCCCCACCTTATTCTATCTGCACATCATCCACTTGGGTTTTTTCTCCAAGCAACACACAAAATTCTGGAGGAACTCAGCAGGCTAGGCAACATCTATGGAAAAGAATAAACAGTCGATGTTTTGGGCCGAGACCCGAAACATCGACCGTTTACTCTTTTCCATAGATGCTGCCTGGCCTGCTGAGTTCCTCCAGCATTTTGTGTGTGTTGCTTCGATTTCCATCATCTGCAGATTCTATCTTGTTTGGGTTTCTTCTCCCATGGTTTATCTTTCTAACCCCCACCAACCTCCTTCCTCCCAGCAGCCCTCCCTTGTCTGTTCCCTGATGTAGTGATTCATTGGGCACCACAGTAGCGTAGTGGTTAGCATGATGCTTTTGCATCTTCGGCCTCAGAGTTCAGAGTTCAATTCTGCAAGGAGTCTGCATATTCTCACCATGACCGCTTGCGTTTATTCTGGGTGCTCTGGTTTCCTCCCACAGTCCAAAGATGTACCGTGTAGGTTATAATTGGTCATTGTAGATTGTCCCTTGATTAGGGGAGAGTTAAATCGGGTGGGGGGGGGTGTTGCTGTACTGTGTGGCTCAAATAGTGCTGTATCTTAATAAACCCAAAATCTTGATGATCACTTTGCCTCCACAGAGGCTGCCTGGCCTGCTGTGCTCTTCCACTTCTTTATTTGTTGCTCCAGATTGCAACATCTGCAGTCTCTTGTCTCTCCATCAGTTTCCTTCAAAATAAAGCTCCCTCCACTCTTTCAGGTTTTGTTCATCTCAGCTCCTAATTGATCTAATTACATTCCAAATTATATGCCACCAGAAACAGTTTCTTCTGATCAAAAGTCTTCATGATACTCGATGTGTCCATTTCAACTGGAGTCTTCTGATTTCTTCCCTGTGCCCATTGGGTAGTTCCAGCAACTCCACAGACAGTCCAGTCTTGTCCTGACACTACTAAGGTTCATGTGAGACCATGGAAAATACAAACCATTTCCCATGTCTTAGGAACCAACTGTCAGTGGAGATAGAATCCATGATAGTATTGGTATTGGTTTATTATTGTCCCATATGCCAAGATACAGAGAAAAGCTTGTCTTGCTTAGTGTTTATTCCAATTATTATCACTACACAAAGCATTGAGGTAGAATACAGTAAGGCAAGAACAATGCAGAATAAAGTGTAAAAGCTACCAAATGAGGGCAGTGCAGGTAAACGATGAGCTGCAAAATTACAACAAGGCAGATTGTGAGGCCAGGAGTCCATTTTATTGTACAAGAGTCAAAGAGCCAGCGCAGCCACTGATTGACTGAGGAAAAGGAAGTTTAAAGGTGAAGATCTTAAAACTGGCACTAAACTCAGTAGTATTTGTTTGTGTGTTTCAAATGCTTTGACTACACACTGCAGGTATTTCAAGGCATTGGAAAAATACCCCCAAAAATTCATAGGAAAGATAAGTTCAAATACCAAAGTTCAAAGTACATTTATTTTCAAACTATGTATATGTGAGATTCATCTCCTTACAGGCAGCCACAAAACAAAGATACCAAACAGAACCCATTAAAAAAGAGATGATCGTCAAACACCCAACTGTGCAGAAAGAGAAACAATTGTGCAAACAATAAAAGTAAGCAAATAGCATTCAGAACTAAAGTTCCCAAAGTGTCACATCAGGCTGTGACGCTTCATTAGGACCGGAAAAGGAAGGGAGTGGGAGGAGAGGCGGAAGCCAGAATAAGAAGTGGGAGTAGAGTAAGAGGAGGAATCCAAACGAGAAGGTGATAGGTGAAACCAGACGAGGGGAAAGGAGGGTCGATGCAGGATAGGTGAGTTAAGACAACACACGTGAAATGCTGGAGGAACTCAGCAGGTCAGGCAGCATCTAGGGAAATGAATAGTTAGTCAACGTTTTGGGCCAAGACGCTTCTTCAGGACTGAGAAAAGAGAAGAGAATTCAGAGAAGGTGGGGGGAGGGGAGGAAGGTGGCAGGTGATAGGGGAAACTGAGAGAGGGGGAGGGGATGAAGTAAAGAGCTGGGAAGTTGATTGGTGAAAGAGACACAGGGCTGGAGAAGGGAGAGTCTGATAGGAGAGGACAGAAGGCCATGGGAGAAAGAAAAGGGGGAGGAGCACCAGAGGGAGGCGATGGGCAGGCAAGGAGATAGGTGAGAGTGGGAAACAGGAATGGGAATGCTGAAAAGATAGGGGGTGGGCAATTACTAGAAGTTTGAGAAACCAATCTTTATGCCCTCAGGCTGAAGGCTCCTCCAACATGAGTGTAGCCTCATCATGGCAGTAGAGGAGGCCATGGTCAGACATGTTGGAATGGGAATGGGAAGTAAAATTGAAGAGGGTGGCTACCGGGAGGCTCCCCGTTTTCTGGTGGACAGTGTAGGTGCTCAGTGAAATGGTCTTCCAGTCTACGTTGGGTCTCACCGATATACAGGAGGCCACACTGGGAGCACCACATACAGTATATAATCCCAACAGACTCACAGGTGAAGTGTCGCCTCACCTGGAAGGACTGTTTGTGGCCCCGAATGGTAGTGAGGGAAGAGGTGTAGGAGCAGGTGGAGGAGGGGCACTAGTGGGCAGGTGAAGAGAAAAAAAGGGGTAAGAGGGTAACCAGAATGGGGAATGGTAAAAGAGAGGAAGGAAGGTATGAGAAAGAGGAAATGTGTCACCCTCTATCCTCTCAGACAGTCTCAGAAGAGGAGGACATACCCATTTTGCTTTACTTTAACCAAAATGGTTCTGCTTTAATTTGAGCACAGTTCTGCGACATCAATAAAACACAAATAATGCTTTGGAATTTTGGTGATAATAGTCAGTCAGAGCTATGGAGCCAAGGGCAACGCAGGAAAGCAAGGCTGTCTAATGATTAATGGCTAACCTTTAAAATGTCTGGAATGTCCCCAAGGAGTCTCAGCATCTCAAAGTGTAGCCCAGTGATCAGTGAGAACCGCAGTTCCCTCTGACTCAGTCAGACAAGTTCCCTGACTCAGATATAAATGAGCTACCTCAGCTAAGTAATCACAGTTGGGAGCCATGAACACTGAGGTACAGGCTTCCAGGATGAATCCACTATGAGCAAAGATGTCAGCGTGAGGTGTGTACAGCGTTCTTGTCTTTTTAATAGTAATGTCTTAAATGTAGGGTCAAATTACTGAGGGCCAGCAATCCTTAATATAGGCAACAAATGAATAGAGGGTATAACCAGAGAAAGTTACAATTCATAGTGTGACACTAGTTTCTGTAGGTTCCTCTGTGTTGCTGCCTGTATTGAATACTGAGGGAAGGATGTATGTACACAGTAATAACAGCAGCATAGGTCAGCAGAGAAGCGGTTATACTCAAGAAGACCACTGTGTGCATTGTGGAGGGAGTACCTTCTTCAAAAGTTTTATATTAGTGTTAGATGCATAAAAATATTTAGAAAAGTATATTGCACAGTGCTGATAATAGATATTCCCAGATTCCCATTCTTGTTCAGACCGTTGGGGGTTTGAACACATAAGTCGGGCCGGCATTTCACAAAGCACAGAGGGAGTTAAGGTCCCATCTTTTCAATCAGATTAAACAGAGACCTTGTCTGCTCTCATAAGTGAGTAAAGTGCTTCTCGTCACATCATTTCAGAGAACAAAGGAGTTCTAACTCTCACCATTTATTCCTCATTAAAAATGATTACTTGTTCATCACGTCATTCATATTCCATAATTTCTTACGGCAGAGGAGGAGATCAATTGGCCCTTCAAATCTGTCAATTCTCAGTGTAATTCCAGTTCCCCTGTGACCTATTCTTACCCCCCCGCATCCCCTCTCCCACCTTTACATACAGATTTACCACTTGGGGCTAATTACAGAGTCCAGCAAACCCGTGAATCAGCACATCTTTGGGATGTGGGAGAAAACTCAAACACTCAGACGAGAATGTGCACTCCAAGCAGAAAGCACCAGAGGTTTGAGGCAATGGCTCTCCCCTACTGCCTCACTGTATCACCTAATTTTGGGAGCTTGCTGTGCACAAACTGTGTGTCATAGTACAACAGTGCTTCACTGGCTGCAAAATCAGCACTCTGTGAAACTAAGGGGCACTGACTCAAGATAAGAGGGGAGAGATTTAATAGAGACCTGATGGGAACTTCTTTTCCCAGAGGATAGTGAGTATCTGGAATGAGGTACAGTTGCAACATTCAGAATTGGAATCAGGTTTAATATCACTGGCATATGTTTTGTGGCAGCAGTACATTGCAATACAAAATAATAAAAAATCTATTAATTACAATAAGAAGTATACATAAAAAGAAAATTACATTAAATAATAGTGCAAAAAGTGAGGGGGAGAATACTAAGATAGTGTACATGGGTTCATTGTCCATTCAGAAATCTGATGGCAGAGGGGATGAAGCTGTTCCTAAAATGTTAAGTGTGTGTCTTCAGGCTCCTTTACCTCCTGCTTGATGGTAGCAAGGAGAAGAGGGCATGTCCTGGGTGATGGGGGTTTTAATGGTGGATGTTGCCTTTTTGAGGCATCATGTTTTGAACATCAGAATCAGAATCAGGTTTAATATTACCGGCATATGTTGTGAAATTTGTTAACTTAGTGGCAGCAGTACAGTGCAACACATTGTAATGTAGAAAGAAAAAAAAGTAAATCAATTGTAGTAAGTATATATGTGTATTAAATAGTTACATTAAAAATAGTGCAAAACAGAAATAATAAACAAAAGTATTGAGGTAGTGTTCAAGGGTTCAATGTCCATTTAGAAATCGACGGCAGAGGGGAAGAAGCCGTTCCTGAATCTGAGTGTGTCGTCGTCACACTGTAGCATCTAGACATGTCCTAGATGCTGGGAAGGCTAGTGCCCATGATGGAGCTGACAGTTTTTACAACTCTCTGCAGTCTTTTCTGATCCTTTGCGGTGCCCCCCGCCCCCCCCCCCCCATACCAGACAGTGATGCAACCAGTTAGAATGTTCTCCACAGTACATCTGTAGAAATTTAAATGTATCTTTGGTGGTATACCAATTCCTTTCAAAATCCAAATGAAATATAGCCACTCTTTGTAATTGTATCAATATCAATTTAAAGAGGGATTTGGATAGGTACATGGAGGAGAGGGGCTTGGATGGTTATGGGCTGAACACAGGCAAACTGAAACTAACAGAGGGATGCTGTGGCAGACACAGGACAGTTGAGCTGCAGGGCCTCTTTACTCTATGACTGTAATTGTCCTGCTGTTCTCTAATAATGTGTCACTGGATCTTTTACCTAGATTTTGTACTCGGGTTCATCGGAAGAGGTGTGAACCACTGCCACGAGCCATTCCTTCTTCCTGCTCCGCTGGCTAAAGTTTCTAATGTAACCACGCCTTAAACTCATAAAAGGTCTGCTTTTGAATGCAGGAGGCTAGTGTGAAAGCCAGGCTCAAGTTTAGAGGGAGGCACCTGACTTCTGCTGCTTGTTCTGATTGGTAGTGTCACGTGACTGTGGGGATAGAGAGGGCAGAAGCAGTAAAGGATCGTTAAATGTTTTGGCATGTTATGGGTGGGAATGATCAGGCAGGATACCTTGAACAGCATGTGTGTGGGAAAGGCTCTTTGAAGTGTTTGGATTTGAAATCTTCTTGCTACTAAATGGACCTACAGATTCACAATGTTCCGGGAGATGACCTCACCAATGGATCAGTTGTAAGTGCCTTGCGCTAGTTTGGGATGGCCTGAAACCTTTTCATTTAACTCTTAAACTGCTGAGCAATGTTGGTCAAATCTCGTATTCAAGTTAATTGCTCTTTGCATTGCTGGTATTGGTAAGTTAGTTATAGAGAAAGAATCCCTGGGAGGAGTCACCAGGAATATTTTATTTCATTAAATTTAAGAATTCGGATAAAGGAATAGAGCTATTCGTTTAGCAGTCTCACCAGGAGCTGAGATGCAACGCCAAGAAAATCGGGAGGTGAAGGAGTGTTTGTTGATCCCAAGTTAGGGTATAAATAGCTGACAGTTTGTAGGACGAAGGGAGCTGAGGGAGGTAGGAGGTCTCACAGATTTGAAGCACTGTGTAGAATAAATTTGGATCAGTGAGTGCTGATGACAGTGTGGTGAAGTGAAAGGAATCAGGAAGTTTATAGTTTTAGAAAGAACCAAAGTTCTGTTTGGAGAAAAATGATAAGAATGTTACAAACAAAGAAGGATTTGTCACAGTGAATGGATTCAGGAGTAAAGAGAAAATGGGCAAGAGTGAGGAGTTTTCTCCATCTATGCCACTCTAGAAAGGCGGAGAGAGACTGAGATGGAGGAAAGCCTCTCTGGATACAGCAAGCAGATATTAGCCTCACTCTGTATATTTCACAGTATCCTCCGTCTCTTTCCCAACATCCAAATAAGCACTCTGCTCCTTCCTGAAGGATTGTCTTGGAATATTTTATTATAGGTGGTTTACAAGGGAACTGTTACAGATTTGGTTCACTGAATGTTTTGCTACATGTATCTTAAATCCTATGTCTCTTCACTCTTGGGTTCTTTGTCCTACATTGGTTTCTGATCCTTACCTTTGTATTGAAATCTTGTCCTTGCCCCCACCCAGCTGGCTGTAAACAACTCAACAACCCTCTTATATCTCTGTGCTCTTCTAATTTTGTGTGCCTCTAATTTCCTTCACTTTCCTATTGACTGACTTCTATGGAAATCACTCTGACTGAATAACTGAACACCCCAGCTGCTTCTGTAAGTAGCACGG
Organism: Hypanus sabinus; assembly: GCF_030144855.1. NCBI lineage: Eukaryota > Metazoa > Chordata > Chondrichthyes > Myliobatiformes > Dasyatidae > Hypanus > Hypanus sabinus. Next base: position 8,313,345 of record NC_082739.1, on the reverse strand, counting down.
ACCTGCTTTATTAGCAACATAAAGCATAGAACAGGCCCTTCAGCCCACGATGTTGTGCTGACCTTTTGACCTACTCTGAGATCAATCTTACCCTTCCCTCCTACTTAGCCCTCTATTTTTCTGTCATCATGTGCCTATCTAAGAGTTTCTTAAATGTTCCTAAGATATCTCATCATTGTTACTTTCTGTTTATATTAAAATTCCTTTGTGGTCTCCTGTTAAGTTCAGATTGATGATGCTCCCATGAGCACTCTGGAGATGATGCTGCTTAAATGGCTTGTTTGTGTATTGATCGATGACCGCTTCATTTTCAAATTACCAACCAGTTGTCAAAATACATGGAAACAACAGAGAAACTGGAAAATAAATGTTCACAACATCTGGACCATTGTTTGTTCATTCTAAATTTAAGTTCATGCAGAGAAGCTGAATAGTGACGCAGAAAATGGAAATTAAATGCAACCGATAATGTTCCCCTTGGAAAACATTCCCTTTGGTACAACATGTTCTTGAACAATTCTAGTCATTTTTCACTCTGTGATGGGGTATGTGTTATTCAGCAAGCTATTAGAATGCCGAGGAAATACAGCTGTCAGAGAGCACTGGCTAAGGACACGGAGAAGCTGCTGAAAAGTATTTACACACTAATAAAACAGAAAATGCTGGAAGTATTCAGCAGATCATGCATTCACTATGGAAAGAAAAACAATGTGTTTCAGGGCCAAACAGGGCCGAGGAGGAGTACCAGAGTTGAAATGTTAACTGGTTCTCCGGTTTCCCCCCACATGCCACAGACAGACAGGTTAGAGCTCGTGAGTTGTGGGCACACTGTGTTGGCACCGGAAGCGTGGCCACACTTGCGGGCTGCCCAACACACATTTCACTGTATGTTTCGACACACATGTGACTAGTGAAGCTCATCTTTCCAGACACTGCCCGATCCGTTCGGAACATCTCCAGCACCTTATTTTGTTGTTTTATTTTAGATTTCTTCCTTCGGCACTTTTTTTTTTGGACTTCCATTGTATTTACTCACTGTTGTAATCTGAATTCCATGCCAGGAATGGTAGTGGCATTGTAGCTTTAGGGTTATTTGTTGGTTTCAAAAGAAGACTGTGCAAAAGCATGAGAGAAATGTCTGCCAGAAAAAGCAGGATCGCCCGGTGACAAACCTATTATAATACTATTTCCCATTCCCATTCCAATATGTCAGTCCATGACCTCCTCCACTGTCGTGATGAGGCCACACTCGGGTTGGAGGAGCAACTCCTTATGGCTGGACAGCTTCCAACCTGATGGGATGAACATCGATTTCTCGAGCTTCCAGTAATTCCTCCCCCCACTTCACCATTCCCTATTCCCATTTCCCTCTCTCACCTTATCTTCTTACCTGCCCATCACCTCCCTCTGGTGCTCCTCCCCTTCCCTTCATTCCTTGGCCTTCTGTCCTCTCCTATCAGATTCCCCCTTCTCCAACCCTCTTTCACCAATTGACCTTCCAGCTCTTTACTTCACCACGTGCCCCTCTCCCAGTTTCACCCACCACTTTGTACTACTTCCTTCCCTTCCCCACCTTCTTTCTCTGACTTTGTTCCAGTCCTGATGAAGAGAGTCAGCCCAAAAAGTCGCCTATTTATTAATTTCTATAGATACTGCCTGGCTTGCTGAACTCCTCCAGCATTTTGTGTGTGTTGCTTGGGTTTCCAGTGTCTGCAGATTTTCTCTTGTTTGTACAAAAGTATAAGCCGTGATGGCTAAAGGGACGGAGAAGAGGGAATGGAGTCGAATTTACAGAATCCAAAACAAACTTAATAGACTGAATAGTATCCTGTGTTGATTATGCACATAGCGAACTTAATCTGTGTTTTTAATGATGTTGGTTTGAGAGGGGAATATTAGTTAAACCTAGTGGCCTTAACAAACCCACTGTAGGGGGTCCATGTCTCTGTATTCCCGTTTGCACAAATCACTTCAGCTGAAGTTTCTTCCTTTCACAATAAGATGCAGATTAAAGTCTGAAGATTAGCTTTATTTGTCACATGTACACTGAAACATCAAAACGCCCAGTGAAACGCATCACTTGCACCAGTGACCGACACACTCTGAATGTGCTGGTGGACGCCTGCAAGTGTCGCTGTTTTTCCAGTGCCAGCTTAGCGTGCCCACAACTTAATAATCCTCACCTCTACACCTTTGGAATGTGGGAGGAAGCCCACATGTTTAAGGGGAGAATGTACAAACTTCCAACAGAATTGAACCCTGGACTTACAGCTGGTGCTGTAAAACGTTACGCTAACTGCCATGATACCATGCCACCCTCACCAATCACAGATAATGTGGTGTTGGCAACCCCATACCATGTTAAGATTTTTATATAGAGTTACATAGGATGAGGAGTCAGCCAATCAGTCTGATTATAAGCTACCTCCCACCTACTACCTATCAACATATCTTTCTGTTCCTAATACATAATTGGGAGCAGAATTGGATCATTTGTCTCCTGAAATTTGTTATAGTTTCAACATAGCTAAGTTTCCACTTTCATTTATTGCTCTGTCCCTCTTCCCATCTTACAAAAGCCCGCCTGGTGTACAGCCTGTACGGAAGAGCAGCAGGCTGGGTTCGCTGGCTGCTTTAGGAATGCAGCCATCTGCTTGCTGCATGGGAACTCCGTTCATGGCCACACTTCCAACTTGCAAACTGCTTGGGTCATGAACAGTTCTTAGGATCAGCTTACATAAATTCTATTGTATTTTTTTATTTTCCTGTAAATGCCTGCAGGAAAATGAATCTCAAGGTAGTATATGATGACATAAACGTACTTTGGCAATAAGTTTACTTTGACTTTGGCTTTGATAGGAATGAAACCTTGTTGTAACCTGGGGAGGACCTATACCTCTGTAGCTGAAAACAATCAGTCACACTCTTGAATGTTCTCTCTACTGAGCAACTACAACCCTCAGGGGTGGAGAATTGAAAAGATTTGCAATTCTCTGAATGAAGTAATCTCTCCCTTTCTATCCCAAATGGCCAAAACTTTACACATTGGCATCTGCTCGAGTTCTGGATTTGAGACAGAATAAACAGCTTCTTAAAATCTACTCTGTTAAATCACGAAGAAATTTATGTATTACAGTGAGATCACCCCTCGTACATCTGAATTCCATATAATAAATGTCTGTTGTGCTTGTCAGAGTAATTTAATATTGATTATGTAAATAGTGTGGCCTCTCTCTGCATGGATATTATGGATAACTATACTCTTGTTACAGCTGAATCTATCTTCTGTGAGAGAATGTGTTGGAATTATCAAGTTCCAAGCTTGTCTATTCCAATGCATTCTTGCTGATGTTATTCAGCTCTTTGTGTATTTGAACTCATTCTAAACTCTGCTGTCCTGTCCTATCTCAAGAGCGCTCACTTGAGTTGAGTATGGTGTTCTCCTAAGGGGTTGTGTTTTGCTGAGTCCTCACAGGCTGATCCAAGATGTACATATTCTGTTGGCAGTGTTGGCATGAGGAAACGGTGTCTGTGGATAGTGCTGGGGTCTTTTGGTTGTTCACTCTCTCCCTCTGCAGCTGCCACCTCTTCTCTGTGGTACAGCAGAGGTTGTTACTCCCAATAAGTCCTATTCACTCATCAGTCTCACTGAGCTGCATTGAATTCTGGTGAGGGTTAAAATTCCCTTCATTGTTTCAAGCACCGTCTCTGGACTCACCCTGCCCACCTCTTTAACGTCCTCCAGCCCTAAAAGGTAGTTGTGCTCCTCCAATTCCCGTCTCATTCACATCCTTGGATTTGCTTGCTTCACCGTTGGCGGATGCACTTCCAACCGCCAAGCTGCTGAATTTTGGAATTTCCTTTCAAACCTCCCAAGACATTCCTTGTAGTTTATTTTTCTGACCAAGTCATTGGTCATTCATTCTAATATTGCCTTATAAGGGATGGTACCAAATCTGTTTGTTCAGGTTTCTGTTTTTGCGCCTTGGAATGTTTTGCCACGTGAAGTTCTATATACAGTAAATGTAAGTTATTGTTCATGTTTGTCTTCATCTTTTTTGACACTATAGGAAGTCAGTAATCATTGTATTTAATCCTCCTGAAATACGACCCAGAATTATCAGTCACAAACAATACTCTCAACCCCTCAATGTATGCCCATTGAAAAGCCTCCTGACGTCTTTAATGCCGTGGCTGCAATGATGATTGAAATTGTATTTCTCAAAGCTAATTGAGTCTTTTGAAGATGTATATAGCAGATCAGATAAGATGGAACCAGTGGATTTGATCAGGTGTCACTCAAAGATTGCCATGGGCTTGCATTTATATATTGACTCAAATAGGGATTGGTTAAAGGGCAGAAAACAGTAGGAATAAATGCATCACTTTCATGTTGGTTTTCAACTATTTTTAATCCATATTAATACTTCGTATTGAAATACTAATGCAGAAAGCTAGATGAGAAAATGAGCTGTTTGGGGAAATAGTTACCGTAAATGAGTGGGTAAGAAGGTAGATTTTGGAGTATGATGTGGAAAATGTAAGATAACCCATTTGCAGTTAGAATAACACATCAAAGAGTTTATTGAATAGGAGGAAGCCAGTTGATTGTGACACAGTAGGAAATCTACCAATTATGAAGGCAACCAACATTTTTAGGGGAGTTGAGATAACTTTGCTGCATGTATATGGGATTTTGATGATACTGTGTGCACAACTTAGGGCTTCACTGTTAGGGAAAAGATATAAATGCCTTTGTGTCCATGCAAAAGAGAAAGTTAGTCCTGTTTGCCATCATTTGGGTCATAACCTTGTAAATCTTTCTAATCCATGTACCTGTCCAAGTGTCTTTAAGACTGCTGTAATTCATGGGCATTCTGTACTCCAAAACAGAATGGATATTGAGTTGTTGAATATACTCAAGTTTGTGATCAATATATTTTTGGGCATTAAAGGCCTCAAGGGATATGTGGATTAGTGGACAAGGCACAAGATAGTGAAATAAGCTCAAGGGGCTGTGCATTCCTGCTTCTACAACTTACGTTTAGGTGTAATATTTTTGGGTGAATGACGTATTTCTGAACCCCAATTCTTTATCTCTCAGGAGCGTCAGAGACTTGAAACCATCCTGAACTTGTGTGCCGAATACACAAAAACTGATTCACCCACCAGCCCTGATATGGGAAAGGTGGACCAGGCCAGCGAGCAGTTGCAACTCGAAGAGCAGAGACTGTTCCCCAGCTCAGTGGAGCCTGCCCCGACTACAGCCAGCAGAGGAACCTCCATGGACAGATGCACCGGAGGTAAAGTCTACAGTGAGCCCAGCCCAGCACAGCCATTGGAGCCGACCATGCAGAAACCACGAGACGGTCTGGAGCGATCGGATGAGGAGAACCTTAAGGAAGAGTGCAGCAGCACAGAGAGCACACACCATGAGGTAGGTTTGGCACGAGCCAGTTTTTTGCTCCTTAAAAAAAGATGTGCCAAGAAATTCCTCCCTAATCCACACTAGTAAACATAATAATTACAGAGTCTCAGAAAGTGTTCAGTGTGGGAAAACAGTATTCAACAGACAAGTACATGCTACCCCATTTTGTCCTAAACCTTACTATCTCACTGGAAACCTACACTTTCTTTCCTTATCTACATCCTTTTTAAGTATCTCAGACAGATCTGCATCGATCACGACCCCAGCGGGGTTTGCCAGATTTAACCACTCACTGCACACAGAAAGCTTTCTTCAAATTTATTGTGTTTCTTTTGCCTATCACCTTCATTCAACATCTCCTGTTTCTTGACTTTTCCAGTGGGCATTGTTTCAATCTGGACTTTATGATTTTAAACACCCTTTTACGCCTGATATTCCAAGATGATTAATTCATGTTTCCCACATCTATTAACACAACTAAAGTCCTTCTAAAGTCCCTTGAATATTTCAGTAATCTCCTCTGCACACTTTCTAATGCCTTTACATCTTCCCTCGTGGCTCCAGAATTGGCCATAATGCTACAGTTGTAGCAGAAGTAGGGCTTTATGCAAGCTTATCTTGACATCGAGCATTATATTAGCAATCTGTCTGCAAGATTTGATTCTATTGACTTCAGTACAGCTGAATTTAGATTTGAGGGATAATGCATAGTCATTGTTGTATAGGGCATTTAGCACTGCTAACTCAGGCAATGAGTTTTCACAGGAACAATATTTTTTCTTTACAGGGGATTGTGGGTGAAGCTAAGTAGGACAATTTCCACACCTGCGACGTTTATTAATCACTTATAAACGTTAGGTTTTCCAAACCTAAGACATTTATAAAGTGATTAAGATTTGAGTAAACCACCATTAAAACCTCTCCCACTTTCTATCTGTTGCATTGCGCAACAGGTACAATATACAGTAAATGCAGAGCAAATCTCCCTTCCGCTCTGTTCACATCTTAGTCAAATATTGTGGATCTAGACTGGGAGAAGGCCAGCAAGAATACCTGAATGGTGTATTTATGCATGGGGTGTGGTGGTTATGGTGGTGTGTTTGCACATGTACGTGCTTTGAGGACCATACGAAAACTGGAGAGTTGTATATCCTGCGGATATAATCGTTCCAGGCTTGTATAAGATAATGGAAGCTGGGCTGACTTGTTTAAAGACCATCAATACCCACTATATTGTGTTCCTGGCAATATGCCGAAGCGTCAGGATCATTAATGATGTATAGAAGGCATTCTTGTACGCCAAGATGCAAAAGGAGTCTGGCTATTCAAAGAATATGAGGAGAGGGTGGCAAATCATATCTGGGTAGCCTCCAGACTGACAATATGAACATTGATTTCCCTAATTTCCAGTAATTTCTTCCCCCTCCCCTTCCCTCTTTTTCCATTCCCATTCTGGCTCCCCTCTTCTTTTCTCCTTACCTGCCAAACACCTGTCTCCTGTGCCCCTCCTCTTCCATTGTTCACTGACCTCACATAACAGATTTCTTCTTCTTCAGCCCTTTATCTCTTTTACCAATCACCTCCCAGCTTCTTAGTTTATCCGCCCTCCCCCACACATCCACCTTCCCCCTCATCTGGTCTCACCTATCAGCTGCCAGCTTGTACTCCTCCTCCTCCACCACTTTTTTTCTGGCTTCTTCCGCCGTCCATTCCAGTCCTGAAGAAGGGTCTTGGCCTGAACTATTGACCACTTATTCCTCTCCACAGATGCTGCCTGACTTGCTGAGTTCCTCCAGCATTTTATGTGTGTTGTGCTGTTCGCTCTCTTGCAGATGGAGTTAGAAAAAGGGTTCACTGCCATGAATAGTTATATAATTAGGCCTTTCCAGCCACGCAGCCCAGCAGTCCCTGGTTTAGAGCTTATCCTTATCACGAGACAATTTGCAATGACCAATTAACTAACCTTTCAGCCAGTAGATCTTTGGACAGTTGGAGGAAAGTGGTGCACCTGGAGGAAACCCACACAGTCACAGAGAGAACAGACAGCTCCTTACAGCCAGTGCTGGGAATTGAACCAGGGTTGCTGCTACTGTAAAGCGCTTTGTTAACCACTAGGCTACTGTGCTACCCTAACTAGAGTCATTAAATAGTAACTGTTTACAGTGGCAGAAATTTGGTCAACAGAAAATGCAAATTTAAAGAGTTTAACGGGAAAATATGACCAAGTCTTTTGTTAATATCTGGGAAGAATTAAAAAGAAAATTGGATAACTACTTGAAGTGAAATATTTACAGGAGTATGGGAAAAGAACACTATTGACAGTGGTAAAACTGCTGGCAGAGGCATGAATGCATTGAATTACCTCCTGTGTTATATCAGGCAAACCACTGGATCCTTTGATTTCTCTATTTTTGTCTTCCTTTTTCATTCTTTAATATGTTTTAATTTTAAGCAGCATGAAGATTCAGCGGGTGGTCAGTCAGCTCAGCAGGTGGCGTACCTGGAGGAGGAGAGGGTGAGAGTTCTCACCAACGTGGATGAACTGAAGCAAAGAATCAAGGAGTTGGATCAACAACTTGAGGAGTCCACACGTGAGGTAGAAATTTGCTCTAGCTATGGGTTTACCTTTAATTTGCAAACTGTCAACTACATTTTTAGAAAATTGATTCTCATTGGGCTGCTAACTTCAATTGGACTTGTTCCCAGACGTTTAACAGATGGTATGGTAGTGTAGTGGTCAGCGTAACACTATTACAGTGCCAACAACTCAGGTTCTATTTCCATTGCTGTCTGTAAGGAGTTTGTATGTTCTCCCCGTGACCAGCAGCAGTGAGGGAGGGATTGGGAGATAGCATTGAACACTCGCTCGCCTTCTGCATTTTCCCTGATGTTTCAATCTTCCTTGCTGTTTTAATCAGCAAGAACTTCCACTCTTTATCCTGATTCTTATCTTCTTTACAACAGCAACTGCATTTGAAGCCTGGAATGTTGTGTCATGCTTTACACACTCAGTGCTCACTTTATTAGGTACTTCCTGTGCCTTCCTGTCAGGTTGAACCAATCTGGCCATTCTCTTCTGACCTCTCTCATTAATAAAGGCACTTTTGCCCATGAACTGCTGCTCAATTGATGACTTTTGGTTTTCGCACCATACCCTCTCAACTCCAAAGGCTGTTGTGTGTGAAAATCCCAGAAGATCAGCAGTTTCTGAGATACTCAAACCACCCTGTCTGACACCAACAATTATTCCACGGTCAAAGTCACTTACATCACATTTCTTCCCCATTCTGAAGTTTGGTCTGAACAACAACTGAACCTCTTGACCATGTCTGCATGCTTTTATGCACTGAGTTGCTGCCGCATGATTGGCTGATCAGATATTTGCATTAACGAGCAGGTGGACAGGTGAACCTAATGAAGTGGCCACTGAGTGTAAGTGCAGGGCATTTTTTACTTTGAAACATACACTTTGCAAGTGTTCTTCTGCAATGTTGTCTGCAGGCGGAGATGGAGCGAGCTCTGCTTCAGGGAGAGCGAGAGTCTGAAGTTGCCCAGATCCATCAGGAGCAGGAGATCATCAGCCAGTTGGAGGAGAAGCTTTCTGAGCTAGAGCACAACATACAGAGAGAAAAAGACAAGGTACTTACTGTCAGTCCCACCTCTGTATTCTTCTAATGTTCCTTTCTTCAAAAGGACGAGCAGTCGTGGTCTATTTAGTGTGAGCTGGCTGCTTTCTCTTTATACTGCATGCACCTGGTGAACTGTTAGGAAGATGTCGCACAGGATTGGACCATAATTGCATTATGTTTGGTCACCACAGCCTTGCTATTCTGTTCAGAGAAGTGACACTGTTTCCTTTGGTTACTTTCCTTACAACTCTATGGGTTATGGCATAGTTTATAATTGGGGCCTGGTGGCTATATTCTTAGCCAACCCCCAGCCACACCAGTCTCCTAACATGCTTGGGCAGGGGTTGAAGTGTGATGGGTGTAGGCTTTTAATTGCAGATAAGTTCTTAACAACAATTCTTTGGTAAGATTAAAATTGGAATTATCTTTATATCTGGGCATGGGACCTTTTCAAGTAGATAAAGCTCTTACTAGTCCTGATGAAGAGTCTCGGCCTGAAACTTAGACTATTTCCCTCCATAGATGCTGCCTGACCTGCTGAGTTCCTCCAGCATTTTGTATGTGTTACTCTGGATTTTCAGCATCTGCAGAATCTCGTCTTTAATGTAGATGTTATGCCATATTTGATTTGAGATTCATTAGTTCCTGTGAATAATTTCAGCAATAGCTTCCCTGTAAAAGAGAGGATGCTAATAAACCCACAAGATCGACAGATAACAAGGCCAAGGACAGAAACAGTGAGGCCAGTTGTTAAATGAAGTTCTTGGGGAGATCATTGGCCAAACCATCGCAGAGTTTAGGGGGAGGGAGTGTCTAAGGATTAGTTCACAATGATCACTGCTAGAAAATACATGAATACCACTGCAAGGATGGAATCAGATGCCACTGTAGCAGGCCAGTGGTTAGGTAATATGCCAGCATTTACCCCCTGGGTTAAGTGAATTTGCGAATGATTCTGTAGCAGTGAGGCCTAGTCCTTACTTATTGCTGTTGAAGAATGGGTAAATACCCTGGCCTAAAACAGTTCGTCAGCTTGAATATTTCTGTTGACCTCCCATTATCTACCGACACAGGTTCCTGGTTTTATCTTTTTTATTTATTTTGAGATACAGTGTGGAACAGGCTTTTCCGGCCCAACGAGCCGTGCTGCCTGGCAACCCAAATGTTTAACCCTCGCCTAATCACAAGACAAGTTACAATGCCCAGTTAGTCTACTAACCAGTACATCTACTAACAGTGTGCGATGAAACTGGAGCACCCAGAGAAAACCCACATGGTCACTTGGAGAACATACAAACTCCTCATAGATGGTGCCAGAACTGAACTCCAAACTCCAGTGCCTCGAGGTGTAACAGTGTCATGCTAATGGCTGCACTACCACGGCACCCTATTATATCACTAGCTATGCTGAATAAGTCAAATGACTGAAACTCTTCAGCAAAAGGCTTAAATAAATTAGCTGTATATAGCTGATATGACACGTGGAAGGTTTTTGAATTTACTTCATGAATACGCAATAAATAAAGGCCTCAAAGTAGCTTGAAATAAATTTGGTTAAAATAAGCCAAAGAAACTCCATTTACTGTTGGCAATAAAACTCCATCAGTTGGTAAAATGCTCTCTGGTTGTCTCTTGTTTAAGCAAACTACACAGGGTTCCAAAATAGACAGAGTGAGAGCGTTTGGATGCACTGACTCTCCGTCTATATCACACAAAGCATCCAAACGCACTAATTTTTTCCCATCAGTTCCTCTCATGTTCCATCCCTAACGTTAGGAAAGTGATCATTTGCAGTGGCCAACGAAACTCTTTGGGATGTGGCTTGAAACTGAAGCAGAGGAACCAGTCAATGGGAAACTTTTAAAAATCAAAGGAATATTTAATTCATCCAGCTTCACAAACATCAATGTTTAAAATGGACTAGCTTAAAGGCAATGGCTTCTCTGAAAGGTGCAATGAAAATTGGTTGCAAGGATTGCCTGTCCTGTCATTTTCTTTAAGACTGACCACAATAATCAAAAATATGCTTAATTGTTGTAAATATATAAATTGCTGCAATGGAAATCTAAATCTGTGATAAATTTTAAACCACTTGCATTGAGCTCTGAACCAAAAACTTTAAATATTTCATCAAAAACTGTAAAGCAGAAGAGCAGTTGAATTAAAGAAAACACTGACATCCCAAAGTTTTCAACTTGGGTTAAAACTTAGCAGTATTGTAGGTGTTAACTTAAAAATAGAGTACAGCACTAGTGACTTCCACAATGCTGAAGTTAGAAACGGAATAGCTTTCATGACAGGGTAGTATAACAATACAATAGGTTTCTGCCATCCCCTGACAGAAGAAATTATTCCCCAGATAGGTCCTGATAGTTCCTGCTCTCATTTTAAAAATCTTTGCCCTTATTCTGGACCCTTCACAAAGAAAACAATTTATTTTCAATCTGCTGTAGGGAGACATTCTAACAGTGGGATATTCCAAAACTAATGCTATAAATGCTGGAGGTTTATTCATACTTCAATAATCTCACAAGAAGCTTCTTCATGTAGATTGCTGAGAATATGGAAATGCCTGCCAATGGGTGCAGTGCAGGTAATTAGCTAAGCAGATATGTTAATGGATATGCAGTAAGAAGTATATAGAAATGGAGAGAAAAACAATCCAAAACATTCTACAATCTACTCTGTCACAGAACCAGAATAAAAGTTTGACAAGCATCAAATGGACAACTCGTTTCTAGTTGTTATAATATCAATATGGTAAGATATGCTTGAATTAATTGAGAATTGATTGCTTCCTTCAAGATAATGTTTGTGTATGAAATGATTGTTCACCTAGTCTACAGTGATGGATGATTTGTGGTGGGTTAGTCTCTTTCTCTCTGTCTCTCTTTCTCTTCCCCTTTCTACCTTCACCCCTCTTTTTACATCCAGGCTTTTACGTGTTGTGAAGCCTTGTGTTTCTAATATCCTGTAAAACAAATTGATTCCTAAGACTTTCTCCAAAAGATGACTAGATTTTGTGTTGTCCCATCTTAAAATAACTAGCCATCTTATCTGTAATTCCTCAGTTTGAATTCACCCATATTTTCATTTCCATAGAAGTGATTAAAAGGCATGACAGGTTCAAAACAGTTTGAAAAGAAACAATTTGGGGAAAAGCTTTCTAGAAACCTGGGTGCTGAGGATTGTGATAGATGAAGGGCACAAGGATGATTGTCTTTTCTCATAATGGGTGTTTACTTGTCCCAGATCTGTGGGTTCACGAAATGATTTTCAGCCTCTGTGTAAAATTGTGTTTCTTGGGAGAGAGTTAGTATAAGCATGCAGCACATTCTTGCAATGAAAGCCAAGCATTTATGGAATTTCAGGGAGATTTGTACAGATTAGCTGTAGTATAAATCAAAATAGTTACTGGGTTCCTGACGGAGATTTATAAAAGTTGAAGATGTGGGAAGTGGATTGAAGGTGGTTGTGGCATTTCATTTGAGCTAGAGAGAGATTTCTTCTGTTCAACTTGTGATGTCCTTTCTTTAGGAGGGATGCATACAAGAGCATAAAGTAAGCTTTACCCTATATGCATACAGTGGCCACTTTTTTTTTAAGTACACCTGCTTGTTAATGCATATATCTAATTAGCTAATCATGTGGCAGCATAAAATCATATACACATGGTCAAAAGGTTCAGCTGTTGTTCAGACCAAACGTCGGAATAGGGAAGAAATATGATATAAGTGACTTTGACCATGGAATGATTGTTGGTGCCAGACGGGGTGGTTTGAGTGTCTCAGATACTGCTGATCTCCTGGGATTTTCACACACAATAGTCTCCAGGGTTTACAGAGAATGGTGTGAAAAACAAACACCATCTCGTGAGCAGCAGTTCTGTGAGTGAAACGCCTTGATAATGAGAGAGGTCAGAGGAGAATGACCAGACTGGTTCAAGCTGACAGGAAGGTGACAGTAACTCAAATAACCACGCGTTACAACAGTGGTGTGCAGAAGAGCACCTCTGAACACACAACACATCGAACCTTGAATTGGATGGGCTAGAGCAGCATGGACATTTTTATGTATTTATGTATGTATTTATTTATTTAGTGATCCAGCATGGAGTAGGCCCTTCTGGCCCTTTGAGCCCCAGCAACCCCCAACAACCCAATTAACCATAACCTAATCATGAGACAATTCACACTGGCCAGTTAACCTACCCAGTACATCTTTGGACTGGAGCCTCCATGAGAAACTCACACGTTCCATGAGGAGGACATACAAACTCTTTACAGATGGTACCGGAATTGAACTCTGACCTCCAGAACACCCCAATCTGTAATAGCGTCACGCTAACTGCTGAGCGTGGTGCCCATACGCTCAGTGGCCACTTCATTAGGTATAGGAGATATCTGATAAAGTAACCACTGTGTGTATAATTTATATTTTATTTGCTTTGATAAAATATAGAGGGACCTTTTTTTACATTGTGACCTGTCAATGCAGTGCCTGCCCTGGGACTCTATGAGGGATCGTGGAGGGAGCTCCATTCTTCCTCTGACCAGTGCTTGAAATACCAAGGGAGTGTTTGATAATACCGTGTACAGGGAGATTTAGATCGTAACTGAAATTACTGTACTTGCTCCAAGAATGTTGACATTTTATCAGCAAAACAACTTAAACTGTGGCTTCCCTGTGAGGGTGAAGTTATTTATGCTTTTTTTATGCTGAAGTTATGCCATTCCAGGCCCAACATACACTTTTATTTCAGGAATACCATAATTTTGTTCCAAACCAGCAATTTTCGGAACAAGGAACATTAACTCTGACGATAATCCTTCACTATCAGCAGAGAGCCACTGCTATTGGAAAGCCTGATCAGTGCTCCAAAGGTTTTCTCTGACACTGTAATCTCTGGTGTTATATGTGGCAGAAGATGTTATTTGCCTCATATGGGTTTTCATACTCTGATTTCATCGCTGCAAAGTAATATTGATCCGTCAAGTCCTAAATGTCAGCTCAGATGCAGACATTGGCTGTTAACAGGCTAGGAGGATGCCGTCTTGGTCAGTTGACATGCTGAGTCACAGTGCTGAGCTGATGCATGTAGAAAAGTCACTGACATGATGTTCTGATGGGATCGATCCTAGGTGGAGTAGTCCATAATGTCAGAAACTTCAGCATACCATGGTGGGACAGGCCTTTAGATCCTACCAATGCCTTGTATATTAGGTGGTGTTGATTCAGAGTCAAATCACACTATACCAATTGATAGTAATATAATAATTTTTAGTAATGACATAAAAATTCAAATACTGACAGCCATTCCTGAGCTGTGCAATGTTTTTTGGTGAGTGTTCAGATTGTTATGGAGACCTTTTTCAACCCCCTCATTCCAAGTGGAGTCTGATTTTGGAAACAGACTGCCCTTTAATCAGTTCAGGACTCTTAACCATTTCAGGCCATTTGAAGCCACAGGGTCCAGATTACATGAGAAACACCTGATACATCGTTTCAGTGAGCTATTGTGATAACTATTACATTACAGGTTTGTGAGTTCTAACCAAGGTATGGATTCAGAGTTCCAATAAACAAGGATTCCAAGCTTTAACCTCCCCAAAATGGTCTCAAACTTCAGTGAGCAATGCAGAGGGAGCCCAAGTTCAAGCTAGCCGGAAGTTGATATTAAAGGCTTACTACACAAGGGTTTTATGACAGATTTTACTCCTGCTTAAATAATGTCTCTAATTTACTGTGGACTAACTATTTCTCGATGTGTAACTGACCACGCCTGTTTTTGCTGTACTCTTCTGCATGCGTTGTCTGCTGCACGGTGTCCTGGATTAAAGAAAATAGAGGTGACACACAGTAACTGCAACCTTGCTTCCTCTGCACCCTCTCCCATCCTTCTCTTCAGAAGCAACATTATCGATATGACTGCATGTTCATCCACACCTAACAGTGCACAAATGTGTGTGCCCATGAGCTAATCACCTCGTGAGGCACCTCATTTCTCAGCTTATACACATAAATTTGTCCATAACGTTTATGTATTAAGTTAACTGATTGTAATGACATCTTTCTGCTATTATTCCTAATCTGGTGGCATGGCCAGAGGAAGATGGATGAGATTTCATCGTATACAGCTCACAAGGGGAAGAGGCACCCTTCTGTGCCTTGTCAGAGGAATCAATGTCACAAGTTGCTTGCTTTAAATTAATTAACAACAGAAGTGGCCTGAGATTCTTTCCAAAGTGGATGGATTTCTTAAACATTCGTAAAGCTTCTTTCCCAAAACTGGTAGGATGAAGGGGGTCAAACTAATGCCATTTACTTTGTCCCTAATAAATGAAGCACAAAGTCTACCTAGGAGGTGAAGATCAGGGAAACCACGTTTCAACAGGGCAACCTAAAGTTCCTTATCACTCCTTTGGCGCTGGGTGAGATTTAAGGTGCTAATGAATAGGAGAGAAGAAGGTATCCATTCTTCCCAACACTGTGAAGAAGAAACACCATAGGGCAATGGTGGCATGATCGTGATCCAATCAATGTGGGTAAAAAGTGTGAATTTAGACATTTCTTGAACAAATTAGCCAACTTCTTGTATCAGTGACAAGAGCCATTCTCTGACCTCAACCCATGATAACCATTAAGAAATAAGGTCAAGCCAAACACAGCCAACTCAGTGCTTCTTTGAAATGGCTCCATCAGTGGTGCTTGTAGAGAGGATGTTTTATGCATTCAACTTAATACTGCATGGATGCAGTATGTATGCCTACAAGTATGTCTTACATAGCCCATATTGGTCCAAAGTGGGGTTCTTTATGGATGGCTAAAGTTGGAACAACTGTGTAGTGCAGTAGTTGGGAGAGTCTCACTTTCAAATATTTTAGTGCAAAATGGAATAAGGTCTTGCCAATATTGGTGGGTTTCTGACAACAAAAATGACAGCATCCCTTTAGAGCAGGGATTATCAGCCTGGAGTCCACGGATCCCTTGGTTAATGGTATGGGTCCATGGCATAAAAAAGGTTGAGAACCCCTGCTTTACCGTGTCACACACAAAATG
Organism: Hypanus sabinus; assembly: GCF_030144855.1. Lineage (NCBI taxonomy): Eukaryota > Metazoa > Chordata > Chondrichthyes > Myliobatiformes > Dasyatidae > Hypanus > Hypanus sabinus. The sequence goes on along the minus strand of NC_082739.1, from coordinate 8,297,229 downwards.
CTGGAGGAACTCAGTATGTCAGACAGTATCTATGGAGAGGAATAGACAGTCAATGTTTTGGGCCAAGACCCTTCACCAGAACTCCCATCCATAAATGCTGCATGACTCGCTGAGTTCCTCCAACATTTGATGTCAAGATTTCCATCAACTGCAGAGTCTCTCATGTCCCTTTTAGAATATAGCTTGCAAAGGATTGCTGCAGCTACTGTAAAGTTGGCATATCACAATTTTCAAGTCACCCAGGCTTGCAACAACTTCCATTTATGTAACGTCTTTCACATTGCATAGAAGTCCAAGATGCTTCACAAGGACCTAATAAAGCAGCTTTAATCTAAGCTACAAGACTACAGCCAAGCCAAGAACAGACCGGTAATGTGGTCACCAAGATACAACACCACACCATATGAGTGAATAAAAAGGGTTTGGTTTTAATGAGAGATAAAGGGAAAGAAGGAAGCAAACAGCTGAAGGCATCAAAGAAAGGGTATAAAGACAGAATTTGAGATTTGAAGTAATTCCAAGGTGCTGGAGGAGGTTACAGCGATTGGATGAGGGGAAACCATGAAGAATGAAGATAGATGGATATAATGTTTAGAACTGAGCTGAGTGTGCAAGAGGCTTGAAATTGGAGTATGACATGTCTCTCAATCCTAGTTGTTTTACAGTCCAAAGTCCCCAGCAATGCCAAGATCTCATCTTTTTGATGCTATAACCCAGATGGAAGCCCAGCCCATGCTACACCCTGAGTGGTGCTCCTCAGTGTTGACTTTAATGGCCCAGAGATACCGTAGCTTGTGTAAATTTGGGATTTGGAATAGGTATTTAATATGCATTTTCTAGATTATTAAGTTGTGTGAGTCAGATTGCCGTGCCAAGATTGGGAGGGAATAGGACGGAATGAATCTTTCAGAAAGCTGGCAGAGGTAAGATCCAAACACCCTTTTTGTGCTGTAAAGCTTCATAATTTTAGAGACAAGTCAACCCAACTAAAATATTTTTTTTTCGTAGAGTCATATAGCATTTCCCTCTGCTTTCTTTCCATGCCTCCTCTTACTGGGACACAATTCATTAGACTTATAGCTGGTTTTCCGGCTTTGAAGATGATCCTTTCCGCCACTTTAGTAAAAGACTGTAAAAAATTACCACCACCAGTCTACTGTACAGGCTAGTGTCAGGATGGGAGGGATTTTGGATGTTTACAGGCACCAGTGGAAGACTATCTCATGTGTATAAGTGAACTTCTGCCCTTCCGTGGGATCTCTTGTGACCTGCCTCATTAAAATTACAATGAGAATTGTTAGAAATGTCTAGCATATTATTAGGATAATGATGGGTTTGATGTAGGAAAGATGCTTGCGTTGTAAGAATTATATAAGATAATTACCAATTAATCTAATCATGATCTTGCCAAGAACGTGTTGGAAATTGTCACCACATAGAGAGGTTGAAAAGCATTGCACATATATATTAATGGCAGCTGCTTATGGGGATGTGTAGGGGAGGGACACATAGCCAGGGTGATTCAGGTATCAGATTCAGATTTATTTATCACATGTACAGTAGATTGAAACAAATCATTTGTGTTAACAACCAACATGCTCAAGGATGTGCTGGGGGCAGCCCACAAGTGTCACTGCACACTCCAGTGCCACATTGCATGTCCATAGTGATCTCACAGGAAGGAATAACGTAAGATGAGAGAGGGTGTTTGTGTGGAGCACTAACACCTCGTAGATGGCTAAGTGTCTACAGTCTGCTACAGATTATACACAGTGAGGGAGCGAATCATTAGAAAGGCCAAGCCTGACCTTGAGATACTAGAAGCTTATGGTGATGTGTAATTGAACAATGATGGGGAGCAATTACCTAGTTGATAGCTTCCTAACAGTGGGATCTCATAGCTGGGGTAAGGAACGAGGGAAAACATCCAAGCCAGGGTGAGGGTTCCAGTGGGGGGGGGGGAATTTGAAAGGGTGGAGTTCCTCCTTGTGACCACCTTGAATATTATGTTTCGGTGAAGTTTGGAATGGAACAGGAAGTCTTGAGCCAGGGAAGTGAACGGATCCAGCTTAGCTGCAACTTTCAGCACAGAAATTAGAGTGGATTGTATTCTTTGAAGCATCGAAGAATTTAGAGATGGAAACAAAAGTGGCTTGAATCAGATATCAAGATGAGCCAGACTGGGTTGCGGCAAAATTTGATAAATAGGAATGAAAAATTGTAAAATATTCCTGTCTAAGAATATAAGAACGTCTCATCAACTGAAAAGACATATCCAAGTAGACATGAAATCACATTGAGCTACTTCATTTGAAATACTTCTGTGTTGATATTACACTATGAAGTTTAGTGACAAGCATGTTCATGTGTTTGAATGAAATCCTATCTTATTCAGAAATTGTATTCAAATGCATTGAATAAAGAACCATAAGCCTCGATAATGCTTCATTATCGTGCTGGTCCAAAGCAATTCAAACAATGGCTTGGTGCATTGACTGGCTATGTCATCACCGTTTGTTTTTGACCTCACACATCACAATACATGCAACCAAGAGACAATAGAGTCTACAAAGTTTATGAAAATGGAAGTTGGGTAAACTTTATTACAATTGGGTAGCAATTTGAAAAGCAATATTTGAAGTGCTATGGAGAAGTAGATAGGAAGTGGGGCTTAATTGAGAGATGCTGCAAAGCACAGGTATGATGGGCTGAATAGCCTCCTCCTCCCTTGCAAGACTCTTGCTCCCAAAACTGAAGAAAGCTCTAAAGATTAAAACTCAATTTGGCTTCTGTTCTCAGGCCTCTTCCTTAAACTTGCCCCCAAACCTCTTCCAATCTCACTCATCATTCCAACCTTCTATGGCTATATCACTGTTCTAATCTTTAGGCTTCTGCATGGCGTGGATTTGAGAAGTGTGTTTTTTTTTTCTCTTTTTTTTGTTTTTGTTTTCAAATTCAGGAAAGGGTAAAGCTTGATGCAGAGAAAAAAGAAGTAGAGAGACTGCAATCGCATTGCCATGAGTTGAAGAGCCAGCTTGGTAACTGCCCTGAATCAATGAGGGAGCAGTTACAGGAACACCTCAGAAGGGTCAGTTTTTTCTTACCTCATTGGCTTCCCCTCTCTGTGGATCGTGTGACCTCTCTGTCCCTGCACACTGACTGATTCCAGGTACTAATGTCACTGTAAAGAGCCAATTAGGAGCCCTGGAATCAGCACTGTTTAGTCAGGTATTTGCAGTAGTCCCTACAAAATATAAGATTCAGGAAGCTTGCAATGCATGATCAGATATGTGTTGTATATTGGTTTTGGTTTTGGTTTTGTTCTTTACATTTGATTCCATTGCACTTTACTAAATTTAATGAAAGATTTTCATCTTCTGCTTTTTAAAACACAATTAACATTTCCTTTAACAATGTGCAGCACGCATTGATACTTGGCAGTCTTTGGAGGTCATGTTGAAGCTTTAGATGCCTCGATCTCAATATCCTGATAGACTTTGAGGGTGTCAGGCAATATCGTGTGATTGAGCTCTTTGCATCCTATGCCGCTTTTAAACAAGTTACGTCCAAGTATGTTGGGAGGTTATTCCAGTCGGAAGTGTGCTTTGTATCGCCCCTGCCTGCCGGTAGTGATGGGCCTCTCGTGGCTTGTCTTAGGAGGCAGAAGCTCTGGAATCTGAAGCCAAACTGTTCGAGGACCTGGAGTTTCAGCAGTTGGAGAAGGAGAGTCGTCTGGAGGAGGAGCGGGAGACAGTTAGTCAGCAGCTGCAACAGGATAAGGCTGAGTACCAGCGCAGCACCATGCGGAGAAAGGTACGAGCTCAGCTCCCTGCTCCTTAACCACGTCAAATGCGCCAGCAGCCTCCCTTGAGCTTGCTGCATGTTAAAGCTTTTTTAAGTGTAGTTGCTGTTGGAAATAGGATGAAACATGTGGATATTCTGCACAGCAGGATCCTACAAACTGTACTATTTATAATGCTGATGATACTTATTGTTTGTGACAAATGGAAGCCCCTTGAACAACTTAAAAATATGGCCAGGGTTTTACTTACATTCAATGGAAAAGTGATCCCGGGACCCCTGTTTGGCATCTGACCCAACATGGGTAATGGTTTGGATCAGTCCAGATCTCTTGCTAAAACGTGTCATCTCTACTCCACAGGACAAGGTCTCTGCTCTTGAGAACCAAGCTAATCAAATCCGTTATCAGGCGATTCAGGAGTGTGAGAGACTGAATAGGGAGAAAAATGCAATGATACAAATGCTTCAGAAGGTAACGATACCCACACTGCCAGAAGTCTTTTGAAGAAAGTCTTCTGACTCTGAGTTATTTCCCTTGTCTTTTCTCTTGAAGTGATACCAAAGTTAGATAGTCAAATCATTAAGGATAACTTGCCTAGTCTAGACATGTATTTCCTTGTGGATAATGGATCTAGTGATAATTTCATCAACACATTGGAAGATTTCATAGGGTAAATGAAGAGGAAATAAATCAGCTATCCAGAACAAGTATTCAGATTAGAATTAGTTGAGGGATGGCATTCAGAAGCAACCTTCATACAAATGTTATTGGAGCGCTCCTTCTCTAAAAGCTGCTGAGTCAGTGGGAGTGATGAGGGTAAGAGATGAGTCATTGGGTTGGAGTTCAATGAAAAACTTGATTTGATTTTTGTCAAAGCAAAGGATAATGGAACAAGATAGTTGGATGGAATTGAGATATAGGTAACCTAAGAAATGGGTGAATGGTAGAAAAACCTTACAATTTTAACTTTCACCTTTTAACATTCTGCTAAATGTATCTCATCCCCTCAGTTAGCAAGAACACAAGTAGAACAGAAATTACGAAGCCCATTACAGTACAACATGGTCATAGTGTTTCTTTACTGAGGTAATCATTAGGGTTGTGCAGGTTGGTTGAAAAGCCTAATGGTTGAAGGGAAGTAGCTGTTCTTGAACTAGGTAGTGAGGGACTTCAGGCTTCAGAGACTTTATTGTATAAGAGATCCATTCAGGAGTCTTATAACAACAGGATAGAAGCTGTTCTTGAGCCTGGTGGTATGTGGTCTCAAGCTTTATATCTATCTGATGGAAGGAGGCAGAGAATGGGGTAGGAGGGGGTCTTGGTAAAGCTGATTTTCCAAGGGCTCGATGGTAAGAGCATGGGGTGTAAAACCTATTAGATAGCTGTACCAATAGGTTTTCACAGGCATGATAGGCCTGCTGGGCTCTTTCAGCTTTGTATTTTGCTGAGGTGACACCAGCCTCCTGGGACGGGACCAGGGCTAGAAAGGATATGGGAATGAGGATGGCTGGGCTAGAGGGCCTCAGTTTGTGCTTCTTTACTTGTATGTACCTCAGAGAAGGACAGCCGTCAGCTGGAGAGGACAGGAAACTCTTGACGTCCTTCCAGCCTGTTGCTATAACCTAGGAGCAGCATCCCATCCCAGTGGTGTAGCTCAGCCCTGGTTTACCCATTGTAGTTCATAGTGTAAATTTCATTCTCATGTCACATGTTTCTATCTGAGAGCATTATATCATGAATTCTAATTTCAATGATTTTACTAATTTGCCTAATATCTTCCTTTTTCAGGAAAAAGACAAACTGGCCAATCTAGAAAAAGAATATTTCATGGTGACTGGTGGCAAAGCCTTCTCCAAAAGTTCTACAGCATTGAAAGAGGTAAAATAATCTATGTTAACATGGTTACTTTTTTATTGGCTCCTGGACATTGGATATTTAGAGCATTTAAAGAGATTTATTATCAAATAAAGACCTCTCAAGTGTTTGCACAAATTATAACAGTAGAGCAACTGTTCATACATAAGGCAATAGGGTTGATGCAATGTTGCATAGGCTTGTTAACGAGCCAGATGCTTAGCCTTTCTAAACCTTCTCCAGTGAAAATTGCCCTGTTCAATCCATTTCGTTAAAATTTATTATGAATTATTTTCTATCACAGCCCATCTCCCAATAGGTTTCCATCTTTATATGTCCATTCATAAGGTGGTGAATCTGTGGAATTCATTGCTACAGATTGCTGTGGCAGCCAAGTCATTGGGTATATTTAAAGCCGAGGTTGATAGGGTGTCAAAGGTCATAGGGAGATGGCAGAAAAATGGAGCTGAGGAAGATGTTACATCAGCCATGATAAAATGGTGGAGCACACTCAATGGGCCACACTAGTGCTGCTCCTATATCTTATGGTCTTATAGGGAGAGAATCACTTGTAGTGGCTCCCCTTCCCGTTGTGTAGGACGGATCTATCCTTGTCCTCTCCATTTTTCACCTATGAGCCGCCCTTCAGCAATATCGTCAAAAACCAGAAATTGTTGTCCCCCTATAGACTGAGATAACCCAACTCCTCCAACTGCTTTGCCACCAGGTCCTTGACTCCATGCCACACCTTGGCATCCACCAGAGAATGAACCTAATTGTTCCTATTGGACCCAGGGTTACAGTCCACATATCCATGCTATTACTAAGGCTCAATGTATCTCTGTAATATTGTCCTTGTCTCAACTCATCTGTTGCTGAAGTTCTCATCTGTGCCTTTCTTAATCCAGGCTTGAATATTCCAATACGCTCCTGCTCACCAACCCTAGTTTGATCCTTTAGAAGCTTGAAGTCATTCTATCTTCTGCTGTCCTTATCCTAACTTGAACCATCCTAACCATTCTTCAATTCGACACACCCCACACTGTCACCAGTTTAAACACTGCCTTGACTTTAAAATGAACAACTTCCTCTCAAACTCCTCCAAGGTCTCACAGATGATCTTCTGTCCACCTTTGACAGCGTGCTTCCAAGCTACTGAGACTCGAAATTCTGGATTTCCCGCCTGAAATATGTCTCGTTTTTTTCTTTAAGACACTGAGTTCGACTTATCATTTTGGCCATCATTTGCCATCTGCCCCCAATATTTCCTTAAGTTGCTTAGTGCCAAATCTTGTCTGGGATATTTTTCTGTATTAAAGGTGCAACATGAATATGTTGTTATTGTTTCAGAGGTTCAGGGTTTTGCAGAATTTACTGATGTGTTTGTTGTTTTCTCCAACACGCTACCTTGTATGATCATTAAGCCCCAAGTTTCTGACAGCTTTGAGTACAAAGCAATGTTGGAGCTGTGTGATATAAAAGTTCAAAGTAAATTTATTATCAAAGTACATATACATCACCATATGCAACCCTGAGATTCATTTTCTTGCGGGCATTCACAGTAAAAGCAGGAAATACAATAGAATCAATGAAAGACCACGTCTAACAGGACGGACAACAATCAGTGTGCAAAAGACAACAAAAAGAAAGAAAAAATAATAATCATAAATATCAGGTGCCACGCTATTGCACTTCGGGGCGTTGGAGTTCCAAGTTCAGTCCCGATGTCCTCTGCAAGGAGTTAGTACATCCTGCCAGTTGAATGAATGGGTTTCCTTCCTCACACGTTCCAAAGACATACAGGTTAGGGTTAGTGAGTTGTGGGCATGCTATGTTGATGCCAGAAGCATGGTGACACTTGTGGGCTGCCCCCTCACATCTTCGGGCTGTGTTAGCCGTTGCATTGAATGAGTGAGAACTTTTGTTCACTCTCAAGCTAATGAAGTGCTCAAAGTCCTCATGTAGGATATTCTGAATTATGCTTGTTACACACATGCCTTGTTCATTCATCACAACACTGCTTCAACCTTTGCCCTTTGAACAGGAAGTTCTTCGTATCACAGAGCCTAACGACTTATTAGAAGAGACTAAATATCAACATTGCTTACCAGGAAAAGCAGCTTCTCTATCCCCCTCTCCTTCCACCCCATCGTACCCCAAGATACAGGAGGTAACAGCACTAACACTTACTGCATGCTCTGGATTTGCTTTTTAAATGAGTTTTCCCTTGTTCACTATGGTATTGTCACTTTGTTGAAAGCTTGCAGAGTAAAGATAATGCAATGTGTTTGAACGTTGATTTCAAGGCCTGGAATCTCAATCATGGCCACTTTGGATTGCTGCTCTGGCTTGATCTGTGCTCAGTGGCCACTTCATTAGGTACACCTGTTCACCTGCATGTTAACACAAATATCTAATCAGCCAATCATGAGGCAGCAAATCAATGCATAAAAGCATGCAGACATGGTCAAGAGATTCAGTTGTTGTTCAGACCAAACATCAGAAATGTGATCTAAGTGACTTTGATCATGGAATGGTTGTTGGTGCCAGACGGGGCGGTTTGAGTATCTCAGAAACTGCTGATCTCCTGGGATTTTCACACACAACAGTCTCTAGAGTTTACAGGGAACGGTGCAAAAAACAATAACATTCAGTGAGCATCAGTTCTGTGGGTGAAAATGTTAATCAGAAGGTCAGAGAAGAATGGGCAAACTGGTTCAAGCTGTCAGGAGGGTGACAGTAGCTGAAATAACCATGTGTTACGACAGTGGTGTGCAGAAGAGCATCTCTGAACGCACAACACATCGAACCTTGAAGTGGATGGGCTGCAGCAGCAGAAGACAATGAACATACACTCATGGCCACTTTATTAGGTACTGGACGTAACTAATAAAGTGGCCATTGGATCTTTTTCTGACAACACATCGAACTATCCCTATGGGCACAACTCCAATGGGCACACGTAAGAAAATGCTTGAACCTTTAAGTTAAAAGGTCTTGTTTGCTTTCAATGCATCCAAAATATTGACCTTTTTTCTGAAAGGTTATCTGAGATACGTACATCAGAACGTATGCACTCAGCCACCTTGTGGAAGTTGGGTAAAGATGTTCTGTTTGTGTGTGGTCTGGTTCTACTTTATGCTCCATCAGGAAATGTGTTTGGGGGTGACCACATCCTGACAAACTTGACCCTCCCTACTCTGCTCAAGTTTGGTGATCATTTAGTGCTTCTGTGTAGATTTGTGCACAGATCAGCATTAATATGGGAACCTCATTGTAGCACAGCTCGTAAGTTAGGAAATGAAAATGGATAACGTGGAGAACTGGAATCAGGGATATTTTGCATTGGTGATTCAGAATCTTGTTAGGATAGTCTAGAATGAATTGGAGCTGTAACAAAGAAATTAACACAGCCCTCACAGTAAGACTTTAGGAAAATTGTAGGAAAATACATTCATTATAGAACTGAGTAATAATTATGTTGTTAACGTGGAAATTATCTGAAAGACAAAGAAAAGTTAGTGCCCACAATTTATATATCAGACTGAGCCACAGTCCACAGAAGGAAGGACGTTTTTATTAATGATTTCATTAAGAGCAAAGATGTCCATTCAGCCCATCCAACCAGTTCCACCATTACGTTGAATGTCAGCTGACCTGTGACTCAGAATCAGAATCAGGTTTATCATCACTGGCATAGGTCATGAAATTTGTTGTTTTATGGCAGCAGCACAGTACACTACAATAGATTAAAAACTTACTATAAGTCACAAAGAGAAATAGAAAAAATAAATAGGCCGTGCATTCTCAACTCTACTTTCCTACTTTTAATCTACATCCTTTAGCTCCTTTCCCAAACAACAGTTCATTGATCATGGTCAAGGAACTTCTCCATCTATCCAAAAATGTTACAACAATTTTTCAGATTCCTTTCTAATGGCATTGTTACCAGGTTACAACATGAATGGCATCATTCTTCAGCTGCAATCCAGATCTAGGCTTTGAAGTGTAAAGTGTTTCCGGCTGGACCATCCATTCTCTTCCCACACATAGCCAGTCAGATGGTAATAGAGAGCAGGGATCCACAAGATTCTTTGTAAAAATTCTTTATACCATTCTACTCCCCCGCCTTTCAGATATGAAGTCTTCTCATTTGAGAGAGGAAATTTTATAACTTGTGTTCAGATCCTGTTACGACTTTGTTCCTCCTATCTCAGTAGCCTCCTCATGCTCGGCGTCACTCTGAACTCACTGGGCTTCATTTTTTGTCTCACACGTCCCTGATTTCCTGTGCTCTCCCTTTAGGAGCCCTGCTTTCACTTGCTGGGGCACTTAATCTTTCCATTCTTCCTCCTTAAAATCTCCTCCTTTGAAGCTTTAGTTCACCTGAGCTAAACGGATTCTAGAAAAGCAAGATGTTATTGGAGGACTGGCAAGCATGAAATTATCACTTGTGTTTTACGTATTGACCACAATGGAACAAAACTCCAGACTTGTGTAATAATACAGACTGACTGTTTAGCAGAAAATTTTTATGATGGCAGGAAACGTAGATTTTTCATAATATTCTCCCTAAATGGTGAATTTTAATATTTTTTTTTCTAAACGCAAACCATATTGAATTAAACAACATGCTCCATGAATGAGTTTTTAACATTGCTTCTGAATCGTCTTGGCTAAAATGATTGATGTTTCCTTCCTTTATGTTGTGTTAAGCATTTGTACAGCAAGTCCTTATTCTACACTATTGTCCTAATCTTTTTTTTGTCTCTGTCTCTTTGCCTTAACACTGCTCTTATTTTAGGAATATATGAAGCTGGCTGACGTGTTTAAGTTCTACAGTGACATATATGGCACAGGCACTGATGCTGCATTCTCTGCTTCTCCGCTGCGTTCTCTGCCGCTTACTGTACCTCCATCAGTCCATGAGGTACTCGCTTGCCACATCATGCTTTGTTATTATTGTCCTTGGTACTAATTGACTCCTTTCTGCATGACTTGACTGCAATTCTTTTGTCAAATGCTGAAGAATTTGAGCAGTCACCTTTCAGTTCAGCCAGTTAAGGCAGTCCAGAGGTGCTGCTAGCTTCTCTAATGCTCTCGTTTCCTCAAACATCCCGGAGACACAAGGGTTTATGAGTTAATTGGCTACCCTAATGTTTAGATGGAATAGTAGAATCTCAGAATCAGAATCAGGTTTATCGTCACTGAGGTAAGTCATGAAATTTGTTGTTGTGCAGCAGTAGTACAGTGCAAGACATAACACTTACTGTAACTTACGGAAATAAATAATGCAAAAGATGAATAGTGAGGTAGTGTTCATGGATTTGTGGACCTTTCAGAAATCTGATGACGGAGGGAAAGACGCTGTTCCTAAAATGGTGAGTGTAGGTCTTCTGGCTCTTGTATCTCTGCCCCCAATGGTAGTAACACAAAGAGGGCATGTGCCAGGTGACAAGGGTCTTTAATGAAAGATGCTGCATTCTTGAGGCACTACATCTTGAAGGATGTTCTCTGAAGGGAAGGGTTGTACTCAGGAAAATTGGGTAAGCATGGAATGAGTAAAATGAGAATAGAATAGGATTAGTGTCAATGGGTGCTTGATGGTCAGTATGCCAAAATGCCACTGTTTGACTCAAATTAATGACTTCACCATCATTAGAATGCAGGAAGTTGACACTTCAAACAAAGATGTCCTCTTTGATGCAGCTGAAGTTGGACTTGAAGAGTAAAGAAGAGGGGATTAATGCATACTGTAAAAAGAAGAAATTAATGGCCATACTGAGTGATCAAAGTCCTTTTTCTTTGTGTTGGCATCTCTCAGTTTGATGTATACAAAAAATAAACAGAATTTAGAATAGTATCTGAGCAAACGATATTACAGGCACTGTTTCTTTAAACACGTAGGTAGATCGGATGAATAGTTGGTTTTGTGTACTAACCGCATATGGAAAAAGAATATTTTTATCCCTTGTTGACAGGTTACGGTTTAGTTGTACCAGGTGGTTTGATTCAAAAGGAAAGGAAAATCATACAAATAATTGTTATGTTATTTTGGAAACTTTACACAGTTTACTGTTTGAATACAGATTTAAAAGCACAAACCTGGGTTTAATTTCTGTCTGAGATCTGCTGACATCTAAATGGAGTATCAGTCCTTGATTTTTCTGATCTCACTGATTAGGAGGCTCAACTCTGTACATTATGAAGCAGTGCAAATAGAATGATAATTTTTCAGTCATGTGGTCAGTAGAAATTTAGTGAAGTCTTAGGGTTAATTAATTAGGTTTCTAAATTTCAGACATTTACTGATGAAACTCGTCATTTGGAGACCTGATCTCAAAATATTGCCAGATAATGTGTAGGTTACATGGTCGGCACAACATTGTGGGCCAAAGGGCCTGTAATGTGCTGTAGATTTCTCTATTCTGTAATATTGTATATGACTACCTGCAGATGGATTTCCATATTGCATTTTCCCAATTTAGATGAAAGATATTTTAATCATATGTAATGGAAATGTGGCATCACTATCAAGCAATTGTCCATTGGAAGCTGCTTGTTAACATTTTCTTCTTTAGTTTCCATATGAAGCTTCTAGATAATCACTCAGCTGTAACATGGTATCTGAGAAATGCTTGCCGATCTCGCAAGGAGTTAGACCTATAGACCATGCGACATAGGAGCAGAATTAGGTCAATCAGTCCATCAAGTCTGCTTCGCCATTCCATCATGGCTGATTTATTATCCCTTTCAACCCCATTCTCCTGCCTACTCCCTGTAACCTTTGATGCCCTTACTAGTCAAGAGCCTATCAATCTCCGCTTTAAATGACTTGACCTCCACAGCCACCTGTGGCAATGAATTCCACAGATTCACCACCCTCTGGCTAAAGAAATTCCTTCTCATCTCTGTCCTAAAAGGATGTTACTCTATTCTAAGGCTGTGCCCTCTGGTCCTAGACTCCTGAACTATAAGAAAAATTCTCTACACATCCACTCTATCTAGGCTTTTCGATATTCGAATGGATTCAATGAGGTTTCTCCTCTTACGTTAACCCTTTCATTCCCGGAATCATGCTCATGAACCTCCTCTGAACCCTCTCCAATGCCAGCACATCAATACTTAGCAACACACACAAAATGCTAGAGGAATTCAGCAGACCAGGTAGCATCTATGGAAAAGAGTAAACAGTCAACGTTTCAGGCCGAGACCCTTCATCAGTCCTGATAAAGAGTCTCATCTCAAAACGTCGACTGTTTATTCTTTTCCAAAGATGTTGCTTGGCCTGCTGAGTTCCTCTATCATTTTGTGTGTGTTGCTTTGATTTCCAGCATCTTCAGATTTTCACTTGTTTGACATTAATTTTTAGATAAGGCGCCCAAAACTGCTCACCAGCTGCAAGTGCAGTCTAACCAATGCCTTATAAAGCCTCAGGTTATGTATCTCCGTTACATCGTTCATGGGAAGTGGATACTGGGATAACATAACAAGGGAATAATTTGCTGTATAGGACAGAGCTGTCAATCATTTTGAGGCTGCTTATTCCCCATGAGTGGGGAATGGCAACAGCTATGGATGAAGTCATGCTACCATCCCACCAGAGGACAGCCCACTCACCCAGGCTACACACCATCCACTATTAAAGGAATAACAAGCCTTTAGATTGCAAGAAAGGTAATGGACTTTCCAGGACTGATGCAAAGACCCAACGGGTATTCCGTTTTATTAACCACTAAACTCACAAGATTATAATCAACAGATTTAAGCTTCAAAGCTCCTGTGATGTAGATATTTTACACTCTGCCTTTGAACTTGGATCAAGTGACAAGTCCAAGTAACATTTGGATATTGAAGACCCAGGTTGTGTACAGGTGCTGAGAATACTCTTCAGGAGCAACTCCCAACAATTTGGATGATAGAATTGATGGCTTTGTAGCCAACATGAAGACAGGTGGAGGAGTAGGTAGTGCTGAGGAAGCAGGCAGTGTGCAGAAGGACTGAGGTAGATTAGGAGAATGGGCAAAGAAGTGGCAGATGGAATACAGTGTATGGTCATGCACTTTGGTAGAAGGAATAAAGGTGTAGACTATTTACGAAACGTGGAGAAAATTCAGAAATCAGAGGTGCAAGGGAAATTGGGAGTGCTTGTGCAGGATTCCCTAAAGGTTAACTTGCAAGTTGAGTCGGTGGTGAGGAAGGCAAATGCAACATCAGCATTCACTGTGAGAGAACTAGAATATAAAAGCAAAGATATACTCAACTATTTGGACAAAAGTGTCAGAACTGCAGTAATAATTGTTTTATGCAAAAACTCCTGTACATTTAACTGTGCCACCTCTATTAAAAGTGTACTCGGTGTGGACTCAGCTGCTCACATCTTATTGATTGATCTGCTTAGACTAGCTAAATTATTTTCTGACTGGTTTTAGATGTTGCCCTAATCAAATGTTGTTTCTAAACATAAGCAAATTCTATAAGACAAAACTTAATTTGTGTTTATTCTAGTTTCTCCCCCTTCCTTTCCAGCCCTGATGAAGGGTCTCTTTATTCTTTATTCCCCTCTGTAGATGCTGCCTGACTTGCTGAGTTCCTCTGGCATTTTGTGTGTGTTCCTCAAGATTTACAGCATCTGCAAAATCTCTTGTGTTTTAATTTATATTTTCTGCTTCATTAAATTAGCATGGAAGCTTCTCAACTTTTTGAATGTTTCATGAAATTAGCATTTTTATTCCACTAACAGACTGTTTCTTGTCTCCCAACGGTTTCTGCTTTTTCTGCTGCTCTGCCCAGGAATACGTTACCCTAGGTCAGCTCAAGGAGTTGTACGGTAGATCAACAGAGAGTTCAGCTCCAGCCCCATTCCACACTAACTCAGCCACTGCCTCTCTGACTCTGTCTGCTGAAAGCTCCCTGCCCTTGCTGGCTTCTTCCTCTACACTGTTTACAGCTGAGGTTGGTATGAGGATAATGCTAACTTACTCTACTTTTCCTCATTGCATGAATTGACAGCAAACTCCCAGTTCTAACCAAGTCCTCCTGCCAAACTGTGCTTTCAACAATCAGTTCCTGTGTGAAGATCAATCTGATGTCTGTGATGTGACTGATGGTCCAGACTTTATTATCTCACACCATTACTGGCATCTCTCTAACACACTTCACCTCAAAGTCCTCTAATCTCAAAGTTCAAAGTTAAAATTGAAACTTATTATCAATACACGTTTCTACATACAACCCTGAGATTCTTTTTCCTGCGGGCATATTCAGCAAATCTATAGAAAGAGTAAGCGTGCAGTAGACAACAGACTGTGCAAGTGCAAATATAAATAAATAGCAATAAACAACAAGAGCATGAAATAACAAGATAGAGAGCCCTTAAAGTGAGATCATTGGTTGTGGGACATCTCAATAGATGAGTGTAGTTATCCCTTTTTGTTCAAGAGCCTGATGGTTGAGGGGTAGTAACTGTTCTTGAACCTGGTGGTGCGAGTCCTGAGGCGCCTGTACCTTCAACCTGATGGCAGCAGCCAGAAGAGAACATGGCCTGGGTGGTGAGGATCTCTGCTGATGGGTGCTGCTTTCCTATGACAGTGCCTCATGTAGATATGCTCAATGGTTGGGGGTGGGGTGGGGGTTTACTTGTGATGTACTGGGCCAAATCCACTACATTTTGTAGGATTTTCCATTCAAAGGCATAGGTGTTCCCATACCAGGCCGTAATGCAGCCTGTCAGCACACTCTCCACTATACATCTGTGATAGTTAAGATCAACAGATCTTAGCAAGTCCCAAACACTCTAAGTTGATAAGTTTATTCTGAAATTCTGAATAGACATATTTATGGCCTCTGAAATTTGAAAACATTTCAGATTCAAATTCAGATTTGTATTTCTTCATAATCAAATATTTTCCATAGAGAGAATAACCACAGCCTGCTTGGTCTTATAGGTACCTCAGTTTGATTGTGAAATTGTTCTCTCCAAAAATAAAAATCATCTTCTCATTGAAAATTTGCTTAAGTCAATGAAAAATTGAATTGAGATGTATTCCCTGTGTCAGAGAACATTTCAGAGCTGTTCACCCTGCAAACTCCAAGCTAGAAATAAATGTAGGACAGTTGTTCAGACCATTCAGCCCACAACTTTTAGCCTACTCTGAGATCAATCACCCTTCCCACACACATAATGCTCCATTTTTAAAATTATCCCTGTGCCTAAATAAGAGTTTTTTAAATGCCCCGAATGTATTTGCTTCTACCACAATCCCTGGCAGGGTGTTCCACGCATCCACCACTCTTTGTTTAATGAACTTACCTCTGACATCCCCCCCCCCCCTAAACTTTCCTCTAATCACCTTAAAATTATGCCCCTTTGTATTAGGCATTTCCATCTGGGGAAAATTCTCTGGCTATCCACTTGATCTGTGCCTCTTATCATCTTGTACACATAAGTGGGAATAGGGATAACAGGTCAAACAGAAGAATTGTTTTGACACTTTTGAAGGTACTGGCGTTGCTAACTGAGTTCAGGTAGATCCTGAATTCTCTGAAAATTAAACTTAAACTTCAGGATTGTTGTACTCTGTGGTGTAAACGTGCAGCGCAAGTGTGGAGTCACTGATTCTCCCTTTGCCTTTGTTACAACACTAAATGTATGCAGTCTCAAAAGGTCTATCTAACCAGGGCAGCACAACAGTGAGGCAGAGTGTGCTGCTGCCTGACTTCTTTGGGGGTCAGGGCTTGATCTTGTCACTAGGAAATTGAAGCAGTTCTCCACAAGAAAACTGGAACTGTTTGTCCCAAAACTGGTGACTAACTGAACAGAAATTGTGTGGGTGAGGTAAATACTGACAGTTTCAAACAGACATACTACAGAATCATAGGACAATACAGGCCCTTTGGCCCAACCAGTCGATACTAACCACGGTGCCCACCCAGCTGGTTCCAATCTCCGATATTCAGCCCGTACCCGTTTAAGTGCCACACTTGCATGATTCTTAAGTAATACTATTGTACCTGCCACACCCACTTCCTCTGGCAGCTCATATCATTACTCATCATCCTCTACATGAAAAAAATACCCTCAGGTCCCTTTTCAATCGTCCCCTCTCACCTATGCCCCCTACTGTAGTTTTGGACTTCCTTACCATGGGCAAGAAGTTGTCACCATCCATCTTAGCTATGCCTTTCTTTAAGGTCTCTCCGCATTCTCCTATGTTTTAATGAATAAAGACCTGGCCTGGCCAACCTTTCCCTGTAACTTAGGCCACCTAGTCCTGGCAACATGTACATAAATCTTCTCTGTACTGTCTGTCTTTCCTATTACAGGTTGGTCAAAACCGTGCCCAGTGCTGGACTACACATTGTACCAGATTTGAAGTGGATAATCAGGGTAGTTTGGACTGTTAAGTGGGCAGTAACAGTACCCAACATTTTTACCTGGAGTTAGAGAGACATTGAACATACTGTAAAGCCCCCATATATATTCAAGAATTTATTCAATGACATCCAATCCTTGATAGGCACATCATGTTATACAACATTAGTTTTCTGTCTTGCACATCCTAGATTTTAAAAGAATCATCTCTTTGGTTAAACTTCTCATGGTCTCGATCCTTCCTAACTCATGCCAACATGGAAGATTCAAGTACTGCAGTACTTCGTGCATTTCTCTCTGCTTCGCTGCCTCATCTTTTCCTTCTTTTGTCTTTCATCTTCTTTGAAACTTTTCATCCCCCTTTCTAATGCTTTCTCATAAATATTAGTGTCCATTCTTTCTCACTTTGCCTCTGATTTTACTTTGGGAGATTTCACATGATAAAGGTACCTCATGAAGGCAGGTTTTTGTGAGGTTTCTGAACCAGCTGAACATTCGATCACAAGTGGATTTAAGGGATGGCAAAAAAAAGTAGCACTGACCAGTAGGGGGTGCTTGGGGGTGAGAGTGAAGCAATTACTGGAAACCAATAAGGACCTTAAGAGTTTCGGAGTAAAGAACAGGAAGGCTACAGAGGGGGAGAGACCTGAGGCATTAGGAGAAAAGGAATTAATGATATTAACTAATTGGTCAGTGAGTGATATGTAAATTAACGTGTCAGAAAACACAGGACTGGGGGATCAGCAAGGAAAGTGGACTTGAAGAAGTAAAGCATCCATAATCTCAGCCATAGACCAGTGTTCAAACGATTGTTTGATTTACCCTTATACGACTTAAGATGCTGCTGATATCTGCCTGATTGAAGATTGATCTCCAAGTAGGACTCAAGAGAAAAATTGTGCCAACGTTAAACAAAGTTAATTTAAAGACAGTACCCTGGAGAGAAATGACTCTGACACATCCATAAATATTACTGGGCTAGAAAGCGGCTGTCTCTGTAAAATTGGGCTGGTGGAGGGAATGTGGGGGCAGGGTATCGTGTGACATTCATACCTTACCCAAAACTGGATCTGTTTGTGAAAAAGGCATTAAGTTCACTTTCAAGTGCCTGTTGAAATCTTTTTCTTTCAAAGCACTGTGATTTTATTTACAATAATCTTTTAAGTATATCTGTATAGATCTCTGAAAAATGTGTTTTCATTTGTTTTTTTCAATTTAGCATTCATTTCTCTCATTAATTATTTTCTATTTGATTTCCTCTTCTCTCTCCACCCATTGTACACCTTACCCCTCTACTTCACCGACTTTTCTTTTCTCCCATTTCTCCTCATCTGCCTTCCTGCCCTTTATTGCTACACTCTTGAATTTCTCCCTCTTTTTTCTCTCTCCTTCTCTCCCTCCCTGTGACATGTTGCAGCAGCCTACCAGCAGGCTGCTGACCTCTACGTTGGAGCTAGAGAGATGGTACCAAGAAATAATGGCTAACTTTGAGGTCTCATCCTCTTCACCTCCAATCTCCTCTTCTCCTCCTCCTCTTCCAGCTAAAACTCACTCCACTCGAAGATCCACTCAGGTAAATCTCATTTCTGTTTCCACTCTCCAGTCTTAGAGACCAGATATTTTAAAAGAATAGATTATGTGGGGAGACAGGGTTTTTGGATTTGAGAAGACAATTCTGCCCTTTGGCTGATCTGAAACTGTTCTAATTACCTACTTTTTCTCTATAATCTTTTGATATCCTTACCTAATAAAAATCAATTGGTCTCCCTTGTTAGAGCTCCAGTTCAGTCCCCAGGATCCAAAGCTGGTCTGAGGGCCTTGGTTTATTTTACTTAGCGATGCAGGATGGAGTGTAGGCCTTTCCAGCCCTTTGACCCACACTGGCCCAGCAACCCCACAGCCCCAATTCACTCTAACCTAATCACAGGATAACTTACAATGCCAATTAACATGCCCAGCACATCTTTGGACTGTGGGAGGAAACCGGAGCACTCAGGGAAAACCCACGCATTCCACGGGGAGGACATACAGAGACTCCTTACAGACTGCGCCGGAATTGAACTCTGAACTCCGGAATGCCCTGAGCTGTAATAGCATGGTGCGAATTGCCACACCACCGATTCCCTCTCCCTTTGTGTATAAAAATAATCCAACGACTTTCAAACTAAGTCTGGAATAGATTCACAATGATTGCACTCCTTTTAAATTGTTTAGTTTAAGCAGCATTATTTAGAAGAGTGAAGGATAAGGTTTCTGTGCAGTAGATGAAACTCTTTTTACCGGTAAATGATACTAGATAATTGGCAAGTTCTTCATAATAATATGGAATTACTTTGGACACTGATTTACTATAACCTACAACACAATGGCTGAAGGAAAATAGAAGCAGATGCAACAGTACCTTTCAATGCTTTCAAAAGATTGAATTTCCGAGATAATGAGCTGTTAAATTGAATTCTGCCCCGGAGGTCCACCCAAATGATCCCTGTGGACAAGGGGAAGATGACAAAGTGATCCTGTTCAAGGGTGAAGGGAGTTAGTGAGTGCTCAGGTGGTGTTTACTACCTCCTCCAAAATCTGACATATCATCTGATGTTGGAAGATATTTATAAACAGGTATATCTGATCACTGTTTGGTGATTATTACATTTGCTGCCACCAGCCACCACAAGTTCCCACTGCAAAGTGTAGACAGTGGAGCGAATGTGTTGCTCTTCCACAGTTTTGATGGTGTATGTTGTTGCAGGGGTAACCAGGCGGGGGGGGGGGTGGGGGGGGAAGGTGGGAGGGTGCGGGAAGGGGAGGGGTGTGAAGCAAGAATGTGGGATGACAGCTAGAAGAGGTAAAGGGTTGAACAAGTATCTTCTTCATCTGGTCTCACCTATCACCAGCCAGCTCTCCTCCCCTGACCTTCTTTTTCTGGCTTCTGCCCCTTTCCAGAAAACAGGTCTCGGCCTGAAATGTGGACTGTTTTTTCCCCTCCATAGATGCTCCCTGACCCTGCTGAGTTCCTCCAGCATTTTGTGTGTTGCTCAAGATTTCCAGCATCTGCAGGATCTCTCGTGTTTAAAAAAATTCTTCCTGTCTATGATTTGCAACTTCTCCTGAAGGATTAGTCTGGTTTTTGCTCAGTGTCATGCACTCCCAGCTGGAGATGAGATAAGCTGTCCAGTTGTTTATTGAAACTTCATGGAAAATTACTATGGATTGGTATCAAGTAGTGGTTCCACAGATGAAGAATTTAAGCCATGAAGTTAGATTGGGGGGGGAAAGAAACAAATGTTTTCCCTGAGAAAGTAGATAGAAGTGTACAGATCATAGCACAGAAACAGGCTGTTCGGCTCATCTAGTCCATGCCGAACCATTTAACCTGCCTACCCTCATTGACCTGCACCAGGACCATAGCCCTCCATACCCCTACCATCCATGTACCTATCCACACTTCTCCAAACTGTTAAAATCGCTGGCTGTTCGTTCCACACTCTCATTGACCGTCTGTGTGAAGAAGTTTCCCTTCATGTTCTCCGTAAACTTTTCACCTATCACACTTATCCCATGACCTTTAGTTGTAGTCCCACCCAACCTTAGTGGAAAAAGCTTGCTTGCATTTACCCTATCTATACCCCTCATATTTTTGTATACCTTCATCAAATCTCCCCTCAATCTTCTACATTACAAGGAATAAAGTCCTAACCTATTCAATCTTTCCTCATAGCTCAGGACCTCCAAACCTGCCAACATCCTTGTAAATTTTCATGATGGGTCTGAAATAGATGCTGCTCACATTAGTCAAGGTCCAGGAAGAGACAAATTTAACGCGAAGGACGAAAGTACTGCAGAGTGTGGTAATGACCTGGAACTCACTGGTGGAAGCTGTCAACCAAATCCTTTAAAAATGGTGTCAATATCCATGAGGGAAAATAACTTGCACGGTGGCAGGGAAAGATCAGGGGGATGGGATAGGAAACCAGCATAGGCTTGATGGGCCAAATATCCTCCTGTTATGACTTCCAGGGACAATTTCAGGTTCAGATCTGACATGACAAAAGCATTTTTGTTCAGATCACCTACTAACACAGTCTGACCAGTTTCACATTGAAGGGTGCCACCTCTCTAGGTAAGAAGAAAACTAAAATCTTACTGTGAGTTGAACCACCATTTATAGAGAAAAGGCAAGAAAACTGGAGTTACCAAGTGCCAGGACTCCTGTAAACTGACCTCGCCTCTCTGGATCATTCAGCCTTGGTCTTGAATCTCACTGCTGAGGTCAAGCATACACCAGCCATTCTTTGCCCTTGTGGTACTCCTGGGCAAATTTACAACCTCACCTGCAGTTGAACAGTTGACCACTTCCAACGCAACAAGATCCAAGGTCGAACAGCTTGATTTCGTGTTCTCTGTGTCTTCTTGCCTTAGGTCTACCGATCCAAAATGGAGAGTGATGGTTGTGGCACACTACCTCGGACAAAGACGGGGTCTGCCCCCCCCTCACCATTCACTGCCTCAACACTCGGACGAAATCTTACTTCCAAGGTAGGAAGACTCAGTAAACTAGTAATTAATTGCTAAGGATTGTGTGGTGGTTAGTGCAACGCTTTGCATTGCCAGCTGTAAGATCAGGGTTCAGTTCCTGCTGTCGTCTGTAAGGTGTTTGTACGTTCTTCCCATGTCCACGTGGGTTTCTTCCGGATGCTTCAGTTTTCTCCCACATACCAAAGATGTATGGGTTATTAGAATAATTGGTCACATGGGTGTAATTGGGTGGAGCCGGTTCATTGAGGGGGAATGGCCTGTTACAGTGCTGCATCTCTAAATAAAAAGAAGTAAATAAATAAATCCCCCTTTCCTGGGCATCAGGGCCTGATCCCACAACCTCCAGCTGCAACCCTCAACCATAAGTTTTCCCATCCCTGTCCACTACGATTCTGTTTGGGGCTTGATGGGAGCTTAGGGTTAGTGAGTTGTGGGCATGCTATGTTGGCACCAGAAGTGTGGTGACAGCACAGTCCTTGCTGATTTGATTTGATGCAAATGGCACATTTCACCGTCTGTTTCAGTGTACATGTGACAAATAAAAATAATTCTTTATCTTTAGTTGGCAGGTTATCCACAGTTTCTTGTCAGGGAGCCGTGTGCTTTGTTTCACAGCAGAGCACAAAGACGTACTTGCCTCAATTAAAGAAATGTTCTTCACTCCAACATTATTCCCTCAAACATACAAAGCAGATGAACCAGTCATTCAGCTCATTGCCAATTGAAGAATCTTCCAATCTGCAAAAACGGTGCATTATTCACATACTTAACAGCCACTGCACTCCAAAGTACCAGGAGATTCTGTTTTTAATCATGGTGCTTTAGGAAAAAACTCTGAAGAAAGAGCCTTGGAAAATCACCTACTCTTCGGAATTATCTCACTCTCTCTTTTAATCCTTTTGAGAGAGCAGCAAAATGTCAGTTGAGTGCTATCTAATCGCACCGTCTCTGAAAGTGCACCATTCCATTGTCACTGCACAAAATGACAGCCTGGATGTGGTGCAGTGCAACTTGAAACCACAAACTTTTGTAAAGTGTCACTGAGCAACCGTGAGACAAGTCATTCTCAACACGAGAACTCCGCAATCAGCGCTAAACATGGGTCTGAATTAAATAATTATAGAAAGTGGAAAATCCGCACCCGTCACGTTTATCTTGCAGGATTCAGCAGAAAACACAAGGGGTTAATGACTGTAGTTAATATAACAATGAGTTAGTACAGGTGCTCAAGAAAGCTGGAGGCCCAACGCTCTACGGCTCCCTGAAGAGGCCCGCAGGACAGTACCTCCCTCCCTATGGCCAAAACCGGATGGCCCAAGGAGCACGGCAGAACTAGAGACAGGGCTGGAAATCCTGGAACAGAGCGTATAACTTGGAAACATAGCGCATATAACTCGGGAGCATTGTGCATATAACTCAGGAGCATTGTGCATATAACTCGGGAGCATTGTGCATATAACTCGGGAGCATTGTGCATATAACTCGGGAGCATTGTGCATATAACTCAGGAGCATTGTGCGTATAACTCGGGAGCATTGTGCATATAACTCAGGAGCATTGTGCATATAACTCGGGAGCATTGCAAATACCTCAGAAACATAGTAAATAGTCTGGAACCTTTGCGCATATAGCTTGGAAACATTGCATAAAGCTCGTGGGCATTGCAAATAGCTCAGATACATTGCATATAGCTTGGAAAAGTTGCATAAAGCTCGCAGGCATTGCAAGTATCTCGGAAATGTTGCAAATAGCTTGAATATATTGCATATAGTTTGGAAACATTATATATAGCTCTCGGGCATTGCAAATATCCCTGAAACGTTGCATACAGCTCACAGAGATTGCAAATAGGTCAGAAACATTGCAAATAGCTTGCAGGCAGTGCAAGTAGCTCGGGAACATTTTATATAGCTTGGAAAAATTGCATATGGCTTGGAGACGTTGCACATATAACGCGGTACATTGAGCATTTAACTTCGGAATTTTGCAAATGTAACTCAGGAGCATTGCAAATAGCTTGATAGCATTGTATATAGTTCAGAATCATTGCAAATAGCTCTGAAACGGCGCTAATAGCTTGGAGACATTGCGCATATAACTTAACATCGTGCATATAACTTGAGAACATTGCAAATTGCTTGGAAACATTGCACATTGCTCCAAGACATTGCATATAGCTTGGAAACATTGCCAATAGCTCAAAGACATTGTGCATATGACTCGGGGACATTGCGCATATAACTCGGAAATATTGCACGTATAACTTGAGAACATTGTGCAAGTAGCTTAGAAACTTTATGCATATAACTGGGGGCATTGCGCATATAACTAGGGAGCATTGCATCTATAACTCGGAAACACTGTGATTAGATCGGAAACATTGCAAAAATAGCTCGGAGACAACGCATATGGTTTGGAAACATTGAATACCATGGGAGACCTTATGAACCTCGCCAACCCAGAGGACCTCGGAAAATATTCTTGAACGTAGACTGGAGAAGCTCAGAAAGTAGACTCGGGGCTCTTGGGACGTAGATTGGGGACACTCCGAGTGTAGACTTGGGACACGAACTGAGTAAAGGAGGCAGCCTCACCTCCAGCTGACTGATGTCCAAGCCACTGTTGTACCTCTGCTGGGTCCATTGGTGGCAAAGTAATTCTGCCACGGTGCATGCCAGCATGGACGACCCAGGTGCGGAGGAATGGCAGACGGAAACAAGGGGTTAGACGTAAGAATACCAACAGGGCATCGGTGGCACGACCAAGCGGCACTATGAGGCGTCATTCTCAACACACAAGGACTCTGCCGTCAGCGCTAAACGAGAGTCTGAATTAAATAATCATAGAATGCTGAAAACCCATGCCAGTCACAATTAACTTGACAAGATTAAGCAGAAAGCACCAGGCTTAACGATTCTAGCTAAGACAACGAGTAAACACAGTTACAAGAGAAGGTTAGAAAGCCAACACTCTACAGCTTGCCGCAGAGGCCTGCAGGGCTCATGACAGAATCATTGTTGCTGAATAACTTCACCCGGTGAAGTCTTGTTTTCCCCTCAGTCAAATGCATTGTGTTAACTTTCCAGAATGTTGCACTGGCACAGAATGGCACCAGCAGCTTACCACGGAACCTGGCTGCAACCCTTCAAGACATCGAAGCCAAGCGCCAGCTGGCGTTGCAGCAGAAAGGTAGGCAAAGTTACTGATACTGAGGCAAACTCTTAAACGGAGTGCAGGATAGCATGGGATATCCTAATGGAGGAAGATAGCCATTAGGGAAAGTATCCAGTTCCCCAGAGTCTTGCAAATCTCTTCTCTTCAAACACCTTTTTACAACTGACTATCAAAGCTACTTCTGCTGTTTTTCTGACAGCACATTGCAGATCAGATCACCTAAAACATTTGCTTGTCATTCCCCTCTCTGACTATCTTAAACTTTCAACCTCAGGATTACCAAGCGTCCTAATATTACACAGTTTTGTCTTATTTATTTGGGTTTGCATTGTTCACTTGATCTGGAGATCAGAAGTTTGTAGTCCCATGAGAGAGGCTTGAGCACATAAACTGGGGTCTAATTCCACTGCAGTACTAAAGGAACTGCTACCAAATCCAATAAGGTGTTAAACTGAGCTTCCATCTGTCCTCTCACTGGTCTGTAACCATCCAAAATAAACCATGGGAGACTTTTTTTAGATTAGTTGCAATTCTGTGCAGTGTCTCTGTTTCGGAGTAGGTACAAGTCACACATTTTATGGGACAGAGATGTTTGAATGTCCCTTTTAATTTTTTTCTCATTGAATTCTGAATGGGCAGGATAGCTTGTTTCTGTACAATTCTGTGATTTGAAGGGCAATGAAACTTACAAACTGATGCTAACCCTACCAAATTTTGTGTGTGTTGTCCTGGATTTCCAGCATCTGCAGAATCTCAGAATTGGGCTTAATATTTCTATGTCATATATCATGAAATTTGTTAACTTTGCAACAGCAGCAATACATAATGATGGAGAGGAAAAAGCTGAATTACAGTAAGAATTTAATTATATTAAATAGTTAACTAAGTAGTGCAAAAAAGGAAGAAATAAAAAAGTAGCGAGGTAGTGTTAATGTCCTTTCAGAAATCAGATGGCAGAGGGGGAAGCTGTTCCTGAATTGTTAATTCTGTGCCTTTTGTACCTCCTTCCTGATGGTAGCAATGAGAAGAGGGCATGTGTCCCTTGGGTTTATTGATGGTAGGGGCAGTCCAGCCCTCAAGGAGACCAATTAGTTCATGCTACCAGATATGCTCGACTGGCACTGGTATTGTATTTCAAGACAATGCTGCAACATTATGATTGCAACCACTCCAGCAGCCAAAGTGGATTGACTCTTGTCCCTGGCTGTGACATCCTCTGGAAGGAGAAGGATGATTCATTGTACATTGATGTACAAATTTTTTTAACTTTTAACCGGTTATGAGAACGAATGCATTGACAACCATTGCATTGATTTCCTCATTTACCTCCAGTACTTCAATTTGTAGTGTGAGATACACGTATCTTGTAATGTTTTAAATATACGGTATATATATTTCCAAGTCTCTTGTTTAAAGAAACACTTACTGTATTTTTTTTTCTTTTGCCTTCTTCTTTTCTGCTTCTTTTCTCTTTGAACGGCGCGTGACTCCTCACTTCTGACTCTACCTCTCGCGCTCCTCTCTCCTTTCTGGTGCTGTGCAGAAACAATAGGGATATCCAGATCGGATCACAGAAGAGGTAGGAATTCTGATTGGAATTGGAAGAAAGTTGTGGTTTGCTTTATAACATAGGTTAGCGCCTGGGTTTGCATGAGGGAATTTTGGGTGCTCTGTGAATTGGTAGTCCTTCTGTAGATCCTGTTAAGACCAGACTCGGATTGCAGTGTCATTCTGTAATGATAGGCTTTCAACAGTATTTAGGGTCAAGAGTAAGAATCAATTAATTCAACCTTGCTTTTCCATTCTGAGCTTTCAACTGCTTTTCAAAACCCTCCATGGTCTCACAAACACGTCCCCAACCTGCTCTAATTCTGTAACCTCCCTAACTTACAACTGATTGAGGCCTCAGTCCTGCCCCACTTCTGGCCACATATCCTTTCTTGTTAATAATCTATCCACTGTCAGACATTGCCTGCCTCAGCCCTAACTCTATGCTTCTCTGCCCTTGTTTGAGATAACTCTCTATCCTTCTTTAAAAACCAATTAACTTTTGTCAGCTGACCTTATGTGGTTCTGACTTCACTAATATCCTTGGAAAGAATGACGGGATATTTTGCAGAATTAGGGTGTTATATAAATTCCAATTGCTGTTTTTTTCTGGAAGAATTTAGTGTCATAATGGGGAGACTTTGTATTTGAGGAACAAGTGCGGTCCAGTTGTGTAATTAGGTCTGGTTTCTTAGTTCCATCGGACTGCCTTGAATTCTGTCACTCATGCCATATATGTAAATCTTTGTGCAGGCCATCAGGTGATTGAAGAGCAAAAGCGGCGATTGGCAGAGCTGAAGCAAAAGGCTGCAGTCGAGGCCCAGTCGCAGTGGGACGCCCTGCACAGCCAGCACTCGCCAATGTTTGTTCACCCAAGCCAGCCGTGCAACCTGCAGTCACACCTCATCCACCACAGCATCCTCCACCACCATTCTCAGCCCCTCTCTGCTCAGCATGGCACAGACGTGGATCACGCCTTTGACACACTCAGTCTGGAGAGCTCAGACAGCATGGAGACTAGCATATCCACCGGCAACTCGGCCTGTTCCCCTGACAACATGTCGAGGTAAGAGAGCAAGCTTGGGGAGGGGGAAGGCCCTTTGTTGATTCAAGGAGTCACAAAGGTGGATAGAATGAAATGATTTCTTCTTCTGGGGTTTTCAAAATCAGAGTTCAATTGTCAATGACTGTGTTAAAAACACACTCCCTCACACAAAGAGTTGTGGAGATCTGGAACTCAAACACCACATCCCCTCCCCTCCACCCTGGGAAGAAGATGTTGAAGCCTGTAAATGCAAGTACCTTAAACTTTTTATGCAGCTTACTATGCACTTCCTGCATTGTGACAGTGACTGCTCTTCAATAGTACTTTAATGGCTTTAAGGGACTTTCATCATCATCATTATGTGCCGTATCGTTATAATGTGGGCGATTATGGGCTTTCCATGACCGTAATTGTTCTTGGCAAATTTTTCTACAAAAGTGGTTTGCCTTTGCCTTCAGGGCAGTGTCTTTACAAGACAGGTGACCCCAGCTATTATCTATACTCTTCAGAGATTGCCCGCCTGGCATCGGAGGTCACATAACCAGAACTTGTGATGTGCACTGGCCATTTATACAACCATCCACCTGGCTTCACATGATTCTGATTGGGTATCTAAGCAGGTGCTACACCTTATCCAAGGGTGACCTGCATGCCAGCAGAGGGAAGGAGTGCCTTCTACCTCCTTTGGTAGAGACATATCTTGACCCTAAGGAACCTTAAAAGAGTTGTGAAACATGCTATGTACTGTCAGTGGAAGTGGAGACACAAGAAAGCGCAGTTGCTGGATTCTGGAGCAACAAACAATCTGCTGGAGGAACTCAGCGAATCAAGCAACATCTATGGGGGCAAGGTCCTGCTGTACGGTTGCAATCTGAAATGTCATCCCACAGATGCTGCTGGACCTGCTGAGTTCCTCCAGCAGATTGTTTTGGTGCTACACATAAATGCAAGACTTTAAATGATTATCCAGATGTGGAGTTCAATGGTTGTAGCAATGGGAACACCTTCTACTTTGGGATAATATTGAAGTTTAATTCAAGCCTTTTGGAAACACAGAATGATCGGAGACAGATTCCAACCCCCCCCCCCCCCCCCATGATGTGGCGGAGGACCTTAGGACCAGCGACCAGAGTTCTATTAGCTTTAAAATAGTAATGGAAAGGGACCAAACTGGTCCACGGGTTCAGGTTCACAATTTGAACAAGGCAAATTTGACCATATAAGATAGGAGTTTGCAAAGGTGTACTGGACTATGTTGTTTGTGAGCAAAGGGCCCACAGGCAAGTTGGAGGCTTTTAAAGGTGACATAATGAGAGCTCAAGGTCTACTTGTTCCTGTTACAGGGAAGGGCAGGGTTTGTAGGAGTAGGGAACTCTGGATGATGTGGGATATTGAGAGTCTGGCCAGGAAACAAAGGAGGCATGGGTCAGGTGTAGACAGTAAGGTTAAAATTAATCCCTGGAGGAATACAAGGAATGCAGAACTATCCTCAAAATGGAAATCAGGAAGGCAAAAAAGAAACACATCATATAAATTTGACAGAGAAGACTAAAGAAAATCCAAAGAGATTTTATAAGTACATTAAGGGAAAGAGTAACCGGAGAGAGAATATGGCCTCTGAAGCAGCGAATACATGGTTCCCTAAAAGTAGAGTCCTGGTGCTGGCACCCTGGCCTTCATAAGTCAGGACATTGAATATAAAAGTTGAGAGGTCATGATGCAGTTGTATAGGACATGGTGAGGCCCCACTTGTATTATGTTCAGTTTTGGTTGCTCTGCTGTAGGAAAGATTTTGCGAAACTGGGAAGATTGCAGAAGAGATCTACAAGGACACTGCCAGGACTTGAGGGAATGAGTGACAGAGAGAGGATGGACAGGCTAGGATTTTATTCCTTAGAGCATCGAGATGATCTTATTAAGGTGCATAAAATAATAAGGGGCTTAGATAGCCTGATTGTACTTGCTCTTTTTTCCCCACAGTTGAAGTTCCAGGAACCAGAGGGCATAGGTTTAAGGAGATACGGTAAGATTTAAGAGGAACTTGAAGGGCAACGTTTTTACACAAAGGATGATATTTTTGTGGAATGAGCTGCCAGACGAAGTGGTTGAGGCAGTCACAACATAACAACTTATAAAAGACAGTTGGACAGGTACTTGGATTAGAAAGGTTTAAAAGGTCATGCAGCAAACCCCGACAAATGGGACCAGCTTGGATGGGCGTCCTGATCAGAATTGACTAGTTGGGCTGAACAGCCTGTTCCAGTGCTGTATAGCTCCATCTTGCCACAGCTGATGTTTGGTAAATTGAAAGGGAGTCTCATTGAGTGATCTTTTATTGTTGATTTCTGCCCCCATAATTTTGCTTCTAATATACAGCTTGCTTTTCAGCTCTGGTGCCCAAGTCTTTGAATCCATCAAAGAGAATTTGGATGGAAGTTACCTTTAGTACAAAGTTCACTGCTAATGTACAGAAAACTAACCCAATCAGTCATTTGGGCACCAGAGGAGCCCATGGTGAAAAATAGCTCTGATTCATTGGTCCTGGAGATTCTGGCCTTTTTCACCTCAGGCTGGGAACCCCTGGTCTACTAGAATATTTTCAGTTGTACCTTGGCCCCACTAACAGCAGAGGAGGTATTCAACATTGGAATGATCCCTTGCTTTGGCTTTTAAGAACTACCAGATGCAGAGTTCTAAATGTCTGACAGGATGTTGAATGTTCTTTTTCCTGGATGTCTTTATAAAGCTCCATAGGTCTGCTTTAACTGAATGGGCAGGGATCACAGAGCAGACATTGCTGGTGGCTTTCATCTCGTTCACTTGACAGCTGCCCAGTTCCAGCACGTTACCTTGGCAGCTGTGTCTGTTCCAGCTTGGTGCTTGCTGATGCAGGGCAGCTCATGTGATGTCCTGTCAGCTTCCCTCCACGTGCGGTGCCAAGGAAATAATTCAATCCTGACTTCTCTGTGCAGTGCCCACTGGATAAAAGACAATGCAGTACAATTTTTGTGCAATGACCATTCTCAGACCATACTCAACATTCTCCAAATAAGAATTATTATGTATTAATTATGTGTCACTCAGTAAGGTTTTGTTCTTGCTGTGCAACACAAGAGCTACATGTCCAATACCCTGTGATGAACAGTTCATTTATGTCTTGGTGTTGAGTACACACTGTATTTTACAGTATTGTCCACGGTTTGAATGCATCTAGTAATGTTCCAATCTGCCTCCAGTACTGTACGACCCATGTTTGCCACAGAATCTGCCCTTGTACAGCTGATAAACATCTGGCCCATATGTATCATATGCCCCACATTGCTTGCTACCGTATGACTGAGCGTCCAGAAATTAAGGGTTATTGTGTGGTGTCCATTTGTTGTATCACATAATCCATGTATGGATTCTAATGGAATATGGCCTGTATTTTCCTCAGTGTCTGCTTTTACATGAACTGTACCCATCCCAGTGTCTGCTAGACTATTGTCTGTATACAGTATGTCATAGTGCCTGCCACCACACTGCCTGTAATTAAAAAAGAAAACACTGTACCAGCCCAGGGGTTTAGGCAACATCAGTAGAAGTACCAGTTAAGGTTACACGTTGAAGGTACTTCATCAGAACTGAGAAAGGGAGTAGGCTTCATGTAACAGAGAAGGTGGGAGGGGCAGTGAGATGTCAGTAATAGAGTGACAGAGGCTGAGAGCTTGATTTTGCACATCTATACTCAGGTCCTTCTACAGATGCGTAGTAGAGACTATCCTAGCAAGCTGCATCACTGCGCGGTACGGAAACTGCACTGCGGCAGACAGGAAGGCTCCACAACTGGTAGCCTAAACTGTCCGATGCCTACCTGCCATCAAGATCATGTATATACGGAAAGGTGCCGGAAAAGGACCAGTGACATCATGAAGGATCCCACCCACCCTGCTCATGGACTGTTTGTCCCACTCCCATCAGGGAGGAGGCTTCGTAGTGTCCACACCAGGACCACCACACTCAAAGACTGTTACTTTCCCCAAGCACTAAGGCTGATCAACACCTCCACACACTAACCCATCCCTCCACATCCCTGACTACTACTACTTTATCATTTCCTGTCAGTCACCTTGTGTACAGACACTCCTGTACCTAGCATCACTTTATGGACATAATCAGTCTATGTATATAAGCTATCTTATGTATTGTTGTTTATTGTGTTTCTTTTTGTGCTGCATCAGATCCGGAATAACAATTATTTTGTTTTCCTTTACACTTGAGTTCAGGAAATAACATTAAACAATCTAAAATCTTGAATCTTGAAATGACGCAGCCATTGAACGGACAGTTAAGCCTCCTTGGTCTGTGTAATGTGTTGCTAACGTTGTGAAGTCTGGGTGATAAAAAATAAACTGCTGGAGGAACGAAGCGGGTTGAGCATATCTGTGGAGATAAAATAATTGTTGATCTTTTGGGTTAAGACCCTGCAATAATCCCAATCCAGGGTCTCATCCTGAAATGTCCATGATTCCTTTTCCACTGCAGATACTGCTCAACCCCCTGAGTTCCTCCAGCAGCTTACTTTTTGTTCCAGGTTCCAGCAAGTGTAGTCTCCTTGTGTCTCCAAGCCGAGATGATGCTGTACAGCTCAGCCTACTGGAAAGTGGTGATTAGGCCAGAATGTACAAATTGAAAGAAAAATTGATGGTAAATAATAACTGCCTACTTCTGAAACAAACCAAAGGAAGGAACAAGTTGGAAAATTCAATATTGAGTCATGCAAGCAGCAACATGTCCAGACAAGAAATGAGGTGTTGTTCCTTCATCTTAAATTCGGCCTCATTGTTATAGTGCCACGGCGAGATTAGAGTGATAAGTGGGATGGTGAGTTAAAATTGCAGGCGACTGGAAGCTCAGGGTCACTCCTGTGGTCAAAGCGCTGGCATTCCACGACACGATTTGGTTACAACACTGCCTGCATTTGCTCCTGTGTCTGGTAACTTGCAGTTCACAGGTGCCTTGGTGTTTGGCAAAATATGGTGCAACACACCCTGCAAAACAAAATGGTCCACGGCCGGTTCCCAGAAAGAAAGTCTGGTATTTTTCCCACAGCTCCTTTCATAACACTGTAAAGACGAAAGGACTTTGTAGCCAATGAAATACTTTGAAGTGTGGTCACTGTAATAATATAGCAAGCACAGCAACCAATTTTCATAAAAGAACATGGAACATAGAGCAGTGCAGTACAGTACAGACTCTTCAGCTCAGAAATGTTGTGCTGGTCTTTTAACCTTACTCCGAGATCAATCTAATCCTTCTCACATAGCCCTCCATTTTTCTTTCATCCATGTACCTAACTAGGAGTCTTTTAAATGTACCTGATGAACAGATTTTTTAAAAATAATGTTGATTGAGAAATAAATGAAGCCCAGAAAAATCTTCCCCATTCTTCTTAGATAATTTACCCCCACCCTGAAAGAGCCGATATGGCATGACAGTGTCAAATTCTAAACTATAGCATGTCTGTGCAGCAAACCCTCGGTAAACGTTTTGTCCTCTCATCCCTGGATTGAGAATTGAACCTAAAACATCTGAATCTCTCCATCTGGCGCCTCTCGTCCCAGATGTCCCGTTCCTTGCCTATGGCAGAGTCACACAGGTTTCCTTGCTCAAGTTCCAGTTAAAGCTGTGTTTGAGCCCAATGGTGTAATTGGCACAGATTTAAAAATAAGACCCCCATTCAGACCAGTTTGGGTGCTTTTGACACCTGCACATTAAATATAAAGAGGCAAGAACTGAGCATAATGTATTGAGGTGGCTGAAGTCTAGTTAAAATTCCTCTTCAATAGAATGTACAGCCTAGTGGGGTGCATCGCCCTCTCTTGAAGCCACGATATGTTGCTGATCAATCCTTTCAGACCTGGACAAGGTTATGGGAGAGACTGGCTAACTGTTAGTGTCTGGTCCCAGAGGGAGGTCTGTGTCTGCAGAACATATAAACCTACGGAAGCTACTCATCCCTTTGTGCCTTGTTCCAGCATGGTTAAACCTACAACTTAACCCCATCTACCTCTCCCTGTTCCGTTACCCTATTACCTGTGCAAAATGTAAATTCACAGTTTACATTTTCATTTGACCCCCAACTTCAACATCAGTTTGTGGGAATAATTTCCACTACGTTTTTTTTTGTGAAGATGTGCTTCTTGGCAGCAATTCAATAGAGTAAGGCATTAACTTTTATTTATGCCCCTTGTTTAAGATTTGAAGATGTAGCGTTGTTCTCTTTGTAGTCCATCAAATCCTCCAATGACACGAGCACGACGTGGCCAAAGAGCCTGTTCTGAGCAGTAGTGTTTTGTGTTCTTTGTTCTAACACAAGAAAATAGCTCAAATTTCAAAGTAAATTTATTATCAAAGTATATATATGTCACCACATACAACCCTGAGATTCATTTTCTTGCAGTAAATCCACTAATCATAACAGAACCGATGAAAGACCTCACCAACGATCAGTGGACGACAATCAGTGTGTAAAATACAACAAACTGTGCAAATACAAAAAGAAAGAAAAAAAATAATAATAATAAATAAATAAAAGTAATAAATATCAAGAACATGAGATGAAGGGTCCTTGAAAAGCAAGTCCATAGATTATGGGAACAGCTCAGTGATGGGGCAAGTGAAGTTCTCCCCTTTGGTTCCAAAGTCTGATGGTTGAGGGGTAATAAACTGTTCCTGAACCTGGTGGTGTGAGTCCTGATGCTCCTGTACTTTCTTCCTGATGGCAGCAGTGAGAAGAGAGAATGACCTGGTTGGTGGGAATCCCTGATGATGCATGCTGCTTTCTTGCGACACTGTTTCATGTAGATGTGCTCAATGGTGGGGTGGGTTTTGCCCATGATGGACTGGGCCATATCCACTGCTTTTTGTAGGATTTTCCATTCAAGGGCATTGGTGTTTCCAGACCAGGCTGTGATGCAGCAGTCAATAAACTCTCCGCCACACATCTATAGAAGTTTGTCAGAGTTTTAGATGTCATGCCGAATCTTCGCAAGCTGCCAAGGAAGTAGAGGCAAAGCTGCTGTGCTTTCACCATAGTTGCACTCACATGTTGGGCCCAAGACAGATTCTCTGAAATGATAACACTGAGTTGCTGACTGTCTCCACCTCTGATCCTCTGATGAGGACTGGCTTGTGGACCTCTGGCTTCCTCCTCCTGAAGTCAATAATCAGCTCCTTGGTCTTACTGACATTGAGTGAGGGCTTCTTGCTGTGACACTATTCAGTGAGATTTTCAATTTCCCATCTAAATGCTGATTCCTCACCACCTTCGATTTGGCCTACGACAGTGATGTCGTCAGCAAACTTAAATATGGCATTCGAGGTGTGCTAAGCCATGCAGTCATAAGTGTAAAGCAAGTAGAGCACGGGGCTAAACACAGAGCTGTGTGGTGCAAATAGCTGCTGGAATAGGCTAGTGGGCCTCAACGTCTCTTCTGTGCTGTTTCTGCATTCACACTATTCCTCAATCTAACGAAAATCCAGCTGCACATTAAATTCTTCAAATGATCCAGCTTCCACCATCCACTGGGGTAGAGAATTCCAGGGACTCACCACCTCTTCAAGAAGAAATTACAGTTTAACCCAGTTTTAATGACTGGCTCCCTATCTTGTAGTTGTCCCATCTGAAAACATGCCAGCATCTACCCTTTCAAGCCCCCTTAGGACCATAATAAAAAACAGACATAGCACAGGAACAAGCCCTATCTGTGCTACCATGATAGAAGAGCACGATGCAGATCCTTCGATCGAGGATGTGCTGACGTGCTGTATATAGATGTACTTGATGATGCCAGTTTGGTTCGTATCACTCCACACCTGTTCACGTGCCTGTGTAAGTGCCTCTTTATGTGTTATATATTAGGAAAAGGTCACCCCTCCTTCTTTCATACTCCAAGGAATAGATGCCAACCTGTTGTCTCTCTTGATAGGATAATCCTCTCATCTCAGAAATTTAGCTTGATGAGTCTCCATTGTACTTCCCCCAGTGCTTCTTTTAAAGTAAGGAGACTGGAACATGACACAATATTCCAGAAGAAGCTTCATCAGCACCTTGTACAATTGCAACAGAACCTCCTTTCAACTCCAATCCCTTTGCATTGAAGGCAAACGTGGTGTTCGCCTCCTTAGCTACTTGCCAGATCTGCCTGCTTGATTCTTGTGATTCTTTCATCAGAAAGCTAGATATCTCTGCACTGCTCACTCGTAGCCTCACTTCATTTAGGTAATAATCTCCCTTTTGTTTGTTCTTACTGAAGTGCATGACCTCAGACTCTCTGCATTATACTCTATTTACCACTCTTTTGCCCACTCATTCATCTATTTATATACCCTTTCAGAATCACAGTATGATCTTCCATCTTCCACTGTAGCAATAGCAAATTTGGAAACATTATGTACTGTTATTCCTCATTAATGTAAATACTGAACAACATTCCACTTGTGTTCTCTTTCCTGTCTGAAAAGGACCCATTTATTCCATCACTTTGCTTTCTGTAGGACAGTTTTTAATCCATTCTAGCACCAACCTCCTCTGTTGCACCTTTTCAAATGCTTTTTGAAAATCCAAATGCACTCTATCAACTCTCCCTGTTACATCCTCAAAGGATTTAGGAAAGGTATTCAAACATGATTTTTATTCTATTTATTTTTATGTAGAGATACAGCACAGTAGCAGGTCCCTTTGGGCCAATGAGCAGTCCTGCCCAATTACATGGATGTGACTAATTAACCTTCTATCACCCTGTCTTTGGACTGTGGGAGGAAACCAGAACACCCAGAGGAAACCAACATGGTCATGGGGAGAATGTACAAACTCCTCACAGAAAGCGATGGGTTGATGGCTCGGTAATAGCTGCTATGCTACAATGGCACCCAGTATAATTAAACCTAATCATGATGGTTTTATGATTTAGCTTTCATTAAACCATGCTGACCAGAAGTCATTATATTCAACTTTCCAAATTGATTAGCTATTTTCTCTTTGAGTACTTATTCTAGAATCTTATCAATACTAGTTGTTAAACTAACTGGCTTGTACTTCCATGTCTTCTCCCTTTCTCCTTTTGTGAAAAGGGGAGTCACTTTGGTTGTTTCCAATCTTCAGGTTCCCTCCCAGAACTCAGCAGCTTAACGAAACTTCAACCACTGGGTTGGCAATCTCTGCAGCCACTTCCTTTAAAAGCCTCGCGTGCAATCCATCAAGTCCTGCTGATTTCTCCCCACCCCCATCCATGTGTCTCTCCAATAGTCTGACAACTATGGTCTAAGTCTTAGACCATAAAGCAGAGGTGCAGAATTAGGCCATTCAGCCCATCAAGTCTGCTCTGCCATTCCATCATGGCTGATCCCAGATCCCACTCAACCCCATACACCTGCCTTCTCACCATATCCTTTGATGTCCTGACCAATCAGGAAACGATCAACTTCCGCCTTCAATATACCCACAGACTTGACCTCCACTGCAGTCTATGGCAGAGCGTTCCACAGATTCACTACTCTCAGGCTAAATAAATTACTCCTTACCTCTGTTCTAAAAAGTCACCCCTCAATTTTGAGGCTGTGCCCTCTAATTCTGGATAACCCCAGCATAATCCCTTGTCCCTTGTAATTGGAATTTTTATGAATTCAACTATATAATTTGAAATTACCCCATCTGATATCTTCCACATTCAACCTATATGCCATTTTTACTTCCTGCTGTTAATTCTTGAAAATGTACACGTATAGTTATCTTTCTACTTTTATATCAACAGAAACTATTGACTGTTTGTTTTAATACATGTTTTTTTCTCAAAATTCATCTCCCTTTTCAGACTATAAGATATAGGAACAAAATTAGGCCATTTGGCCTATCGAGTCCGCTCCATTTCACCTTGGCTGATCCCATTTTCCCTCTCAGCCACAATCTCCTGGCTTCTCCCCGTATTCCTTTATGCCCTGACTAATCAAGAGTCTATCAACCTCTGCCTTAGATATACTGAATGACTTGGCCTTCACAGCTGCCTCTGGCAATGAATTCCACAGATTCACCACTCTCTGGTTAAAGAACTTTCTCCTCATCTCCATTCTAAAAGAGCACCCCTCTTTCCTGAGGCTGTGTCCTGTGGTCTTAGACTCTCCCATCATAGGAAACATCTCCTCCACATCCACTCTGTCTATGCTTTTCACAATTCAATAGGTTTCAATGAGGTCACCCCTTATTCTTTGAAATTCCAATGAATACAGACCCAGAGCCATCAGCTCTTCATATGACAAGCCACTCAATCCCGGAATAATTTCATGAACCTCCTTTGAACCCTCTCCTGTTTCAGCACATCCTTTCTAAGATAAGGGGCCCAAAACTGCTCACAATACTCCAAGGGAGGCCTCGCCAGTACTTTATAAAGTCTCAACTTTACATCTTTGCTTTTGTATTCCAGCCCTCTTGAAATGAATGCTAACATTGCATTTGCCTTCCTCACCACAGACTCAACCTGCAAGTTACCCTTTAGGGAATCCTGCACAAGGACTCCCAAGTCCCTTTGCACTTCAGTTTTTGTATTTTCTCTGCATTTAGAAAACAGTCAACCCTTTCCTTTCTTCTACTAATGGGCTTATAAATTTTATGAGCTTTTTAGTCTTCTGCTGGATCTTAAATACTTCCCAGGCCTCTGATCTACCTGTATATAACCTTTGTCACTTTGCATACCTTAGTTTTCAATTAGAAGAAACGCTGACTCCTTAGTGGAACTCATCCTGTCTTTCGGGGTGTGACAGGCTCACCTTTCAGTGTAGACTGGTGACTGTGCACAGGGAGTTGTGCTTGACTCCCCTGGCAGCTTCATGGCTCCAGTCAGTGATTCTTGTGATGATAGGGGCCACTATCTCAAGCAGATCTCGGCCTGCCT
This sequence comes from Hypanus sabinus, assembly GCF_030144855.1. Lineage (NCBI taxonomy): Eukaryota > Metazoa > Chordata > Chondrichthyes > Myliobatiformes > Dasyatidae > Hypanus > Hypanus sabinus. The sequence continues at coordinate 8,258,971 of NC_082739.1, read as the reverse complement.
GCTCCACCCTGCGTGCTTTGCACGTTCTCCTCTGTGGAGCCAGAATGTAGCCGGAGGGTAAGGCTTTTATTACAGATGTAATGGCATGTTGAGACCCAAAATCTCTTGACAATTTGTGGCTCTGAGTGAATCACTGTTAAAGGGACTATCGCAAAAACAACATAGCATTCCAGTGCAGGCCCACTGCCTGCCCTTGTCTTCTGGTAGGCTGGACAACAGCAGGCTGAAACACTCAAGATATATAAGTGTGAGCACACACTCACATTGACACACTCATATACACACAGGCACAGATGCGCACACACAGACATACACACACACACACCATGGACTAGAGGAACGTTGCTTTGTTCGTTTGTATATACGTACAGTCAGATGACAATGAACTTGAACTTGTATACATGGACATTCCCTTTTACCAATGGAGCTTTTTAATTCTGCCGCTTCCTATGCTAATTGGTGATAACTCAGTTCTAAAATTCTCACCCTTGTGTTCAAATCCCTCCAAGGCATTCCCGAGAGTCTCTTCTGCCCAGCCAACCTTCCAAATCTGGCCTGCTGTACACCTTTCACCTTAGCTGGTCTTCTTAAATCCACCCTGAGTCTCTACTACACTCCCTTACCTTGCACAGCCACTGTCTGCTCTCGTTAAGGATTTGCATTTGACCTCATTGGGTGTCAGTGTAGGTGAGCAAACACAGGACTTCATATAAGTCTGGATATGGACTTTCCTTGGAACTTAATGACTATTGACTAAAGTTCAGGTGCTTCAGTTCCTCATGTGGTCCTTAGTTTGCCTCCGGTTTCTTGGGAGCTGTATCCCTCCATTAACTTGCCATGTAAAGCAGAGGTCGGTCCAGAGTGGAGTCTGATGATTTAGTTCTCTGGATGAGGTTGGGAAAAAGGCAGGACATCGGATGAAGATTTCCAGTGGCTGATTTTTGTCCCCTCTCCTCTCCCCCCTAGGGATACTGAGGACAATGGAAGGAGCTCAGCTGAGCTGAGGTGAGCAAAATCAGCATTAACAATTTAATTGCCATTAAAGATATTCCTTTTCTGGAATATCATGTTCTGTGTGAGATAGAAAATAAAGAAATTCTGGCAGTGGAATGGGGCTATTCGTGATCTCAGGAGGTTTGATCTCAGTAGTGAAGTGCTTATGGAAGTCCTGTTGGTGTTCCAGTGTGGTAAATGATGTTCAAAGTAAATTTGTTATCAAAGTACATGTACTATATGTCACCATATTAGCCCTGAGATTCATTTTCTTGTGGGCATTCACAGCAAATGGAGAAAACATAAAAGAATCTGTGAAAGACGGCGCCCAGCAATAACCAACATGCAAAAGCAACAAAACTGTGCAAATATAGAAAGAGAAAAAAGAAATAATAATAAAGTCCCTAGCAATTGAGAAACGAGTGTACTTCACTATGTCGGTACCTCGGGTTCTACCAGATGAGCTAAGAAAGAAAACCTGTAACAATGATAGTAAATACATAAACAATAAATATTGAGAAAATAAAATGAAGAGTGAGTCCAGAGGTTGTGGGAACAGTTCAGTGATGGGGTGAGTGAAGTTATCCCCTCTGGTTCAGGAGCCTGATGGTTGTGAGGTAACAACTGTTCCTGAACCTGGTGGTGTGGTTCCTAAGGCCTCTGCATCTTCTTCCTGATGGCAGCAGTGAGAAGAGAGCATGACCTGAGTGGTGGGAGTCCCTGAGGTTGGATGCTGCTTTCCTGTGACAGCTGTCCGTGTAGACGTGCTCAGTGGTGGGGAGGGTTTTACCCATGATGGTCTGGGCCATATCCACTACTTTTTGTAGGATTTTCCATTCAAGGGCATTGGTGTTTCCATACCAGGCTGTGATGAACCAGTCAATATACTCCCCACCACACATCTATAGAAGTTGTCAAAGTTTTAGATGTCATGTCATGTTTTCGCAAACTTCAAAGGAAGGAGAGTTGTTGCTGCGCTTTCTTCCCAATTGCACTTACCTGTTGGGCCCAGGACAAGTCCTCTGAAATTATAACATCGAGGAATTTAAAGTTGCTGGCCCTCTCCACCTCTGATCCTCCAGTGAGAACTGACAAATGGACTTCTGGTTTCCTCCTCCTGAAGTCAATAATCAGCTCCTTGGTCTTGCTGACACTGAGAGAGAGAGAGAGAGGTTGTTGTTGTGGCACCACTCAACCAGATTTTCAATCTCCCTCCTATATGCTGATTTGTCATCACATTTGATTCAGCCAATGGCATGGTGTCATCAACAATTTTAAATATGGCATTGGAGCAGTACTTAGCTTCACAGTCATAGGTATAAAGTGAGTAGAGCACGGGGCTAAGCACACAGCCTGTGGTGTACCCGTGCTGACAGAGATTGTGGGGGAGATGTTGTTGCCAATCCATAAGGACTGGGGTCTGCAAGTGAGGATTGTCCAAGTCTGTTTAAGAAGACGTTTGTTATTTTTCTATATTTGTTATGATGATTTGGGAATATTATTTATAAGAATGAAACACCAACAATTTAATCAGCAATTGAAGGACTTTCACCAGGATATTCCAAAGCCATTGACTACTTGTGAAGTGCAGTCACTGGTGTAAAGTTATTTCAGAGGCCATAAAATGCTTCAGGACATGGAGCTGAGGAGAGGAGCTGTTTAAATACAAGTTATGTTTTGTTTCTGTGAGGTACGGTGCTGTTTACCTCAGTGGGATGAGTCAACAGTCAGGCTGGCTATACTTGCATGCCAAGCTTCATTAATCACGGCTTTCAAAGAGAGTTGCTCAGGCACTTGAGGGAAAATGGGCCTGGTGTGACCGCTCCACCAGGAGCTGACAGAGAATAGCAGAGAATAGATTTGGTTATGGTAGAGGAATGGCTTCCTGTACCATAACAGTCTTATGATCATATAAACTATGATGTTTTTAGGACTATAAATATGTTCATAGAAGATAAAAATATATTTTTTATTTCCTCTATGATTTCCCCTCTTGGTGTCCAGATTATAGTTCATTTTCCAGATCTTCAGAACAATCTTGGGGTTAGCAAAGCCCAGCATTCCTCTAACCCACCTTAGATGTGGATGACACCTGTCTTCACCTGTGGAGTGAGCGGCATTGGTTGGGTAGGAACGTCATTGGTGACACATCCAAGCTGCATAGATGGAGTTGAGATAAATCTCACCCATACTCCACTTGAACAGCAGAACAAGTTCAAGAATTTCAATGTGGTTCAATATAAAACTGGTCTATACCTAAAGCTTGAGCAGCTGCACTGGGCTATGGATCTTGAGTATATGTATCAGGGTGGGGTGGGATTTCAAATGAATGAATTAAAAACCCCAGATTTGCATCAAATATGATCAGGCCAGGCCATTTAGTTACAGATAAAAGCGGGAAGGTCATTACTAAAAGATTTTAAAGGCTGACATCCACTGAATGTCAGGAAACACAGGAAGCAGCTTCTTTTGCTTTCAAGTCCAACTACTTGACCCTGGTTTTTACTACTACTTGTATTGGGTTTAGGTCAGATCAGGTAGCAATGTGCGACAAGCCCTTGTGTCAAGTTCATATTGACAGTGCTGTATGTTTGGGTAGTAATTCCAAAAAGGCAACTACATCCCCCAGTATTGGAGAACTTAATAAATTAGATTTTTGATTTAAGTTCTCCAGCAATAAATTTGATTTGGTCACAACTGTCCTTACCATGCATAAATGACATCTGTGGTGCAGCCTTGTCTGTGTGGTAAACTGCACCAGTGCTAACATGATGATTAAGTTCAGATCAGCATTATTTGGCACATGTACATATGCACGTGAAATACATTGTTTTGTGCCAACAAACAACACAGTGGGAGGATGGGCTGGGGGTAGCTTCCAGCACCAAAGTAGCATGCTCACAACTTATGAACGCTAACCCATTCTTCTTTGGACTGTGGGAAGAAACCGGAGCACCCGGAGGAAACCCATGTGGTCACAAGGAGAATGTACACACTCCTTACAGACAGTGGCAGGAATTGAAGCCCCATTGCTGCTCACTGGAGCTCTAACATAAGAACATAAGAAATAGGAGCAGGAGTAGGCCATCTGGCCCATCGATCCTGCTCCTCCTTTCAATAAGATCATGGCTGATCTGACCATGGACTCATCTCCACCTACCTGCCTTTTCCCCATAACCCTTAATTACCCTACTATGCAAAAATCTATCCAACCCTGCCTTAAGTATATTTACTGAGGTGGCCTCCACTGCTTCATTGGGCAAAGAATTCCACAGATTCACCACCCTCTGGTGAAAAGCAGTTCCTCCTCATCTCCATCCTAAATCTAGTCCCCTGAATCTTGAGACTATGTCCCCTAGTTCTAGTCTCATCATTATCAATCCCTTTCATAATTTTATATTTTTCTATAACATCTCCTATCATTCTTCTGAATTCCAGCAACTACAGTCCCAGGTGACTCCTCTCCTCATGTCTAACCCCTTCAACTCTGGAATCAACCTGGTGTACCTCCTCTGCACTGCCTCCAAAGCCAGTATATCCTTCCTCAAGTAAGGAGACCAGAACTGCACACAGTACTCCAGGTGCGGCTTCACCAGTACCCTGTACAGTTGTAGCATAACCTCCCTGCTCTTAAATTCAATCCCTCTAGCAATGAAGGCCAACATTCCATTTGCCTTCTTGATAGCCTGTGCACCTGCAAACCAACCTTTTGTGACTCATGCAGAAGCACTCCCAAGTCCCTCTGCACAGCAGCATGCTGCAATCTTTCACCATTTAAATAATAATCTGCTCTTCCATTTTACCTGCCAAAGTGGATGACCTTGCATTTACCAGCATTGTACTCCATCTGCCAGACTTTTCCCACTCACTTAACCAATCTGTATCTTCTGCACAATTTGCTTTTCCACTCACTTTAGTATCATCAACAAACTTAGATGCACTACACTCTTCCAGATTGTAAGCATTATGTCAACTGCCATGTTACCATGGTGACAGTGCTGGTGAACACTCATTGAGTGTAAATTGGAATTAGTGAGAACAATTCATCAGTCAGTGAGAAGACAGTACTGCCATTTTGAATTACTTAACACCAAGCTTGCAAGGGTAAGGCCTACCTGTCACTCATCCCATTAAACAAAAACGTCATCAACACCGGGGCGAATTAAAATGATAATCACTACCATTCCTTCCTGTTTGTTACAACAATTCTACTTTTCTGGCTTTTGCAGTTTTATAATTGTTTCATCTTGTAAACATTTACAGGGATTAGTGAGGCAGGAGCTGAAAAGTGTTTTACTGATTTGAAGGCTTCTGCACAATTACTCTCAGACACTGGTACATTAGGTGCATTTCCATTTGGGAATACGACTGGGAGAACGGGCAGGGGTCACTGAGATCAGCACCAGCACATTCTGGACGAGAAAGGTGGAGGAGGGACGCCGGCACAATAGCACATTGCTTTCCAGCACCACTTTTCACTGATCTGTGTTCAATTCAAGTCACTGCCTGTAAGGAGTTTGTACTTTCTCCCTGTGACCGTTGCACCCAGCGCAATCCTTGCTGATTTGATTTGATTTGACATAAACGAGTATTTCACTGTATGTTTTGATATACATGTGACAAGTAAAACTAAGCTAATCTTATCTTGCCTAAACCCAAGGATGTCTACACAGTAAAGATATCCTCAGTGAAATAATCCACCTGCTGAAGACAGCTGTGCTGCTCTCTAATATGCACTCGGTGGAAGAACAAGCTGGACCAGAACATCATCCCACGCGCCATTAATCTACAGGCCATACCATTCAGGAACTTAAGCTATATTGTATATTTTTTGCTATCATAACCATGTGTGCTGTGTGCTATTGGTAATGTCTTTTGCACCTTGACCTCAGAGGAACTCTGTTTCATTTGGCTATTCATGTATGGTTGATGATAACTAAACTTGAATTTCAACTTGCAAACTTAGAACAGGGCAAAAACTGCATTACCAACGGCTATCAGGGTCTCCTTCTGGAGGAACCTGTAGGCAAAGAACCTCAAGGAGTTCTAGTCCAATAAGATCTATCTGCTGCAGATGGTGTATGTGTCCATTTTATACTTCACCTTTCAGGTAGCCTCGGAATGGTAGTCTGATCAATCAATCAACCCTTCATACTCTTGAGTAGGAGTTTTCCCTCATTTTGAGCCCTGCATGCCTCATTGTCCCTGTTACGATCTCCTCCTTCCATGGGGATTGGGAATTGTAGGTTTCCCTCTGATTATCATGTGCTCTGCCTGGGCATGCAGACGTGGTGCAGGAGCAGATGGCGCCAGCGGACAACACAATCAAAGGCGACATCCTTCAGACGGTTTACAAAACTACTTCTTTCACTTCTTTTACATCTTCTTTTTCGTTCAAATGTGCTTCTGCTACTGTCGGAGTTTGCAATCTACATTTTGATGGTGTGTCTTCCGGCTAATTGAGCAATCTGGCGCTTTGCTGTCTCCAGGGTGTTTGGTGAGGCTTCGAGCGAAGCGAGAAGCCTTGGGCCAAGAAGCCTGGAGACAGGGCGCGAGCCCGAGATCGACTCCATTTTCTTGTCAGTTAAAGCGCTGAGGAGGATTGAAGTCATCAGGGCGAGCAGGTGTTCTGCATTGTCTACCGGCCTCTGGTCGCTGCTGCTGGAGGAGGGTGTCTGTGCATAATGGCCTCTCCCTCCCCCTCCCCCTTCCTTGATGCGGTTGGAGGATGGTGCTGGAGTGCTGGGTCTTGGGCAAGCTTTAATCAACATGGTGTGTGGATTGGACTCTGGAGCTGCCATTTTGATATGTTTCTGGCCTCCGCTGCTTTTTCTGTGCAGTTTTGATTAGGGCGGCTTGCAGAAAATGAATGACACAGTGTGAGAGTAAACTGAACTGAGCTAAACTGAATATGCTTGGACTCTTTCGATGACTCTTGTGGATTGGGGCTTACGTTCTGTGCTTTTTGCTCGTTTTTTGCTATTTGTGTGATCTGTGGGGGGTTTTTTGCACGTGGGGGTGGGGTTGATGTTGTTCTTTGAACAGGTTCCATGGTTTTTCTTGTTTTGTGGCTGTCTACGGGAAGACGAAACTCAGGGTTGTATGCTGCATACATACTTCAATAATAAATGTACTTTGAACCTCTGAATTGCCTTGTCCCACATAAGAAAGGGAAGAGTGTCCTACAATCTCACCGCAATGATCATTGACAGGAGATTACAGTACACTCCCTCCCGTTGAATAAGCTGGCAGTGTGTGCAAAAGTTTACAGTAATGTTGACTACAGCAGAGGATATGGATATCAGAGATAAGTCCTGTCTGAGATGGTCACTATCTGCTTATATTGTGCTCAGCAGGCATGGGTTAATTGCATATAATGATCACACACCCATGTCGAGAAAAGCCATTGTATGTAGCCCCAGTGTATTTTGTGCATCCAAACATGAGAGATTCAAGCTGGCCGTGTCGTGCACAATTCCCATGATGTTACGCAGTTTTAAAGAAATGTGATGTTATCAACATGAAACATTTCCTCTGCTCAGATCTAACCTGTTTCAGAGATAGAACAGCAAAAGCCAGACGCTTGAATCAATAAGAGCTCAATTATGCTATCTGTGCCTGCGTTCTGTATGTTAGACGTGGCTAATTATTTACTGGCATTCAGCAGGAAAGCCCCATGGAATGTAACTGATATGCAGTTAATCTGCTAAAGAAGTTCCATGCCTGTACACAGGATTGACCTGTTGCTGAATTTGAGGAGCACTCTTCAATTTTTTTCCTGGATTGTTCGGTTCTGCTGTGAATCCTGATTTCTGAACCAGGACTACCACCAACTGCCTCACTAATTTCTGCTCTTCTTGCACTACTTATTTAATGTAATTTTACATATTCACGCACACTCAGTGGCCACTTTATTAGGCACAGGAGTGGAACCTGGTGTGGTCTTCTGCTGCTGTAGCCCATCCACTTCAAGGTTTGATGTGTTGTGCGTTCAGAAATGCTCTTCTGCACACCACTGCTGTAACGTGTGGTTATTTGAGTTACTGTCGCCTGAACCAGTCTGGCCATTCTCCTCTGACCTCTCTCATTAACGAGGCGTTTTTGCTCACAGAACTGCCGCTCACTGGATTCGGTTTTTTTTTCTTTTCACACCATTCTCTGTAAATTCTTGGGACTGTTGTGCGTGAAAATCCCAGGAGATCATCAGTTTCTCAGATATTCACACCACGCCGCCTGGCACCAACAATCATTCCACGGTCAAAGTCGCAAACATCACATTTCTTCCCCATTCTGATGTTTGGTCCGAACAACGAGTGAACCTCTTGACCATGTCTGCGTGCTTTTACGCATTGAGAGTTGCTGCCACATGATTGGCTGGTTAGATATTTGCATTAACGAGTGGGTGTACCTTATAAAGTGGCCACTAAATGTATATATTTCTCATTGTAATTTATAGTTCTTATGTATTGCACTGTACTGCTGCTGCAAAGCAACAAACTTTATTGCATGTTGTATGTCAGTGATAATAAACTCTGATCTGATTCAGATTTTGATTCTTTCTGCAAGCATAAGCCTCCAGTACCTAATCAAGTGCACATCCGCCATTTGTCAGAGTCAGTAAACTGTGCCCAGCTGGTTATCTGCAGTAGAAACCCCTGTTTAGATTCTTTACACAAGATGTCATTTTGTCCTTTACCAGTGTTCAGCAGACTGTGGGCAGGTTAATGCTTACGACGAGTGGAATCAGTTATCTGGACTACAGCATCATCAAATTATCATTGAAAACTCTGCTTGAGGGAAGGTAACTTTAATCAGACTCAACCTCACAGGCTTTGAAAGTGGTTTATTGATTCACCAAGCTGTGAGTAAATAGGGAAACAAAAGGAATAACAGCCCACAAAATGAAAAAGTAAAGCAAGTCCTGATGAAGGGTCTTGGCCCAAAATGTTGACTGTCTATTCATTTCCATTGATGCTGCCTGACCTGCTGAGTTCTTCCAGCATTTTGTGTGTGCTGCCAAGGAATTTGACACACTTGGGGAAAAACAATAATATTGCATGTCATGGAGATGAACAGGGAAGTCAGAAAGGAATAGAAATTTCATGTTGTCTTCTTTTTGAGGTTCAGAAGTTAAGTGTGGGAACTTGTTGAAGTGTTTAAGGTAATATAGGAGGATGCTAGGCTAGAAAGACCTGAACTATTCCCTCTGGTGTGGGAGAGACCGTATAAAGGTCTTTTTATCTTGCCTCTCTCCCACACCAGAGGAAATAGTCTCTTCAGGTTTTAAGATTTTAAGGTAAAAGCCTTATGAGTACCTTAAAATCACAGCAAACCTTAAAAGCAAAATAAGGAAATACATTTTCCTTCAGTGGATGGTATGAGTTTATCTTTTGAAGATTTATGACTGGTTAGTAGTCAAGATAAACGAACAAATTTGTGTTGGATACAGGAAATTTCTTCAGAAATGGGAAAAAAATCCTGGCAAAGTAAACCAATTCTGGTTTTGCTTCATTCACTTCAGAGTTTTCCGGCACAACATCCACATTATCCACGCTAATTACAAAGCTGTTTATAATTGTCCTTCTAACTTCACCACGCCACCCTGGTTTCAAAGCCTAGAAAACAACTGATATACAGGGAAGGGCAGAGTTCCGAGATGGTTCCTTGTGCGCTGCATTGCTGGGATTCTATGGCTGGGCCACAGATTCCGCTCCAGGTTTTCCTGCCAGCTCTCCTCTCCTTTTACGCCCGTGCACTTGATCCATGTTTGCATTTGCCAAAGTTTCACAGAGATACAGAGAGAGAGAGAGAGAGATCGCTGTCAGTCGGTTTTACGGATATAAGCAGCTTCCACTCAATGTCACCTTACACCTAAGCTCTCTTGAAAATGAGAACAAAGAAGAAAGTGTTCCCAGTTCTTTTGTGTTGGGAATAGTGGCCTGGGCTTCACCTAAACCGATGGCTTCTAATTATAACAAGAAGTGTGGCTGGTGAGTGTGCAGAGTGCTTTCTCTACTTCTCTCCTTCCCTTTCTCCTCCCTGCCTCCCTCCCACTCTCACTCCCACTCTCTCCCTCTGCCCCTTTGCCCCTCTGCCCCTCTCTCCCTCCCTCCCTCCGCCCCTCTCTTCCTCCCTCCCTCTGCCCCTCTCTCTCCCTCTCTCCCTCTCTTTCCCCCTCTCTCTGTCTCTTCTATCTGTCTGAAGGCAAAAGCTCTCCTTTTTCGTAAGCATCAACTATTTTCCCAGTGGGCAGGGGAGGGCATCTGTGATTGTAGGTTGGATGCAACTTGTGTGATGTCCAGTGTTAGATGCAGAGGGCAAACTGACTCGTGAGTTCCTGGCACCTGGGAGGCGACCTTTAAACCCTTCTCTGACTCCACGCCCTCACACAGCTTGCTGGCAACAGGTCTGAAGTTATTAACCTCTCAAGGGCTGGAGTACAGAAATAGAGTGTTTCAAAAAAAGATTTAAGTAAGACTTTGCCGAAGATAATAAAAGGCTTTGCGAAAGGCTAATGTGGTTTCACAAACAAGAGAAAATCTGCAGATGCTGGAAATCCAAGCAACACACACAAAATGCTGAAGGAACAGTTGACATTTCGGGCCGAGGCCCTTCATAAGGACTGGGGAAAAAAAAGTTAAGAAGGTGGAGGAGGGGAGGAAGAAACACAAGGTGAGAGGTGAAACCGGGAGGGGAGGGGATGAAGTAAAGAGCTGGGAAGTTGATTGGTGAAAGTGATACAGGGCTGGAGAAGGGGGAGTCTGATAGGAGAGGACAGAAGACCATGGGAGAAAGAAAAAGGGGGAGGAGCACCAGAGGGAGGTGATGGGCAGGCAAGGAGACAAGGTGAGAGAGGAAAATGGGGGTGGGGAATGGTGAAGGGAGGGGGGGGCATTACCAGAAGTTTGAGAATTCAATGTTCATGCAATCAGATTGAAGGTTACATAGTCAGAATATAAGGTATTGCTCCTCCAACCTGAGTGTGGTCTCATCATGACAGTGGAGGAGGCCATGGATGGACATGTCAGAGTGGGAATGGGAAGTGGAGATCCTACTTTTTCTGGTGCTTGGAACTTGGCGAATCAGTCTCCTAATCTATGTCTGGTCTCACTGATAAGTAGGAGGCCACACCGGGAACACTGGATACAGAACATGACCCCCACAGGCTCACAGGCGAAGTGTCGCCTCACCTGTAAGGACTGTTTGGGGCCCTGAATGGTAGTGAGGGAGGAGATGAAGGGGCAGGTGTAGCACTTGTTCTGCTTGCAAGGGTAAGTTCCAGGAGGGAGATCAGTGGGGAGTGACAAATGGACAAGGGAGTCGCGTAGGGAGTGATCGCTGTTGAAATCACAAAGTAGGTGGGGAGGGAAAGATGTTCTTGGTGGTGAGATCCCATTGGCGATGGCGGAAGTTATGGAGAATTATGTGATGGATGCGCTGGTGGGGCAGCAGGTGATGACAAGAGGAACCTTATCCGTGGTAGGATGGCAGGAGGGTGGGGTGAGAGCAGGAGTGAGCAAACCAGGGTTTGACTCCATCCTGATGATGTTTCCATGGCTTTTTTTTTACTGGATTTTCAATTACTTTTGGAGATTATGCTCCTGCTTTCTCTTTCCTATCAACAGAAATAGCTTTCTATGATCTCCCTTTTCAAATGCTTTATTATTGTGTATGCTTCCACTACGTCTCAAAGGACTACAACTAATATTCAAGGCAGGAGGTACAAGAGCTTGAAGACCCACAATCAACATTTTGGGAACAGCTTCTTCCTGTCTGCCATCAGATTTTTGAACACCACCTCACTATTCCTCTCTTACACTTTATTTATTGTAACTTATAGTACTGTTCGTGTCTTGCTCTGTACTGCTGGCACAAAGCAACAGATTGCACGATTTGTGTCAGTGATAATAAAACTAATTCTGATTGTAAAATTCAACATTGTCACCTAGCGTTAGCATTGTTCTACAAGATGGATATTAGTAACAGTTGTGCTTTATTTCGACCTCAAGGCCCAGTCCATTGCAGGCCAGGTGACTCTATCTCACTCTGCCATTTGGAGGAAGGACCGGTAATGTTCCAGGTGTCCTGTTGACACTCTCCCCTGCACAGATTCTTCACGTTGTTGTCCATTTACAGCATCTCTCCCTACCCCGCCATGTAATAGCACAACAAAGCTGTTAAAGTGTGAGGTATTTCCAAGACTTGTGCTCGATGCATGTTCCTGCTTTCATTCAGTATTTTATATATAATGCAGTACTGAGCCAAGCCAATTACAAAGCTCATTATAAAGATAAAGATTTGATTTATTTGTCACATGTACCTAAGAACATACAGTAAAAAGCACCATTTGGATCAAATCAAATCAGCGAAAATTGTGCTAGGCAGCCTGGAAGTGTTGCCATCATTCTGGCACCAACGTTACATGCCCACAGCTCATTGACTCTGTCCCATACGTCTTTGGACTGTGGGAGGCAACCGGAGCACCCGGAGGAAACCCACACGGTCACGGGGAAAACGTACAAACTCCTTACAGGCCACGGCGGGAATCGAACCCCGATCTTACTGCTGGCACAGTAAAGTCAGTAAAGCTGCATAGTACTATTCTTACTTTATTTAGACTCGGTTGATCCTTGCTGGGTACAATACGGTGTGATGTACTCGTCTTGGTGAAGTGAGGGGCTTCAGCCAGACTGTCATTTGCTGATGTTATTGGAAAGGCCAGTCAATGCAATGGAGAAACTTTTTGACATTAAATACCTCACCAGTACGTTTTCACAAGTGTCTCCCACCCAACCATTGAACCTCACCCTTTGGCCTTTGTCTCTGAGTGCCTCACTTTTCCTTGCATTTCTCTGTCCCTCTGATTCCTGATTCTTCATTGAATTCCTGGAAAAACTCAAGTCATGTGTCACCTTGTCCTCCCAGTGACAAGCAAAATTGTTACTAATATTCATGTTGCAACGCAATGCTAACGGAAGATGACAATATTGCATTTTAACCATGAATATTTGTGTTCGATTGAGGTCTAGTGGAAGCAATGAGGCCACTCTCAGGTTGGAGGAGCAACACCTCATATTCCATCTGGGTAGCCTCCAACTTGATGGCATGAACATTGATTTCTCCAACTCCCAGTAGTTTCTCTGCCACCCACCTTCTCTCTTTTTCCATTCCCCATTCTAGCTCCCCTCTTACCCCTGCTTTTCTCCTTATCTGCCAATCACCTTCCTCTGGTGTCCCTCCTTCCCTTTCTCCCAAGGTCCATTCTCACCTCCTATCAGATTACTTCTTTTTCAGCCCTTTACCTTTTCCACCAATCATCTCCCAGCTTCTCACTTCATCCCACTCCACTACCCACCTGCCTTCCCCCTCTCCACCAATCATCTCCCAGCTTCTCACTTCATCCCGCTCCACTACCCACCTGCCTTCCCCCTCTCCACCAATCATCTCCCAGCTTCTCACTTCATCCCGCTCCACTACCCACCTGCCTTCCCCCTCACCTGGTTTCACCTATCACCTGCCAGCTTGTACTCCATCCCTTCCCCTTTATTAAGATTTCTTCCCCTTCCTTCTCAGTCCTGAAGAAAGGTCTCGGCCTGAAACTTTGACTGTTTATTCACCTCCATAGGCGTTGGCTGACCTGCTGAGTTCTTCCAGCATTTTGTGTGTGTTGCTCCAGATTTCCAGCATCTGCAGAATCTATTCTGTTTATTTGAAAATAGATGAACTTGAAAGGGGAGATAATGAAAAGTGATTTCTGTTGGTCGGAAACCCCCGGGGAAAGAGGAAGGAGGAGTATAATTTCCAAAAGTAATTGAAAATCTATAGAAACTAGAAATCTGAAATAAAGCCAGAAGACACTGAAAACACAACAGGTCAGGCAGCATCTGTGGAAAGAGAAACAAAGTTAACATTTCATGTCAAAGTTGCACCAACAGAACTCTTAATCAACCTGAAACATTAACCGTTTCTCTTTCAACAGATGCTGCCTAACTTCCTGAGTGTTTTGAGCATTTCCTGTTTTTATTAATTCTAACTTCTGTTTGACTATTAAGAATTGGTTGTAGTTTTCTAGGCTGATTTTATTTTAATTTATCTAAGGATATTTAGATTTATAGATCAAAGGTGAACTGTTGAGATGCAAGTCATCAATAATATATGGAATATTCGCAAACCCTTGAGGAACTGAATCGATTTCTTTTTTCTACAACTTAAATTGGCCTAACTATTGTTCCTGAAGTATTTCTGTGAATCTAAAGATACAGGAGCATCATGGTTAGCGCAACGCTATTACAGCTTGTGGCGTCGGAGTTCAGACTTCAATTGTGTCACTGTCTGTACGTCTTCCCCATGGAATGTGTGGGTTTCCTCTGGGTGCTCCAGTTTCCTCCCATATTCCAAAGCTGTACTAATTAGTAGGTTAACTGGCCATTGTAAATTGTCCTGGGATTAGCCTAAGATTAAATCAGTGGGTTGCTAAGCAATGCAGCTCATTGGGATGGAAGGGTCTGTTCCGCGCTGTTTCTCTAAATAAATAAATAATAAATAAGATTTTGGAACTTCTCACTATAAAGTATTGGCTCAAACATAAGCTATTTAACAGAATTATATGTCTCAATGCAAATTGTACGTAATGGTGATAGGATTAACTCTATTACCTCCTGCACTTACAAAGTGATGTTAATAAAGTTTCCCACTGCACCAGGAGTACCAACAAACTGTGAAGAGATGGGTGTAGAAAGATACAGAGCTGAAAAGCTAGTACCATACTAGTATACCTGCCTCCCTCAGAACTGGTGAAATACTACCCGTTGATTTTGGGTACACACAGGGTTCAGAAAATGCTGAAACTCCTCTCATTGAATTCAGCCAACTTTAACTTCAGCCCCTTGCATACAGTGAAAATGAGATTGGTATCAGTTACACCTGGTTGCAAGGTTGTTATCTGAGCTGTGTACACCCAACTCGCCCCAGCAAGTCTAGTTTCCTATAAACTCCAGTGTTTTTCTATCATTTATGGGTTTAATTACATAGGACAGATGTTGGTACCGTATGTCACTACCTGCATGTATGCAACAGACACGTAAGCTTGTTTAATGATGAGGGTAGATATTACTGTTTGTTATTTTCCCCTTGTCATGTGTTGTTCGTTAGACACAGAACATTCCACACATGAATAGTCATTAATTTCATATACCATTTAGAGTCTTATCTCTTCCAAGTGTCTCCATAACAACATATCTTATGTGCAGCAGATTACTCTCTTTCAATCTACCTGATCACTGTTTACCGTGCTTCTTATCTCTTCCCGTGGTCAGTTAACATTTCTTGTTCTCCTGCCCTGACCTTGAATAGCAGTTGGAGAATGGGGAAAGATTACTATGTTTGCTCCACCTGCACATTATCTAATTATATCCTAAAGAGAGGATGGCCCCTTTGGTGTGCACTGCAAGGAAAATGGTCTGCTTTCCAACTTGGATGGCGTTGCAATTCTATCCTTGATTTTTTTCAGTAACATATGAAATTAATTATTCAGTATTTTACCGTCGTTGGGATGGTGACTGCAGTGGTCGGTGATTTATATTTTCAGCAGAAAATGTCATGAGAGGTATGTCTCCACAGTGGACTTGGCAGTTCTGAACATAGTGCAAACCACAAATTTCACGATATATGTCAATGGTAATAACCTGTTGCTGATTTGGACTCTGACCTTTGCTTTTGCTTTAAGCCTGTGAAAGTAAGCACCACTCTTGTGTCTGCATCTGTTTTCACCCCTCGGTTTGTTCACACTGTCAATGAAAATCTGATGTCAATAAGCCTAGTTTGAGAAATGTAATTAAACCACTGTTCGATTTCTGCAAGGGTAGATTTGAAGGTTAAAGGCCATAAGATATTGGAGCAGAAATAGGTCATTTGTCCCATCAAGTCTGCTCTGCCGTTCGATCATAGCTGATATGTTATCCCGCTGAGTCCCATTCTCCTGCCTTCTCCCTGTAACCTTTGATGCCCTGACTAATCAAGAACCTATCAATCTCCACTTTAATTATACCCAATGACTTGGCCTCCACAGCTGTCTGTGGCAATGAATTCTATTCCATAGATTCACTATCCTCTGGCTAAAGAAATTCCTCTTCATCTCTGTTCTAAAGGGACATCCTTCTATTCTGAGGCTGTGTCCTCTGGTCTTAGACTCCCCCACTATAGGAAACATCCTGTCCATGTTCACTCTACCTAGGTCCTTCAATATTCAATAGGTTTCAGTGAGATCCTCTGCCCCCCCCCCCCCCAAAGAAGTTTTGTCAAATTTATAGAACCTTGACAAGGAAAAAAGATTTGCAGGGCATTCAGAAACTTGAGTTAGTAGAACAGTACCAGAACTGAGGGAGAAATAGTGTAGATACACTAAAGAAGAAACTACTTAAGCATCAGGAGAAAGGGGTAGAAACTACATTGGGAGGATTAGACAAGTTAAGGTGGAAAAAGGATTGTATGGATCATAAGCTCTGGTCCAGAATTAGTGGCATGCTCCTGAGCCATAAATACTTTACAGTTTGCAGGTGGATCCAAGAGTTTTATGTTAACGTGGAAATTACATTAAGCTGTTTTCCTCATCCCTACACCTGATCAAGTCAAATGCTTTTGGGAGCATCATAGCAATGTTTTTTCTATCCATATAAATTAATAAAGTTTGAGTGTCAAACTATCAAGAGGGCCAAAAATGCAGGAATGTAATTAGCAAAGAGGATATCATAAGGCTATAAGAAATATTGGCAGGTTGAGTAAGTGAGTAAAGATTTGGTAAATTAAGCTTAAAGTGCAGATTCCACAGCCTTTTAGATAAGAGTGACATAAAATGCGAAAGAGTGCGCCATTCAATTTCTGAAAGCTACTTCACTATTTTGTGCACTATTTATATTTATTATTGTAACTTACAGTAATATTTTAAGTATTGCACTGTACTGCTGTCATAAAACAACAGATTTCACCACATGTCAGTGACAATAAACACAATTCTGATTCTGACTCTGAGAGTCATAGGGTTGTAGAGAGATACACAAGTGCTGACCATCAATCTCCCATTTTTACATAATCCTTCACGATTGCTTTTTACTCCCCCCCACATTCCCATTTACTAACCCCCTCCAGATACTATCACCCAAACTTAGCTGAGTAAAGCATTAATGAACCTTCTCTCTTTCCACCCCCCCGCCCACCTTTGATTCCATTTAACTGCTGCCAAGTAAGAACCTACATCCCCCAATGGTAAGATGTTCTTCAAGAAAGGAAATTTATTCCCTTCCATTCCCCCTCTCTATATCTGACTCTGTGCTCACACTACTTCTGTTAACTGTTTTCCAAAGTGGGCATAACACAACACACAGTTGTACCAGTTTGCTTAACGTGGTTCAAGAAAGCCACAACCTATGGACTCTACAACTCACGTTCTCGGTATTATTTTCTCATTTTTTATTTACACAATTTGTCTTCTTTTCCACATTGGTTGTTTGTCAGTCTTTGCTTATGTCGAGATTTTTAAAAAATCTGTTATATTTCTTTATTTTCTTGTAAATGCCTGAAAGAAAATAAATCTCAAGGTAGTATATGTTCATGGTCTTCTGCTGCTGTAGCCCATCCACTTCAAGTTTTGATGTGTGCGTTCAGAGATGCTCTTCTGCACACCACTGTTGTAACGTGTCGTTATTTGAGTTACTGTCACCTTCCTGTCAGCTTCAACAAGTCTGGCCATTCTCCTCTGACCTCTCTCATTAGCAAGGCATCTTCGCACACAGAACTGTCGCTCACTGAATGATGTATTTTTTTTTGTTTTTGCACCATTCTCTGTAAACTCTAGAGACTGCTGTGTGTGAAAGTCCCAGGAGATCAGCAGTTTCTGAGATACTCAAACCACCCCATCTGGCGCCAACAATCATTTCACAGTCAGAGTCACCTAGATCACATTTCTTCCCCATTCTGTTTGATCTGAACATCAACAGAACCTCTTGACCACGTCTGCATGTTTTTATGCATTACATTGCTGCCTTGTGATTGGCTGCTTAGATATTTGCATTAACGAGCAGGTGTACAGGAGTATCTAATAAACTGTCCACTAAGTACTGTATATGTACTTCGGTAGTATGTTTACTTTGACCATTATTTTTTCAGGACAGCCAGGAAACGAGCAAGTGTTGACCTTGTCAGCAATGCCCCATTCCAGGAAGAAAGCACTATACAGTTCAGTTTAAAAAATTATAATATTTTTGCAGAGTTAGATTTTCACACCCCAATGTGTGATGATGTGCCTGTTGACATCAGCGTTGTCTTCTCATGTTCCAGGTTTATTCCTTTCTAAAATGGCCAAAGTAATCCATTGTGCTCAAAAGATTAGGATGGTATTTGTGGACTTTGTTCATGCCTCTGATTAATTATTCTGACGTTTGATGTTTTTTCTTCCTCCCTCCGAAAGCGCCAGTGGCGTGGATGTATCCAAGATCGAGGAGATGGAAAAGATGCTGAAGGAGGCACAAGCAGAGAAAGCTCGCCTTTTGGAGACAAGGGTATGTAACTAAAGCCAAAGTTTGAACTCATCGGTTACTTACTAGTCAATAAAATATGTCATTGTTTGGGTTCTATTTAATCAGGAAAATAACCATTTCCTTCTTACACCAGAATTATGCCCAAATTTTCATGGCCTCCCTTCCTCCCTCACCAGCCAGATCTGGACCTGAAACGTCAATTGTATTCCTTTCCATAGATGCTGAGTTCCTCCAGCATTTTGTGTGTGTAACTTTCCTTGCCACTGTTAGGACAGTTGTGACCCTTGCCACACATCCTGCCTCACACTGTTCACTCTTGGTGTCATCTTGTTGTCCAACCCATCTCACTCCAGCAGCTTATTCTGGCAGAACGCCCTTTTGTCACTTCCCACATCACTCTGCTTTTAACATTCGAGCTTTCTAAGTCCTAATTATAAACAGGACACGTTTGAATTGTTTACTTGTAACCTTAACTGAACAGCTCAAGGCTATTTCTTTTTCTAAAGACAAAAAGAAGATTGTCATTTTTGATAAAGTAGACATAGGGAAGGTGTGGTGGAATCCGAAGTGTGGGTTACTGTAAATCCAATAAGGAATTTGGAAGAAGCTTCTTTACCACCCACATGGAGGAACCGAAGTGAGCTGCAGAGGTAACTACTTGATAGAGGAAGGAATAATGAGGAAATTTGGATGGACAAGGATTAAGGAGGCTTGTGTTGAACTTAACACTAGCAAGGGTCGCTTGAGCCATTCCTATGCTGCAATTTCACGATCAAGTATATGATAACTGTGAGGTTTTATTCTCATACCTGAGAGGGCTACACTGGAAGATAATTGAGAAGATTTTGAAAAGATTCTTCGTCCGATATTTCTGTTTTCATACATCCTGCCCACAAGCATTATTGTGGTGGATTTCAACTCTTCTACTGAGTCATTTGAATAATGCTAATTGCGTTGTTTCGCAAACTCTTAAAGGTTATATCTACCCTTAAAATCTATGCTGAAATCTATAGAGTCCATGCTTCTTTTCCAGTATTCAATCCTACCATAAATGAGCACTTTCTCCGTCCCTTCTTACGGTGGCATCATTACATCCTTAGAGTTTATATGTTGTCTTTTTATAATCATCGTCCCCACCCTCAGTTTGAAATTTATCAGACTCCTTACTGAAAAAGTAAATTCTTCAGGGCAGCACAGTAGTATAGTGGTTAGCACTATCGCTTTACAACACTAGCGGTCGATAAGGAGTTTGCATGTTCTCCCTGTGACTGCATGCATTTTCTCTGGTGCTCCAGTTTCTTCCAAAGAGGTACGGATTAGGTTGGCGTCGGAAGTATGGTAACATTTGCGGGCTCCTCCCAGCACGTGCTCAGACTGTGTTGGTCAATGACATAAAAACGACACATTTCACTGTGTGTTTCAATGTTTCAAGTTATATGTGATAAATAAAACTAATTTTTAAGTCTTTAAACAATCTTTAAATGGTCAGAAGCGGAGTTTATACTGCCTCTAGTAAGCAATAGGAATTAAATTATTTTTAAAGCTCCTCACTTTAACTTTTAGTTTTTTCATTGATGCCATCCCACATTTAGCAAATGTTTATTCTATTGCAGTGTTTCTGACGTGACAACCTGCCACACGGTATGAAAGGGAAGATTGGAATCATGAGCGTTATTTCCTGTTCTGAGATCATTGGCTCTGGAGGCTTCAATAATGCTATACAATCATTTCCTGTTTATCTTTTAGTCGAAATTAAAATGTTTCTTGCTTTGGGAGTTGAAAACTGAGATGATTCTGATATTCTTTGTTGGGTCTGCGATGTGTGGTGGGGATGAACACATGATGTTTCATTGCTTGTCCTCAAAGATAGTCCATTTAGGACCAAGCTGAGAAGAGCTTTCTTCCATCAAGGGATTGAGTTCTCTAACCACCAGGCTTTGGACTTGTCACTGGGATATTTCAGAACAGTGACAGATAGATTTCTGGCTTTTGAGGGAAACAAGGGATTTGGGAATAATGCAGCGAGATGGAACTGAAGTAGATCACCAGGCATGATTCTGATGAGTATCAGAGCAACCAGGGAATGCTAACGGGGTTATTCCCACTCTAATTGTGCTAAATAGAGTAAACTACCACACTTGTCTTTAGACTCGGGTCTAAACAGATGTGGTCGTTGTTGTTATGCCAGCCAGCCCTGGCGTAGAAATGCAGGTCTGAATACAGAATATATACAACCCCTCACATCAGCATATCTGTGTCCCATCACTGGACTCATTGATTTCTGACTTCCAGTTTGCTTTGGACATCTGTGTTTTGTCAAGTGCACATGGGATCATTTTGTCTTTAGATGGCAATTCTTGGTGGAACTTCCAATTATATATAAACTCAATCTGCCCCCTAATAATAATACTGTTGGTGGATAAGAGCACATCCCTATTATCATGAGGTTATCCTGACTTTGGAATGATCGACTTTCAATCAGAGTAGAGGTGGAGGCTTGACAGGTCAGGGTCAGGGTTTGCAGTGTTAACACTGATGCTGTTTCCTGCACCCCCCGCCCCCCCCCCCCCCCCCAGGCTCGCGAGATGGAAATGCGTCGCCAGGCCTTTGAGGAAGAGCGCAAGAGGCGGGAAGAGCTGGAGAAGAGGCTTCAGGAAGAAACGGTCCATCGGCAGCAGCTGGTTGACAAGGAGGTCAAGATGCGGGAGAAACACTTCTCACAGGTGGCTAGAAACTCATTGCTTCTATTTATCACAGATTAGTGGAAGAGCCCATTTAGCATTTTGTGTAAATTGTCAACAACTAAATTGTAAAAGCTTTTACAAATACATAAAACAAGAAAGATTAAAGTAGTCAAAGGGTTCGTCCCCTCCAGTCAGAAATGAGAGAATTTTTCGTGGGGAACAGGGAATTGCAAGAACAATTAAACAAATATAGTGAGTTCTGATTAATTACATCATCAGTTAATTGGGGCAGCCACTTATTTGAGTCAAGTCTTAAAGAATAAAAACAAATTGAATTGAAGTCAGAATTCCCTTCATTTATTTGGGACACTATACCACCTAATTGGGACAGGAGACTTGCTGAACATTTTCTACCTAGTGTTAGTCATATGCATTTGTGTGGCCGTTAGACACTATACCATGCTAAGAGAAAACAGTTTTTAAATAGGTTCATTTGTGTGTGCTTGTATTCAAAACACAGTGATTTTTGTCACTGATAGTTGATGAGAAATCCGCCATAAGACAATTCAGAATTGTTCTGCTCACTGCGGTTTCAAGCTTTCACACTTGGAGATGCCAGAAATGGCCGGGAGTGAAAATGGAACAATTTCACTACTTCAACAAGTTAGAAACTACAAAGAATTTGAAGGTATCAACAAATATCTTGAATGTTACAATACAAATGAAGATTTGGAGGATGCAAGGCAGTCCATTATCTACACTAGGCTGATCCATTCACAATCAATCAAAGGAACACGGCAACATATACAGTGGATGAATTCCTCCGTCGATAACTATTAGGAATGAATACCGTTTTATCGTACTGTAGTAGCACGGATAGTGTTCTAATTTGTTCTGTATTTCATTTAAATACATAATTTGTTACTCAGTTAAACAGTAGTTTGTCTTTTTTTTCTGCCTTTTTAACTACTTCCATGGAAAATAAACTCTTCTCAGGCTTCCAGCCGGGTACAGATATCGATTTTAACTGACATTTCGATGACAAGTGCTGGCATTTTCATCAGGGATAATGCCTGGGTATGCCTTACGGAGAAGAGTTTAGTTGTTATATACACCAGGAAAGCACTAGATCCTTTTTTATTTCCATGAAACTGCGGCTAATTGTGGCAGCTGCTCAATTGGGCCAAGATGTACTGGTCCCGATGGGTCCCAATTAAATCCACTGTACCTTGGTTCTATCTTCGCACAAAAGAATACAAGTAACTTTCTAGAAATGTTTGGAAACCAAGAATGTATTGAAGGTTGAACACTGATGGAAGTTGGTATCAGTAAGAAGCTCGTGCTGGAGAAATCAATGGCATGGATAAATGGGTCTGTTTGGGTAATAGACACGTATTACAATGATCAGTGATTTGGCCTCTGCAATTCACTGTCTATCGGTTGTATCGTTCAGTATAATGTGGGACTGAAAAGTGGTGTAAGTGTAACTTCTGTACTTGTAGAGTGGTATTCTTCACCACAGACAAGCCACATTCCTGAATATATTTAAGAAGATAGATAAAAATGCAGATGCAGTCGAGACTGGGGAGAGAGCAGGAACGTGATATTGAGATAAGTGGTTGGCCATAATCACCTTTCCTGATTCCTTCTCATTTCATCATCTGGACTTGAGCACCGCAAATGTTCAAACTGAGAAAGTTCAAAGTAAATTTATTATCAAAGTGTGTGTGTGTGTGTGTCAGAGACCATATACAACCCTGAGATTCATTTTCTTACGGGCATTCACAGTAAAGCAAAGAAGTCCAATAGAATCAATGAAACATTACAGATGAATAAAAACTGACAACCAACCAATGTGCAAAATTTTGTTTTGTGTCTTCCTTAACAGCTGATCCTTCATTCAGGCACTTCATCCTTCACTCAAACGGGTGAGACTTTCTCTCAGCATGTGAGCATTTTGTACAGATGAAGTTACCACAGACAACATTGTTTCAATAAGCAAATGACTAGTTCCATTTCCCTTGGTTAAAGGAGAGAATCTGACCAGAACATTGCAGAGAATCTTTCTCTGGGTAAGCTAGACTGTGGGACCTTTACAGCAGGACCTCTATTGGGGGAGCTCTCCCTTGTGACTGCGCAGTAGGAGCTTCAGTTTTGAATGAAGTCCACAAATCTTGGGTTCAGCTTAAACCTTTGGTATTTTTTTACTTGTACCTCAGAGCACATCCTCAGAGATGCACTGAAGAACAGCCACTGCCAAAGCTGTGTGAGAAGCAACCACAGTCTAGGATCCAGCTGTCACATGTGAAACAGCTGCTCCAATACTTAATTCTTTAGGGTGGAAGCATTGACACATTGTGAGAGAATTATTGAATTGACAGTAGAAGGTGTGTACCAATTGTATTTATATATTATGAATAACATTTATTTATGGAAAAAGATCACTTAGATCAGAGTGCTTTCTCTGAGATGTTACATTGTGATCTGAGTGTTGCAGTCCTGAACCCCAGGGGCTTCAGACTAAGCAGAAGGGAGATCAGACTGCCTCTGGTGTGTGATCGCCATCTAGTGGCCACCCCTGGAAAGGCAATGTTGGATAAGGAGCAAAATCCAACTGCTTACGTCGAAGTACCATATACTAACTTGAGATTCATTTTCTTGCAGTCATTCACAGAAAAATAAAGAAATATAGAATTTACAAAAAGCTATATAGAAACAAAGACTGGCAAACAACCACAATTTGTCGTCTTTGCAAAAGAAGGCAAATTGTGCAACTAAATAAAAATAATTCTGAGAACATGAGTTGTAAAGAGTCTTTGAAAGTGAATCTGTAGCTTGTAGAATTAGTTTGGTGTTGAGGTGAGTGAAGTTATCTATGCTGGTTCAACATCCTGATGGTTGAAGAGTAATAACTGTTTCTGAAACCCGAGGGTAGTAGCAAGAAGAGGGAGGGGCATGGCCTGGATGGAGGGGGCTTTGATGATGAACGCTGCTTTCACGTGGCAGCGCTCCTTGTAGATGTGCTCGATGGTGGGGTAGGCTTTGCCTGTGATGGACTGGACTCTATTCACCACTTCTTATAGGTTTTTCCGTTCCTGAGCATTAGTGTTTCCATACCAGGCCATGAAGCAGGTCAGGCAGCATCTATGGATACAAAGGGCCAGGTAGTGTTTTGAGTTGAACACTGATGTGAGTTATCGACTGATCTGTCTTTTTACCTGACCTGCTGATTTCCTCTAAGTTTGTTTTTTGTCCAGATTCCAGCATCTGCAGTCATGCATCCTTAGTGTTGGACCCATCGTCCAGAAATATCATCAGGTTATGGACACCTTACTAAATGTTAATCCTGTTTTTCCTCCTACGTACACTGCCTGATCTGATGAGGGTTTTGAGTATTTTCTGTCTTTGTTTCAGTGTTCCTGGCTTTCAAAGCATGATTGATCAAGCCGCGCCACTGTGCGGCAACCCTTTGTCAGCTGACACCAGTGGGTCTGGAGGAGGCTGACAAGATTTATTCCGGGAATAAAATGGTTCAAGGATTCAAAGTACATTTATTATCAAAGTTTGTATGCAGTATACAACCCTAAAATTTGTCACAAAACAAAGAAAACCATGGAACCCATTAAAAAAAATCGAACAACCCCCACGCACAAAAAAAGCAAATCATGCAAATGGCAAAAAAATATGGGTGACTAACACAGAAAATCGAAAGAGTCCAGGCGTATTCAGTTCAGTTCTATCTAACACTGTGTCGTTCAATACTGCAGGCCGCCTTGATCAAAATTGCCTAAAATAACAACAAAAAAAGGAGGGACCACAAACCAGAAACACATTGTAATGTAAACTACAGAGTCCAATCCACAAACTGCTTCAATGAAACCTTCCCCAAGCAGGACCCGCGACTCCAGCAACATTACACTCGAGGAGCTTCTGATGGCCCTGGGCCTGTACTCGCTGGAGTTCAGAAGATTTCTTGTCCAACTCAGAATTTTTTATTGGAATCTACCAAATATTGAAAGGCCTACATAGAGTGAACGTGGAGAGGATGTTTCCATTTGAGGGAAGAGTTTAGGACCAGAAAGTACATAGAAGGAACATCCCTTTAGAACAGAGATGAGGAGGAACTACTTTAACCAGAAGGTGGTGAATCTGTGGAATTCATTGCCAAAAAGGGAGGTGGAGGCCGAGTCATTGGGTGTATTTAAAGGAGAGGCAGATAGGTTCTTGACAAGTAAAGGCAGCAAAGGTTATGAGGAGAAGGGGTTGAGAGGAATAATAAATCAGCCATGATGGCATTGTAGAGAAAACTCGATGGGCTGAATGGCCTATATCTGCTCCTATGTCTTATGATCTTATCATCATTACATTTACTACAATCATCCTCTTAAATCTCATGTTGTGCCATGTTTTCTTCTTATGACCTTGATGTATTTACCTATGGTTTGATTTGCCTGGTATATGCGACAACAGCAAACTAACAAGAAGACGTAGGAAAGTACCCAGAAGTTAATCAGCAATCAACTTCACTGAAGAATCAGCTTTATTCTACAAACATCCTCCAAAATCGGGCTGCGTCAGAGTCAATGGGACCAAACGTGTGGAGACTAGTGCAACTCATAGCCAGGGCCCTCACAAGTACTCACCACAATTAGTGTGACGCTATTATAACTTGTGGCGTTCCAAAGTTCGGAGTTTAATTCTGGCACCAACTGTAAGGAGTTTGTACATTCTCCCCGTGTGGCTGCATGGATTTCCTCCAGGTGCTCTGGTTTCCTCCCCCAGTCCAAAGATGTACCAGTTAGTAGGTTAATTGGTCATTGTAAATTGTCCCGTGATTAGGGTAGGGTGAAATAGGGGGGTTACTGGGTGGTGTGGCTCATTGAGGCGGAAAGATCTGTTCTGTGCTGTATCTCTAAATAAATCAATATCACAAACTCTTCTGAAAATAATAAGCCAGCCAGACAGTGGTACTAGAAAGGATGTAAAGCTCTTGAAGAGGGTTCAGAAGTGTAAAGGCATTTGGAGTGGAATCAGAAGATTTGTGTTCCAGGAAGGAGGGCATTGCCGTTAGGTGGATTCACTGGGAAAGTTATTGATAATCTACCTTTGCATTCTACCAGCTCATTCTGAACTTTCTTTCAGGCACGACCTTTAACCCGGTATCTACCAATCAGGAAGGAAGATTTTGATTTGCGGTCACATATCGAGTCATCTGGGCACAACCTGGAAACCTGCTACCAAATTACCATGTCTGAAAAGATGTGTAAAGGCTACCTGACAAAAATGGGCGGGAAAATTAAATCCTGGAGAAAACGTTGGTTCGTCTTTGATCGCATTAAGCGGACATTGTCTTATTACATAGGTAAATGACCTTAATCCTGATCTGCATTTTGTCTTCAAATCCATAATTGTTTCAAAATTGTCTGCATGGAAGATCAAACTCCCTGGATATTTTGGACACCAGGAGAAACTAGTGTTCTTAGACGGGTAGGCTTGTTTATCAATGCTACATCAAGAATGAAGGACAAGACAAGAGATGAGGCAATATGTTTAGAACATCTGATCTGGCCATTTTAACTAAAATTATGTATTTCTTTGACAGACAAACACGAAAGTAAGTTAAAGGGAGTGATTTATTTTCAAGCTATTGAAGAGGTTTACTATGACCATCTCAGAAGTGCCTCAAAGGTAAGGACTTTAAGTGCTCTCCGAAGGGATATTTGAGCCTGCGCACAGTAAATGTACATATGAACTGCAGCTCTCCATGGCGTGTGTTGGCCTTGCAGTCTGGTTTCCCAGGCCTTGTCTCTGTTCTGTGTCAAAACAACTTCAGAACATGATTGCCTTGTAAATGATAGGGGTCCTTAGCTGACGATCTGAGTTCTCTGAAGGCCACTGAACACTGGTGAGGAGCAGGCTTTTTGTCTGTTTGCCAGAGAAAGAGCAGCTTGGTCTACATCCAGCCTGTGAGGAAAGTAAATCTGTTGTGGTACCCAGGAACAGCTTGTATTTACAGAGTGACTTTACCTTGAAATTCCCAAGACACTTCACGGTCAAAAGCTGAGACTTTAGGAGTAATCAGGATATCAGGACCTTTTTTAAGGCACTTTAACAGAGATAGAGATGTTTGTTGCAACCCAGTATTAATCATTTGAAAGATTGGAAATGCAACACAAAAAGATATAGGAGAAATCAGGAGATTTGGACTTAGAAGAAAATTGGATCAGCCATGATGAAATGGTGGAGCAGACTCAATGGGCCAAATGGCCTCATTCTACTCCTATATCTCATGGTCTTTGACAGCACCTTCATCACAAATGACATCTCTATCTCTATCACTCTTTCACACTCGCACTCACACTCTCTCACTCTCACTCTCACACACACTAAGTAAGTCACTCTACCCTCATATATACCAAAACACCACACACATGTGAAACTCCAGCCACAAGCACACACATCTCCTTCAAATCCACACCAACATCAGCTCAACACGCTCACACGTTTCAGGGTTTGCTTAAGTTTCACAGCCAGGACTGATCTTCATGTTGCATTTACAGAACTGGTGGTCTTGCACCGGTGAGTTTTGCCACAATATCTTTCTTGGTAACTTCTTTGATCACACTCATAGCCATAATCTGTTGGAATGTATACCACTCAGAAATACAGGACAAAATACTGGGCTTGATCCCTCTCCAGTCCAGCCTGTGGAAGGCAACGTTTGTTGAGCAGCACTTGTCTGAGCCCACAAAGAAAGATGCACGTAGAAACCGGGGGACAGGTTGGTACCGATGCCTGTTTTTGAAAGAAAGAAAGAGCGAGAGAGAGACCAATGATTTACAGAGGGGATTCCAGAATTTTATCTTAGAAAGGATGTGATGAAACTGAAGAGGGTTCAAAGGAGTTTCACAAAAATGATCCCAAGATCGGAAGGCTTGTCATATGAAGAGTGGTTGATAGCTCTGGGCCTGAACTCACTGAAAGTCAGAAGTATGAGGGTTGACGTCAATGAAACCTATCAAATGTCAAAACAGTGGATGTGGAGAGGATGTTTCTGACGGTGAGGGAGTCTAAGACCAGAGAACCAGCCTCAGAATGGAGAGGCATCCTTTTAGGATGTAGATGAGGAAGAATTTCTTTAGCCAGAGAGTGGTGAATCTGTGGAATTTGTTGCCACAGGTGGCTGTGGAGGCCAAGTCTTTGGGTGTATTTAAGGCAGAGGTTGATAGATTTGTTATTAGTCAGGGCATGAAGGAATACGGGGCAAAGGCAGGAAATTGGGGCTGAGTGGGAAAATGGATCAGCCATGATAAAATGATGGAGCAGACTCGATGGGCCAAATGACCTAATTCTGCTCCTATATCTTATGGTCTTGTGGTCTAATTTGGGGAGCAGAAAGTTGAAACCACCAAGAGTAGTAATAATAAAATTATTACTCCAGCTCTGAGAAGGACAGAGTATTATTTCTGGCTGGGATCACTGGGTAGCAGTAGGGATTGACAAGCCTGCTACTTCTCGTACAGTTTAAGAAGACTGGTGAAAGTCTCCAGGTTTCCATGGGCTGTCCTGTGACGTGGTGTTTCAGAGCCAGTGAGGCAAGCAGTGTTTCAGAGCCCTACAGTGTTCCAAAGTGCTGTACCACCAAAGAATTGCCAGTAAAATGTGGCCATTTTGGAAAGTATGAAAAGAAACAGCCAATTTACACAGCAAGATCCTGCAAGGCTGTGAAGAAAGACCATATTAATTGCTCCAGTAGGAAGTAGGGGATAAAGGGCAAGGCACAAGGGAAACATTGCTTTTCTTTGGAATTATCTCACAGGATCAATTTGAATTTGAAGAAACAGTAGTTTAACAGTTACCCCAGAAAAACACTTTGGTAGCCTCAGTGTTAATCTCTGGAGCGGGACTTGAACTCAAAACTGTGTGAGCTAAAGATGAGTGCATACCCGCAGAGTCACGGTTGATAGCGAGGCATGTATTCTTCCCAATTTGGTGACTAGTTCATAAAAAGAGATAGTTCATATATATCCTCAGAATATCACGCTTCACAGACAAGCTTTTATTTAACGTGAAAATGGTATCATTGTCCTTGAGAAATTGACTTGAATTTTTCCTCCCACTTTGTTGTCTTTTCAGAGCCCCAATCCTGGCCTCACGTTTTGTGTGAAAACTCATGACCGGCTTTACTTCATGGTGGCTCCGACCCCAGAGGCAATGCGGATTTGGATGGATGTGATTGTGACGGGTGCCGAAGGCTACACACAGTTCATGAGCTGAGGAGAAGGGGAAGGTCCCCTCCTTGGGGTGGAGTGAGTTGGCGTCGTGCAGAGCTTCATTGAGTCAACCTGCTCTGTCCAGCACTGCCTGTATTGACTGACTTAACCCCCTGCCTTTCTTATTTTCTCTCTCTCTCACTCCCTCTCACCCCCTCTCTCCCCCTATTTCTCCTCCTCTCTCTACCCCCCTCTCCCCCTCCCCCTCTCCCCCTTCTCCCCCTCTCCCCCTTCTCCCCCTCTCCCCCATCTTCCCTTTTCCTCCCTCTCTCTCTCCCCCTCTCTCTCTCCCTCTCTCCCTCCCTCTCCCTCTCCCTATCTCCCCCCTTTCCCCCTCTCTCCCTCCCCCTCTCCCCCCTCTCCCACCCTCTTCCCCCTCCCTCCCCCCCTCTCTCTCCCCCTCACACTCTCTTGTCCTCTGCCTGAACATTGTGGGCAGTAAGTAAAACCTGTCCACTTCGCCATATGCAGAGTGCAAGTAGGCAATGCAACATTTTCTAATGCTTTTACCAGAAGTTGGCTTCAAACAAATGATAAGGAGAAGCATCTACACTCATAATTGAAACATAAAGGCTCCAAAGACTCCCATCCAGTATTGCAGTTTGAACATTCTGACTTTTCAAGTGGATGGTGAACGGAGACCAAAGGAAGACAAAAAGACACAAGAAAAGAGTAATTTATTCCCTGACCCGAAACGTCAGGCAGGCTTCAGAAGTGTCAAATTCCCTTTGATGACGTCGCCATGGGGGACAGATTGGTGCTGGTGCCAGCTTCAGGCATGACCTGCGCCTACTCTCCCCCCCACCACCCCCACCCCCACTGATTGGAAATGTTCAGTGTTCAGTGACAGGCAAAATAAAGGAACGTGATCTCTTCCCAGCGAACGGCCACTGACTGCAGCGATACTGGCAGCACCTACAGCCTGCAGACAAGGTGGAAATTACGTGCCTTTGAAACTTCCGGTCCAGGGATTCCAAGGACTTGTGTTGGCATAAGCAGCATTTCTTGGGAGTTGAATCAGGGATTGAAATATGTTTTATTTTATTAACTTTTGGTCTTGTTGTTGAACTACTCTGTTAAACAACGGCTGCAGCTGAGGTTGCCGTAAGCAAGACTTATCTCAATGCTAAGGGTAATTTTTACAGTTTTTTAACTATTAGAGGCCCAGTATTGCTTTTTGCCTCCCATACATCCTGTGCCATAGTTTGCTTAACACGTCAATAACCGTACCCAGCTATGCTTTCTTAAACTTTGCGTTTTAGCCAGTATCATACTACAGACAAGAAGAAAAGGGAATTCCATTTTGTGTCTCTTGAGGACTATGTGTTAACAGTTTGAGAGATTTGATGATTTCTCGGAAAAAGAGAGGCTATGGGAGCTTCATCCTTGCTTTTTTGACTAGACATTGTGATGGTTTAACTGTATAACATGTTGTAGGTCACTTGAAGGGTGGGTTTACCTGGTGGAGGAGCAGCAGCCCCTCTTTAACACTTCACAAACCAGGGAGAACATAGTGTGTTGGTGCTTGAGTTGGCCGTTATCATTTTAATGCGATCGTCAGCCCTTCTTCACCTTTGGTTAGAGGAGGGTTTGGATGGAGATTGACTGAGGTTGTGTAAGCCACCTCTGTTTGGGTAGTCCACTGCCATTTGATATGTAGTTTAACCACACATACGGGAACATCCTAGGATCATTTACCAGAAGGAAAGTTGTTCGTCAGACCAGTACCTGGTCCTAGTATCCTCATTACAAGGGGAAGGAATGGATCAAGCTGTTTCTCATTGCTCTCCAGTAATGCCTATTGAATTTGGATTAATAAATTACATTTATATGTTTTACACTTTGCTGTTCTCTTAAACCCAAAGCTGAGTTTTGTTGATAGCTTAACTTGGCAACATTTCCCTCCTTCGCTCCTCCCCATAACCTCATGCCCCCCATCCACTCCATTCCCCCAATTCGCCCCTTCCTTTCATCTCCTCCACCCCTACCTCACCTCCATCTAGTTGACTGCTTGGGGGATGTATGTCCACGGATACGCCAGGTACGTTCCAGGATCAATTGTGCCTTGCAGAGGCTGGGAGAAAAGCATCCAGCAGACTGACTTGTGCACCAACCGCAAACAAGCACTTGGAGAAAACGACACCAACAGGATCTGGAGCTTTCAGAGAAAACACTTTAGGGCAATCTGATCTCCATCCTCCTCCCCCTCCCACCCCACGCTAATAAAGGTCATTGCCAGATATAGCCCAACATGGTGCTTTAACCCCCACCCCCAAGGTCATGGTGTCATCTTTGAATATTCACCCTGAAGCAATTTTCCATCAGACTCTGAAGTTTATTATTGAGACAAGTTGTTGTTTTTCCTGAATCATTCACGAATACAGTTCTATATATTAAACAAAATGCATCTCAGGTCGTTTTTCTCAGAGTAGGGAATATTTTGTGCAGTGTTCATTTAATTTTCAGTAAGTAAAGGAATGCTTTTATGTGGAGTTAAACAAGTCAAGTAACTACATTAATGCAATGGGCCAAATGGCCTCCTCCATTGCTGTACCATCCTAACACGCTATTTGGAAAAGAGCTGTAGAACTGTCTCCCCAGTTACTGAACTGTTTACTAACAGAGACATAATTGGATATGAATAAGTCATTGATCATCTTTGGATTCCTGTCAGGAACAATCCTAACTACAATGAAAAAATTCTGGCCCTTGTGTTCCTATTAAACAGCTTGTTGCCAGAATTATTGTAGGATAAATGTCCTTCACTTTGACCAAAGCTAATTGTGTGAAGTGCCTCTATCACTTGGAGGAATGCATTCATTGATTTTCAGTCTGTTCATTCATTAAATTGATCCCATCACCTGCAACGAAGGATTTATATTTACCAGACTAAGAGCCTTTAGTGTTGCAGTCCTGTGTTATACAACAGTACTGGCCAGGAGTATATAAAAGGTCCCACCTGCACTTATCATTTCTTTAGCGCAGTGCTGGAAAGTGACCTGTACAATCCCCAGTGTTATACAATGTATTCATCAGGGTTGCATCCTGGTTCATATAGCAGACAGGTGGGTAATGAAATGCAGTGTTATGTAGTGACAGATCCGTTCCCACCGCTACCATAGCAAACTGTTACAGAGTGAGAGGTTAAACAAAGACAGACTGGGAAGTTAAATGTTATCCTTTTTTTGACAATGCTTTAGCTTTTGAATTGAACAGATTTAAAGGATTATACAGCTTTCAAACCCTGATCTCAGCAATTTCTTTTAAATTAAAGGATAAAGCTATTTAAAAGACGATGTTAGATCTTACCAAGGTGATACCTGTTCCTAACACTAACAAGTCAGGAAAAAGTGAGTTCAGGAGAATTGGGGTGGCTCTGGCGAAGACCTTATTTACACGGGACCCTGTATATAATTGTATCATATAAGGGTCTTATTAGTTGGTTAAATAATGATCCTTATGAAACGTGATGACTAAAATGTCATATTTTTATATACATAAATTATGCAAATCAAGAAATGAATAATCACTGCCATTCATTCATGTAACGTACTGTGTATTTACACCATAAAGTCATATCCAACAACTTTCTTTCATCAAAGCTGTTAGTGGTTACTGTGAAATCTGATTATCGTTTACACTGATTGCTGTGTTGAATTCTCAGTCTGTTCGACCACCCTAAGCTCGTACAGGTTTATGCAGGTCAGCACAACACTGTGGGCTGCAGAGCCTGCACTGTGCTGTACTTTTTATATTCTAAAGTGCACTGCATTCATTTGCCAAAGCACCTTTCCGCATCTCTGTGCTCTCACTCGGAGAAGGATGAGGCCACGAGGCAAGTGGGAGTGACATTAGCTGCAGGTCCCTCTCCAAGTTGCAGGGGTAAGCAGTAGAACTGTAGTTATGACTCACTGCCACCTGTTCAAGGACAATTAGCAATGGACGTGAAATATTGGCCTCGCCAATCAAACCCAGAAATAAACAACAAAAAAATGTGGGATCCAACCTGACATGGATGTCCTGTAACTCCCAAGAGCATCAGGCTTGCTATGACAGAGCCGTCACTTAAATTGCTGTGAAGTATTACAGTTAGCATAATTCCCGAGTCACTATCTGCCATACTCACCCGACGTGATATGTTTACCTAACATTTTAATTCTCAACATTCTGGGACTTTAATTGGAAAAGGAAGGTGTGAATTTAATGTGTTATTCATTTATACCTTGCATTTGATTTTCCAGTAAGGATGGAAAACACCACCACTGCGTTTACTTGTAACAAACACAAAATGCTGGAGGAACTCAGTAAGTCAGGCAGCATCTAAGGAGGGGAGTAAACAGTTGACCTTTCGAGCTGAGACGCTTCATCAGGACTGGAAAGGAAGGGGGCAGAAGCCAGGGTTTACTTGATGTAAGGTTAGAGGGGGTCTTGCTGGACCACATTTGGTTAGTTCCTTGAAAGTGGCCACACAAATGGATTGGTTTGGGGGTAAAGAACACAAACAGCACACTTACCTTTATTAGTTGAGGCTCTGAATTCAAGAGTCAGGAAATTCTGTTGAAACTTTATCGCATTCTGGTTGGGCAACATCTGGAATTGGTCACCCCATTACAGGAAGAATGTGGAGGATTTGCAGATGCTGCAGAAAAGGTTCACCAGGATGTTGCCTGGATTAGAGGGCATGCGCTATAAGGAGAGGTTGGAAAAATCTGGTTTGTTTCCTCTGGAGTGATGGAATCTAAGGGGAGACCTGATAAAAGTTTATAAGATTGTGAGAGGAGTAGATAGAGTAGACAGCCAGTACCTTTCTCCAAGGATTGAAATATCTAACACTAAAGGCCATGAATTTAAAGTTCAAAAGAGATGTGTGAGGCAATTTTTTCTCACAGAAATGGTGAACACTTGGGTTGTGCTACAGTGGTGACATTGAACACAGATAAAATAGAGGTGCAAGCTTGGGCAGCATTTCAAGGAGCACACAAATAAACCAATCCCCACCAATTTCTTGTCGTATTCCACCTGACCAAGTTTAAATGTCACCCACAATTTCAAACAGAATGTTGACTCCCCTCCTTTGTTAACACTTCACATTTACATGACATTCTTAACAACTTGAAATAAATTTCAAACAGATCATGCCATCAAGTAGGATAAAGAGGCATGAGAGCAGGTGATCTGAAATTAAAGTGAGACCATAACGCTATAGCAGCACTGGCGACCTGGGTTTAATTTCACCACTGTCTGCATGTTCTCCCTCTGACCATGTGGATTTCCTCTGGGTGCTCAGGTTTTCTCCCACAGTCCAAAGGCAGGGGGGTTAATAGGTTAATTGGTCACACAGATGTAATTGGGCAGAAGGGCCTGCTACCAAGCTATCTCTCAAAATAAATATAAAACTTTCCACAGCTTAGGAGCCAGGCAGCTAAAGGCATACTGAGTCAGTGGAGTGATTACATTGAGGGGGTATGCAACAGCCTAGTTGGAGGAGTGCAAAAGTGCTGAGATCTCAGAGGCTTGTAAGAATGGAGGAGGTTTGCGAGGCTGGAGTGGAGTGGGGGATGATTGGATGGAATTGTATCCACTGATTCACTTGTCAGACCCCACTGAGGTGCATCAGCCCCACTCACAGGTACCTGCTTCAGCTTTGATGTGTATGGCCACAAAATTCTCAAATGTCCTAGGGCAAGGTAGGAGCTACTTTGTCATCCACTGGACCATGGACCCAACTAACCAATAATCCATGCACTGGATTATTGCCAGAAACAGTCAGTTTAAACCTCATATCAAGCTCTATTCTGATCAATATGTTCTCCATTTCCTGCCTGTCACTACTCACTGGACTGAGGAGGACCAATACCCTTGCAGGCTGGTTTGCTGGAGCTTTTGAGGAGGGTTTAAACTAATTTGGCAGGGGAATGGGAACCAGAGTGATAAGGATGTTGGTTTACCAGCAGAGGTAGTGTATAGCGAGATTGTTGGGAAGGACAGACAGATAAGGCAAAATTGCAGTCAGTGGGATAGGTTGTGGTGTAAAAGGGGAACAAAATCGAGTGAGGTGACAAATACAGGACTGAAGGTGTTCTAATTGAATGCACGTAGCATACAGAATAAGGTAAATGATCTTATAGTGCTGTTAGAGATTGGCAAGTATGACATTGTGGGTATCACGGAGTCATGGGTGAAGGATGATTGTAGTTGTGAGCTTAATATCCAAGGATACACATCTAGTGAAAGGACAGGCAGGTAGGCTCTGCTGGTAAAAAATGAAATCAGATCTTTAGAAAGGTGACATAGGATCAGAAGATGTAGAATCCCTGTGGGTAGAGTTAGACACTGCAAAGGTAAGAAGACCCTGATGGGAGTTATTCACAGGCCTCCAAATAGTAGCCAGGATGTGGTCTACAAATTACTGCAGGAGATAGAAAAAGCATGGCAAAAAGGCAATGTTGCATTAGTCATGGAGGATTTCAATATTCTGATAGATTGGGAAAATCTAGATGGTGTTGGATCTTAAGAAAGAGAATCTGTGAAATGCCTCCAAGGTGGCTTTTTGGAGCAGCTTGTGGTCGAGCACACCAGGGGATCAGCAATGCTGGATTGGGGATTGGTAATGAACTGGATATGATTAGGGAACTTAAGGAAAAGGAACCCTTGGGAAACAGTGGTCATAATATGGTAGAATTCACCCTGCAATTTGAGAGGGGAAAGCTATTCAGATGTATCAGCATTACAATGGAGTAAAGGGAATTCCAGAGGCATGAGAGAGGAGCTGGCCAAAGTTGATTACAAGGGGACACCAACAGGAATGACAGCAGGGCAGCAGTGGCTGGAGTTCCTGTAGGCAGTTTGGAAGCCACAGGATAGATACATCTCGAAGAAGAGGGAGTATTCTAAAGGCAGGATGACACAACCGTGGCTGACAAGGGAGGTCAAAGCCAACATTTAATAGAGCAAAGAGCAGTAGGAAGTTAGAGGATTGGGAGATTTTTTTTTAATGAACATAGGGCAACTGAAAAAGACTTGAGGGGAGAAAAGATAAAATATGAAGAGAAGCTAGCCAATAATACCAAAAATGTTACCAAAAGTTTTTTTTTCAGATATAAGGCGTAAAAGAGAGACGAGAGTAGATATTGGACTGCTGAAAAATGATGCCCAAAAGGTAGTAATGGGGGACAATGAAATAGCAGATGAACTGAATGAGTATTTTGCATCAGTCTTCACTGTGAAAGACCCAAGTAGTATGCTGGAGGTTCAAGGGTGTCCAGGGGCAGAAGTGAATGCAGTTGCTGTTACTAGGGAGATAGTGCTTGGGGAACTGAAAGGTCTGAAGGTAGATAAGTCACCTGGACCTGATGAACTACACCTCAATGTTGTAAAAGAGATAGCTGAAGAGATTTTGGAGGCATTAGTAGTGATCTTTCAAGAATTAATAGAGTCTGGCATGGTTCTGGAGGACTGGAAAATAGCAAATGGAATTCTTTGAAGAAATAAGAAGCAGCTTAGACAAAGGAGATCAGTGGATGCTGTATACATTGATTTTCAGAAGACCTTTAACAAGGTGCCACACGTGAGGCTGCTAAACAAGATAAGAGCCCAGGGTATACTGGAAAGATACTCACATGGATAAACCAGTGGCTGTTTGGCAGGAGGCTAAGAGTGGGAATAAAGGGAGCCTTTTCTGGTTGGCTGCTGATGATTAATATTGTTCCACAGGGGTCTGTATTGGGACCACTTCTTTTTATGTTGTATGTCAAAGAATTGGATGATGAGATTGGTGGCCTTATGGCCAAGTTTGCGGACAATACAAAGCTAGGTGGAGTGGCAAGTAGCGTTGAGGAAGCAGAGGGGCTGCAGAAGGATTTAAACTGATTAGTATAATGGGGAAAGAGGTATCAGATGGAATACAGTGTTGGGAAGTGTATGGTCATGCACTTTGGTAGAAGGAATAAAAGCATAGACAGTTTTCTAAATGGGGAGAAAATTCGAAAACTTGAGGTGCAAAGGGATTTGGGAGTTCTCAAGCAGGATTCCTTAAAGGTCCGTTTGCAAGCTGAATTGTTGGTGAGGAAAGTGAAAGCAATGTTAGCATTCATTTCAAGAGGACTAGAATATTAAAGCAAGGATGTAATGCTGAGACTTTATAAGGCACTGGTGAGGCCTCACTTGAAGTACTGTGAGCAGGTTTGGGCCACTTATCTAAGAAAGGTTGGGCTGACATTGGAGAGGGTTCTGAGGAAGTTCACGAGAATGATTCCGGGAATGAAAAGGTTATAATATGAAGAGCAATTGTAGGCTCTGGACCTGTACTTGCTGGAATTTAGAAGAATGAGGTGGGATCTCATTGAAACCAATTGAATGTTGAAAGGCCTAGATAGAGTGGATGTGAAGAGGATGTTTCCTTTGGTGGGGGAAGTCTAGGTCCAGAGGGTACAGCCTCAAAATAGAGATGAGAAGGAATTTCTTTAGTCAGAGTATGGTGTATCAATGGAATTCGTTGCCACAGGCGGCTGTGAAGGCTAGGACACTGGGTGCATTTAAAGTGGAGGTCGATAGGTTCTCAATTAATCAAAGTATATAAGTTTATGGGGAGAAGGCAGGAGAATGGGGTTAAGAGGGAAATGATCAGCCATGAGGTGGAGCAGACTTGATAGGCCGAACA
The DNA here is from genome assembly GCF_030144855.1 of Hypanus sabinus. Classification (NCBI taxonomy): domain Eukaryota; kingdom Metazoa; phylum Chordata; class Chondrichthyes; order Myliobatiformes; family Dasyatidae; genus Hypanus; species Hypanus sabinus. The sequence continues at coordinate 8,220,831 of NC_082739.1, read as the reverse complement.
GCCCAATTCTGCTCCTATGTTTTGTGGTTTTATTGTCTATAACCTCACTTCTTCCCTGGTAAGTGCAACAGGATTATTTAGAGACACGAGTGATTCTGTAGATGCTGGAATCTGGAGCAACACACAGAAAGCTGGAGGACCTCAGTGGGTTAAGCAGCATCTGCGGAGGGAAATGGACAGTCAATTATTTGTCCATCTTCAGGTAAGACCAACATATATCTGCTAGCAGGATGGACACTGGCAGGGAAGAGTCTACACTGCTTGCATCTCTGATTGTCAGAAAATTGCCATGTCCCATATGACATCAACAGAGAACCTGTCCTGGTAGCAGATACTGAAAGGCTTGGATAGAGTGGGCCTAGAGAGGATGTTACCATCAGTAGGCAGGTTTAGGATCTGAGGGCACAACCTCCGAATAAAGAAAATTAATCTAAAATGAGGAGGGATTTCCCCAGCTAGAGACTGGTAAATCATGGAATTCTTCTCCATGAAGGAATCTGGAGGTAGAAATTAATAAGTTCTTGACTGTTACAAGGGTTATAGGGAGAAGGGAGGAGAATGAGGTTGAAAATAAATTAACTATGATTGAATGGTGGAGTAGACTCAATGGACCAAATGGCCTAATTCTGCCCCTATATATTAAGATCAGTGGAGTGGCTTACTGGTCCAGACTGGATGGCAGACTTGCCCAGTACAATGCATTGGTGCTAATGAATGCACCAGATTGAATGAGCCTTGGTTTTCATTTACTGCACAAACCAGGATGTCACAGTGTGCGCTGGCAAAGACTGAACCCAGGTATGGAGGAATGGCAGACTTCCATGTAGAGATGGAAACAAAAGGTTATGCATAGGAATTCCAACATTGGTGACACTGCAGGACAAATCATTCTCGACACAAGGCCCCCACAATCCAAGCTAATCAGGAGTCCACATTAAATAATCATAGGAAATGGAAAGCCTGTGCCAGTCACCATTAATTTGAGAATGTTAAACAGAAAGCACAGGGCTTAGTGACTCTGGTTAAAGCAACAATTAGAAAATACAGATGCTCGAGAAGCCCAGAAGTCTAACACTCTGCAGCTCACCACAGAGGCCGTCAAAGCTCATGACACAGGGATTGGTCGGCTACTTATGGAAAAAAAAGACTAAGATTAAGATCCCAAAAGGAGAAATAAGAGCAATTGGTTCTAAGTCACTCTCTCAGTGGCAGCCTCTGTCTATGCCTCTGTAATTCTCTCACTGCACCTCTTCACTCTCTTTTTGAAGCTGTCCAAAATCCTTTCACCCAGCCTGGTCATCTCATCTACATGTACTACAACCTCATCTACATGTACTACAACCAGAGCTCTCCATATCTTTCTCATCCATGTACCTATAAAAATTTCTCTTAAATGTTATAAGTGAACTCATATCTACCACTTTCCTTGGCAACTCATTCCACTCTGAGTGAAGAGGCACTCTCAGATTCCCCTTAAATATTTCACCTTTCACCCTTAACCTATGACCTTTCATTTGAGTCTCACCCAATCTGAGAAGAATCCTGCAATCATTCACCCTATCTGTACCCCTCAAATTTTGTATATTACTATATCTCCTCTGATTCTCCTATACTCTAAAGAATAAAGTTCTAACCTATTCAACATATCCCTGTAACTCTGATCCTCGATTCCCAGCAACATCTTTCTGAATTTTGTCTGTTTTTTTCATTGTATTGTGTGGGCACTGCTAGCACGGTCAACATTTAATGCTCCTGAGAAGATGGTGGTGAACGCTTTCTGCTGACACCTTCCAGATGGTAAAGGTGGCCTCTCCACACTTCTATGTAGGAACTGCGACTCAACAGCAATGAAGAAAGGCTGATATATTTCCAAGTCAGGATAGCATGTGATTGAGGACAACTTAGAGTTGTAGACCTTGTGGGTTTGTGATGTGCAGTCAAAGGTTTGGTCAGTTACTGCAGTGCATTTTGTACTTCGTACACTCTGCACCTCTGGTGAGAGGGAAATATTCAAGGAGGTGAATGTGATGGCGATCAAATGGACTGTGACCCAATGGTATTAAGATTCTTGACTCCCTTGAAAAGCTAATGTTTCATCTCAGAAACGTCACTTTAAATTTTGGATCAGCGTTTGTGGAGTGGAACTCTACCTTTCCAGCATTATCAAATGCAATGCACAGCTACTGTGCCAAGTCTGGCCACAAAGGACTTCAACTTTTTGTGGAATCTTGCTGTGCAGAGATCAGAACTGTCCTTGGCAGCTCTTATTTAAGTGTTTAATTCCAAAAGTTCTGGAGACAACAGTTTTCCTTAAATATTTGATGAGTAAGCACTAAGTCGTTGAATATTTTATAAGATGCAGAAGATAGATTATCAGTATATTGGTTAAGGATTATGGGGCGGAAGATGAAATTGGGGCTAAGATTATTATGATACTGTTGAATAGAAGAACAGGCCCATGGAGTCAGACTGCCTCTTCCTGCTCCTATTTCTCATGTAGGACCATTGGGGAAGAAGCTGACTGTCATTCAGAGTCTCTCTAAACTGAGAGCCCTTGTCCTTTCCTGCCTCATTCTTCGATTCACACTGAACACCTGTTACAATCTAGCAGTAGGAGTCCATTAGCAATCAATGTTCCCCTGGGGCATCTTTCTGACTCTCTTGGGGGTGGTAATTGACTAGACCAGGGGCTCCCAACCTTTTTATGCCATGGACTAATGCCATTAAGCAAAAGGTCCATGGACTCTGATTAGAAACCCAGCTGCATGGTAACAAAGGCTATGTGCGCAGAAGCATTTCAGTCACTGTGTGGCCATGCACCAGCACAGCTTAGAGGTAACAGGGGTGCCCATTATATAAAATTTAATTTTTATAAGTTGAAATATGGAGAGGATTGAGGAAGATGTTTGAACTTATTTGAATAAATATGAATGAATGAATGAATAAGTCTCTATTATCTTTAGCCAGATAGTAGTGAATCTGTGGAAACTGTTCCCACAGATGGCTCGGGATGCAAAGCCATTTTGTGTATTTAAGGTAGGGATTGATAGTTTCTTGATTGGGTAAGGGTTTCTGCAGGTGTCGGTGTTGGGTCTGCCTCTTTTCACATTAATGATCTGGATGATGATATTGTTGGCTTTGTGGCCAAGTTTGGGGATGTCACAAAGAGTGGTGGAGGGGAAGGTAGTCTTGAGGAAGAAGTGAGACTGCAGAAAGACATAGAATATTTTCTAAACAGGGGGCAAATACAGAAATCAGAGCTGTGAAGGGACCTGGGAGTCCTCATGAAGGATTCCCTAATGATTAACTTGCAGGTTGAGTCAATAATAAGGAAGGCAAATACAATGTTGGCATTCATTTCAAATGCATAAAAATATAAAAGCAAGGATGTAATGCTGAAGCTTTATAAATTATTGGTCAGAGTGCATTTGGAGTATTGTGAGCAGTTTCAGGCCCCATATCTAAGGAACACATTGAAGAGAGTCCAGAGGAAGATTACAAAAATGATCCTGGGAATGAAAAGGTGAATGTATGAGGATTTGATGGCATTGGACGTGTTCTTACTGGAGTTCAGAGGAGTGAGAGGATCTTATTGGAACTGAAAGGTCTAGATCAGAGGTTCACAACCTTTTTAACCAATTCCATTAAACAAGAGATCCACGGACCTGGTCTAGAGTATGTGCGCAGAGGATGTTTCCGGTAGTGGGAGAGCATAGAACAAGAGGGCACAGCCTTAGAAAAGAAGGACGTTCATTTAGAACAGAGGTGAGGAGGAATTTCTTTAGCCAGAGTGTGGAGAATCTGTGGAATTCATTGCCACAGGCATCTGTGGAGGCCAAGTCATCGGGTATATTTAAAGTGGAGATTTATAGGTTCCTGATTAGTAAGGGTGTCAAAAGATACTGGGAGAAGGCAGCAGAATGAGGTTGAGAGGGATAATAAATTAGCCACGATGGAATGGCGGAGCAGAATTGATGGACTGAATGGCCTAATCTGTTCCCATGCCTTATGGTTGTATGGATGAAGGGTTATGGGAGAAAGTGGGAGAATATGGTTGGAAAAAACCCACAATGATTAAAATATGGAGCAGACTGAATAGGCTAAATTCTGCCTCTACTGTATATCTTATGGTCTCAAACAATTGCTAATATAAAATATCAACAAAAGTACTTTATTCCTCATACAGCTGACAGAGGCAACCAGCATCCAAGCTGTTGCTTTCTTTCACAAAGCCCCATTCTGGAACTTCTGTTACTTTTTCCTCAATGTTTTCACACACAGAGTGATGGGCATACAGAACAAGCTGCCAGAGGAGGTGGTCAAGGAAGATACAATCACAGCGTTTGAACAGGTATACAGACACATTCCATTGCTACAGTTAATCACATGAATGGATACTTCAATAACTCATATTACCATGACAAGTATGTTACAATGGTCTCTGTTGTAACCTGGGATGGCCAGTACCCCCGTTCCTCACCTGTCCTCCGGCAGCTTGTTCTGTATTCTCATCACCCTCTGTGTGAAACTGTTACCCCTCAGATCTATCTAACCTTCAACTTACACTCAGTGGGCACTTTATTCAATACCTCCTGTACCTAATAAAGTGGCCACTGAGTGTATGTTCATGGTCTTCTGCTGCTGTTGCCCATCCACTTCAAAGTTCAACGTGTTGTGCATTCAGAGATGCCCTTCTGCACACCACTGTTGTAACGTGTGGTTATTTGAGTTATTGTCACCTTCCTGTCAGCTTGAACCAGTCTGGCCATTCTCCTCCGACCTCTCTCATTATCAAGGTATTTTCTCTTACAGCATTTCTGCTCACTGTTTGTTTATTTGGTTTTCGCACCATTTTCTATAAACTCTAGAGACTTTAGAGTCTGAAAATCCCAAAAGATCAGCAGTTTGAGATACTCAAACCACCCCATCTGGTATGGTTAAAGTCAATTAGATCATATTTGTTCCCCATTCTGATGTTTGGTCTGAACAACTGAATGTCCTGACCACGTCTGCATGCTTTTTTGCATTGAATTGCTGCCCCATGATTGGCTGATTAGATATTTAACGTGCAAGTGTATCTCATAAAGTGACCACTGAGTGTATGGTATGTTCTTTATTTTGTCCTTTGCCTTTCCCTTGGACAAAGGCTGTGACTATCTAACCTGTCTAAACCCCTCATAATTTTATAAACCTCTGTAAAGTTTCCCTTAGCCTTCTGTGCTGTGCCAATTCAACAGTAAGATTAAACATCAAGTTCAAAATACGATCAGGATTCAGAGAAATACAGGTTTCAGAGGTGGGGCAGGGAAATGGGAAATGGACGAAATGCACTGTGCAGAGGATAGGATAATCAGAAATGGGAAAGATAGCATTTTCAGAACATGAACATCATCAAATGACAAAAAAGCCAATATCAGCAGAGGTGGAGCCAATGAGAACCAGGGAGATGATGTGGTGGGGGGAGGGGGAGCAGGTATCTGCACTACTACAGATGTGCTTTGCACTCACCTTCATGACACGAGGGGCATCTCAATCAATAAAGGTGCAACTTGCAAACTCCACCCACTATCGAAAAATGAGCAATTCCTTTCATCTCACAGATGCTGCTCGACCAACTGAATTCCTCCAGAAAATTGTTTACTGCTTTGGACCCACTCCATCTGGGGGGGTCACTTTTGTTCCCTCTTGGAAGCACATTTGCTGCATTCGGTTATATTCCCCAGTGCCACATGAATCGAGTCTGTGCAGAAGTACAGAAGAGGTACAGAAGCCTGAAGGCACACACTCAGCGACTCAGGAACAGCTTCTGAATCTGATTCCTAAATGGACATTGAACCTTTGGACACTATCTCACTTAATATACAGTATTTCTGGTTCTTGCACATTTTAAAAAATCTATTCAATATATGTATGCTGTAATTGATTTATTTATTTTTGTTTTTTTCTTCTAGATTATGTATTGCATTGAACTGCTGCTGCTGAGTTAACAAATTTCACGCCACATGCCAGTGATAATAAACCTGATTCAGATTCTATACTCAGAACACTGTTGAGTGCAGGACATTTTACACATAGGATTCCTGGTCCTCACACCTCACCCACTGAAACCTGGGACTGTTTTCCCATTCTGATCTATCTAAAGATCTAACACCAGTTTCTGGAACGGGAACTGTTGCCAATTCATTCCGCAAGCTTTTCCTTCTGCCCTTTTACTATTTAGTTACAAGAGAAACTTGTTTTCACTTCTGTAAAGTTTGGGCAGCAGTCAGACTGAGTATGAGGTCCAATTGACTCTATTAGAATGTAGGAAATCCTGGGAATCACAGGCAATTAAAATCGGGAGGACTTTATAAAATACATTAAAGGGGATTGTAACAGAGATGAGGAAATCCTGAAACATATCGGAAAAAGACTTCAAAGAGGACAGATTAAAATGATTCTCTCTGTTGAGGGTCAGAGATCATAAATTTAGTCTATGACAAATCACCTTTAAGGGAGATGAGATGAAGAAATTCTGCAGATGCAGGAAATCCAGAGTAAAACACACAAAATGCTGGATGAGATCAGAAGTCCTGATGAAGGGTCTCGGCCAAAAAGGTCAACTGTTTATTCCCCTCCTTAGATGCTGCCTGACTTGTTGAGTTCCTCCAGCATTTTGGGAGTGTACTAAGGAAAAGTGTTTTCACTCAAAAGTTGTCAGGATCTAGAACACTTAGCTAATGTATGAACATGAGAGGTGTATTCAGTTATTCAGAGCTGTTCCACCAGCCTTTCATTTCCATTTTCCTGCCTTGAAATCAAATAGCTTAAGTTCCTCACTTAATGGAAATCTGCAATCAATAGTAACCAAAACTAATTCACACTGAAATGCTACAGTGGATACCAATCCAATTATTAAGCCACTGCTGACGGGTGGTTTAATCTTCCTCACCCATTTAGCACTGATCAGGTAAATAATCTGGCTACAGGGGTTCACTAGAAATTGTTATTTGTATCCTGAATGCAGGCGAGATCCATCTGCCCCCCTGTGGTGAATTTACCACCATCCTCATCCCCATAGTACTCCATCCTCTCCTCCAGGATTCAGAACTTCTATGAGATACCATTAACTCCTGAGGCCCTGTTCTCTCTCAGCTGCCAAAGGTTTTTTTTTAGACTTGGTAGTCAAGTTTATACCAAAGCCGAATCAAATAATGTACTGCAGGATGGGATCAAGGATGGTCACTTCAAGAGCAGAGTCGCAACTGAAAATTTCTTTGAAGTGTCCTTTCCAGTATTCATGGCTGTCTTTCTTTCCTTAATAAATTCACCTTCAGTGTTACTTGCACCTTGTACCTTAGAAACCACTGACAAAGACCTCTAAGCATGACATTGTGCTCAATGAGTCCTAGACCTCTGACCTCCTGTGCTGTTTCTGCCCACCATCTCTTCTTCAGGTGATGAAGTTCTCTGTTGGACCTCGAGCCTTCAGATGCCTGTGAAGCAGCTTTATTTCTCGAAAGCCATAGTGAAGCTTCCAACTCAAGAATGCCTTATGTTTGCAATTATTTAGCTCCTGAATTTCATCAAACTAGTATTAATATACTGGCCTAGAGTTTCTTAACTATAGTGATTTTAGGGCAGCCTCTTTTGATTGCAGTATATCTGTTGTTCATGGAGTAAAAGTTAAAGAAAGCCAACTGTGGAATCTTTGAGACTGTTAATGTCTGAGGAGAGGAGGACATGGGAAGAACCTCAAAGATACCACAATCATGACCATCCTCAAGGTGAGGAACAAATCCAAGAGTGGTAACTAGAGAGAGGTCTCCACATTGTCTGCTGCATGACAAGTCATCATAAAAGCTTCCCCCACTCCCAAGTTACCACGTGGATTCCATCCATCCAGATAGAAACTTTAAGAAAAATTCAAAAAGTATCATCAACCACAATATATGGCCTGTTGACCTCATGAAAGTCCTTGGATCTGTCAATTGAGATATAATTTGGAGCAAAAATAATAAATACGGAAACATTCAAAATGCCAAACACTAATAGATCTCCCAATCAAAGCCTCTAACATGGTAGTGGCTCAATCCCATAATGGCCACTTCTATCCCTTCTCCCCATAATCCACAAACAGGACTGCCCTGGTAGACCCATTGTTTCTGCCTGCTTTTGCCCCACAGAGCATCTCATTACTTGACTCTTTCTTGCCAGCTGTCTTGTCCAGACCCTTCCCAATTACATCCATGGCATCTCACATGCTTTTAGCAACTTTGAATTCCCTAATCCCCACTGCCTCTTCTTCAGCATGGGCACCTGGTCCCTGCACACCTCCATTCTCCATTAGGAAGGCCTTTAGTGCCCTCTATTCCTTTAATAAATTTAAATACCACATTCCTCTCTACTGACCCTCTTCTCACCCTAATCAATTTCTGTTTTGATTCCTCTCAGTTTCTGCAAATCAATGTTGTAGCCATGGACTTTTATGTGGGCCTTAGCCTGCCTGTTCACCGGCTGCATGGAGTCCTTGAAAGTGAGCCCATAGATTGTGGGAACATTTCAATGACGGGGCAATTGAAGTTGAGTGAATTTATCCCCTCTGGTTCAAGAGCCTGATGATTGAGGGGTAGTAACTGTTCCAGAACCTGGTGGTGTGAGTCCTGTACCTTCTTCCTGAAGGCAGCATTGAGAAGAGAGCATGACCTGGGTAGTGGAGGTCCTTGATAATACATACTGCTTTCCAGCAACAGAGTTTCATGTAGATGTGCTCAGTGGTGGGGAGAGCTTTACCTGTGATGGACAGGACCAAATTCACTATTTCTGTAGGAATTTCTGTTCAACGGCATTGGTGTTTCCATACAAGACCATGATGCAGCCAGTCAATATACTCTCCACTGCACATCTAAACAAGTTTGTTAAAGTTTTAGATGTCATGCCGATTCTTCGCAAGCTCCTAAGGAAGTTGAGGTGTTGCCAATAACACTGCTGTTCTGGGACCAGGACAGGTCCTCAGAAATAATAATAAGAAATAAGAGCAAGATCATACTGAGGTAAATTGTGAGGCCAGGAGTCCATCTTATTGTACACGAGTTCATTCAATACTCCTAGAAGAGTGGCATAGAAGCTGCCGTTGAGTTTGGTGGTACGTGCTTTCAAGTTTTTCATCTTTTGCCGATTGGGAAGTTCAAACATCTCCAAGAAAATGCAAAGCGACACGATTGCAGCAGGGGGAGCTTGAAAGCTGCCCCGATTTGACAGGAAGTTGGCTGACATCACCAAGTTTCAAAGTGAGCGGAGCAAGTTAACTTTGAGGGGCCGTGATTCCCCACGAATCAAAATTTCCCGACGATTAATAGTTTTAATTAATTATAATGAGGTCGGTCCTTATTTAACGCAACTCAAGAGTGGGATCTACTCTATAGAATGTTGTTCATTATGATTCTGAATACAACGTTCTGAAGCTGCCGCTGATCCCGGTCTTAATTTATTTTTTAATGTTCTTTTCACCAACTCTTGTCTGAGAAATAGGCAGCAGGGACCGTTGCCGCGAGGATAAACGGGGACCTCAAGTTGTCCTTCACGTGAAGGTAACTTTTCCATTCTCCGTTAACTTGCGTTCAAATTGTTCGAGGCTGGAATTTGGGGACATTGCACGTAATCGCTGTTGTAGAACTCGAACTGCAGAATCTTTTCGAGACGGATTTCGTGACTACGAAATGAGAGCGGAAAATTGGTTTTATTTTCACAAATCTCCCACACACTGGGCGCCGATGTGTAGTAATGTTAAAGTTATTTAACGAATTGCCTCTATTAGCAAGCAAGGGGCAGTGAATAATTTGCTTCTTTCTGAGTCTGTTGGGGATTCAGTCTCCTCAGAAACTTGAACACAATAACCTGGAGTACCGAAAATTCACGTCAGAGTAAGTCAAGGCCTTGCACCCCCGCCCCAAGCCAGTGTCTTAAATGGCAACCACTTAAAGTGAAACATGATCACTCATTTTCTTGCTTAAGGGAGCTTGTCTTTAAATTGATTGTCACAAATCACCGTGGGACGTCCACTTAAACAGCATTACACTTCAGGATATCCCGAGATGGAAGGAAACAGTAATGGAACACCTTTTCTTTCAAGTTTCTCACATTTTATTCGCTATTTTTGTTTTGTATTTGATTTAAAGAATGTAAACTTCCCTTACTTCCAAAAGTTCTGATCAGTTTGTTCCCAGTTGTTGACTCGTCCTCATTTGATCTGACTGACGAATTCCTACACTTTTGATGCAACAAAGTGGAAAGGGAGAAATGTGAAACTGATATCAATTAAGATCAAAAGGGTACAAGGATGTTGCCAACACTTGAGGATCTGAGTTGTAGGGAAAAGCTGAATATTCCCTGGAGCAAAAGAGAATGAGAGGAGATTTGACATTTAAAATCATGAGGGGTATAGCTAGGGTAAATGCAAGCAGGCTTTTCCACTGAGATTGGGTGCAATTAGAACTTGAGGTCATAGGCTAAGGGTGAAAGGTGAAATATTTAAGAGGAATAGGAGGGAGAACTTCACTAGGAGGGTGGCAAGAGTGTGCAACAAGCTGCAGCAGAAGTGGTGGATGCAGGTTTGATTACAACATTTAAGAAAAATTTGGATAAGTATATAGGTAATGGGTATTGAGGTCTACAATCCAGGCGTGGGTCAAGTGGGGCTTGGTTGAATAACAGTTCAGCATGGACTAGACAGGTGAAGGCCCTGTTTCTGTGTTCTATGACTCTATAAATGTATGTTTTAATTTAATTTATTAGAAGTATTTATTTGCTAATGTCAAAAATAAGCACTTCTAAAATAACTTAGAATGTTTCTATTTTAGTCTTGGCATCTTTTTCACCATGGAATTTAATTTTTTAGCAAAACTTCAAGAAGCTATCAGATTAGTAAGTTTATACGCAAGCTAGATACTCAACAAGATTGACAAAAATGTATTAATATTTTTAAGGTCTTGCCTCCTTTCTTCCAATGTGTCTGATATTTGCAACTTGATTATTTTGGACGCATTCCCAAAATCTGGGTGAGCAAAAATGCTACATTTTTTCAGCAACCATCAAGTCTGTATATATATATATATCTAATGCTGGAGTTGGAGTGAGTCCATCCTATTAAATCAAGCTATACATGAAGCAGCACAGAGGGAATTAAATGTAAGTATTAATCTCAGATGCAATGTTGAATTTGGTGCTGAAACTCTAAACTTGCAGTATATAGTGACACATTTACTTTGAACTTTGACCAGAATTAATTTCAAGAGGTCTATGGATTGTGTTAACACAGATCATAGAACAAAATAGTATAGGCCCTTCAGCCCACAGTATTGTGCTGACCTTTTAACCTACTTAACCCCTCGCTCCCACATGGTCCTGCATTTTTTTTTCTTTCATCCATGTGCCTATCTATGAGACTCAAACTCCTCTAATGTATCTCCCTCTGCCACCACCCCTGGCAGTGCATTCCATGCACCTACCATTCTCTGCTTTATTAATAAAAAAACACAGCCTCTGATATCCACACCTTAAAATTATGCCCCCTCGTATTAGTGATTTCTGCACAGGGAAAAATTCCCAGACTGTCCACTCTATTTATGCCTCTTAAGCTGAAGATAAATACACAGTAAAAAAAATCCAAAGTTATCTGTTAGTACAGGAACTCTGAAGAACTGTAAATCAAAGCAACCATTTCATAGGTACATTGTCTTGCTATAATTACAAGCCCAAAGTTGCTGCTGCTCCTGTCCTAACATGTTTCACGTTTTTGTTTACACAGGTAGTCTGCTCAAATGTTCTCTTCTGCTTTCAGTCTCCTTGAGCTGTACTGAGGCAAAAGATTAAATAAAATTTCTTGGATAATTGGTGTGTTGTGCTGAATTGGGGTGGCGTGGTAGTGTGATGGTTAGCACAATGCTTTACGGTACCAGTGACATCAGTTCAATTCCTGCCGTTGCCTGTAAGGAGTGTGTATGTTCTCCAGGTTCTTTGGTTCCCTCCCACTGTCCAAAGACCTACTGGTAGGTTAATTGGTCATTGTGAATTATCCTGTGATTAGGCCAGGGTTAAATTGGGGGATTGCTGAACAACATGCTGTATCTCAATAAATGTATTACTCGAATAACCTTCATTTTCCCCTTTTGGAAGGAAAAGCTTGCATGATTCATACTTATCATTGCTGATCCATTTTGTAAAGTTTGAGGGAGCTGTATAAACATAAGCAAGCCTTAAAGATGGAAGGGCTGTAAATTGGGAGAAAACAGCAATTCAGATTGTTAAATTTTAGAAATTAACACCCTCTTTCAATGAGGCATCTATTATTCTATTAAAAAGGGGCAAAGACCCAACAGAGTGTTCCTCGTATAGGCCGATTTCTTTGCTCAATGTTGATGTAAAGATCTTAGCTAAAGTTTTGGCTCATAGATTAGAAACCGTTATTCCCTCCATTATCTCTGACCAATCAGGTTTTATTAAACACCGTCTCCCTTTTGTAAACATTCGGCGTTTATTTAATATCTTATACTCACCTCCAACTGGGATTCCTGAATGTGTTATTTCCCTCGATGCGGAGAAAGCATTTGATCGTATAGAGTGGGACTACCTTTTTGCAGTCTTAGAAAAATTTGACCTCTGTCAAAGTTTCATCTCTTGGATCAAATTGCTGTACCTGTGTCCTACTGCTTCTGTTTTAACTAATTTTCAGAAATCCCAGGTATTTTATCTCAAATGTGGCACCCGTCAGGGATGCCCCTTAAGTCCCTTTCTCTTTGATTTGGCTATAGAACCTTTGGCGATAGCATTTCGAAATTGTCCTGAATTGACTGGGATTTGGAGAAGGGGTGTTGAGCATAAAGTTTCTCTCTATGCTGATGACTTATTACTCTTTCTCTCAAATCTGTCTACATCCTTACCTCCAATGTTTTCACTTCTTGACCAGTTTAGCCAGATCTCTGGCTATAAACTTAATTTACATAAGAGTGAACTTTTCCAATTAATGAAGAAGCACAAGAATTAACATTTCGTGATCTCACTTTTAAAGTAGTCCATAAACAATTTACTTATCTTGGAATTACAGTCACAAGGAAGTTTAAAGATCTCTTTCGTGAAAACTTTGCCAACCTTTCATATACTATAAAACAGAGTCTGGTACAATGGTCGCCTCTATCTATGTCTTTGGTAGGTCGTATTAATGTTGCTAAAATGTTTGTTCTCCCCAAATTTTTATACTTATTTCAATCTATCCCAATTTTTATTCCTAAATCTTTTTTTGACTCCTTAGACTCTATTATTTTTTCATATCTGTGAAAGAATAAGTGCTCTAGAATTAATAAAATCCATCTCCAAAAATCTAAAAAAGAGGGTGGCATGGCTTTACCTAACTTTCGTTTATATTATTGGGCAGCTAATATACGTTGTGCTACATTTTGGTCTTTCTTCCAAGGCCAACCCAAGTGCCCTAATTGGGTGGCGATGGAGCTGAGCTCCACCAAAGAATTATCTATCTCTGCACTTCTTGGCTCTGCACTCCCTAGCAGTCTGTCCAGATTAATAGCTAATCCTCTTGTTAGACACACTTTGCGTATATGGGCTCAGTTTAGGAAATGCTATTTTTCCATTTTTCCGTTTCCAGCCCTGTCATACATAATCACTTTTTTTATACCTACCACGTACGATTCAGCATTCCAGGTTTGGTATAGGAAGGGCATTAGATGTTTTGAAGATCTCTTCATTGATAATCGCCTTGCTGCTTTTTAGCAGCTCTGTTAAGTTCAATCTGGCCAATGCTCATTTTTTTAGATATCTCCAAATTAGACATTTTATTGCTCCTTTAATTCCTAACTTTCCTGAAATGCCTGTGAAAAATGCTATGGGCTTATTTCTTTCCATTAATCCACTAGGTAAAGGTTTAATATCAATTATCCAAGATAAATTAGCAGCCTTACGACAGGCCCCTGTAGATAAAATTAAAATGGCATGGGAGCAGGATTTAAATACCTCCTTATCTGATGAGAGCTGGGACTCAATTCTCAAATCGGTTAACTCAACCTCTCTTTGTGCTCGCCATTGCCTTTTACAGTTTAAGATTGTTCATAGAGCCCATATGTCTAAATCTAAACTATCTCAATTCTACCCTGACATTAGTCCGCTTTGTGATAAATGCAAGAGGGGCGAGGCCTCTCTCATTCATATGTACTGGTTCTGTCCTAGCTTGGAGAAATTTTGGAAAGATGTCTTCACTCTGTTATCGTATATTCTGAATCAGCACCTAGAACCAAACCCCTTAATTGCTTTGTTCGGTTTCTGGGGCGAGACAGATTTACGTCTGAGTCTGACCAAATGCCGAATATTATCCTTTGCCTCTCTCCTGGCTAGACGCTTGATCCTCCTTAGATGGAGAGATGTTGCCCCGCCCACGCACGCTCAATGGCTTAACGGCATTATGGCCTGCTTGGACCTAAAAAAAAAAAAAAAAATTCATTATTCAGTTCTTAATTCAGATCTAAAGTTCCATAAGGTCTGGGGACCTTTTATCGAGTACTTTCATAAACTTCCTCTTGACTAGGGTTTTTTTTTCTTTTCGGTCCCTTGCTTTCAGCTCCCTTTTTTTCTGGTAGAAGGCATTATTATCCTCTGTTGCTGAGTGTATTCACAGTCTGGGAGTTTGATTGTTCTGATTTATATTCTCTATTGTGTTGTGGTTGGTCTGGAGTTTTTTTGTGTTGTGGGGCTTGGAGGACACTAAGTTGTCTTCAATTTAGGTGCTTTTTAAAAAAAATTCTTTCTCTGTATCATATTGTCATTGTATGCTTAATTTTGCACTGTATTGTTGTTCCTCATTGTGATTTGGGGTTTCTTAATCTGTAAAATGTATATTTAAAAAAAAAACAACTAATGAAAAAAAAAGAAATTAACAAATTATTTAATATAGTTGTTAAGCCAGACTATGTACCTATGGATTGGTTGCTTTGTTTTACAATTACTGTACTTAAAAAGTACCTTTGGAGTTTTTACTGCTTTTTGTGGACTTGCACAAGTCATGACAAAGTGCTTAACATTAAATATTTTGGAAGCAAGTGTACACATGTAGTGCACACACCAAGGTGTCATAAGTAGTGATTTTAATGAGTAATTTGTTTTTTGGAATGTAGATTGGGGGCTCAACTTTGAGAAGCGATTAGTACCTTAGTAAGCCAGTTCTCCTCTACTGCCCTGTATTTTTATTTGGAGATGCAGAGCAGAATAGGCCCTTCAAGCTGCATCACCTAGTAACCCCCAATTTAACTCTAGCCTAATTGCAGGACAATACAGTGACCAATTAACCTACCAACTGGTACATATTTGGATTGTGGGAGGAAACCGGAGCACTGGGATTAAAACCCATGCATTCCACAGGAAAGATGTACAGACTCCTTACTGAAGATGCCATAATTGAACTCGGAACCATGACGCCCTGAGCTGTAATAGCTTTGCAGTAATTGCTACGCTACCGCGGTGCCCAGCTGAGGCACTTAATGACTTCTATTGAGGCCCTGTATGTGAATTTGATCATTTGTAGTCGAATCCCAACCAATTAGAATTTGGTTTCCACCTACTCCTGTGGCAAGAAAATCAAACACAACCCAGAACATTCCTGTTCACTTATGCTTTGCCATCTGAGTAATAGAGCAGGTAGAGCTCCTGTATCTTTATTCTTTCTGAAAGTCTGCCTCTGACAAAGCAGCATTCCTCCAGTACTATACCATAGTGTCAGTCAGGCACTTTTTGCACGTTTCTGGTGTCAAATTCACCACTGCTACTAATGTACCCTTACCCATGTACAGCAAAATCTCACAAACAGCAAATAAATAAAGAATTATTACGAAGTGAATGTTGACATTGGTGTTTGAAATGTGTTGAAAGATGCTAAACTTACAATCTAAACTACTGGAAAAAGAGAACTAGCCCTTCAAGTGAGAAGCGATGCACACAAAATGCTGGAGGAACTCAACAGGTCAGGCAGCCTCTATGGAAATGAATAAAGTCAACGTTTCGGGCTGAGACCAAAATTCAGGACTGAAAAGGAAGAGGGAAGACACAAGAATAAAAGGGTGGGGGGGGGGAAGGGAAGGAGGATAGCTGGAAGGTGATAGATGAAGCCAGGTGGGTGGGAAAGGTCAAGGGTTGGAGAAGAAGGAATCTGATAGAGGAGAGTGGACCATAGGAGAAAGGGAGGGAGGAGACGACCCTGGGGAAGTGATAGGCAGATGAGAAGAGATAAAAGGTCAGAATGGGAAATAGGGGTGAGATGGGGAAAATTTTTCAGAAGGAGAAATCTATGTTCATGCCATTAGGTTGGAGACTACCCAAACAGAATATAAGGTGTTTCTTTGCCACCCCTCAAGGTGGCCTCTTCTTGGCACAAGAGGAGGCAGTGGACGGACATGTCGAAATGGGAATCGGAATTAAAATGCTTGACCACCAGGAAATTCCACTTCTGCAGATGGAGTGAAGGTGAAGCGGTCCCCCAATTCATGACAGGTCTCACCAATGTAGTGGAGGCAGCATCGGGATGACCGGGCACAATCAACGATTTGCAAATTAGATTGAAGCAGGCATCTTTGCCAATGCAATACACTTTTAACAGTTCCCAGGTCTACTTCAGCAACTTTTATCCTGGGTGTGGCATGAGCCCCTGCCTTGCTGATTCCATTTAGGTTGCCATGACAATTTAATCATGAATTTAGAAATCTCTTGTGCCTAGAATTTAGTCATGAATTTGCCATCCTATGATTGAGAAACACTTGAGTTGCAGCATATACATGAGAATTTACGGTAGTTGCAATGACATCTGTAGTGAGTTTAGGATTCCACAAGCGTGCATTACAACCAGTCATGTAATTCTGTCATTGGCTGCAGCCAAAATAGAACAGCGGTTCTTGCACATCATCAATTGTGGCTGGGATTTCAATTCCCTTGTCAGCGATCATCGAAGCATAGAGTAGACGGTTTGCCCTCTGCTCATTTCTTCAGCCGACAATGAAGGAAGCAGCTTGTCTTTAAGATCAGTTGAATATCGTAGTTTGACAACACTATCCTTGACGTCAAAGGTCAGTCACTAACCTGCCATGGTGCAATGTGAAGGGCATAGGCAAATTATCTACTACTGCTTTCTGCTGAGGCCCAGTAGGGAAAATGGGAAGTGAAAGGAATTGGAATGCTTAACATTGCTTTTGCTCTAAGTTACCTTGGTGCTCTCCTTGAAATGTTGTCTGAATAACAATTTGCATTTGTATTCCAGTAAAACATACAATAAAGTCTCACAGAAATACTTTTCAAACAAGATTATGCTACCTTTCACTTTCCTCTGGGACAATTTCTCCCACCAGTTTGCTGTGTTTTGATCATCCCTTCTCATTTTCCCCTCTCTAATCCCAAGCAATCAGTCCTCAGCAAAGACCCTGGCTTCATTCTCCTCCAATCCACCTAAATAAATTTCCACCCCTGACTTGGCATTCTTCCTTCGTCTCTGCCCAATTTTTGGTCAGGAGCCTGCACCTCAGATTGTGGAGCTTCAGCTAAAGCACCCAACCCACTGGGACTCCATCTTCTGGATTCTTGTCCTCTCTGGATCTATTCACCTTGATTTTCTACCACCTATCCACCCACTCATTCCAATCTATGCCCTTCTGAGTTTGCAGTACTCCATTCTTAAAGAACCAGCTCCGATGTTGTCATTGTCTCAATTACAAAGTGGTGTTTTTGAGGTCTCCAAGCTGACCCCTACACAACAGAGACCAAATATTATCTCTCAAACCTCCCATGCCATCTTTGTATCTCCCTCTGGATTATAACCCCACCATGGAACATCCCATCATTCTCTTCCTTGGTAGATCTCCCCTCCCCATCTTTCAACCTTGTACTCTTGCAGCCTGGCACAGCCTACATCCATGACCAAATGGCTGAGCAGATTTGATGGGCCAAATGGCCTAATAATGCTCCTATATCCTGTGGTGTATGGTCTATTTCTGTCTCCTGGGCAGGATCTATAAGTAGGACCGTCTCAGCCAACTTATTTCTTCCTACTTAAACTCCATTCTTTTTTCCCTGGTAGAGTCCCTTCTCCCTTGCACACATGGAACTTCAAATGCCTTCTGCCACTTGGATTGTTCCCAATGTATGGTACCAACTAGTACCATACTCAAATAAGACCCTATCTCCTTCCTTCACCAAGATGGTTTGAGGGTCCTCTGTTTCTTGAAAGAGTCTCAATGAATTCCCCTCCACCAATGCATGTTCACACTGAGCAACAACTCTGACTCCACTCAATTTCTCCTGATCAGCTTTGGGGACTCACTTAGGCCTAATCTTCACCTTTTTGTGGAGCAATTTTGATTTCATTCCTACTCAGGGCCCCTTTTCTGATCCATAACTTTCCTGCAGACCTTCAGAACTTACATTATTTTTACTGCCTCTTTCTACACTGTCCTCACTTCCACACTGTCTGTCTCTGACCTGTTCACTCCCTTTCAGGATCTCTCCATCTCTATTACAGGGGAATGCCTAGTGATAAATGTCCATTACAAGCCCATGTACTCACAGGGCTATCTGGATTATGCTTGGTCCCAGCTCACCTTCCGCATGAATCCTATTCCAATCTCCTTCTGTCTGTCTCCATTTCCATTGTGCTTAGTCCAGTGAGAATTTCCATATAGTTTTGTCTGCGATGTCTTCCATCCTGAACTTGCTTTGCCTCCCACCACAGTTAATAGAGCCATTAACTTAATTTCACGTTTCGTGGACTCCACTCACCGAGGAGGAATTTCTTTAGCTACAGAGTGGTGAATCTGTGGAATTCTTTGCCACAGGCAACCGTGGAGGCCAAGTCTTTATGCTGATTGGTCAGGGTATGAAAGGCTATGGGGAGAAGGCAGGAGATTGGGGCTGACAGGAAAATTGGATTAGTCATAATGAAGTGACGGAGCAGACTAGATGGGGCAACTGGCTTAATTCTGCTCCTATATCTTATGGTCTTCTTCTGGGTGGTCTCAAGGTCCAACCCTGTGCTTCCTTGACACTCTAATTCTCTATCCCACTCTCCCCTAACCTAGTCCACTCTCCTCTCCTATCAATTCCTCCTTCAACCCTTGCCTTTTCTGCTAATCACCTCCCAGCTTCTCACTTTATCCCTCCCTTCACCCATCTGCCCCCTCACCTGGTTTCATCTATCACCTGCCAGTTGTACTTCTCCCCTCCCCCAACCTTATTCTGGCTTCTTTCCCCTTGTCAGTCCTGATGAAGTGTCTCGACCTGAAACATCAACTATTTATTCCCCTCTCTAGATGATGCTGCCTGACTTGAATCAGGTTTATTATCAGCAGCATGTGTTGTGAAAATACTTCCTTCCTGGCGGTAATGATGAGAAAAAAGCATGTCCTGAGTGACGGGGATACTTAATGGATGCCACCTTCCTGAGGTACCGCTCCTCGAAGATGTCTTGGACACTATGGAGGCTAGTACCCAAGATGGAGCTGACTAATTTTACAACTTTCTGTAGGTTCTTTCAGTCCCACCTTCAGGGAGTGGCGTCTCAGAAAGGCACTATGAATTATTAAGGATCCCAACACCCAGGGCATGCCCTTTTCTCACTGTTACCATCAGGTAGGAGGTACAGACGCCTGAAGACACCCACTCAGCGATTCAGGAACAGTTTCTTCCCCTCTGCCATCCGATTCCTAAATGAACACTGAACCTGTGAACACTACCTCACTTTTTTAAATGTATATTATTTCTGGTTTTGCATGATTTTTAATCTATTTGATATACGTATACTGTAATTTATTTATTTTCTTCTATGTTATGTATTGCATTGAACTGCTAAGTTAACAAATTTCATGACACATACCTGTGGTAATAAACCTGATTCTGATTCTTGTGCAGTAGCCCCCCCCCCCCACCTCATATCAGACAAGTTATTTCCCGGTGATATTGGCTGTTTTTTCCACCCGTTTTCCTACTGGACATATTGTTCAGTATTCACACCCTTCCCTTGTGTTCTAACACCCTAATTGCCCCCATTTCATAGCCCTTATGAACAAAAGAATGTTCTTTCCCTAACTGATCCCATTAATTTATAGACCATGACTTGCTTTGTACCGTACCTTATCCCCATGGTTACAGGAATATTAGAAGTCTGCCCTTTGATTTATCCTCACTTCCCTTCTCCACTCTCCCTGCAACTTAATACTAGCGTTTTTGTTCTTTCTTTCCCTGTTCTGACAAATGTTCTTCAACCTGAAGCATTAACTCTATTTCTCTTTCTGCAGGTGCTTCCTGACTGTGTCTCCAGCATTTTCTATTTTTATTTCAGGTCTCCATCATCTGCAGTTACTTAAGTTTCTAATTTACATATGTAGATAATGGGGCATGTAACCAAGACTTAAAGAGCGTGGTTTTTGTTTTGGCAGGAAGAGAAAGATTTGAGGTCAGGAATTGCTAAGGTTGATTATAAGCAAATGCCAATGATATTAAATGTACACAAAGCTGCAATTAGAGGAATCAGCTGGTCATGGACTGTTTTGGAGCTCGGGTCTAACTAGCATATTTTAATCTTTAGGTACAGTTGCTCCATTGGTGTATCAAGCAGATAGTTGGAGATTAAACCGTTAAAGATGGAGAGGAGAGGTGATGGTTGGTGGGTTACTTGAAGACCTTGGACAAGGGAGGGGAAAAAGATAAAAGGGAGAAAATAGGGCCAAGAACAACAATGGATCTGTGTGTGGATCTTGGAGATGAAGGAGAAGATGAGTGTGAGTCATAGGAACTGAGATGGGTGTTTGTTTCTGTTAATGATTCTGCTTTTGTAACTTTCAGTTCCTCAAGTCATTTGTTTCTTGCCCCATAGCAGTACTGCTCTGAATCAAGGTTTGAATTGAATCTGTCTGCCAGCTTCAGCAAAGATTGTTGCTTGTCTCACTTCCCCATTCGTATCTGCTTAAAAACCTGTAACTTTGTTCGGTTGCATTGACCTTCAAATTGAATGATTATCACTGTCCTTTTCACCATTTGAAGCTGTCTAACACGCTGAGTATCCTGAGTATTGTCTCTTCATTTCAAAGTGATGTCAAAGGGTTTGAATCAGAACCACATTTATTATCACTGACAAATGTTGTGAAATGTGAGATTTTGCAGCAGCAGTACAGTGAAATGTATTTAAAAATCTGTGCGTGAGATGGAGTAGCGTCTGGTAGAAAATTGGGACCTCATTTCTCTTGTTTCTCTTGATTGCCAGTGGAACAGCGTGGAGGACTATGTAACCTGTGGAGTATTTTTTTTTACTGTGAATGTCTCTTCGGGGCCGATTTCAAGTATCTCATCTGTGGAGTTAAATTCTGAGGACTATGAGAGTTTGTATAAAATCAAAGGGGAACACCAAGGTGAAATTTGCAATGCTCATTTTAGTGCACATTTTACAGGGAAACCAATATCAATTTTATGTGAACATTATAGTTGTGCTTTTTGCTCCTTCCGCACATGGCGTTGGGGTGAACTTTGAAAAAAATCTGCAATGCAAGTTGTAGTCCACTAACATAAATTCCTGAGAGATTTCAACTCTGACCGGAGAAGTATATATGTAGGATGTCTTGACAGTTATGATTGGGAGTTTGGATTCCTCACTATACCTCCAGTTTGTCTGCCCTATTATGCATGAAAACTCTCCTTTTCTCAAGGAGCTTACAAGGTGGAAATGGACTGTACATTTGTGTCTTATTCCTCGGATCTGCTCAACAGAACTGACTGAGTGTAATTGGGCCATCAGTGGTGGGGACACTTGTCTGGGAGTGGACACTGATGTTACTTATTCTGCAAAGGATTTGAGGCAAAATTGGTGGTTTCTCTGGTGTTTTGATGTTATTGCTATTCGTGGTCCATATCCACTGGTATAGGTATCACTGCTGCTGAAAGGACTTTTGGCTCAGATCCCAATTGCACATTTATCAGTTCAATGCAAGAGAAAGCAGCTTGGCTTTGCAGGTACAGCACACAATATCTATGACACTTATATGGTAAAAACTGTCAGGAAATCCTGAACTTAGTACCCTGTCCCAATAGTAGTTCTTGAATGGCAAGATTTCCAAAATGAGCCCTGTGCTGTACTCTTTGATATTATTATCTCAGTTAAGCTGTTTGCTTAAATTTCTGTGCTGATTGTGTGCAAGAACTTACCTTGCAGAATTTTTTATTGATGGGTCTGAAAATTGTTCCAAAAATATGTTACATGGGCTCAAGCACATCCTGTGCTCCCTTCAAACAGCAGATAATTCTCCATATCCTTGGTAATTTAAAGGTTAACAGAAGAGATTCTGCAGATGCTGGAAATCCAGAGTAACACACACAAAATGCTGGAGGACCATGGAGGGAATAAACATTTGATGTCTTAGCTGAGACCCTTGAAGACCTGAGTGTCTTGATAAAAGATTTTGGCCCAAAATGTCAACTGTTTATTCCTCTCCATTGATGCTGCCTGATCTGCTGTGTTCCTCCATTTTGTGTCAGTGTGTAACTTAAGGAGTAACCTGGGTCAAAGCAGATTAATTGGTCATTTCTCTCATTTATTAGTGAGAACTTGTGCTGCATAATTTAAACATTTGCAAAAAGAATTATCAAATTTCTCAGCTCCGTAGATGTGGAAGATTCAAGACTACTGCTAAATATAGCTTAAATTGTTAGTCTAGACTGAACTCCGTGTTCCTTCCTCAATGTTCAATTGCCAGTGATGCAACACTCTCCATAGAAACTCGCTCTAGACTTTACTGCAAACTAGGGTAGTGCATAATTCTCCATTCAAGTGTCTTGGCGTCCAGTGCTAAACATAATAGTTCAACCAGAAAAGTTGATTTGTTGCACGTTTTATCTGAAGCACACTGCTTCCTCTTCTCAAAGCTGCTGGATTAATAATTTGGCAGTGCTTGAGATGATACCTGGAAGTTTACACATTATCTACCCTTGAGGGACATTGATACTTCCGCTCTAGGTTTGCGGAGAGAGATGGACGATGAACTACATGCAGTTTATAGCGAGTCCTCCCAAAAAACAAAATAATTTTATTTCTAGGCCCCGATTTGAATTCTGAACTGATCCTTGCCACTCAACGTTGCAAATGATAAAGTAGCATTTCCTCAAATTATTGGCGCCTGCCATAGTTTTTCAGAAGAATGATTGGCATTGTGTGCTTTTTTATTTCATCTGACTGTGCACAGCAGGAATTTCTGTTCCCTCATGAAAAATTGATAGAGACCTGTTGCTTTGTCTGTACTAGAATCAGTAACTATAAGACACAAAGCTACTTGTGTTCCTCAGACTGACTATTGTATCAATGTGGTTTAAAGTAGCACATTATTTCCTGGAGGCTGCAAGTCATTGACTAAATATTTAATTTGGATTGGATGGTGCAAGTTGATAACAGTGTTATTTCTGGAAAGAGTTGTATTTTTGTTACCCTGGGAAAACATGAGGCAGGGAGAGAAAGAGAGAGCCAATCTACAATGGAGACTTGTATGCAATCCAGTCTTGTGCACCTTCCACCACCTAGATCACAAAATTTCAATTAGCTTAACACACATACCGGATGTCCCGAAGAGTTTTAGTGTGAAAGTGGAATTTTAGCTCCTTCTAATGTGAATTACCTATTACCCTCCAACCATCAGGGTTTGGAGCCAGTGTGGACAACTTGACTCACTGCAGCACTGAACACAGACTCTACAACTCTTGTTCTCTGTATTATTTATTTACTTATTTATTATTATCATTTTTTTGTATTTGCACGGTTGGTCTTCCTTTGCAGTTTTGTTACTTGTCAGTCTTTGTGTGTAGCTTTCATTGGTTCTATGGTATTTCTTTATTTTCCTGTAAATGCCTGCAAGAAAATAAAATCTGAAGGTAATAAATGGTGACATCCACGTATTTTGATAATAAATTTACTTTGAACTTTGACGCTGATTGTGCATCTGTCTTATTCTTTTTACAGGTGTGCTTATCTTGTCGACTGATTCTTGCTTTCAGGAGTGCGAGAGTTCTGTGAATGTGTGTCTGGCAGAGACAAAATGCAGTGTGTGAAGCATTTACTCACTGGAATAAAATGGACTTCAGTGAAACTCTGGATGGGAAGCTCTCTTATGAATCCTTTTACTAGTAAGTCCTGAGCTTTTAGCATTGTGCACTATCAGACCAATCAACCACACGTTGTCACTTTAAAGCAAATTAGAGTGCTT
This sequence comes from Hypanus sabinus, assembly GCF_030144855.1. Classification (NCBI taxonomy): domain Eukaryota; kingdom Metazoa; phylum Chordata; class Chondrichthyes; order Myliobatiformes; family Dasyatidae; genus Hypanus; species Hypanus sabinus. Next base: position 8,196,577 of record NC_082739.1, on the reverse strand, counting down.
CACTGGTATGGTAGTAGTTGATGGTCTATTCTGCTGATGTGCCGCATTTGCTGTGTGATAGTAAACCAGTAAATATTTTAATACATTGATTAATTTTACTCCTTCCATTTCTACCTACTCACTGCTACTGCTGAAAGCCTCATTCACACCTGTATCCATTTGAGCTTGTATCCAGTTGCCATTTCATGAGAACCTTGATGTCTTGATTCCAGATGGTACAGATATCCACAGAACCTGCCATATAACAGCATTTAACTCCAGCACCTTAATGGCATTTCATGTTGGCGATCATCCTCGTTGATCTTCACTGATTTAAAAAAAAAATAACTTCTTCACACAGTCCTTCATGGAGTTGCTTCTCCACAATTTCCACTCATCCCCCTGTCCAATGACCACAGGGTAATGGAAGGAGACCATTTGACCCATTGGAGCCTGTGCCAGCTCAATCCAAGAGCAGTGACGTAGTTACCAGGACCATCAAACTCAAAATCAGTTACTTTCCCCAAGCAGTAAGGCTGATCAACACTTTCACCCACTGACCCATTTTTCCACACCCCCAAGCACCACTACTTTATCATTTCCTGTCAGAGTGACCTTGCGTACAGACACTCCTGTACCTTGTGTCACTTTATGGACATAATCAATGTAAACATGTAATATAGTATATGTTCTTTATCTTAGTGGTTTTCTTTGTACTACATCAGATCCAGAGTAATAATTAATCATTTCTCCTTTAGACTTCTGTACTAGAAATGACATTAAATGATCTTGAATCCTGAAACGCGAATCTCAAATACTCCCCTGCCCTCTCCTGAAAGCCATGGAATTTCCCCCCTCATTTAATTACCCATTTCCTTTGAATGTTGCAGTTCAGTCTGCCTCCACACCACGGTCTCATTTGAGCAACACTAAATGCTGGAGGGAAATAAAGAGTCAAGGAAGGTCCTTGGCCCAAAACATCAACTGTTTATTCCCTTCCATAAATGCTGCCTGACCTGCTGAGTTCCTCCAGCATTTCGTGTTTTGCTCTGGATTTCCAGTATCTGCAGAATCTCTTGTTTCTGATTGCAGTCTAATTTATTCTGCTCTTTCATTTGGTGCCTCACAAATGCTACATGTCAAGTTACCACGTCAACACTCTTATCACTAAACCCCACCAGATCTATCTCTCTATTTTGAATAGTTTTCGTTGAACAAATCTCAGCGATCTAGTGTTCCATCCCATCCTCCTGCTGGCTGGTATCCATCCATCCATCCATCCCTGGTCTTGGGAATATCTTTGGAATTGTTGTACGTGTCCAAGTCGTTGGGTAGCTCTGCCAGGTTGTCTGGCAGAGACTGGTCTGACCCGACCGTGCTGCTCCAGCCCTCCTCCAGTTCTCTACCTCTTTCAACATCCCAGCTCTTTACTTCAACCCCTCCTCCTCTCCCAGTTTCACCTATCACCTACCACCTTGTGCTTCTTTGTTACTCTGAATTCCCATCTTATTTCCAGTCCTGATGTAGGGTTTTGTCCCAAAATATCAAATGTTTACACTTTTCCATGGATGCTGCCTAGCTGGAATTCCTCCAGCATTCTGTGTGGGTTGCTTTGGATTTCCAACATCTGTAGATTTTCTTCTGTTTGAGAGTTTATTTTAGTTCACCTTGTTTGTTTGAAAATGTCACCCATTTCTAAACTGGCAGCAGTGCCTGTGACTTTAGTGTAAGATTTCATAAAGCCCTTCCAGAGAAGTTTATTACAAAGTACAGAGGCCAAGATAGCTCACCAGTGCCTCTACTTTCTCAGGAGGTTAACAAAATGTAGCATATAGCCTTTGACCTTCAATAATTTTTATCAATGCACCAGATGCATCATAGCTTTGTGTGGCAACTGCTCTGCCCGAAACAGCAGAGTTGTTGACATGGCAACCAGCCTCTCCTCCATGGACTCTATCTGCACTTCTTGTTGCCTGAGTGAGGCAGCCAGCATAACTAAGACACCTCCTCTCCTGACTCTTGACATTCTTTCTTCTAACATCCTCCCATCAAGCAGAAGATAGAAAACACTGGAGAAAGAGTTTTTCACCATACTTTGGTATATGTGATGATAATAAACTGATTTACCAATATATATTGACATGTGGAGAATGTATCCACTCTTTGTGAATTGAGTCTGAAAGAATGAACAATATATATAGGCAATTACTATTAAGTGAGGCATAACTATTCCAATCAGGATCTCATTTTAACCAATGTGTTAACCAAGAAGTGTCACTGTAACTGAGGCGAATTACATCAGCCATATGAAAAAGGGAAGCTGTGGTTTTTACGAATTGAGATGAGTAGTCACATGAGGTGAAAACAAAGTGTGTGTGATGCATTGGGAACTGTGTACTGAATCCGGGGACTGTTGACTGAGACAGCTTGCCAACTGGGTACTGCAGGGAATCCAGATATTTCAATAAGTCTGGAAGTATTTTCATAAGAACTAGCTGTAAGGCTTGAGATCAGGAGTATTTGATGGATTCCTGGTCACACACAAGTTATTCTGGAACTACTTGTATATTCTGAGCATTCTTCAAATTCACTTAGCGCATTTGCTTACCTCGGTTTCTGCTATTGATTCATTTGGCTTCTCCAGGTGCATGCAGGACAACATCTGGAAGGTTTCAGCATGGGCCACTGCCAGACGTGAAGCAGATTATCTTCGCGATCGCTGGGAACTTGTAAGTTCAGATTTTGGGTCTGCCATCTTGCATGCAAGAGTTCCGAAGTGGCTGCTTGGCATCATTTTGAGGGAGGCAAAGAGTGGGAATAAAGGGAGCCTTTTCTGTTTGACTACCAGTGACTAGTGGCGTTCCATGGGGATCAGTATAGGGACTGATTCTTTTTACATTATATGTCAATGATTTGGATGACGGAATTGATGGCTTTGATGTAAAGTTTGCATATGATATGAAGATAGGTGGAGGGACAAGTAGTTTGGAGGAAGTTGAGAGCCTACAGAAAGACTTAGACAGGTTTAGAGAATGGGCAAAGAAGTGACAGTGTCGGGAAGTGTATGGTCATGTACTTTAGTAGAAGAAATGAAAGCATAGACTATTTTCTAAGTGGCGAGAAAGTTCAAAAATCTGATGTTCAAAGGGACTTTGGAGTCCCCATGCAGGATTCCCCTAAAAGTTAATTTTCAGGTGAGTCTGTGGTGAGGAAGGCAAATGTGATGTCAGCATTCATTTCAAGAGAACTGGAATATGAAAGCAAATATATTGAGGCTTTATAAAGCACTGGTGAGGCCTCACTTGGAGTATTGAGAGCAGTTTTGAGCCCCTTAGAAAGGACATTCTGAAACTGGAGAGGATTCAAAGGAGGTTCACAAAAATGATTCTGGGATTGAAAGGCATGTCCTATAAGGATATATAGCATAAGAGCATTTGATGACTCTGGGCCTGTATTCACTGGAACTCAGAAGAATGATGGGTGACCTCATTGAAACTTACTGACTGTTGAAAGGGCTCAGTAGAGTGGACGTGGAAAGGATGTTTCCTATGGTGGGGGATTTTAAGACAGAGGACACAGCTTCGGAATAGAGGGGTGTCCTTTTAGAATGAAGATGAGGAATTTCTTCAGCCAAAGAGTGGTGAATCTGTTGAATTTATTACCACAGGTGGCTGTGGAGGCCAATTCATTGGGTATATTTCAGGCAGAGGTTGATAGATTCTTGATTGGTCAGGGCATGAAGGGATACGGGGAGAAGGCAAGAGATTGGGGCTGAGAGGGAAAATAGATCAGCCATGATGAAATGGTGGAGCTGACTCAATGGGCCAAATGGTCTAATTCTGCTCTTGTATCTTATGGTTTTATTTGGCAGAATACTAGATCTCTGTGTGCCTCTCACAGCCCAGAAGGACAACTACATTGTATAGAAGTGAGCTATTCAGTCCATCTAGTCATTCCTGTGATATCCACCCAAATCCCCTTCCACTTTCCTCTGTTGCCTTAATAATTATGATGGGAGACACCATCACCATCTATATATTTAAACAAAAAAAAAGACCATAAGATATAGGAGCAGAATTAGGCCATTCGGCCCATTGAGTCTACTCCCCCATTTGATCACGGCTGGGATATCTAAGTCCAGAGGGCACAGCCTCACAATAAAGGACATCACATTAGAACAGAGATACTGAATTTCTTCAGCCAGAGGGTGGCAAATCTGTGGAATTAATTTCCACATTTGGCTTTGAAGGCCAAGTCATTGGATATATTTAAGAGAAAGATTGATGGGTGCTTAAATAGAAAGGGTATCTAAGTTATGGAGAGAAGGCAGGAGAATGGTGTTGAGAGGGGAAAATAAATCTGCCATGATCAAATGGTGGAGCAGACTCAGTGGGGTGAATGACTAAATTCTGCTGCTGTGTCTTATGGCTTTATCAGTCTTATCTGCACCTCAGAACCAAAGCGAAAACAAGTCCTTCTCAATCCCAAGCAGCAGCTAAGTTACAAAAATGTTCCATTACAATTGCCCTGCAGCCATGAAGGATGATAGGCATGTCACAGTACTGTCCGATCTACTGTAGGGTGTTGTATTTATGGTGTATGCTCCAAATCATCTTCAGGCCACTTCATTTAGATTGTTGTGATGGAGGAGCTACTTATCCATGCCACCAGCAGTCAAAGAAAAACTCTCCTTTCTCCTTTCCTTTTTCATCCAGAAATCCCTCCAGCATTGGAAGGCCTGGATCCGCGCAGCATTACCAGTGTGCACACCACCAGTGCAGGGCACTTAGCACCAGCTCTGCTCAAGGTAGGACTGCTTGCATGACATCGGATTTCTGTTATTCCTTTAATGTTGCAAACCCTCCCTTGAATGTGACGTGGACATTATCAGACCAAAATTGGCAGAGCCAAGAGTTACTCATTTAAGAGTTGACTAAAGCCATGGTTCAAAGCGAAGTCTGTGTAGAGCATCTTAAGGAGACGAGAAAGAGCTGGAGAGGCTTATGTCCTTTGTTCCCAAGACCACAACCTCAGCTTCGGAGTTCAAGACCTCGGCAGCTGCAAGACTGAGTCCTACTTGTAGTGTAAAGGGGGAGGGGTTGCACAAGAGGAAAGGGTTTGAGGATTGGAAAGGACTACAGACTCAATGATGAGCATGACCACCGTTAACTGTAAATTAAAGGATTATGTGCAGTTTTCAAATTCATTACAAGTAAAACAGTGTAAGCTTAACTGAGGTGTACCAATGAGAGGCTAAGAAACAATGAACAGGTAGGTCTTATGGATTTTAGAGGAGGTCATTAACTATGAAACAAATAATAGAAGGATAAAGAGAGGAACTGAAAGGTTTTTAGAACCAAAGAGTGGTTGGGGGTCTGAAGCTCAAGTGTTGGGGGCAGAAACCCTCACGACTTTTCAAAGTGGGTGTGTACTTCGTGGCATGCAAGCCAAAACACTGAGCTGACAAGCGGGATTAAACTCAATCACTTGATCCTTCTGTTATGAGTCCTTTCAATGATCCCCTTCTATAACAAGATGGACTCTAGCCCTCACAATCTACCTCATCAGAGCCTTGTACCTTATTGTCTGCCTGCAGTACACCTTCTCTGTAACTATAACGTTTTATTCTACACTGTGTTTTTGCTTTTCCCTTGAACCACCTCACTGTACTGGCGCAATGAAAAGATCTGCGTGGATGGAAGGCATGCACAGTCATGGCGTGGCCCAGTGCTCAGTGTACCAGTATTACAACATCAGCATCCTGGTTTCAATTCTGCTGTTGACTGTAAGGAGTTTGTATGTTTCCCCCCATGACCATGGGCCTCCTCCAGGTGTTCCAGTTTCTCCCCACATTCCAAAAGGCATATGGGTTAGTAGGACACAATGAACTAAATGGCCTCCTTTTATGGTCTGTTCTCTATGCTCTAAATGTGTTTGATGCGGGGCTCTTGAATTGAGATTTTAATGAAGAATCCTTACCAAGCCAAATTCTGTCTGTTTCAGCAGATCCCATTGAAGAGCACAAAAAGCGACTGAAAGCTTGGTTTGGTTTTCTGCCCAGTGAGGAAAAGCAGTTTGGCTTATTTTCAGTGGAAAACTGGCACATAGAGCCAGTGATTGTTGAAAGTTCTCCTGAAGAGAACAGAGAACTCACAGCAAGACTCGGAATCTACAGTCACATTGAACCCAAAGAATCCAAGATCATAAAGCTCAATAAAGTGTTCTCATCTGGGTCTATTGAGCCTCTGGTAAAGAATGTAGTTTTGTTTGGGATAGTGGGAATGGGGAAGGCAACAGTGGTTAAGAGGCTTGTCTTGGACTGGTGTGACGGTGAGTTAAATGAGTTTGATCTGATCCTCCCATTCTCCTGTGAAGATTTGTCCTCACAGAATCAGTCCATTTCTCTGAACAAGTTGATCTGTCAGAAGTATACTCAGCTGAAATCGATTGCCCCTCAAATTGGGTCAGGAAAAGCAGGGAACATCCTCTTTATTTTCAATGGTCTGGAGCAGCTTAAGCTTGACTTTCGCCTCTTAAAGAACAGACTTTGTAATGATCCAAATGAGCCCCTACCACCTGGCAACTTACTCGTCAACCTGCTTCGCAAATACATGCTCCCAGATGCCAGCATCCTGGTCACAACGCGTCCTTCAGTCTTGCATTCGATCCCAACCAAGTATGTAGACAAGTACACCCGTATCTGTGGTTTCAGTGATGTTGCACAGCAGTATCTGTACTTCAGGAACAGGCTGGAAGTGTCTCAGGACAGTAAAACCAATGAAGGTTTGTTGATGATGCTCTATAAGAATATGGAAAGACAAAGCCAGATCACAGCAGGCTGCTTTTTACCATCCTACTGCTGGCTGATCTGTGTCACGCTGCATTTCCTCCACTTTACCACTGCGAACATGCCTGTTCAGACACTGACTGGCATCTATACCAATTTCCTGAGATTCAATTTTGGTGGTGAAATTCTAGACTGCAGCAATCAGCAAAGCATGTCAATTGTGCGATACATCGCCAAAACGGTCGGCAAGCTTGCCTATGAGGGGATAGAAAAGAAGACTTCAGTTTTCAGTGAAGAGGACCTGCAGAGATGCTTTGGATTGGATGCCATGTCAGAGGAAGAGTTGAATCAGGTCACTACATTTCAGATTGATATGCTGGGCTTTTTCATGTCTCCCGTTGCTCAATCTAGCTGTGAACCCCTTCTCAAGTTCACCATACCTGCAATGCAAGAGTACTTGGCTGCTCTGTATGTTGTCTTGGGTGAGAAGAAAACCGTCTTAGAGCAAGTTGGAAACATGGTGTCTGAAACCATTGGAAAAGCCAGTGAAGATGTGACTGCAATTTTGTCCATTGTCTCCAAACTGCTGCCGTTCAGAATTCTGGCTTTTGTAAGGCTCGTAAATATTTTCCCACGGATCTTTGGAAAGATCAACTGGAAGAGCAAGAAGGCAATTGCTAACACCATAATCTTTGAAATGTTCAGGCAAGATGATGAGTTCAACAGCGATGTTTTGGAACAAATAAATGATAGCATTCTTGGAGAGAGGGAAAGTGGTGGAAAAATGGATGCTCAGTGCTTTGAGCTCTTCCCAACTTTCATGGCTGGTTTACTAGCTCAGGAGAATCGCTCCCTCCTAAGTCAGCTTGGGTGTACGATAAAGAATGTAACCGTGCGTGAAATAGCAAATAACTTGAAGAAGCATCTCAGCAGCACTGTCAATCAGCAAATGGCTCCTTCAGAGCTCATGGACCTCCTTATTTTCCTGTACGAGCTGCAGAATGATGCTTTTTCTGGGGAGATCAGCAGAACCTTAAATAGTTTGAATTTATCTCAAGTTAAGATGACTTTATTAAAGTGCATCGTGATTGTGTCAGTTATGAATACATCGAACCATCTAATTGAGATGATGGACTTGAGCCTCTGCAACTTGTCAGGAGACCATATAAAAATCCTCCACCCAATTCTTTGCAGATGCAAGAATCTAAAGTAAGTTTTCCATTTTTTTTCATCTTTGGAAAAGTAAAACATAAAACTGAGTCGAAGTCAGAATTGGTGGAAGATCGTTAACCTGATATGTTAAATCTCTGGCTCTCTCCACAGATGCGGCCTGACCTGCAGAGTTTTATCTTCCAGCATTTTCTATTTTGTTTTTGTTTTATTCCCCTCTTTCTCTTTTTCAGTCCACTCTAACCCTTTCTACTTTTCCTGGGAATATCGATTGAAATAGTTTGTTGAGGAACTATATCCAGTGCAGTTCTTCGGTAACTTAAAGAAAAGTATGTGCACTCTCTGCTGAGACGTCTCTTGGTTCATTTCGTTCTCGGTCTTTGCTAGAGTAGGTCAAGATGTTGGCTTCGTACAGAAAAAAACATGCAATCACACTACAGTTTTGTAGAGTCAGGGATTGGGACCACAAGTGCCAAATTTTTGACAATTCAATTCAAGTTTGATTGTCATTCAGCTGTACGTGAATACTCATGAATACAGCCAAATGAGACTATTCCAAGGTGCAAAGCACATTACTGACAGTCACAGACAAGAACACATTCATGGAATAAGTCCCAACACCCCCCCCCACCCACACCCTCCAGCAGCCTGATGCCCAGTCCTCACACATACAAGTCCACAAACCTATATAGAATATCAGTAAAGAACGAGGCCGAATATGCATGTATATAGTCCGGACCCCCAGCCCACCGAGATCATCTGTTGCTAACAGGAGAAAACCTGCATATACAGGAAATTCAGGTAACACACACAAAATGTTGGAGGAACTCAGCAGGTCAGGCAGCATCTGTGGAAAAGAGTGAACGGTCAATGTTTCAGGCTGAAACATCTCAGCAGGACGTATCATCTGTCGACCAGCCCCAACACCTGCCAGGGAACCGCAGCTTCGAGGCCCAGTCCTCGCACATACAGAATATTAGTAAAAATATGACAACACAGAATATGCTTTTCCCTGGCTTGCTGTAAATAATGATATACCCAATATAGAGGGAATGTGCTTTTCTATCACCCCCAGTGTTTTATGGCTAATATAGTACATTTGAAATGTGGCCAGTGTAGGAAACACTGCAGCCAGTTGCATGAAGTTGCAGCAACAGCACTTTATTGATCCCTAACAACAGTATTCTGGGAATGATGAGAGCAGAAAAGGGGCCTTGGTTTAGCATCTGCAAGATGGAAGCTCTGCTTTACTCCATACTCCTTGGGAGGTCAGATCTAGATTATGTCTAGTTCCTGGAGTGGGGCTTGAATTCTGTTACTGACCACAGATTCTTTAGAGTCCACGATGGCACTGGAATCTGTGTGATGGAAGGAAACAAAAGTGAATGCTGCCATGGCAGGTGAAGATTGCAAAGATGCTCAGTTTCAACCTTGCAAAAACTGCATGCAAAAAGAGTTGCATAGAGCAGGTGAGGGGCCACAAACCTGCAATATCACCTGTTTCTCTGAGCTGCTGAGTACTTCTAAAATGATCATTTTTACTGTATATTAAACAGTTAGGCCGAGAAGTCGCCCTGTGACCTCCCTGACTCATTTATCTTCCAAAATAGATTTGCCTGCACTCCCATTACCAATTGGTTAGAGAATCAACAAGAATCAATGCCTTTGGCAAATATTCTTTCTCTCTCCAATCTGATTACAATCTTTTGGTTTTGTTTATTGAAAGTGTAATTTAATTACTGTATTAAAGTTAATTTGTTTTTCTTTGCAGCTTGCAGTTTAACGATTTGGAGATTGGTGCCTGGAAGGAGATTGGCAATCTATTACAGGATCCAAATTGTGCAATAGAAAATCTGTGGTAAGATCTTTGTTAAGCCAAATCTGACTCATTTGCCTTTTGTGATGCAAGTTGTTTGTCTATGATATTCCAAGTTGACCTCTTGCTCGACCACAAGACACAGGAGAAGTATTAGGCCATTCAGCCCATCATGTCTGCCATGATGCATTGTGGCTGTGTTGAGGTTTGTCTCCAAGAAGCACTGCAGCAACTTGTTCAGCAGCAGCTCCCAAACTCACCACCTTAGAAATGAGGGCAGCAGGTGGAAGTATCTCCACTTCCAACATCCCCTTCCAATTCGTGCACCCTCATTTGGGCACCTATTATTCGACTTGCCACTACTGGGACAAAATTCTAAAAGTACCTTCGAGGGTGGTTACACATTAGCTGTAATTCTGATTTTACAAATGATGGTCTCCTTCTGGGAAAGAATACATTAAATCGACTAAGACTGTAATTTTAATTTTCAAGGGCTTCATTGCCTTAAAAGAATCCTTATGTAACGCTTGGGGCAATCGGTTTGTGTTTGGCTTGGGGAAAATCCATCCACCCGCCAAACCGTGTCTCCCGTTTGTGTGGATGCTGTGTAACGCACACTGGGACAAACTCGCACACACAATATCAGACAGCACACAATGTACGTTTTACAGATTACACTTTATAAATCTTACTGGAGCTAAGTAATTACTAGTGATACAATATGAAAAGAAAGAAAAGGGCACCAGTACTTATCAGAGTTCAATCAGTTCATGCACAACTGTTGAAGATCAATTACCAAAGTAGTCTGTCTACCATTCGATCTTCTCCGACCTCCTCGACCCGCCGCCTGGGACCAACCTCGGTGGTCAACCAGAGCGCATCCAGCACATCCTTCCTCTTCGGTTCTCCTCCCGAAAAGCCCGCGCATTCACTCCAGGTTCCCACACGTACAGATAGAACAACATCGCTTCCAGTGGTTAGTTCCTCCGTTATCAATAATTATAACCCAATCATTTCAACTAAACAGAGCATTACCAAATCAGTTGCATACAAAGAAGCCATTTCATTATAACGCTACAGAGAAGCCATTTTGTATATGCAGTTAACATTCTCAGTTAATAATCTGAGAACCCTGCACTTATTATTTACATAAAAACAAGAAAAATTACAGAGCATGCATCCTCCTGCCCCGCTGAGTTAACTAGTGTTATTAATATTGGTTTATAGATCATATGATCAATATGTGCCCAAATAAATGAGTGTTAGATTGGATTTTGTTTTTTTTTTTGTGTTCATCCTCAAAATCTTCTAAAGGGGACTCAATTTCTTGTGTTTGGAGTGTTTTGCAGAGGCTTTTCTTCTTTTTTGGCCCTTTTTCTTGCAGGGAAACACTAAATGAAGGAGTAGGCTCAGGAGGGGCAATACATGGTGAAGGGCAGGGAGGGAAATAGGGAAGCAGGAGGAGGAGGACAGGTTAAGAGCATGGGATCGAGAGGACGATTAGGGACCGGGCCCTTTCCTCTTCCCTCAGTCATTTTTTTGAATGCCGTTACATGGGAACCAGTCTTGCATCCTATTCTTGTGCAATTCAGTGATGCCCTCAGAAAACATGACCAGCTCCCACCCTCAATCCTGTAGTGAAGCTCCCCTTCCATCACTGATGGATGGGAAATTGTGGGGCACTTTTGTAGAATCTGGATGCACCTAAACAGTGATTCCTAGTGCAGAGAGTGATCACTCTTATAGGGAAGGTTATTACTGGATTAAGATGACTTCCATAGTTCAGAATCTGAATTGTTTATTGATGCTGACTTCATGTATATAATGAAATTTATTGTCTTGTGGCACCAGTCCAGTGCAAGACATTTAAAAAACAAACTACAATAAAACTAAAAAAGATAAATGGTACAAAAGAGGAATTGTGAGGTAGTGTCCATGGGCAGTTCAGAAATCTGACAGTTGTGGGGAAGAAGTTGTTCCTAAAACAATGAGTGTGTGTCTTTAGGCTCCTGTACCTTCTCTCTGGTAGTAACAAGAGGAAGGCATATCCTGGGTGGTGGAGGTCCTTGATGGATGGCTGCAACCTTCTTGAGGCACATTTAGAAGATGTCCTCGATGATGGGGAGGCTCATGCCCATAATGGAGCTGGCCGATTCTCAAAAGCTGAATAACTGTTGTCTAGTGAATAATTACATGTCCTCATCAAGGAAAATAATCTCAGATTTTTTTTCCAGGACTATAAGTTTGTGATCTTTGTTTAACCCTCAGGCTTTGTCACAACGTATTGTCAGAGGCTGCGATTAACAGTATTGGAACTTCCATCACTCAGAATCGTTCTATTTCCCATTTCTCTTTGTTTCATACGTCACTTGGTGACAATGGTCTGGGAATCCTTATGCCATACATCAGGGATAACACAAATCTAAAGGAGATTAACCTCGCCAATAATCTCATCACTGATGATGGTGCAGTGGCCCTTGTGGCAATGGTCAAAGAACATCCAACGCTGGAAAAAGTTCAGTGAGTAGTGTCAATGCTTGCCATTTATCTTTATAGAATCTAAGAATAAAGCAGTTGAGAAGGGGGCTTTGGGCCTGGCATGCCTCTACCAGCTCCTTAATAGATCCTGCTCAATACTAAGATATTTTTATTTGCTTATTAAATACCTTCCCAAAATCATCTTATTTACTTTTCCCTATTTAAATTTGTTTTCACAACCCTTTCAAACAACCCATTCCAGATCACGGCAGCTCATTGTGACTCTTTTGTTCCGCATCTCTCCTGTAACATTTTTTTGCCAGCCTTTAATAATCTGGCCTCTGGTTATCAATCCTCCTGCGAATGACACCTCTTCCGAAGTTTCCTTACAATCTCTCTGGTCTAAAGAGAGCAAGCACTGCATCACCACCCTCTGGTTCCTCTCCTCCTTCCCTTTCTCCCATGGTCCACTCTCCTCTCTGATTCCTCCTCCTTTAGCCCTTTATCTTTTCCATCTATCACCTCCATCCCGTCCACTCCCCCTCGCCTGGTTTAACCAGTTTGTACTATTTCTTCTTATTCTGGCTTCTTCCCCCTTCCTTACCAGTCCTGATGAAGGGTCTCAGCCCGAAATGTCAGGCAGCATCGATGGAGAGAGGAATAAGCAGTTGACATTTTAGGCCAAGACCCCTCATTGTTTTGTGTGTCTTGTTCACTTCTGTCCATTCCTTTGACAGATCATAAAGTGTCATTCCCTTGTGACATCTAACCATTATGTTGTAGCTCAGCTAAAATTCCTTGCTTTTATACACTGTTTTTTAGGAATGCTAAGGATCCCAGAATCAGAATTAACTTTATTATCAGTGGCATATGTCATGAAATGTATTGTTTTGCAGCCGCAGTACAGTGCAATACATAAAATATACTGCAAATTACAATGACAAATATATATTACATTAAAATATATTGCAATATGCTGTTGTTGCTTTAACAGCAGCTGCACAATACACATTATTATCTTCATCTCCCCCAAGATATCTCTGTTCTTGTATTTCCCAACTCTGACTTTGTCATTTCTTTTATTGGTATCTTTTTTAAAAGCTGCAGATAGTGGAAATCTGAAACTGAAGCAGACAATTGCGGTTAACAAGTGTCACCCTTCTCACCCTGGGTATCTGTTTGTGGCTTCACCGAGTGAGACAGCAGATCTGAAAATAAGTCAGGTCTTTTTCAAGAACACAAAACGTTGGGTGCAACAAACTTGTCTTTGATCAGGGACTGGACCCATCTTTTCACTACATCTTCAGTCTTATCAACTCACCCTCGCACTATGTTCCAAAGCTTCCCCCACCTGCACACCACATCCCTCAACTCCATCATCCCACCATCTCAAACCCCACGTTGATTCATTTTCACACCTTCTCACTCATTGTCCTCAATCTTTTTTAATCTTTACTCAGTTTCAACTTATTTATGGACTGTGAATGTCCTTTAGGTGAATAAGTTCTGTGCCTTGCTATCTTACTTTCCCAGTTTAATGTTTCCAGGGTGTTTAACATTGTGGTACTGTAAGAGCAGACTGTAGAGATTCAAGAAGGCAACTCACCATCACCTTCTCGAAGGCAATTGAGAGAAGGCAATAGTTTCTAGTCAGTGAGGTTTTTTTTAATGTTATCAGTTCTGTACCAGTGATGACTGTAAACCACAAGACATAGCAACAGAATTAAGCCATTCATCCTATCGAGACTGCTCTGCCATTCAGTCATAGCTAATTGATTTTTCTCTCTCAGCCCCATTCTCCAAACTTTTCCCTGTAACCTTTAATGCTCTTAGTAATTAAGAATCTATCACCTCCATTTTAAGTATACCCAATGACTTGGTCTTCATGGCCATCTGTGGCAATAAATTCCACACATTCACCACTCTCTGGCTAAAGAAATTCCTTCTCATCTCCGTTCTAAATGGATGTCCCTCCATTCTGAGGCTGTGCCCTCTGTTCGTAGACTCCGCCCCCCCCCCCCCCACTACAGGAAAAATCCTCTCCACACCCACTCTATCTGTGTCCTCTGGTCCTAGACTCCCCCACTATAGGAAACATCCTCTCCACATCCACTCTATCTGTGTCCTCTGGTCCTAGACTCCCCCACTATAGGAAACATCCTCTCCACATCCACTCTATCTGTGTCCTCTGGTCCTAGACTCCCCCACTACAGGAAACATCCTCTCCACACCCACTCTATCTGTGTCCTCTGGTCCTAGACTCCCCCACTATAGGAAACATCCTCTCCACATCCACTCTATCTGTATCCTCTGGTCCTGGACTCCCCCCACTATAGTGACTAATCTGTTGGAGTTTTTTCAAGGATGTAAACAGGAAGTTAGACAGGGGAGATCCAGTGGATGTAGTGTACCTCGATTTTCAGAAGGCATTTGATAAGGTCCCACATAGGAGATTGGTGGGTAAAATCAAAGCTCAGGGCATTGGGGGGAAGATATTGACATGGATAGAAAACTGGTTGGCAGATAGAAAGCAAAGGGTAGCGGTGAATGGGTGTTTCTCGGAATGGCAGGTGGTGACTAGTGGGGTGCCACGGGGCTCAGTATTGGGACCACAGCTGTTTACAATTTATGTCAACGATTTGGATGAAGACATTGAAAATAACATCAACAAATTTGCTGATGATACTAAGCTGGGTGGCAGTGTGACATGTGATGAGGATGTTAGGAGAATTCAGGGTGACTTGGATAGGCTGGGTGAGTGGGCAGATACTTGGCAGATGACGTTTAATGTGAATAAGTGTGAGGTTATCCACTTTGGGAGTAAGAACAGGAAGGCAGATTATTATCTGAACGGTGTAGAGTTAGGTAAGGGAGAAATACAAAGAGATCTCGGAGTCCTTGTTCATCAGTCACTGAAGGTGAATGAGCAAGTGCAGCAGGCAGTGAAGAAGACTAATGGAAATTTGGCCTTTATTACAAAGGGAATTGAGTACAAGAGCAAGGAAATCCTCTTGCATTTGTACAGAGCCCTGGTGACTCCACACCTGAAGTATTATGTACAGTTTTGGTCTCCAGGGTTAAGGAAGGACATCCTGGCTGTAAAGGAAGTGCAGCGTAGATTCACAAGGTTAATTCCTGGGATGTCTGGACTGTCTTACGCAGAGAGGTTAGAGAGACTGGGCTTGTACACACTGGAACTAAGGAGATTGAGAGGGGATCTGATTGCAACATATAAGATTATTGAGGGATTGGACAAGATAGAGGCAGGAAATATGTTCCAGATGCTGGGAGAATCCAGTACCAGAGGGCATGGTTTGAGAATAAGGGGTAGGTCATTTCGGACAGAGTTAAGGAAAAACTTCTCCCAGAGAGTTGTGGGGGTCTGGAATGCACTGCCTTGGGAGGTAGTGGAGGTCAATTCTCTGGATGCTTTCAAGAAGGAGCTAGATAGGTATCTTATGGATAGGGGAATCAAGGGATATGGGGACAAGGCAGAAACCGGGTATTGATAGTAGTTGATCAGCCATGATCTCAAAATGGCGGTGCAGGCTCGAAGGGCCGAATGGTCTACTTCTGCACCTATTGTCTGTAGGAAACATCCTCTGCACATCCACTCTATCTGTGTCCTCTGGTCCTAGACTCCCCCAATATAGGAAACATCCACTCTATCTAGGCCTTTCAAAATTCAAGAGATTTCACTGAGATCCCCCTTCATTCTTCTCAACTCCAGTGAGTACAACCCCAGAACCATTATATGTTAACCCTTTTGTTCCCAGGATCACAAGTCTGAATTCTTGTGTATTCTGTGTCCTCTGTAAACGGGGTTGTTATTTCATTGGTAAATGCTATGTCTTTGCAGTTACAATGCCCCATGGTATAAGTGTCTAAGGGTTGGGGTTTTGCCCACCATTTTATTCATATCCCAAAGTAGCCATGATGAACTATTTAAACAGCCATACAATCCTTAAATATTTGAATTCCTTCACACTTCCTAATGGCATCAGAACAGAAATCCAAATTTTCATTCTCCCCCCCCCCCCCCCCCCATGAATACACATGCTTTCTGGTCCCTACAAAATACTGCCAACCTTTCAACCTACTCTGGAGATTTTATTTCAGGTCCTCCAGCCTTGCTCTTCAACATCTATTTAACTTTTTCTCATTCTCCAATATATTTATATAATATTTTAATTAACAAGCTGAACATACCCAAAAGATGAAGTGCCCAATGATTTTCCTCCAAGGTTTTCCTCAGCAAAGTCCAAGTAGCTTAATCCAATCCTCAGAGATTTCAAACTAATCTTGGAGAGTGGAACCTTGTGGTATGGAAGTCCTTTTCTGCATTTCAAAGAATTGTAAAAACTGCATACATACCTTACTTTTGATTCCTTCATTTTGATGAACCATCAAATAATTCATATGCCGTCCTGATGAAAGTCTAACCGTCCTTTGATCTTGAGATGGTTTAATTATCAAACTCCGGGTCAGGACGTTGAGAGATGTCCTCTAGCAAGATTGAAGCTGTAGTGCAAAGAAGGGTACTGTGCTGTAATGTTCTACGTTAAAGATATCCCTGACTTCCCTGCTTCTTTAAAATGACCACCAGAACATTTGCCCTTGCATTTGATCATCTGCTGTAAAGCCTCATGTATCTGTTTTCTTCATTGGTGTGATTTTCTGTGTTCCATGCTTTCTTCTTGCTGCAATCAGGAAGGAGATACAAGAACCTCGGGTAGCACACCACCAGATTCAGGAACAGTTATTAGTCTACAACCATCAGGCTCCTGCACCAGTGGGGACAATGTCACTCCCCACAACACTGAACTGATTCCACAACCTATGGACTCACTTTCAAGGATTTTACAACTCGTGTTCTCAGTATGATTTACTTATTATTATTTTTTAAATATTTGTAAAGCCTGTCTTTTATACATTGATTGTCGGTCTTTGTTTCTGTGTAGTTTTCAATTGATTCTATTGTATTTCTTTATTCTACTGTGAATGTCTGCAAGAAAATGAATCTCGGGGTAGTATAATGTGACATATATGTACTTGGATAATAAATTTGCTTTGAATTTCAGTGAGTCAGTACCTCATCAGTCATTTTTTTTCTATAGCCTTTACTTAAATGAGCTCAGCACCTGTGAAAAGGAGAAGCTACAGGCGCTCAGACGGGACCCAGAAGGAGTGAACGTCCTGGTGTCCATCACAGAAGGGTCGCATGATTCCACGCACTGGACGCTGACCCTGAAGAAGATCGTGCGGAATGCAGTGAACCGGGATAAGCAGAGCGCCGAGGAATACCTTCAGCTCCTGCGGGACGACCTGAGCTTCAGCTGGCAGCAGACGAGGAACCCGTGGAAAAAGATGAAACTCCTGCAGATTCAAAACCAGTTTGAGTACTTGCAGCAACAAGTCCAGCAGCAGAAAAAATAAGTGTGGTCTGGAAAGCTCTTTCTGCTGTGGGATTTTAAAGGGATGTGATTTCATTCTGTTGACAATCTATCTGCCATCTGTAATTGTGTCTTTCTTACCAGGGTGTATTGAGAGTGGAAAGTGTTCCACTGAGGGTTGCTGCAGATTTGAATTCTAGTGAAATGGTGCTGAAGTGTTCCCCTTTACATGGAGTACATGATGCACCATCAATAACTCTCGGAGAGGGGAGGCAAAAGATAGGCTTTTATTAGCTGCAAACGTGACCACGACATCTTGGAGACTGAGGGAGGAGCAGTGCCTCCGATCGCCTTTATACAGGGGCCTGTGAGGAGCCATAGGAGCAGTCAGCAAGAATAGTGCAGAAGTTCATGGGTTCCTGTGCTGGCTGTTCCATATAATGGATGGGGAATATTTCTTTTGTAATGAAAAGTATATTCTGTAATGACATTGCTTTTAATTTAAAAAAAAAATCACATTACAATGAAAATATTGTATGTGAAAGTAACTAGAACTAGTTGGGTATGTTCTGTTTTGGAACAATATTATAAAAAGCTTGTTAACTTCTGCCCTTACTGAGTTTTGGTTTGATTGCAATCATGAGACAGTGTTCTGGGACAATGGCTTTTTATTTAAAGACTTGACTCCTCTAGAATCTGATGTGAAATGGATGGCTTTCAGAACTTTCTGTTGGTCTAACTGACTACACTTAGTCAAGAGAAGTATTCCTGTGAGTTTCTATGTTTTGGTCATCTCAGCTGCCTTATTGGTGCAGCACAGGAAGAGTCACTTCATGAAATTGTGTTAAACTAATTAAACTAGGGAATAGTTTGGTATTGCATGCACCAGTTGCCTACTTTCCTCGCAATTTCATCAGATGAAATCTATACCTTTGTTTCTGCAACTTCTCCCCTCTCCCACCAGCACAGATTTGTGGCATTGGCTGTTCAAAATGTCCATTAGCACCAAATCCCCAGCTCCCCATGGCCAGATTCAGATTTGCTTATCACATCGAAATGTGCAGTGAAATGCGTCATTTGCATCCACGGCAACCACACCTACGTATGTGCTGGGGGCAGCCTGCAAGTATTGCCACACATTCCAGTGTCAGCATAGCATACCCACAATGTTCAGCATAACCACAGAACCAACAACAGCAAAGCAAGCCCCTTTCCTCCCCACTTTTTGGCCAATGCGCCAAAAGTTTTCTTTACAACCCTATCTACCAGTGCTGCCACTTTCAATGAATTATGGATCTGTATTCCCAGATCCCTCTGTTCCACCACACTCCTCAGTGCTCTACCGCTCACTGTGCACAACCTACCCTGGTTGGTCCTACTGAAGTGCAACACATCGCACTTGTCTGCATTAAATTCCATCTGCCATTTTTCCAGTTGACGCAGATCCCTCTGGAAGCCACGATAGTCTTCCTCGCTGTCCACTACACCCCCCCAATCTTGGTGTCATTTGCAAATTTGCGATCCAGTTAAGCATATGATTGTTGATATAAAAAGTATTCATCCCTCTTGGAAGTTTTCATGTTTCGTTGTTTTACAACATTGAATCACAGTGGATTTAATTTGGCTTTTTTTTTGACACTGATCAACAGGAAAAAACTCTTTCATGTCAAAGTGAAAACATCTCTACAGAGTGATCACACCAAATATTGAATTCATTGTTTTTTTTTCACAGCTCTTTAGTGTTTTTTCTGATACTTTGAAAACTTTTCATCATTTTTGAAAGCATTTCACTTTACAGATTTCTCTTGCATGTGACTAAGTCTTGCACAGTACTATACATCTGTTAACATGCATCAAATCTACTTCAGAATGGAATTTGCTGCTTGTGCCTCTTTCTGTTGATAACCCAATTTTGGCCTTTGTGACAAAATGTACAATTACATTAATTGTTTTTTTTTCTTCTTTGATTCATATTAAGTGAAAGAAGACATAATTAAAATGGTTATCTTGGTGCTCTCCTTCTATACCACCTCACCCCTGCACACCTCCCTAAATTCAAAATTCTGACTTGTTGCCTTAAAGTTCCCAATCTGAACTTGGGTTGACCAAAGCTAGTCTTTGTTATTTTAGACACCACTTCTGAATAATGGGACACGTGCTGTTTTCAAAGTGTTTTTGTGAAAACTGCAAACTGAGCATCTGAAAATTATTGTCAGGCCCCTAACTCCATGCTGACAGAGTTAAATCATGGATTAAAGTCTTTGAAATTAAATCAATATTCTACAGTATACAAAAGAGGTAAACATGAAGCAACCAAGTAAAAGTACAGGTTCTGTGCACCACTTTTTACTTTTGTTAATTTTGTCTGCATTTTAAAGGTTTCTGACACCTCTTCCATGCATTGGGAACTGTCAGTTGAAGCTTAAAAGTTATTTCAGTCCCTATTCACTATCCACTGTGCCTTAGACATAAGAGGAACCCCTGACACCATTTTCCCTTTTCTATCCCAGTCAATACTTAGCCCAAATGTTTTCTGCTGAGGACTGGAAGTCCCTCAAAGTGCAGTATTTATTGCTTTTGTTCTTTGTGCAGATAAGTGCCTGTATAATGAAATCAGTGTGGACTGGCTCAGACTGATGATGTCATGACCCAATGTCTTGCCTCCTAGATAATAATGGCAGCTGGAACAGAAGAGTTTTAAAGGTGAGCCTTACTTATCACATGTGCATCGCATCACACAGGATTATGCAAGTGTCGCCATGCCAACATAGCATGAAATATGGGAGGCAAGTGCAGGACCTGGTCACAAAACCCACGCGGTCACGATGAGAATGTAAAGCTCCTCAGAGAAAGCAACGGGAAGTGAATCACAGCTGGCACTGGCTGGTGCTATAAAGTGATGCATTAAGCTGTCATCACGCCATTCTGGTGAGGAAATATGGATGTGTTTTCATTGTCATGGACGAATGTTACTGAATCTACTCTAACAGGCACACTCTGGGTTCCTCCGTCACTTCAACATCACCTTCTCCGCAGCAGCTCTGACTTTGCCCGTGACGTCCATATTCCATAATGAATTAGAGATGAGGACTGTAACGTGGTAAAGTGTGGTGATTCTGGTGGCTGGTTTGCTTCTGATTCTCTCTCTGCTGTTTTGCCCCTTTAAGGCCTGTCTGCTGACAGAACCATCACAGCTGTTAACCCTCAAAGTACAATGGTACAGCTAGTAAAGCAGCTGCTTTACAGCTGCACTGTCCCAGGTTCAAAACTAATCTCTGCGTAGTGTTTGTATGTTTTCCCTGTGTCCACATAGACTTCTTTAGGGCTCGGCCATGTCCTTCTCCTTCCCAAATTCGCAGGTTAATTGGCTACGGTACATTGTCCGGAGAATGTATCTGAGCGGAGGAATCAGTGGGAAGGTGTGTGTTATATAGATGGGAAAAGTGGGATTTGTCTTTGATAATCTGTTACAGTGGGAAGTGGATCTAGCCAACACTCCAGCAGATGAGACATCTTTTTAACTGCTCATCCTTTTGGTTTCAAAAGGCCTTTAGGACAATATCTGTAATTTAAGAGTCAAAGTACTGATCCCCACAGATCAACTGTCAACATTCTTCACAGCTGTCCTCCTCCAACTCAGCAATGAGGTGCCATGATATTTCCTAACAGAAGTTCTTTACCTTTGACTGTTTTGGAACTTATTTGGAACTTACAAATGACATTGAAATTCAAAAGCATCAACATTCTATTGCAGTATCAAAGTTCTATGTAATCTCAGATCATGGTGAATCTCTTCTGAATCAAAGCTCATGGAACAATATTTTGGGCATGTCAGTGGGAAGACAGTGCCAAAATAATGGCATGGTGCAAAATCACAGGAATGAGCAAATTCAGATATTTTGCCTATGCCATCCTGCATTTAAGTTCAAGTTTATTGTCATTCAACTGTGCATGTGTATACTGTCTGGACGAAGGTGCACAACACAGTACATATAAACCCACACAAACACAACGCACAAAATAATATTACTACAGATAAGTGAACAATTAATAAAATATATTCCAGAAGATTTAACATTTCGCATAAGGTGCACTTATGTCGAGTTTAAAAAGTAAACAGTATAATGCTACTGGCATTTCATACGTGATGAGATCCGGGTGGTGGCAGGGAGTTCAGTTGTCTCGCGGCCTGGGGGAAGAAACTGTTTCCCATCCTAACAGTTCTTGTCCTAATGCTACGGTACCTCCTGCCTGATGGTAGGGTGTCAAAGAGACTGTCAGACGCATGGGAGGGATCACTGACGATGCTAAGGGTCCCTGTGTACACAGCACTCCTGATAAATAGTTTGGGTATGAGTGGAAGAGAGACCTCGATGATCCTCTCAGCAGTCCTCATAATCCTCTGTAGGGACTTGAGGTCAGACCTCTTGCAATTCCCGCACCAGACAGCGACGCAGCTAGCTTTAGATTTGCACTGGGTAAAGATGCGTCTCTGCCGCATCTGTTCCTAGGGTGGAAGCTTTCCTTTCCAGGACATCAGAGATGTCCTCCTCCTCCTTCAAAGAAGAGTTTCCCTTCCTCCACCATTGATGCTGCCCTCATCCCTATCTCCTCCATTTCCTGGACAGGCACGCTCACTCCATCTTCCCACTGCCTTAAGAGTGATAGAGTTCCTCTTGTCCTTGCCTACCACCCCATCAGCCTCCACATCCAACACATCATCCTCCGCAACTTCTACCATCTTCAACAGAATTCTACCACCAAGCACATCTTTAACCCCCCCCCCCCACCAACTTTCCATTTTCCACAGAGATCACTCTCATTGTGATTCCCTTGTCCATTCATCCTTCCCCAATAATCTCCCTCCAGGCACTTACCCCTGTAAGGGACAGAAATGCTACACCTCCTCCCTTAACTTTATTCAGTGTCCCAAACAGTTCTTCTGGGTGAGGCACCACTTCACCTGTGAACCTGTTGGGGTCCAGTGGTCCCGATGCGGTCTCTTCTACATTGGTGAGACCCAACGTAAATTGTCGAGAACCTCCGCCCTACCTGCAAAAAGCAGAATTTCCCGGTGGCCAGCAATTTTAATTCCTGTCCCAGTTCCCACTCCAACATGTTGGTCCATCCCTCCTCTTGTGCCATGTTGAGGCCACACTCGGTGGAGGAGCAACACCTCATATTCCATCTGTGTAGTCTCCAACCTGATCGCGCAATCATTGATTTTTCCTTCCATTTAAAAAAAGATTTTTCCAGTGCCCTTCCCTCTTTTTCTATCCCCCACTCTGGCCTCTTACCTCTTCTCCTCACCTGCCTATCACTTCCCCCCCCTGGTCCCCTCCTCCTTACCTTTCTCCCATGGTCTGCTCTCCTCTCTTATCAGATTCCTTCCTCTCCAGCCTTTACCTGTCTTACTCACCTGGCTTCACCTATCACCTTTTAACTTGTCCTCTTTCCCCCTTCCCCACCTTTTTATTCTGGCATCTTCCCCCTTCCTTTGCAGTCCTGATGAAGAGACTCGGCCTGAAATGTTGACTGTTTGTTCATTTCTGCAGTAACTCTTGTGTTAATCCTTCCATCTCTCAAGTTGAGTCTATGCCCTCGAGTTTTTGATTCCCTTTCCCTGGGGAAAAGTCCATTTGTATTCGCCCTATCCATGCCCCTCATATTTTACACTCCTCTATAAGGTCAAAAATATAAGATTGTGTTAAACTATTTTATATTGCAATATAAGATAAATTTTCAAATGCATCTTGTTCTGGATTTCCTTGTTTTAGAGTATTAAAGTGGGTAGACACTGACCCAAACGTGGCAATCCAAATTTGCAAATGCAAGGCAAATGTTGCATTCTAAACATTGGCACAGGTAACCACTGCTGTTCTGACTCTCTCCAGTGTTTGGGAAGTTCATGACGGCCCAAAGGCACGGTTAAGTTGTCTAGCTGCGATATCTGGTGTGAATTGATTGAGGTAGAGAGTATATGGGATGGGGTGATGTATTCCCTGTATTGCCACTGAATAATACATGTGCAGGTTTCACTGAAATTGCTTTGACACATTGATGGTCCAAAGATCCATGGATATCACAATCCAGCCTGTGATGCAAAATTATATACACTGACTGGAGAAGGGAAAGAAAAATTGTAAAAGTAATAAAATCAAGTTAGGATAAGATTGGATGTTGTCAAATAAAAGCAGTACAATTGGGTTTAAATGTAAAATGGCAGAACTCCACCATCAATGGTTTGTACTTGTCATAACTACATAAACCCAGGGTTCAATTCTTCGAAAGAAGCACAAAAAGGAAGTGTTGCCGTAAACAGGAGAAAATCTGCAGAAGCTGGAAATCTGAGCAACATACAGAATGCTGGAGGAACTCAGCAGGCCAGGCAGCAGCTATGGAAAAGAGTAAACAGTGGATGTTTGGGGCTGAGACCCCTCATCAGGACTGGAAAGGAAGGGGAGAAATCAGAGTAAGAAGGTGCGGGGAGGGGAGGAAGAAGTACAAGGTAGTAAGTGAAGGGTGAAACTGGGGGGAGGGGTGTGGAGGTGTGAAGTAAAGATCTGGGAAGTCAGTTGGTGAAAGAGATAGAGGGCTGGAGAAGGGGGGCGTGGAAGAAAGGCAAGAGGGAGGAGCACCAGAGGTAGGTGATGGGCAGGTAAGGAGAGGAGGTGTGAAAAGGAAACAGGAATGGACAGAGAGGGGAGCCTTTACTGGAAGTTTGAGAAATCAATGTTCATGCCATCAGGTTGGAGGCTACAAAGATGGAATACTTGCTCCCTTAGGAAACATCATTAGAGAGCATAACCTTCATTTCCACAGTTATCCAGGTGACATGCAATTGGACATCTCGGTTGAGCCCGATGATGATAACACCCTGTCTTCTCTGACTTCTGGTGTGGCTGCAATAAACAAATGGATGAGCAATAACTTCCCAAAACTAAATGAAGATAAAACTGAAATACTTCTGCTTGGTCTCAAAGCCAAAAGAGAGAAATTTCTGGATAAACTTGAGAACTTGGCTCCCCTTATAAAATCAGAAGTAACTAGCTTGGGTGTGATCCTTGATTCAAGATTTGAGTTTTAAATCCCACATAAAGAAAGTGACCAGAGCAGCATTTCTACACTTATTGCAAAGGTACATTCTGTCATATAATGAAGCTGAAAAACTAATTCACCCCTTTATATCAAATCATCTAGATTACTGCAATGCACTTTTTACTGGCCTGCCAAAGCAATCTAATGCCAAACTTCAACTCATTCAGAATGCTGCTGCTAGATTTTAACCTAAACCAGGATGAGGGAACAGATCACTCCCATATTAGCTACTCTGCAACAGCTTCCTGTATCTTTTAGAATGGACTTTAAAGTTCTCTTACTTGTTTTTAAAGTTCTCAATGGTCTGGGACTGGAGTAAAATACAAAATTACTTTTGTTTATAATCCAGCTTGAGCTCTCAGGTCTTCTTCTACTAGTCTCTTAAATTTAAACAACTCCTGCAAAGCATAATTGACAGGTTAGCTTTTTTTGAACTTTGCTCCTAAACTGTGGAATTCAATACCTGAAACTGTCAAGGATGCAAACTCAGTTGACGTTTTTAAACGTCAGTTCAAAACCCATTAATTTAACCTTGCTTTTAACTAACATATTCTTGTCTTTTATTTTCATGTTTGCCTTTATCCCATTGTAAAGCACTTTGAACTACATTGTATGAAAAGTGCTCCGTACGCAAGTTATCACCATTAAAAGGCTATTTGAAAAGAGTGATTCACACTGTCCTGTCAAACACATTTAAGAGGAGTGTCATTTTGACCACTGGGCATGAAACTTTGAAAAGGAATCATCCGACATGAAAAAAAATATTCGACAGACCTTTGAGAGAAAGAATCAGAAAATGCAGCGGTGCAGATCATAATTTTCTTATTGAAAAATCCTCTGTAAATAAGTTATTCTTGTCAGTATTATTATATTTCATTTGGATTTTGAGGAGACTTGGTATGTTGACATACTCTCGCGAATACCTACAGATGTACCAAGCATTCCAACTGGTTGCATCACCGTCTGGTATGGGGTGGGGGGTCACTACACAGGATTGGAACCAGCATGGGCACTAGCATCCCTTGCATCGAGGACATCTTCAGAAGACAATGCCTCAAAAAGACTGCATCCATCATTAACAACGCCCCTGTACACTTTCTCACTTTTTTCGTTTTTTGCTTTGTTATTGCACTACGTATTTTTGTAATTTGCAGCTTTTATTCTGATGTATTGCATCATATTGCTTGCTCTGCTGAGAGACAGCATGAACTAGGTGACCCAATGTCTTCCTCCTGTGTCATGATGAGTGAATAAATAAGCAGGCCCATGCTCTGTGCTCAAGGCCAGTGATGTGGACAGGTAACGAAGGACATCCCAGGCAGTGGGTCCCAGGACTGGATGTTTCTGTGAGCACAAAGCATGAGGAGTTCAAGCCTGGAGTTTGGAGTCTTCTCATCAACTAGCCTGGGGCTCAATAACGCAGATTGGAGTCTGAACGTTGATAAGAAGACTCAAAGTCGCAACCGATGGCCACAGACTGGAGACTGGAAGCCCATCCTGGAGTCAGAGGACAGTCCGTGTGTGTGGATGGGTGCGAGGGAGGAAGGGGGCTTGTTTTGCTGCTGTTGTTCCGTTGCTTGTTGTGTTCTGTCTTGTTCTGCCGAGTATTGTCAGCATGCTATGCTGGTGCCAGAACGTGTGGTGACACTTGCGGGCTGCCCCCAGCACATCCTTAGGTTGTGTTGGTTGTTGATGCAAAAGGCACACTTCACATGGACACGTGATAAATGAATGAATCTGAATGTGAACTAGTGGTGAATAGCTGATCAGTTATCTCCCATGTTTATTAACACTTGCATTCCTTGTACAGGAGGAAGAAAATGTAGACATAGTAGACAGGACACACAGAGCTTTGGAGCTGTGGATGTGGTTACACGGGAGTCTGGTGGCCTATGGATGATCTAAAGCTAGAGGGTTGTTACTGTGATCGTGCAGATCAAAGTGACTGGGAAGAGAAGTTCCTCATGTGTCCTTCACAGTCTAGGTTTGAAAGGGGAGAGGAAGTGAAATGAAATGTGAAAATGATCAGAGAGAGAAGCCATCCATAATTGATTGACTGGGAGGAGCAAGGCCATGCAGGATGGGCAAAATCATAGAAATGGGATAAATCGTAGAATTGTATAACACAAGTCAGGCTCCTTGGCTCACAACGTTGTGCTGAACCAATTAAACCAATGACTCCAAATCCCTTTTTCCCACACTTTGACTATATCCCTCCCTTCTCTGCATTTTTATGTGCCTGTATAAGTGTCCCTTAAATGCTCCTGCTATCTGGTTCTTCCACTACCCTGGCAGTGCGTTTCAGGCCCCTATCACTCCCTGTTGGTCAAAACAAATTCCCTCACACATATCCTTTATACTTACCGCCTCTCACCTTAAACGCATGCCATCTAGTGCTAAATAGTTCAGTCCTGGGGAAAATATATTCACATAATCTTGTAAACATCTATCAAATTTCACCTCAGCCTCCACCACTCTAGACAAAACTAGAGAATGTGGATTTTGCACAGGAAAAGGAATTAAGGGGGAATGAATTAGAGCAGAAAAAAGACTGAAATATTTGAACTCACTACAGACTGAGGGAGGGAAACAGTGAAGATATCCCACCAGTAAGACTGCAACTCTACCTGGTGGTAGGGAACAAATATTCCTTCCGGGAGTCAAAGTGGTGGAACAAAGAAAATGCTGAATGGAGGAGAAAGTGCTAGAGGTGGGGAGCTTGGACCAAGGAATGACTTGGTGATAACTATCACCAGATTCAAATATGGCCCAAGTGCGGAGTGAAGCAGGTCGATAGTTCACAGACTTTAACGCGAATAGTGTTACAGGGAAAAGAAAACAACAAACGCTAGGCCAAACGGCCATTAGCTAAACACTCAAATGGAAAACAAAGCCGACACTGCGGCTGAAAAGAGCAACTAAGAATAAAACAAATGCTGCCAGCCTTCAGAGTCAGTTGACTCGACAGTCCAATTTCTCAGGCAAGGCCGAATGCAACCAGGCAGCGAAACGTTACTGGGCTGTATCCAAGTCTCAACAAATACTACAATGGCATGAATGGAGTTAAATACTATCACAGTGAAATAATAATTAGCTGACACGTACGTATTCACGAGCGCAGTTGCCAAATCTGCTGCACTGCTGAATCTGTGGTTGTGACAGATAACAGTCACCTCGACATTGTGAAAATCTGGATGAAACAAATGATGGATGGGAAAGGTGTACGTAGGCTAGGAGGCAACCCTCGACCCTTCAGTCCTGATGAAGGGTCTTGGCCTGAAACTTCAGTTTTTTATTCCTTTCCAATGACGCAGCTTGGCCTTCTGAGCTCTTGTTGCAAAAAGGGTGCATGAAGGCCACATAACCTAAAACAAAGTCTTGGATGGCAAGGGACTTGTACGCCAGTAAGTGGGCATTTTTGAAAAAGAGTTGCAAAAAGGTGCACTATGTTCTCTAAAGTCAAAGTCCACAATGTCAGTCAGCACAGAGTGGGCTGAGTAGGCAGGGAAGGAGATGAGCAGGTTAAGTGGCACAGTTGATTATTTGGAGGTCACTATGTGTGTAACAAGGGAAATAGAAGGGGAAACCAGACCTGGTAAGGTCAGAAGGTTAGCGATGACTAAATTATTAGTATAGTGACTTGAAGGATAAACTACTGGAGAGGGTGAAATGAAGACATAATAATTGGGAGAGAGAAAGAGGTAATAAAAAAAGGCTAGAGTCTACTGTATCATCCAATGCAGGCACGATCCCTCAAACAGCATCATAAATCAAATAATCTGGTCACTTAATATTTTGCATTCTCTAGCCCTTGCTGTGTCTAAATTGGCTGTCTCAATTCATGCATTATAAGAGTAACTATACTTCAAATGATGCACAAACTCTTCTTGGGCTTCCAGTCAGGTTAAACATGACACCTGGACCCGGCTGGAAGCATCATATACACTGGGAAAGTACTAGATACTTTTTTTTAATACTTCAAAAGTATTTAATTCATTTAGATATTCTTAAGTTGAGAAAGACATTGAAAAAAATACCACCTGAGTAGCCTCCAACCTAAAGGCATGAATATCAATTTCTCCATTTTCTGGTAATTTCTCCCTCGCCTTCCTCTCTTATACCATTCCCCATTCTGATTACCCTCTTGCCCCTTCTCTTCTCATCTGCCCATCACCTTCCTTTTGTTCCCCTCTTCCTTCCCTTGCTTCCATGGTCCACAGTCTTCTCCTATTAGATTGCTTCTTCTTCAGTCCTTTACCTCTTCCATCTATCCCCTCCCAGCTTCTTATTTCGTCCGCTCTCCCACCCACCTTCTCTCTCACCTGGTTTCACTTATCACCTGCCAGCTTGTACTTCTCCCATTCCCCTCACTTCCTTTATTCTGGCTTCTGCCCTCTTCCTTACCAGTCCTGAGGAAGGGTCTCAGCCCAAACTGTCATTGGGACCTATTGTAGTATGATATAGAAATCAGCAAGTAATTTATCATCAGTTTCGTTATAACACATGCTCTAATTTAGTTTATTCACACTTCGTGATATGTGCAACTAATATTGTTTAAGAACCACTAGTTTGGTAATGGTTAATATGTTAACAAGCATAATTAAAACTTGTGTGGCTTGGTAATTTTTAATATGTCAAGAATGACTTGTCACGTAAGTCGACCGATTGTGTATATATAAGATTTTCCACTGATGGTGAGAATTTGGTGAGAGAGGGCCAAAACCTGAGAAAAGGCACCTACAGTTCTCAGGACTGTAAAGCAGTAGAATGGGCATGAGAACTATTTTGATTGAGAGCTGTCTATTTCTTGTATTAAATTAATCAGCTTTTCCCCTTTGAACTGTGGTCAGGAGTGATACTGGAGATTATTAACGACTCTTACATTTGTTGTCACTAGGGGGCTCCACGAGTATTAGAATTGTGGGACTTGTATTTCACAGAGTGAACGGTTTCTCTTTGTTACTTATTGCTTTCTAAAACAAGTTTTCACAAGCTTCTTGTAGAAATCATATTGCAATAAACCAGCATTCTGCAACACTTATTCTATTATTTTAACCTGGGAAGAATGGCTGGTCCGATTGTATCCACCTGTGGTGACCCATTTCCTGGCACATCCGAACCGGCTCACAATTAGCCAGCTTTCCGGCTAAGGGAGGTAGCCTGCAGGGGTTTGCGAGCACAGAGCTTTGGAGCCTCTGCGCCACGGGAGGCAGGTTGAGGGAGGCTTAAAAGTGAGGCTGAGGATTTCGAATAAAGTTTTTCCTTCGACTGCAGTTACCGACTCCGTGTCGTAATTTTAGCGCTGCGTGTAGCACACCGCTACAATTGGTGACCCCGATGGTCCAAACGATTTTTGGACCAGAAATGATCGACGCAGCCTCTGTTCATGCGGTTTCGTTGAAACTGCCGGGTTTCTGGACACAGCGCCCGAACCTATGGTTCCAGCAAGCCAAAGCCCAATTCCACGTTCGCCAGATCACCTCAGAAGACACCCGCTACTACTACGTGGTGAGCTCCCTCGACCAGGACATAGCGGCCCAGGTCGCGGAGTTCGTACAGTTGCCCCCGGCAGACGGCAAGTACACGGAATTCAAAGCCCTGCTCCTCAGGACTTTCGGACTCTCACGGCACGAGCGGGCTGCCCGTTTACTGCACCTGGATGGCTTGGGAGACAGACCTCCATCGGCTTTAATGTATGAGATGTTGTCTCTGGCCGACGGACACACACCCTGCCTCATGTTTGAGCAGGCATTCCTGGAGCAGCTGCCCGAGGACATACGCCTGCTACTGTCCGACATGGATTTCAGTGACCCCCGGAAGGTGGCAGCCCGGGCGGACTTGCTGTGGAACGCCAAAAAGGTGAGCGGGGCATCCATCGCACAGATCTCCCAGCCACGCTCCCGGCAGCAAACCAGTCCAGGCCCGGCCGCAGAGCCCGCCAACCCCCGGCCCAATGAACACTGGTGCTTCTACCACCAGCGGTGGGGCACAGAAGCCCGCCGTTGTCACCCGCCCTGCAAGTTCCCGGGAAACGCCAGGGCCAGCCGCCGCTGATGGCTACGGCGGCTGGCCATCGGGATAGCCTCCTGTATGTGTGGGATAGAAGGTCGGGACGCCGGTTTTTGGTCGATACTGGGGCTGAGATCAGCATTTTACCTCCAACGAGTTACGACACCCGCAGCAGGGCACCGGGGCCCCCCCTGAGGGCTGTGAATGGCAGCACAGTAAGGACCTATGGCACCCGTCAGGTGCAGCTACAGTTCGGCTCCAGCCAGTTCACGTGGGACTTCACACTGGCCGCCGTAGCCCAACCGCTTCTGGGTGCGGATTTTTTGCGGGCTCACAGCCTACTGGTTGACCTGCCCAGGAAGAGACTGGTACATGCTGAGACCTTTCAGACGTTCTCCCTGGGTGCGGCCCAGTTGCCAGCCCCACACCTTGGCTCCTTCACGCTGTCTGACAACGACTTCACCAGAGTCCTGGCGGATTTCCCATCGGTTCTGGCATCACAGTTCATGGCAGCCACGCCCTGACACGGCGTACAGCACCACATCCCGACCTAGGGACCACCCCTCCACGCCCGCGCTCGGCGGCTTCCCCCAGACAAGCTCCAACTGGCGAAGGAGGAGTTCCAGAGGATGGAGGAATTGGGGATTGCAGCAAACCTGCACGGCGCACGGATCTTCTCCAAGGTAGACCTCGTCCGAGGGTACCATCAAATCCCGATGCAACCTGACGACATCCCCAAAATGGCTCTCATCACCCCGTTTGGCCTTTTCAAGTTCCTCCGCATGCCGTTCGGCCTGAAGAATGCCGCACAGACGTTCCAGCGGTTAATGGACGCGGTGGGACGGGACCTGGACTTCGCGTTCATCTATTTGGATGACATCCTCATAGCCAGCAGCAGTCGTCAGGAGCATCTGTCCCACCTCCGTCAACTCTGCGCCCAAATGAGTGAGTACGGTCTTACAATCAACCCCGCCAAATGCCAGTTCGGACTCGATATCATTGACTTCCTGGGCCACAGGATTACTAAAGACGGGGCAACCCCTCTGCCCGCTAAGGTAGATGCAGTCCGCCACTTCCCCCGACCCACCACGATCAAAGGCCTTCAGGAATTCGTAGGTATGGTCAATTTCTACCATCGCTTCCTCCCTTCAGCTGCCCGGATCATGCGCCCCCTGTTCGCCCTGATGTCGGGTCCGAGCAAGGACATTACCTGGGACGAGGAGTCCGCCGCCGCTTTCGTTCAAACGAAGGAAGCTTTGGCGAATGCCGCAATGCTAGTACATCCCAGAATGGACGCCCCTACTGCCCTCACAGTGGACGCATCCAACACAGCAGTCGGTGGGGTACTGGAGCAACTCATCGCAGGTCGCTGGCAACCCCTGGCGTTTTTCAGCAAACACCTGCGGCCACCCGAGCTCAAGTACAGTGCTTTCGACCGGGAACTGTTGGCTCTCTACCTGGCAATCCGGCATTTCAGGTACTTCCTAGAAGGTCGGCCCTTCACCGCGTTCACGGACCACAAACCGCTTACCTTTGCGTTTACGAAAGCGTCCAACCCCTGGTCGTCCCGCCAGCAACGCCACCTGTCTTACATCTCTGAATACACGACGGATGTCCGGCACGTCTCGGGTAAGGACAATGTCATGGCGGATGCGCTCTCTCGCCCTACCGTTCATGCCCTTTCCCAAGGGGTAGACTTTGAGGCACTGGCAGAGGCGCAGCAGGCGGATGAGGAGATCCCGAGTTACAGAACCGCAGTCTCCGGTTTGCAGCTCCAGGACCTCCCCGTAGGCCCGGGTGAGAGGACCCTACTCTGTGACGTCGCCTCCGGCCAGCCCCGTCCCGTCGTCCTGACAGCCTGGCGGCGCCGTGTTTTCGACTCCATTCATAACGTGGCGCATCCCTCCATCTGGACGACTGTCCGGATGGTTTCCAGCAGGTTCGTTTGGCACGGACTCCGCAAACTGGTCAGTGAATGGGCCAAAACGTGCATGCACTGCCTGACGGCCAAGGTGCAGCGGCACACCAAAGCCCCGCCGCAGCAGTTCCATCTCGCCCACCGGCGTTTCGACCACATTCATGTGGATATCGTGGGCCCCCTGCCAGTGTCGCGTGGAGCGCGGCACCTCCTGACTATCGTGGACCGGTTCACAAGATGGCCAGAGGCGGTCCCGCTCACCGACACCACCTCCGAATCTTGCGCCCGAGCCCTGATCACCACCTGGATATCTCGCTTTGGTGTACCGGCCCACATTACCTCCGACAGAGGCGCCCAGTTCACCTCCAGCCTGTGGTCAGCTATGGCCAGCCTTTTGGGGACTCAGCTGCACCACACAACTGCCTACCACCCACAGTCGAACGGGTTAGTGGAGCGTTTCCACCGTCACCTGAAGTCAGCCCTCATGGCCCGCCTGCGAGGAGCCAACTGGGCGGACGAGCTTCCCTGGGTCTTACTCGGCATCCGCACAGCGCACACCTCGTCGGCCGAGTTGGTATACGGCGCACCCCTGGTCGTCCCCGGGGAGTTCCTACCAGCCCCACGGGGGCAAGAGGAAGATCCCGCAGCAGTCCTGGGCAGACTACGCGAGAAGCTCAGTAACCTGGCCCCCTATACCCACTTCACAGCACGGGCGGCACCCGACCTGCGTACCCAAAGACCTACAGAACTGTAAGTTTGTGTTTGTACGAAGGGGTGGGCATCGGCCGCCGCTGCAGCGGCCATACGAGGGGCCATTTATGGTGCTCCGGAACAACGGGTCCACGTTCGTGCTGGACATTGGGGGGAAAGAGAAGGTTTTCACGGTGGACCGACTCAAACCGGCCCATGTGGACCTGGCGCAACCGGCCGAGTTTCCGGCACCTCGGCGCAGAGGCCGACCTCCCAAGCAGGTTCCGGCCCAGACTGTGGACATTGGGGGGTGTATCGCCAGTTCTGGGGGGGGGGGGGTTATGTGGCGACCCATTTCCTGGCACATCCGAACTGGCTCACAATTAGCCAGCTTTCCGGCTAAGGGAGATAGCCTACAGGGGTTTGCGAGCACAGAGCTTTGGAGCCTCTGCGCCACGGGGGGCAGGTTGAGGGAGGCTTAAAAGTGAGGCTGAGGATTTCGAATAAAGTTTTTCCTTCGACTGCAGTTACCGACTCCGTGTCGTAATTTTAGCGCTGCGTGTAGCACACCGCTACACACCATTTCATTTCCAATCCTCCAGTTCATTATAACCTCTGATTTAATGCTGTTTTCACACTTCACCTCTGCAGTAATTATTTATATCTCTCTGAGCTCATCACCTCCTCACTTCATATGCATTCTAGCTAATTTCTGTTGCAGTTCATATCATCACCCAGTCTTTAGCTCCAATTCTTCAAAGTGACCTTCATCACCTTTCCTGAGGCAATAAGCTGCAGAAATTGGGGGAGATTTTTGTACTTGTCTTCAAGCCCAGCCACAATGGTCTTTTATATTCCTGTTTCCACCATTATTTCCAGTCATTCACTTCCTGTTCTCTCTCAGTGACAATTGAGAGCATAGAACATCAAAGAGTACAGCACAGGAATAGATCCTTCAGCCCAAAATGTTGTTCTGAACAAGCTAAAAAGTAAGTCAAAAACACCCCAAAACTAATCTCTCCATACCCCTCCATCTTCCTCATATTCATGTGCATATCTAAACGTCTCTTAAAAGCCTCTAATGTATTTGCCTCAACCACCATACTAGGCAGCTCATTCCAGGCATCCACCATTCTCTGAGTAAAAAACTTACCCCTCACATCCCCCTTTGAACCTACCCCCTCTCGCCTTCAATGCATTCCCTCTAGTATAGACATTTTACCCTGGGAAACAGATACTCCCTGTCTATTCTATCTATGTGATCCACCTGTTGTATGTTTCTCCATTAAATGTCCTTGCCTCATGATTCTCCAATCAACAATTTCCCTTGCCATTCTTACTCCAGATGACTCTTTTCTTCATCAATGTAGTTTTCTTCCTTTTTCCGGTCCACTGCCCTTTTAAACACTATGAGATACCCTAAGCCTGAGGAATCTAATGGAAATATAAGAGCAACTTTCATTTATAAAGTTCAAAATTCACAATAAGTTTATTATCAAAGTACATATGTGACGAGAGACCAAGGTGATGATGGTTAGGTCCCAAATACTGGAGAATCTGAGACTAGAATTGAGACGCGATAGAAGACTAAGATGAGGACAGAGTTCTAAACTAGACGATAGATGATAATCCAAAGTTGAGCTGATGATTGAGCACCAAGCCTCAGTTCAGCTGCTCTTTAAACATTAAAGTCCTGGCGCCAAAACATGGCTGCCAATAGCAGGGCAGGCCTAAGTCGTTAAAGGGGCCACACCAGCTATCCATATTCCAGAGAGTCGGAGTACTGAAACCCTGGAAATTGACGTGGTCAGGTGCGTATCGTAACAGTATATATCACAATATACCACCTTGAGATTCATTTTCTTGTGGGCATTCAAAGTAGAACAAAGAAATACAATAGAAGCACCCATAACATGAAAAAAAATCTCAATATGTTATCTCAGAGTGTAATCAAACAAAATTCTACTTGACAAATAAACCTTTCTTGGGCTTCAGCCAGGTATAGATATTGATTATAACCGACATTTCGATGATGAACTCTGCCGTCTTCTTCAGGGAAGAAGGCATACTCATACCCACAGTATACTAGACCTACCCAGGCATATATGCCGGAAAAGCACGAGATGCTTTTTTAAAATTCTACCTACTTATTTATTTCCTTACTTACTTGGAGGTACAGCACAGAACAGGCCCTAAGCCATTCCTTCCAACAAACCACCTATCCCACCCTAACCTAATCACAGGACAATTTACAATGACCAATTACCCTACTAACTGGTACACCTTTGGACTGTGGGAGGACACCAGAGCACCCGGAGGAAACCCACGCGCACATTGGAAGGAACTTACAAACTTCCTTACAGAGGATGCCGGGACTGAACTCCAAACTCTGACACCCCAAGCTGTAATAGCATTGTGCTATTATGCTACTGTGACATTTAGATGCCAGATGTTGTGATAGGTTGCCAATAGATTAGTCATTGCAACCTCTTCAAGGAGGGAGGTAGAGAGACCAAAGGTTTCAGGGAAGGCGTTCTGAAGTTTGGAATTTGCCAGTAGTGAGTAATCCATCGGAAATGTCTAGGAGGCAAGAATTAGAGCAAAGATCTGAAGTTGCAGGGCTGGATGAGGTCCTGACGATTGGAAAGAACAAGACCACATAATCAGTGGCGGGTCTGTGTGAATGGGATTTGCTACAAGTGTGGGTAAAAGCAGCAGAATTTTGGATGAATTTGAGTTTACAGAAGGAAGGTTATTGTGATTCTGCAGAGAGCATTTAACATCACAAATAAGAGCAACACAAAATCCTGCTGGAAATCCTCAATAGAGTGCTGAACTATCTAACAGGTCAGGAAATATATTTGAAGGTAGAAACAGCTATTATTTCAGATGATTGAGTCATCAATGTCTGTTTCTTTTACCATAACTAATGATCTTCAAATTTGTTCTTGAATCATCCTCTACCATTGAATGTTGCTGTTTTTGGCTTATAACTTGCTGTTTGTTAACAGACGGCCTAACTCTCTGGGGTTCTGCTTGTCTCTCAGGGTGAAGAAAGACTGATATCACCTGGCTGCCAATTCACTGTTGAACTGAGGTAAGGAAAGCTGCTTTGTGGCATCATCAGTCCCTTCTCTATCTACTGGTATGTCTGCAGACATCACTAAAGATGTTTGTGAAGAAGAGCAACTTTGTATGGAGAAGGACATTACAACTCCGTACAGACAGAGCCGGAATTGAAGTCTGAACTCTGACGCCTTGGGCTGTAATAGCGTCGCGCTAACAGCTATGCTACTATGGTGCCCCAATGTTGCAAACTGTGCAAGTGGTGCTTCCCGGTCTAACAATATTAATCCATGCAAACTTTGTCTTCAATTATAAGTCTTCACTGACTGAAAGGAAACTGTAGGGCAACGTGAGACGGAACAGTTAGATTGATTTTAGAATAGGATAAAGGGTCAGCACAATCTTGTGGACCGAAGGGCCTGTACCGTGCTGTAGTGTTCGATGTTCTGTGACTGTCACCAGCAAATTCAAATAGCAATGGATATGTAAGAATTCCATAGTTAACCTAACTAATCAACTAACTGTTAACTTCTGGGTGCCAAAGATACCCACGTAAACATTTTTAAGCTCATGGTCATCAGAGCCTATTCTGCTATTTAAAGCCTATGTAAGGGAAAGTTCCTTAAGGTTGTCACAGCAGGGGAGGTATAAGCTCCCAATACCTATTAAAAGCTCCCAATGATGTGCATCTCAAATAGCCTCTGATAACCGAGTCCAGCTCCTGGTCTTCACATGTTACTTAGATGCTAAACCTGGTGGAACTGTTTCTACTGACAGGAGAAGGGGCAAAGGAGGGTTACTGGCACTTTAAAACCAGGCAGATAGGGGCTTGTCATCCATGGTTGACAACTCATCTAGGAGAAGCAGAACTCTGACCTCAAACCTCTGCTACCTTGCAGCTATACCCTCTCATGGAAAAGGCTTTGGGAGTTAACCCCAAGGGAAAAATCCAGAGCTGGAGTCCCTAAGGCAGCCCTACATTGAGTTCAACACTGACTGACAACTCCTGAGATGCCATTGGTACCAAACTGTATGGGTCTCTGCTGTTTGTTTGGTTTCACCAGCTATGCAAAGAAGAAGTGCCTGTTACATGGGCAACAGCTTGCTCACAACGTCATACTGCCCTGGTTTGAGTAACGACTGACGGTACTGAACCAACAATGTAGGCAGCTTGGACACAACACCTCTGGTATAAGAGAACCAGCAACAGTTTCTCCAACAAATACCCTCAGAGACATATCAAGGGCCAGAAAACAAGTAAGGTTTCATTTACAAACATGAGGAAAAACTGCAGGTGCTGGTAATCCAAGCAAAACACACAAAATGCTGGAGGAACTCAGCAGGTCAGGCAGCATCTGTGGAAAAGAGTGAACAGTTCTGCTGAAGGGTCTTGGCCTGAAACCTCAACCGTTCACTCTTCTCCATAGATGCTGCCTGGCCTGCTGAGTTCCTCCATCATTTTGTGTGTGTTGTTAAGGTTCCATTCATTTCTTCCTGAGGAGAAATATAATGGTCTCCAGGCACTGCATGGCTCACCCCTGAGGAATTCCATCGTCTCTCTGCTCTGCTGATCAAGAATTGGCAGCACAGTAGCAGTTAGAATAAGGCCACTGCAATGCCAGAGGCGCAGGTTCAATTCCCACTGCCGTCTGTAGGGAGTTTACACGTCCTTCCTGTGTTTGTGTGGGTTCCCCAGGTGCTCTGGTTTCCTTGCACAATCCAAAGACGTACGAGTTAGTGGGCTAATTGATCACATGGGTGTAATTGGGCTTGTTGGGCCAGAAGGGCTTGTAATATGCTGCATCTCTAAATAAAAATAAATACACACAAAATGCTGGAGGGCCTCAGCAGGCCAGGCATTTTGGGCCAAGACCCTTCATTAGGACTGAGTTTTGTGTGAATTACGTAGCTGATGCGGTTAAGTCATTGAGAGCCGATGTAGACTGAGGACCACTTCATCCAGCACCTTCCCATCAATCACATAAGGCAGGATTTCCTAGTGGCAACCGATTCAATTTGATTTCCCATTCCCAATCCTACATTTCAATCTTCTACTGTCGCGAGGAGGCTGCACACAGGTTGGAAGAGCAACACCTCATACAGGTATTCCATGTGGTAAGCCTCCAACCTGATGGCATGAATATCAATTTCTCCAATATCTGGTCATTTCTCCCCACCTTCTCTCTTTTTCCATTCCCCATTCTGGTTCCCCTCATACCTCTTCTCTTCTCCTCAACTGTCCATCACCTCCCTCTGGTGCCCCTCCTCCTTCCCTTTCTTCCATGGTCAACTCTCCTCTTCCTATCAGATTCCTCCTTCTTCAGCCCTTTACCTTTTACACCTATCACCTCCCAGCTTCTTACTTCATTACCCCTCCCCCACCCACCCACCTTCCCCCTCACCTGGTCTCACCTATCACCTGCCAGTTTATGCTTGTTCACAATTCCCACACACCACTTTATTCTGGCTTCCTTTCCGGTCCTGCTGAAGGGTCTTGGCCTGATGCTGCCTGACCTGCTGAGTTCCTCCAGCAATTTGTGTAGTGTTGCTGCAGTTAGGTTTTTGCTCACTTGTGATACTAGTATGTTGGTAATGAGAAACTCGAAGATGTTAACGCTGACGAGTGTCAAAGATGAGTGCTCTGCTCTCGTTTGATGGAGGGGTTTAGCACTTCAGTGTATATTTATAACATAGTTTCTATTAGAATGTTGTCTGGGTCTTGCTGCATGTAGTTCTGAGATACCTCAGGAAACATGATGCATCCCCACACTTCTGATCTTTGAGTACTGAGGTCCTGGAGCTAAACCCTGACTGGATTTTAATGCAACTGCAGATGCTGGGATTTGGAACAACAATCTTCTGAAGAGATTCGATGGGTCATGCAACATTTGTGGGTGGAAAGGAAATGTCAACATTTCAGATCAGGACAGGAGAAAAGCTTCTTTAAAATTGGCATACCTCGAAGAAAGTCCATCATGGATGATTGTGAGCATCGAAAGGAGAAGGTTTGGGCGCGGGGCTTGCAACTCCATCCTGTAAAAACCCAGAGCTACAGAAACTCCAAAGATCTCACCCCTGGGGAAGGAAGAATTGTCGCTTAGAAGATGAATGAAGTCATGTGGTGAAAGCAGAAGGTACAGAGCCAATCGACATTCTCTTGGCCCAGGACAGAGGACTCTGGCTAGCTGCTATCAGCGACCTATGCCCCAGTAGGGGCGATGGACTTAAGAAGAAGAATGCCTTGAAGAGATACACAATACAATGAGATTGCAGGACTAATGCAAGGAATCCTAAGAACAGAAGATGTTCCTGTAAGCAGATTGTGCACATATTTCTTAAAGGTACATACACACTCAGCGTTTACAACTGAATAGAGGCAGAAACCCTCAGTACGTTTTATGAGCACTTGATGTCCCATAGTCTGTAATGAGAAGATAGGATTAGTTTAAATGGTTCTCTTTTGTGAACACAAAGACCACAATGTTCTCCATGTGTACTGTAAATTTCTGTGATTCCCAGGCATTACAGTAACATGAAGATATTGGTGTTGAATTTGAACATGCCACAGTTTATCATTACACAGTG
This sequence comes from Hypanus sabinus, assembly GCF_030144855.1. Lineage (NCBI taxonomy): Eukaryota > Metazoa > Chordata > Chondrichthyes > Myliobatiformes > Dasyatidae > Hypanus > Hypanus sabinus. The sequence continues at coordinate 8,156,588 of NC_082739.1, read as the reverse complement.
ATCTTTACTGTTTTTCATCCAAATGCCACACGGGTAATCAACCATGATACTGTGTGAGAGATATTCTTGATATACGTTGATGGGTTTCAGCTGTAAACGCTCTGGGAAACATTTTTATGTCCAACAGAAAGGTTAAAAGTTAACAGCTCCACTGGTGAGCAGGTACACAGGAATTCCATCACTTTTCACTGATCAGCGTAAACTGGTCTGATCCTGGTCTTCATCCAAGAAAAGCACCAATGAGTGATACCCAGATGTCAAGAAGCAATGCTAAGAAATACGATGGAGTTTATGAAAAACTATAAATAACAGACAAACAACCAATGTGCAAAAGAAGACAAATCGTGCAAAGTTTTGTTTAAGTTAATAAATTATACTGTGTTGCAGAGTCCTTGAAAATGAGTCTGTATTAAGTGAAATCAGATCAGCATTGAGGTGAGTGAAGTTGTCCATGCTGGTTCAGGTGTCTGATGGTTGAAGACTATTCCTGATCCTGGTGTTGTGGGACCTAAGGCTCCTGTACCTCCTTTCCGATGGCAGCAGCCAGAAGAGAGCTTAGGGTTGACGTGCTGAATGTACACAAACTTCTAAGGAAATAGAGGTGAAAGTAGAGTATGGGCCAAACGGAAATGGGTCCAGCTTTGATGAGCATCTTGATCAGCATGGGCCGGTTTCCAATCTGTATAACCCTATGACTGCTTTACATTTTTTATTGCTCTATCACTTTATTTCACAGCAAAGACAGAACGAGAACGACATATCCCTTGACTTCTAGTGAATATCTTAGAGCTGTCAGTGGAATCTGGTTAATTGGGACATATTGAGACCTATACATTATGGCCCTATTGAGCGGCTGTCTCAGCTGAAGTTTCATGGAAATAGTTTAAAATATTAAACAGACAAACTGGGTAACGAAATATGTACTTAAATGAAATACAGACCAAAATAAAACCAAAATATGGATCAAGATGACTGTCAATACCTTCAGATTCTTCGTAGTTTCTAACTTCTTGATGTAGTGAAACCATTTAATTTTCACTCCCAAACACTTCTGGCATCTCTAAGTCTGATTGCTTGAAACTACAGTGAGCAAAACAGTTTGAACTGTCTTACTGCTTATTTCTCGCCAACTATCAGTGACAAAAATCATTGCTTTTTGAACCTAAACACGCGCATCTGATTCTATTTAAAAACTGTTTTCTCAAAGAACGGTCTTGTGTATAATGAACACACAAGTGCACATGTCTGATGCTAGTTAGAAACTGTTCAGCAACATTCTCCTGCCCCAATTAAGCAGCGTAGTGTCACAAATAAATTAAGGGAATTCTGGGTATTTTCTCAATTCATTTTTATTCTTTATGTATTGTCCCAAATAAGCAGGTGCCACTCTATATGAATATTTAATCATTAATAAATCCCATAAGTCATTCAGGCTAACTGCTTTATTCAAAGAATGGTCATGATGTGGAGAAATTTGGGATGATTGACATTGATCTGTCTCAGGGAAGGCTGGACACTTCTGTACATGAAGGAGGAAGGAAGAAGGAAGGAGGGAGAGAGAGAAAGTCTGTGGGACATCAAAATGTTGGAGTGAACAGTTAGTTTTTGATGGACTGTAAGACAATGGTCTCTCTTTGGGGGTTTTGCATGGTGAGTGGTGGGAGTGCTGATGCTTTATGTTAGAATAAGTGTGGAGGGGGGAGAGTTTGTGCTGTTTGTGTGTGGGAGGAGCAGAGGACTTAGGGGTTTTTATGTTTTTTCTGTTTTCATTCTTCAGAGTTTTTTCTTCTGTTCAAGGATGTCTGGAGAGTAAGAATTTCAGATTGTATATTGTATACATTCTCTGATATTATTTGAAACTATTTAACTGTATGTTGATGAAGTAAGGCAATAAGACTCATGGAGGCAGCCTGCCAGGTTTCTGTGGTGTAAACACGGAACTCCATTATCTTACAAGATTACAATATCAATCCTCGATGAAAAGTTCCAAAGATGACCTGTGATCCAGCCCAAGAATGTTTTCTGTCACCACCCTCCAAACCCTATTTTTGAAAGTAGTCATTTAACTTGTACATAAATAGATCGAGGTGATCATTAGCTCTTTGACATTTTGTGTGCTTATGAAAACCATTCCCTTTTTCTTTGCTTGGTGAACTTTGCCTTTACCATCTGTTGATTGTGATAGAAATTCCAGAACTGATGATACAGAAAGCTGGAAAGGCACCAGCAGTCAGCACAGAGACATAGCAGGGAAACAGGCCTTTCAGCCCTGCTCGTCCATGCTGACCAAGGTGCTAACTGAACTAATCCCATTTAGCCCATAGCCCTGTAAACCTTTCCTATCCACGTATAGGGCCTATAAAAAGTTTTCAGCCCCTCCCTTTGAATGTTTTCAGGCTTTATTGTTTTACAACACTGAATCACAGTAGATTTAATTTGGTTTTCTTTGGCACTGATCAACAGGAAAAGACTCTTTTGTGTCAAAGTGAAAACTGATCTCTACAAAGTAATCTAAATTAATGACAAATATAAAGCATAATATAATTGACTGCATAAGTATTCACCCTCTTCAAGACTTGTATTTAGTAGATGCACCTTTGTCAACAATTACAGCTTTGAGTCTGTGTGGATAGGTCTCTATCAGCTTTGCACATCTGGACACTGCAAATTTTCCCCATTCTTCTTTACAAAACTGCTCAAGCTCTGTCAGATTGAATGGGGATCGTGAGTGAACAGTCCTTTTCAAGTCCAGCCACAAATTCTCGATTGGATTGAGGTCTGGACTGTGACTTGACCACTCCAGGACATTATCTGTGGTGTTTTAAAACCATTCCTGTGTTGCTTTGGCTTTATGCTTGGGTTCATTGCTTGCTGGAAAACAAATCTTCTTCCAAGTCACAGTTCTCTTGCAGACTGCATCAGGTTTTGCTCCAGGATTGCCCTGTATTTTGCTGCATTCATTTTACTCTCTACCTTCACAAGCCTTCCAGAGCCTGCTGCAGTGAAGCATCCCCACAGCACGATGCAGCCACCACCATGCTTCACGGTAGGGATGGTGTGCTTTTGATGATATGCAGTGTTTGGCTTACACCAAACATTGTGTTTAGTCTAATGGCCAAAAAGCTCAATTTTGGTTTCATCAGACCAGAGAACCTTCTTCCAGCTGACTTCAGAGTCTCCCACCTGCCTCCTGGCAAACTCTAGCTGAGATTTCATGTGAGCTTTTATCAACAGTGGCTTTCTCTTTGCCACTCTCCCATAAAGCTGTGACTGGTGAAGCACCCGGGCAACAGTTGTTGTTTGCACAGTCACTCCCATCTCAGACACTGAAGCTTGTAACTCCCCCAGAGTTGTGACGGGTCTCTTGATGGCCTCCCTCACTAGTCCCCTTCTTGCACAGTCGCTCAGTTTTTGAGGATGGCCTGCTCTAGGCAGATTTACAGCTGTGCCATATTCTTTCCATTTCTTGATGATTGACTTAACTGTACTCCAAGGGATATTCAGTGACTTGGAAATTTTCTTGTATCCATCTCCAGACTTGTCCTTTTCATTAACCTTCTGGCATAGTTGCTTGGCGTGTTCTTTTGTCTTCATGGTGTAGTTTTTGCCAGGATACTGACCCACCAGCAATTGGACCTTCCAGACACAGGTGTATTTTTACTACAAGCAGTTGAAGCACCCTGACTGCACACAGTGATCTCCATTTAACTAATTATGTGACTTCTAAAACCAGTTGGCTGCACCTGTGATGATTTGGTGTGTTATATTAAAGGCAGGGTGAATACTTACATAATCACCCCTCATACAAACCCTTCTCCCTCCTGCCGTCTGGGAAAAGGCACCAAAGCATTCAGGCTCTCATGACCAGACTATGTAACAGTTTCTTTCCTCAAGCCATCAGACTCCTCAATACCCAGAGACTGGACTGACACCAACTTACTGCCCTCCACTGTGCCTATTGTCTTGTTTATTATTTATTGTAATGCCTGCACTGTTTTGTGCACCTCATGCAGTCCTGGGTAGGTCCGTAGCCTAGTGTAGTTTTTTTTTGTCTGTGTTGTTTTTATGTAGCTCAGAGTAGTTTTTGTACTGTTTCATGTGGCACCGTGGTCCTGAAAAATGTTGTCTTGTTTGTACTGTGTACTGTACCAGCAGTTATGGTCAAAATGACAATAAAAAGTGACTTGACTTGATTTGTAATTAATTTAGGTCATTTTTAGAGATCTGTTTTCACTTGGACAGGAAAGAGTCTTTTGAATCCATTGTGATTCAATGTTGTAAAACAATAAAATGTGGGTGAATACTTTTTATAGGCACTGTAACTGTCCAAATGTATTTTAAATGCCTTGTTTGTACCAGCTTCAACTACTTCCTCTGATAGATCAGTCCATTACTCACCACCTTCTGTGTGGAAAAAGTTGCCCCTCAGATCCCTTTTAAATCTTCCCATCTTGTGTCCAGAAGTCCGAAGCCCAATGACCATAGGTCAGAAGCACAATGGCATGTCCGGAAGTCAGAAGCCCCGTGTCTGTGAATCTGGCCGAGGGCTGTAGGTTGGAGGCTGTTTATATGAGTGGGTAGGTGGATGTTTTGTTGCCAATGTTCTGTTGTTGTTGTCTCCTGTGTTGTTCTGCTGAACACAGCGGGCATGCTACGTTGGTGTGGCAACACTTGCGGGCTGCTCTCAGCGCATCCTTGGGTTGTGTTGGTTGTTAATGCACATTGCATATTTCACTGTATGTTTACTTCCCATGATTTTATGAACCTCCAGTAAGTCACCTCTTAGTCTCCTTGCTCCAGGGAACATGCTCTTTTGCTGAAAGTTAATGCACTAAAAAGAAAGCCCTCTTGCATTTTTATAGCACCTTTCAGAACCTCTGAGCATTGAACGTGTTTTAAAAGTCAAAGAGGTCGCTTGATAGTTCAGTCACTATTGTAGTGCAGCCAACCTGCTCACAGTGATATCCCATAATTCAGCCACTATTGTAGTGCACACAGAGGTATTCTAACAACAGCACTGCGATAGGATAAAAATGGGCTGGATCATGTCCGGACCAGTTGACCATCCATTACCTCTACTTATTTGCTTTGTTAAGATTCTGGAGCCAAATGGGGAATTCACGGTGGTGACTGTGCTGTGGACAATGTGGTGCAGAGACCTAGTGTCAGTACCTCCAGTTGAACTTTGATTTTTTTGAGTGTTATCCCCCTAGCCGTCAAGTCTGTGGTTTTGTATTACCGTGTGATCTTGTTTGTTTTCATGCCCCATGTGCTCCTGTCCCTGCTCCTGCTCTACTCCATCCCCTGAGTCTCCGTCTCTCACCTGTTTTGCTGCCACTTCTGTCTCATTGTGCTCCACCTATCATCTGCCTCTCTGTTTATTGCTCAGTGTATTTCAGTCCTGTGTTTTCGCTGTTTGTTGCCAGATTGTGCCAGTGAATTTTCCTGAGCCTTTCCAGCATTCATATCTGAACTCTGGCCGTCTGAATATCGACTCTGCCTGTTTCCCGATTCTGGTCTTTGGATTTCTCTGGATATTTTTATCTCTACCTGAACATTGACACCGACTTTGTTTGCACCTCGGGATTTGTTACTCAGTTAATATCACTGTGTGCACAGTACTGGGTCAGCAATTGGATCGCTGCTCCAGCGTCCTGACACTTAGCCATATTACACTCCCACCAGTTTCGACAGAGATGGCTATAGAACTTTGCCTACTATCAAGATGTCGCACGCTATAAATATCTCTGACAATAGCAGACATTTAAAACAATTAAAATGAAAATAAGTATTTAGAAAATAATTATAAACCACAAAGACAATAATAGAAAGCAAGGCAAAAAGACAAAGACAATAATTGAAAACATTAGGCCATGAGAAAATTATTTTAAAATATAATGTGCTCATTTTTGCTGTCTAAACTACAGGCTTCCTTGGGTTATGGATCCTGCACCTGACTGGACCAACTAGATTCTGAGAGGCAATATGGCCCAGAGCAGTTCAGGAGAATCTCAGCTCCGTTGTTAATGTTCAAAGTTAAAAATGAATTTTATATCAATGTATATATACGTCACCGTATCCAACCCTGAGATGCACTTTCTTGTGGGCATATTTAATAAGTCTATAGAACAATAACCACAACAAAATCAATGAAAGACCACCCAACTTGGGCATTCAACCAGTGTGCAGAAGACAACAAACAGTGCAAATATAAAAATTAATAATAATAATAATAAATAAATATCAAGAACGTAAGGCGAAAAGTTCTTGAAAGTGAGTCTGTCGGTTTGTGGGAACATTGTAATGATGGTGTAAGTGAGGTTGCCCCATCGGTGAGAGTGATTTGGCAAATTGGTCCTCCTTGAATCTGTAGCTAAACAGGTAAATTGGATTATTATTGTGACATGTACCAAGTGCAAGTGATAAAATATTTTAAATGTCATTTTGTGTTCTTATTCAGCTCAGGGTATTTGCATGTACATCCGCAAACAAAGGAAACACTTCACTCGAGTTAAGCCACAAGAAAATACTTTATTGAAACTAGCACAAATGCAATACAGAAAAAAAAACAAATGTCTACAGTAGTAGTACAGAAATCAAAATAGTACTTATCATCTGCTAAATGAGCTGATCTTCAGAATCTCTCTCACTCTACGTACTATATTCCTAGCACTAGCCACCAGCCGGGACTTTGCCTAAGACAAAGCTCTCCTCCCACCCCACCCCACCCCGCACGAAAAAAGTGACCTTTTTATACCCTGCAAAAGCCCTTACACGGTACTTCCCCATGCATTTGGTACCTGCACCTGCACAATGACCGCACCTTCCCCAGAAAAACATGTTTTTTTACGATTTTCCCTTAACTTTCTCAAAGCATTGCTGTGGACTTGTTCTCTTATACTTTCCAAAACAATCCTGTTCCAAACTAACACCATCTTGTCATAAAGACTAACATTTTATTTTGGTATATACCAAGGAGGAATCACGTTTAACTTTTTCCTTACACCAAGATACAGTGAAACGCTTCTATTTTGCATAGCAACTATACAGATAATTTCATCACATCAGTACGCTGAGGTGGTATGAGGGAAAACAATAACAGAATGCAGAATATAGTGTTACAGCCCCGGAGTCACACAACATGCATGGAATTCCAAGCCTCGCATGCCCCCGTTAGCACAAAGAGGAGAGCAGCTGCTTTGCGGCACGGGAGATCTTGGTCCAATCCTGGCCTCGGGTAAAACTCATTGTCTCTGTGTCTTGTGTGGCTTTCCTCCAAGTGCTCCAGGATCCTCCCACATCCCAAAGATATGCTGGTTGGTAAACTGGCCACTGTAGATGACCCCTAGTTAGATTAATTAGGCCCTTGGAGAGGCAACACGCGGTGGTGTTCCAGGACCGTTGGGCACCTTGATAGGGAGGGAAAATTTAATTGTTTTAATTTAATTTAGTCCGTGTTAGTCATTGTGTATGTGTTTGTTGTAATATTGTAGAATGTGATTTGTCATAATAGTTTTTTTAAAGTTTAGTTGATGAGTGTTGAGATTAAAAGGGGTTATATAAAATTAGTGTAAGTGACTGGTTAATGATCAGGACACACCCAATCGGCCGGTTTTCGCGCTGTATCATAAATTTCAGTTTCCGAAAGCCGGAACAACCAGAAACAACCGGAACAACAACATCTCTTATGCGGGATGTCGAGAACTGTTCTTTCAAAGACTACTGGAAACTTTTACCCCCCCCCCCCCCCCGTTGAAAGTGCTTCAGTGCCTTGACTGAGCGTCCGATCCAAGCAACAGCAACACCTCCCGCTGTGTGGCTGCATGCCGCTCATCCGGGGAGCAGGTGAGATCCGCGACTCACACCTGCTAAACTGGTTCGTGCGCCTGTGGTTTCGACACAGCGGCAGGTTGGCACTGGACTGTGTCCGAGGGCAGAAGTTCGAGCTGGTAAGACGAGGAGACGTCTTTCGCGTTACAAAGGTGCAGAATCAGACTCGTGCACAGTGCAATGAGGCAGGAGACTCCAGCGTTGTCAGAAACCAGGAAAACGTTACATGAAATATTAGCAGGGAGGGGGCTGCCAGTGTTAGAGAAATGATACTTCACTAGATTTTAACAGTGCTGTGCTTTGCAAAGCAGCAAGGTAGGTGGAATTCTATTGTCCTGGGTAATCTAATGGTGTTTAAACATTAAACATCCTGCGGCAGGTCATTAAACTTCGCTCTATTCATGTGATGATAGGTATTCCTACAACTGAAGGCTGTACCTTCACCCTTCCGACCAGGAGCTGTCTGAGGGAGGGCCACCCAGCATGAAGGAGAAGAACGGTACGTACAGAATCTTTTATTTGTTCTTCTGACTGTGTGGCTTTTAGGTTATGAACACACCATGCAGGCAGTGGACAAGGTGAGGCTGGATGGAGACTACCGAAAAGGGAGGAGGAAAAGGGACATTTTTCCAACAAAAGCTCTATTTTTCCAAAATTACCGGCTGCAGTAGTCGCGTTCCATTCTACAACAATTTCGTGTTTAATTATTAACAAATGTCCCATATAACGCGCATTTCTTACTTCCCAGTTAGAAAACAAATGTTTTTTTCATCTCCATCTATAAGCTGTTCATCCGGAACATTTACTGACCCTGCACTTAGCTACACAACTACGTGACTGTGAAGAGGAACAGAGCACTCAGCAGTCGAGGACGACCTGTGGAAAGGGGGATAGGGGGTTTGCTCTTGCGAATCCATGCTGAACATTTCGGGCTTTCGCCCCTGGTTTATGTTTTCGATTTCTAACATTTGCATTTCTTCGGAAAGCGATAGCAAAGCTGGCCGTTCTGCTTCGTAAGTTACGGTTTGAAATGTGGACGAATTTCAGCCCTTAAACTATCCGACGTCAGGACCCAATAGCAATGGGTCACTGTCTCAGGCTCCCATGTCACAAACTACCCATATCAGGTTGCGGATGATGAAGGCAAATGCCATGCTGGTCTTCTAGACTTCTGAAATGAATACAAGAGCAAGGAGTTGATGCTGAGGCACTGGTGACCCCTCACCTTGAGTATTGTGAACAGTTTTGGCTCCTCATCTTAGGAAAGATGCGCTGGCATTGGAGAGGGTCCAGAGGAGGTTCACAAGAATGATTCCAGGTTATCATAGGAGGAACGTTTGATGGTTCTGGGTCTGTACTGGCTGGAATTCAGAAGGATGAGGGGGGATCTCATTGAAATCTTTTGAATGCTGAAAGGCATAGATAGAGTAGATATGGTAAGGATGTTTCCAATGGTGGGAGAATCTAGGACAAGAGGGCACAGCCTTAAGCTAGAGGGGCGCCTTTCAAAACAGAGATGAGGAGAAATTTCTTCAGCCAGAGGTGGTGAATTTGTGGAATCTGTTGCCACGTGCAGCTGTGGAGGCCAGGTTGTTGAGTGTATTTAAGGCAGAGATTGATAGGTTCTTGTTTGGACATGACATCAAAGGTTACGGGGAGAAGGCTGGGAACATAGGAAGAGAAGGAAAAATGGATCGGCCATGATTGCAACACCAGCTTAACTTACTAACCGGAACCTGATTGGATGGCAGAGTGGACTCGGTGGGCCAGCTCCTCATCTCGTGGTCCAACACAGTCTGAGGTCACTTGCAGCACCAACTTAACTTACTAACCTGAACCTGTACACCTTTATAATGTGGGAGGAAACCCACACAATCACAGGGAGAATATGCAAACTCCTTACAGGCAGCGGCAGGAATTGAACTCATATTATGGGCGCTGTAAAGCGTTGCACGAACCGCCTCACTATTGTGACCACCTCCCCCCATCCCACCCGTCTTTTCTAAAGTTTTATTAACTTGGTCTGAAAGATATGATTAATTACTCTATGAATGAAAGCCTGCAAATATTGGGCATTAACAAGAACAATATCAGGAACCCATGGACAACAAAATGTGTATTTGAAAAAAATACTGTTGAGCAAAGGTGGGTATTGGAGAAACAATGAAGGTGATTGTCCACGCAGGGGGATTCGTCTGTGCTCCCTCTGCTTCACTATCATTGTTCCATCTCCAATCCTCTCCACCATTCACCACGGGAGAATGAGTGACATGGTAGCACAATGCTTTACAGTGTCCACTGTAAGATCTGGGTTCAATTCTGTAAGTTTGTATATTCTCCCCATGACCGTGTGGCTTTCCTCTGAGTGCTCCAGTTTCCTCCCACATTACAAAGATGTATGGTTATAATTAGTGAATTGTTGGTGCCAGAAGCATGGTGACACTTGTCCTTGCTGATTTAATTTGTTTTGACGCCAAACAGTGCATTTCACTGTATGTTTCAATGTTTAAAGTTCAAAGTAAATTTGTTATCAAAGTACTTACATGTCACCATAAACTACCTTGAGATTCATTCTCTTACAGGCATTTACAAAGGAATACAGTAGAATTTATGAAAACTACATATACACAAAGGCTGACAAATCAATGTGCAAAAGAAGACAAATTTTGCAAATAAAATATGTAAATAAATAATACTGAGAACATGAGACAAAACAAATCTTAATCATTCTCCCATTGATTGCCCGCCACCCAAGCTTTCCCACAGACTCTTCCAGTTGTGCATTTAGTGCCCCTTAGCCAGAGCCAACCATTGCAGTGGGATTAAGATGATAGGGGTTGTGACCCAAGGCAATGGCCAGCTGAGACCAATAGCACCTGCAGGAATGAATCCAGCTCACATTCGAAACCTATCAGGAAGTTGCTTGGAGTCCATGTTCAGCTGTGGCCCATAGTTTAGGGACTGAGGTGGACAAGATCAAGTCAAGTTGAGTCAAGATTATTGCCAGGTGCACAGGTGTGGTAAGGTACAAGTATAATGAAAATCCTGCTTGCAGTTGCATCACAGGCAGGCAGAGTCAGACAATGGACAGAATATAAATTATGCATAAGTTATGCAAAGCAGTGAAAAATGTGTGCAAAACAAGAGATTAGTGTGAAAAAAGGCCATGATAGAGCAAGAGATGGGCTGTAGTGTCTGTTGGTGAGCTAGGACTAGGGGTTATGGAGGTCAGTTCAAGAACCAAATGCTTATAGGAAAACTGTGCCTGAATGTTATGGGACTTCGAGCTTCTGTATCTCTTGCCCACGAGCAGCAACAAGAAGAGGGCATGACCCAAAGGTGAGTTGGAATTAGGATTAGGTGGGGATCCCTGATGATGGATGCCACCTTCTTAAAGCAGTAGCTCATGTAGACGCTGCCAATGGCAGGGACATCCATGGCCAATATTCTCTCCAGCCTCTTGTAATTTTATGCATTCAATTTCCCATACTGAGCCATTTTGCAATCGATCAGAATTCTTTCAACAGTGCAGCATAGATTAGTTTGAATGTTCTTGCCCAGTGAAGCAGTTTCAATTGACTGAAAGGTTTGCTTCTGCTATTTTGTAAATGTATACGTTCTCTTGGATCAAAAAGTTTCGAAGTTTTGCAACCACCTGAGTAAGGAAAATTCTCCTCTGTTCAGCCCTGCGTGGCACCATTTGCGATTCACCGAGTAGTTAACTCCCTTTGTAGATGAAGAGCATGGAGAATGCATCATAGAATCACTTTGAAGCTTCATTCAATTCCTGTGAGGTTCCAAATAGGTTCACTATAACTGTTCTGCATGCTTGCATGAGTCATAATGAAATCCAATTCCCTCCTTAAAAGAAGCAGAATTAAGGTGAGTTTTCACCATATGGTTTACATGTGTATTCCTCTAAAATCAGTGGAGATGCATTTTGAATCTCAGAATAGCATCAGCATTTAGTTTGCAGAATCAATACACAGATGGTACTAAGCTATGGGCTGACAAACTATATTTGATGTTCATTTTCATGAGTTTATAGAAGCCATAAATAACAAAAGTGTAAAAATTAAAATTTGCTCATTTTCTTCAGCATTAATTAAAACAGAGGAAACATTTTCTCACTGAACTAAAAATAAAAACTGATTCATTCAAATCTTACTTCAAAAGAAGTTGTTTCCTTTTTTCCTTTTCTCCTCACCAGAGTGAACATCCTGGGATTTTCTCACTTTATATTCTGTGTGCAAACTTCTTATCCACTCACATGACTATATGCAGTAAAGGTCTGTCTCTCTGTCTCGGAACCCTCTGTGGATTAATGCCTTTCATTTAAAAATATATAAACTAACAAAGGATCATTCATTTCACTAGCATATAAAGATCTTTTAAATTAGGAAGGAATTCAAAAGAGTATACAGAGAAGCTGATTCCACTTTGAATCCAAAACTATACACTGTGAGAATACAATACATGAAGCAAAATAGCAAAGGTGTTCAGACGACAATAGTAGCACTTGTTTCTATAAGGAGAGCTGAGATGAATAGGACACCATATAGACTTGGGAGGAAAAGTGACTATTTCTGTGCTGTGATCATTACATCTTCCCATTAAATGCCTGGGGGATGGTGTTTTCTAGACGATCCTAAGAGGAAGTCTGTCATCCTATCAGAGAAATCATACTTGCACTGTACTGTCCTGAAGGAGGGCCTTGGCCCAAAATGTTGACTGTTGATTCCCCTCCATAGAGGCAGTCTGATTTGCTAAATTCCTCCAGCATTTTGTACATGTTTCTCACCTTCCTGGCATGTTCTCTGCCCATGTTGTTCTTCCGAGCATTGTGGCATACTGTGTTGGTGCCAGAACATGTGGCGACACTTACAGGCCACCCCTAGCACACCCTCGGAGGCGTTGGTTGTTAACACAAGTGACACATTTCACTTTGTGTTTCGATGTCCATGTGATAAATAAATTTAAATCTTGAGTCTTGAATCATGGCCTCTCTTCCTCTAATATCTACTTGCCTTTCTGACATCCACTCCCAGTGCCAGAGGGTTCCATGCTCCCTGTAAATGAAAATGGCACTCTTACATTAATGAATCACACTGATTTTCACTGTTTTGTGATGAAAGGCCATTGACCGAACACGTTAACTCCATTTCCCTCTCCACAGATGCAGACTGCCTTGTCGGGCATTTCCTGTACTTTCATTTGATTTCAGATTTCCAGTGTTTTGCTTTTGGAAATAATACTTTCCTCTTTAGTTGGTACATTAATTGGCTACAGTGAATTACCCCTTTCATGTCTGTAAATGACAAGAAGAACTAAAGGGATGCCAGAAGTCAAGTGCAAGAGAGGATAAAGTTGCAAAGTAGAGGGAAATGAGGAGAGGGAGATTGGGATGAATGAGATCTTGCGTAAACCTAATGGACCAGATCACCTTCTGTGTCATTGTAAGGTTCAAGTGCAAGATGAATGGGAATCCAGGCTCTGTACAGGTTCGGAATTCCAGAATATGAATCAGAATCAGGTTTATAATCACTGATGTGTCATGAAATTTGTTGTTTTGTGGCAGCAGTACAGTGCAATACATAAATACAGTAAGTTATAATAAGAAATATAAAAAATAAACAAGTAGTGCAAAAATAGAAAAAAATAGTGAGATAGTCTTGATCGATTCATGAACCATTTAGAACTGTAATTGCAGAGGAGAAGCTGTTCAGAAATTTTTAATTATGTGTCTTCAGGCTCCTGTACCTCCACACTGATGGTACAAATGAGGATAGAGCATGTTCTAGGTGCTGGAGTGTACTTCATGATGGAACTGGAATCAGAATCAGAAACCAGTTTAGTATCACCAGTACATGTCGTGAAATTTGTTAACTTTGCAACAGTACAATGCAATACATGATAAAAGAGAAAAAACTGAATTACAGTAAGTAAATGTATATTAAATAGTTAAACAAGTAGTGCAAGATAAAGGAAAATAAAAAGTAGTGAGGTAGTGTTCATGGGTTTAATGTCCATTCAGAAATCGGATGGCAGAGGGGAAGAAGCTGTTTCTGAATCACTGAGTGTGTGCCTTCAGGCTTCTGTACCTCCTACCTGATGGTAATAATAAGAGGGCATATCCTGGGTGATGGGGATCCTTAATAATGGATGCTGCCTTTCTGAGGCAATGCTCCTTGAAGATAACCTTGATACTTCTGCGGCTAGTGCCCTTATGGAGCTGACTAAGTTTACAATTCTCTGCCGAACTGTGATGCTGCCTTTCGGCATCAGAGAATCTTCCCTCTTCTGACTTTATGATGGAGGCATGGTCTTCAATGAAAGTTGGATCTTGAACACTGCTTAGAAAGATGCCCAAGATGAATAATTGGCTGCTGAAATATCATATCCAACTTCCTTTGTAATGAGTATATCTGCAGTCATTTTAAAGCTTTCATCACATTTCTCATGAATTCCGTTTTACAGGGATGACTTGTTGCCACCCTTGATTAAGCGTTGTCTTGATGTCTTGATCATCATTGTCACTTCACCGCCAAAGTTCAGCTAGTTTGTTCACATTTGGATAAAAACACTAATGAGGTCTGGTAGATCTCAAATATAGCATTAAGTAAACTGATGATTGTTGAATACAAGTAGGCCACACTGTCAACCGCACCTTCCATCACAGGTCCTCCAGAAGGACTGTCTAGTAGTGTCTAATTACACTGTCATTGTAATGTATCTGTAGTGGATGTGTTAGCGAGGATGAGTTCAAGTGTTTTTAATCCCTTCAACTGGCTCTTTCACCTCTGCAATATCCTGTTATGCCTTTCAAGTGCTGGCTAACTTTATCAGAGGTGGTGAGAATTTAAACTACTCCCGGTAATGGACATAGTACATGGTGCCTTTTCCAGGTAGTGTTTAATGTGCAAGGGTACAGTTTCATTATCCATATACAAGTGGTGTAACTAGCAGGTGTTCTTGATCGCGTGGTACCTGAGCCACTCAAATTGTAATGTTGAGGTCTCCAGGGTCACCTCCCTTCCATCAGGTGGGTCTGTCATACAAGTGGGTCAAAGATAGAATTAGAATCAGGTTTATTATCACTGGCATACTGTGTGTTATGAAATTTGTTGTTTTGCAGCAGCAGTACAGTGCAAGTTGCTGTAAGTTATATAATAAATAGTGCAAAAGATGAATTATAAGGTAAATGATGAAAAGCAGGATACAAAAGATGTATAATGAAGTAAAAAGCCTAATAACAAGTCCCGGAAGGTTTGAAGGTTGTTCCTTCACTTCCTTATGGGACAGTTCTCTAAGTATTTGAAAACTCCACTGGTTTGAGTAAGAATAACTTGTTGGACTAGACAGGATTGTGACCTGATAGGTGGCAAATCCTTATTTTCTTTTCTTATTTTTGACTTATTTTAGGTGTGGCTTTCAATGAAATCCAAGTGAGTGGCATGCTAGGCAATTCACTCACATCTAGACGTCAAAAGACATTAGCAAACTAAATACTTCTCTAATAACAATACAGTGACTGCATTTTAACCATAATTTGTATCAGTTTTAAGCTGCAGTGCTTTATTTAAAACTCCTATCTGCAGATACAGTAGGTACCTGGAGGAAGAGAAAAGAAAAAGCCGGATAATCATGAAACAGAATTCATGTTTAAAGTCCATTTCAGCAACAAAATCTAACCTGAAATAATTCTTGTTCCCTCAGAGGTCAAATCTTTCAGATGCAATCAGTACTTTCTTTTTTTTATAAAGAATACTTAACTTGCTAAAAACTTCCAAAGGCATTTAACAGGATTAAACAAGTAAGAAGACACCAAGCCACAAAAGGAGAGAGGGATGTCAGGGAAAAGATGGTGCAGGAGGTCCTCAAGCTATCGACAAAGTTCACGGTCTACCGAGCAGCAATGACCCCACATCCCTTTTGTGTTTCTCCAGAGTTCAAAGTAAATGTATTATCTAAGTACATATACATCACCATATACAACCCAGAGATTTTTTTTCTTGCAGGCATTCACAGAAATACAAAGAAACATAATACAATCAATAAAAGACCGCATATAACAAGACGGACAAACAACCAATGTGCAAACAATAACAAATTGTGCAAATACAAAAAAATGAAAATAATAATAGCAAATAAATAGACAATAAATATTTAGAACATGAAGTGAAGGGTCCTTGAAAGTGAGTCCATAGGTTGTGGTGGGAACAGTTCAGTGATGGGGTGAGTGAAGTTATCCGCACTGGTTCAAGAACTTGATGACTGAGGGTTAATAACTGTTCCTGAACTTGGTGGCATGGGTCCTGAGGCTCCATCTTCTGAATGGCAGCAGAGAGAAGAGAGCATGGCCTGGATGGTGGGTGTCCTTGATGATGGGTGCTGCTTTCTTGTGACAGTACTCCATGTAGATCTGCTCACTAGTCTACTGGGTAGCATTCCCTCTTCATTCCTTCAGTGCTACTTCATGGAGTTCATGGTCTACTGGACAGACTTTGGCCCTTCTGTGCTTCTAAGACTGGTCTCTATCTTGTGGTGCCCTAGCGTTTCGACATCTCCTTGAATGCAGTGTCTTCAAGAATTGGGCTGAAAGAACACTGGACCAAGCGAGTGTGGCATCTAAAGACTTTCCTGTGGCTCCAGGGCCACCTGGTCATTCATAAGTATAGGTACACATAAGTATGCATGTGCATGAGTACTACACAGCCCACACACTCAACTCAACACACACAAATCCTGTGCCCTTATTGCTATTGGCATGGTAGGTGTCAGTTCAGGAAAACACCATAAATATCTGGTTTATAATTTAATGAAGACAGAGGATCTTTAGTACCCTGTTCGAGATCAGAAACACAATTCATGTAAAAATCAGGCGAGTTTCTGCCAAACTGTCAATAGAACAGTTATTGCCAAAACTGAGAGAATTTTAGGAATTTTATAAAAACAAAGTTGTTCGCATGAAACAGTATCTCTCTCAAATTTACAGGGAAAAAGTACAAACTCCTTATAGGCAACGGTGGAAATCAAACCCCAATTGGTGATGCTTGTGCTACACTAGCTACCATGCCACTATCTTACTTCTGAACATATCTAAACTCGACACACACTTTCTTACCATAAACCCCAACCCCACACCATCATGTTCCAGACATAACACAAAAGACATCACTGAGACTCTCTGAATAACCCACCCATACACTCAGCATTCCACTGTAATCCTAACCCCCACACAAGATTACTCTCAGAATATGAACTTCTAACACATGGAATGAATGCCCAATATCTACTTTGTCAAACATGCTTTGGGACATCCCAATATCATAAAGGGTTTGAGATTAATTTAAGGGATATTAGGTTCTAGGCAGTTGAGTGAATAAGTTGTAGGATCACCTGTAAAATGGAATAGTATGAGCAGCTGGAGTGGGGGCAGGGGTTTGAAATTGAGGAGAGGGGATCTAGTACAAGAGATGCTGGAGCAGAGAAAAGTGTGAAAAGAATGGAAACCATAGTTCGAGGCTGGAGTTCAGGGTCATCAGCTAGTCCTTGAGTCAATACTGAAGATCGAAGCTGATGGTTGATTGGAGGTCTGGATGTCAAAGCCCGATGGACAAAGTCTGGAGACTGGAGGCCCAGAGGCCTATCCTAGGGTTGGAGAACTACCCATGTGTGTGGGAGGGAGGAAAGGGATTTGTTTTGCTGTTGTTGTTTTGTTGCTTGGTATGTTCTGTGTTGTTCTGCTGAGAATTGTGGGAATACTTCTGCTTCTATTTTTATTTTTTATGTTCCTGTAACATTTATATGAATCACTTTGGGGTTTTCTCTTTAATGAATGCTGACCAATTCATTTACAAAATTAATCCTATTTAAGTGATACCCCTGTGACTCTTATGAAATTTAAGTAAGTAATTAATATGTCAATCTCATTTACTATGAGAATTGCAGGTGTAAAATAATGTAGCATTTCTTTATCAGCGTTTAATCTTTCAAGCTAATTACTACCCATTTCTGTATGATTGCCCATTGTTGCAGCTTTAAAGATCACCCCTTTAGGCAATTGTTCAAGGATTTTTTACCTCAGATAAATATTTTGCATTTATCACACTGGTTACTTCATAAAGGTGGTGAATGGAAAACTCTTAAACCGTCAGATATGATTGACGTGACTGATGGCTTACTCAGCCACTTCAGTAAGTGGCTAGGGGGCTGGAGATAGAAGTAAACCCAGAATGGAGAACCAGAACAGATTTCCAAACCTAAACCAACTTAGTGATCCAGTTGGGATCTTATGGCAAACTGATGGTTATTGTTGTTGGTATTCCTGAAGTGAAATCAATAATACATGAAAATGTAGGAAAAGAAGCAGGGTTCTAGGCCCTTAACCCTGCTCCAAAAAAAATTGTCCTTTAAAGAGATCTTGTGTAGGAATGGATTTTCTTGTGGCCTTGGGCAGGAATCACTGGATTTGGAGAAAAGTCAGCAAAGTTGAGGCGGGATGTTAGAGCAACTGTGAGAGCTAACTGATCTATTCTGGTTCTTGTTTTTCACGTTGTCAGGTTCTTAGACTGCTTTTCATTTCTTTTGCAGGCATTGATGACACAGCTGCATTATCACCGTAAGTACAGCCATCATTGATCACTATCATCATTACTCTAGATTTCAGGAGGAATAATACTCATGGTAACATGATTTTGCTGGATAATTTCAAAATTGGAATCTGCTTAAGAAAGATTAGATTTATTTGTCACATGTACATCGAATCATATAGTGAAGTGCATCATTTGCATCAACGACCAATACAGTCCAAGTTTGCACTGAGGGCAGCCCACAAGTGCCAACGTAGTTTTCCCACAATTTACTAACCTGTACAATTTTGGAATATAGTAGGGAAATGGAGCACTCAGAGGGAATCCACAGGGAGAACATACAAACTCCTTACAGACTGTGACCAAAGTCCAGTCCCAGGGACCATGTTTCTGCAAGAGATCTGCAGTTAATACTAAAAGACAGTGGAAATGAATTGCAAAAGCTCTATGAAGAATTCACAGGCTTTACAGCATAAATACCTCTGAGGCTCATTTCTCTGAAGAGTCTAGAACCAGTGCTTCTTTGGCTCGGGTTCTGCTGGGAGTGAAGGAGAAATTTTTTCATTGAGGGTTGCAAATCTCAGAAATTGTCAATCTGAGGGGGTGGGATATTCATTTGTTGAATGCATTCATGACAGAGCAACAGACTTTGAAAAGCAAGAGAAAGAACGGTTTGGTAATTGAAGATGAGCTGGAGGGTTGCCTGTGGTTTTATTAAATGGTGGGGGGGGAGCTGGAGGGATTTTATGGACATTCACATTCGGTCATCATTATCTGTTAAGTTACCATCTGTGGATCTATCTACTCTTTGGGTTGGACCTGGGTTTCATCCTGCTTTTTCAAACAACTATATCCATAGTACATAGACATATTGCGGAAGCAATCAATGTACAAATAACATGATTAGTTTCCAGACCTCCTGTGTCAAGTGGTTCCCTGCTGTAAAAGAGAGTCATCATAGTTTACATTGCTGGACCTTGTGATTTCAAAACCAGTCAATGCTTGTAAGCTTCAATGGAAGTTGCTCATCCAAAAATCGACTTCCTGCATCTTAACTCTCACCAGTCCCATCATTCACTGCGCCCCTTCCTCACTATTGGCATTGATCTTTATACATGCAAATGCCCCCTCTCTATTTACCTCCTCTAGCCCTACAAACTGAAAAGTTGAGTTTATTCTCACGTGCACAAGAACGTGTACTGTATGTGCAGGTACAATGAAATGCCCTATTTGTTGCGGCATCACAGGCACGTGGTATCAGGCATTCACGAGCAAAACAGAAACCAGACATGCTTTATACAAAGTACACAATAAATAACACAATTTGAACATAATAAAGGTCTATTGTAGTGCAAATTACAATGCACAAATAAAGATCCTTGTGCTTCTTTCTATGTCTTTGTAAAGAACACTCTAGCAACTGTTGCAGCTCAGCTCCAAGCCCTGCAGATCCCACCCTCAGTCTATTCATTTCACCACTAAGAAGTCTGTGAAAGGGTTTCTGTTCACATCCTAATGTCTTCTTGTGTGACTCCATATAAAATGATATTTAAAATCTTGTTAATGGTTTACTTTGCAAGCATTGTAAATATACTTGTGTTTGCCATTCTCTTCTTGTTAGGGACACCTGAACAGCCCTCTGTGCCAACAGTTGGACCATGAATGCCCTTCAGTGTGCTGAAAATAGACACAGTTAACCTGCCCAGACTGCAGGATATTGAACCAGATCTAATTAAATATCATGAAGGATTTACCTAGTTGAAAGTAAATTGACTGTGTCAATGGAACGTCTATAATTAAACCCGATATTGGTGCTTCCGTAGGAAATGAGACATATGTTAAAAAATCAACAGCATTAATTTCCAACAGGATTGATTTTAATTTCAAGATGTATACAGTAGGTCCAGGGTGGTGTTTGCATTCATTCAGTTGTAAAGGTTTTGGGTACTGTGGGGATGGCTTGGAACGATGGACAAGTATTCCCCTTTCATCTTTGTGACAAAGTTGGCACATTCCTCCTCCAACTGGTTCCAATCAGTCCCATTCCATCAGTTACTTCCATCTGGTTCACCACTACACCTGAAAAAACAAACACACATTCAGTGATTGTACTCAGCAGATCAGGCAGCATCTATGAAGAGGAGAAAGGAATTGATGTTTTGGGCTGAGACACTTTATCAGGGCTATAAAGGAAGGGGGCAGAAGCCAGAGTAAGAAGGTGGGTGGAGAGGTTTCTGATTTGTCGCTCCACTGCGAAGTCCCTTTGACGCCTAATGCCCAATGCCTAATGCAAAATCAAGGAACTGCTTCTCATCTTCCTTCTTGGCACATTGGAACCAGTTCTGCAGGAATTCTACTTGTATAAACTGTCTTTCTCTCCCCACGGATGCTGTCTGATCTGCTGGCTCTGTCTCAGAATTCCAGCAACCACTATGCTTTTGATTTCACAGTTCGAACATTATCTCTTTCTAACTTGAGGTTGAGATGGAAAATGAATCAGCCCATGACTGATTCAAAACTCAATGGGCCAAATGTCCTGATTCTGCTCCTATATCTAACTGCCAGCACTAAAATCTATTACCTTACCTTACAATCTTGCTCTCTAACCAATCACAGATATTCCCGACAATCACACCCCCCCCCCAACAATTTAAAAACTCCTGTGTTTCTAACTTTTCCAGTTCTTCAAAGGTGATCTGAAACATTGGCTCCTTTTCTCTCCCCTCAGCTGCTGCCTCTCATATTGAGTGTTTCCAGCAATCCCAGTTTCCATTTCAGTTTTCCAGCATTCATACTTCTCATTCTAATGTTCAAATGACCTTGACAGTTTTTAGCCAAAAGTATCTAAACTAAGTAATAAAAACAGAAATATGTCTCCAAACTTATAGTACTCCCCAAATGACTGGCTGATGTCGGTCCCTGATATCCATTAGGATCAGGATGGTTAATCATTGTTTCCTTTTTCCTATATCTCACTTTGAATTAAAATTAGAAGTAAATTTGAAAGGATCTATATGAAATGTTCCCTCCGGCAGTAATCAGTGGGCATCAGTTTCAGATAATTGGTGAAAGAATTGAGGGGAATCGAGATGTTTTTGTGTTTCACTGTGGGTTGATTTGCGATAGAATGTACTGCCTGAACAGGAGGCAGAAGTGGTTCCAATCAGAACTTCCAAAATATATATGTGTAAGTGCTTTTATAATGAAAAATGTGCAGTATCAGGGAGAAAAGCCAAAGGCATGGGAATACTCAGAAAGTTCTTTCAAGGAGCTGGGATGATCACAATATCTACAATGGCTTCAGAATTAAACTGATCAGAATTTTGTCTTGTGTTCTTTTACAGAAAATTTACTTTCAATCCTAAGGAAGGGATAGATAATCCTGCCTTGGTCATAAATGATGACATTGGTAAAGTAAACAATATATTTTAATGGAAACAGTTTTACTGATCTAATGTTGAGTATATGGTAGATAAGGGCTAAATATTAACCTTTCCCAAAGCTGAAGTAAAAGGTAGCAATGAGCTCTCCTCAAAACAATGAGCCATTTGTCCCTGGGCGACGAGACAAGTTCTGTCACTGAGACAGATCATGTTATTGGATTTAAAAACAAACAAGTATAATTTCTGTTCTGGAAGGCGCTGGTCAAATGTAATGTTTCCATGGTAAATTGAAAATGTATTTCCTCCATGGTGATAAATATCAAGAAAAAGTAGGTTAAATGTGGAAGGATAGGGCCACTCATGCAGAAAATAAATACCTACATGGATCAACTGGTCCAAATGCCTGATTCTCTATTGTACATACTGAGAAATAGTATTTAGCACTCGATAAGTTGGGAGTATTACAAAGAAAACTGATGCCCAGTATTTCATGGAAATGTTCAGAATATCAGCTGTCTACACTTGTGTATTCAGAAGAATAGCCAAAAAAATCAAAGACGCCCATCACTCCAGACATTCTCTTTTCTTTTCACTCTCATCGGGCAGAAGATACAAGAGCCTGAAACTACATATTACAGTGTTCAAGGACATCTTTTGTCTTGCTGTTCTAAGATTACTGAATGTAAAATAAGATAGACTTTGACATTACAATCTACCTCATTTGTGACCCTTGCACCTTCCTATTTGCCTGCACTACTCTTACGCTGTAACACTACATTATACATTCTCTTTTTACTTCTCCCTTGTATTACTTCAATGAATTGAAGTAATATGATCTGATCTGATATGATCTGTTTGGGCAGCATGAAAAACAAAGGTTTTCACTGTACTTTGGGCCATGTGGCAATGATAAACCAATTATCAATATTATCTTCAAAACATCAGTAAAAATCAATAGGATTTGACTTGGTAATTCCTCTACCAAGTGTTAACCATGGCTTAATAAGTAACAATCTCACTCAACTAAGGAGGTTCAACTCACCTTCCAGAACACTGACACAAACAAGGTTAAAGTTCTACTGCAATGCTGGAGGTGATTTGCATCTTTCGAATGCTCCCTCATGGATAAGACTTTAACCATCCTGGATAGTTGTAAAAACATTTTTAAAAAGACAGTTCTTCCTAAAAGTTTTGCAAGTATTTATTCTTCAAACATATCACAAACATATTATTATGTTTATTTGCACTTAGCCACTCAAGAGTGACTAAAGTTGCCTTCTGATTTTCACCATCCAGTTTGGAAAATATTTCAGAGTCAGCACTGCGATCACCTCCAGTCAGTATGGGACTGGATTTGTCAAACAAGGCAAGTGTCCTAATAAGAACATTAGTGACCCAGTTTGGTTTCTACAATATCACCATAATTATATTTCATTCTTACTGGGATTTCATGAGGTAAAGATTTTTATTTTGTATCTTTAAATTTTGCTTTCAATTTGAATACTTAAGTACTGTATGGTAAAATTTAAACTCAATTACCCTTAATTAATTTATTAGTTATTTATTTATTAGGTGATTCAGGACAGAGTAGGCCCTCCCGGCCCTTTGAGCATGCTGCCCCAGCAACCTCACAACTCCGATTAACCCTAAACTCATCACAGGACAATTTACAATGACCACTTAACCTATCTGGTACGCCTTTGGACTGGGGGAGGAAACCGGAGCACCTGGGGAAAAGCCATTCATTCACAGCAAAGATGTACAGAGACTCTTTACGGAATGGCACCCGAAGTGAACTCCAAACTCCGGAACGCCTCAAGCTGCAATAACTTCCCACTAGCCACTATGCTACCATGGTATGATTAATATTTCATGCCTTCCCCCCCCCCCAAATTTCAAACCCTTCAGCCCTACAGCTGAAGTTGTTTCTGACCCAAAACTTACAGCCATCCTTTCTCTATTCAGCTGCCAGTCCAATTTTTGTTTCCATTTCAGCTTCCAGACTCCATAGTCTTTGAGCAAAGTACAAATTTGAAGGATGTGCTTCAATGTTTGGAACTTATATAGCTTTTAAGTAATTTTATCTACTCAGAACTGTCGGTCTTGATCAAGCCCAGAGTATGTGTCCTGAACAAGAAGAACAATGAGGTGTTTGGCTTCTACCTACGAGCTGAAAAGGGGAAGCAAGGACACATCATCCGAGAAGTGGAGCCTGGAAGCCATGCTCAGCTCGCTGGGCTCTATGATGCTGACAGGGTGCTGGAGATCAATGGAGAGTTTGTGGATAACATGGAACATTCCAAGGTAGCACTAACTTTAATTATACTCACTGTTTTTGCCTTTGGTCTGGTAAAACTCAATATTTTTTAGATAGTCTAAGCTGATGGTTCGACAATGAGTATTTGGGGAAATAGGAAAAATAAAGGTGAGCTAAATCCAGTCTTCTGATGTTGTTGATTTTACCCCAGGAAGTCCGCAGACAAATCTCAAATGACTCTCTCCCTTTACAATACTTTTTCTGGACAATACTTTTCCTCACTGACTATCAACATAGGCACATCTCAAAGAGGAGTGCTTAGTCCACTGCTCTATTCTTTCTACACTTATAGCAGCTCAAATGCCATCTATAAATTTGCTGATAGCGTCACTGTTTATGGCAGAATCTCAAATGGTGATGAGGAGGCATTCAGGAGTGAGAGAGATCGGCTGGTTGAGTGGAGTCACAACAACCTTGCACTCAATGTCAGTAAAACCAAAGAATTGTGGAATTCAGGAAGGGGAAATCAAAAGACCACAGACCGGTCCTCATCGAGGGGTCAGCAGTGGAAAGGGTGAGCAGCTTCAAGTTCCTGGGTGTCAACATCTCTGAAAATAAATACTGGGCCCAAAAAAGTAAAACAATTACAAAGAAGGCATGCCAGAGGCTATATTTCATTAGGAATTTGAGGAGATTTGGCATGTCACCAAAGACTTGCAAATTTCTGCAGATGAACCCTGGAGAGCATTCTGACCGGTTGCTTCATTGCCTCATATGGAAAAAAGCTGCAGAGGGTTATAGACTCAATCATCTTTATCAAGGGCATTAACCTCCCCACCACTGAGGACACCTTTAAAAGGCAGTGCCATAGAATGCCAGCATCCATCCTGAAGGATCCTCACCATTTAAGGTATGCTCTGTTCTCATTATTCCCATCAGTAGGAGGTACAGGAGCACTCGATGTTTTAGGAACAGCTTCTTCCCCTCTGCCATCAGATTTTTGAATGGACCATGGATCCATGAACACTACCTCACTATTTTGCTCTCTTTTTCTATTTATTTGTTTTTATACTGTATATTCTTATTGTAGTTTATGGTCATTTTTATGTATTACATTGTACTGCTACCACAAAACCAACAAATTTTATGACATCTGTTTGTGATAACAAACCTGATTCTAATTCTTACAAGACAACTGCAGGGAAGCAGCCAGGCATCTGAGTTAGAAGATTGGGATTCAAGCCATGCTACGAGCAGTTGAACACTTAAAGTTATTAGCTCTGATTGGATGTATTCAAATGACACCCCACTGCCCTTTCTATTATCCACCCCACATTGGTCACACCTTATATCCACACCTTTGTCCACACAGCTCCCTGCCTCCCACCCCAACTGCCTTTCCACTAGTTCTGAGCAGCTGAATATTGGCTTAACCTGGGCAGAGCAAGTTTTCACACTATTGTTCACGTCATAGAACTCATCAGGAAATTTGCTTCCTGACTTTTTAGTGATCTTCTTTCATGCATGAAACTCACAAACGATAGTTAAAGGATTATCTCTATTTCTTACACATTAGATAATAAGAAATAAAAGTAGGAGTAAACCATACTTCCACGGAGTCTGCTCTGCCATTCATTGAGATATTATCGAAGGATGGCATGATAGCATGTTGGTTGGCACAATGCTTACAGCACCAACTGTAAAATTGGGGTTCAATAGCCACCACTGTCTGTAAGGAGTTCATAGGTTCTCTCTGCGATCATGTGGGTTACCCCCTGGTGCTCTAGTTTACTCCAGTATTTCAAACCCTAATCCTACATTTAGGGTTGGTGAGTTGTGGGCATGTGATGTTGGCACTGGATGTGTGTCAAAAGTTCTGGGCTGCTCAGCACAATCCTCGCTGGTATGACACATTTCACTGTATGTTTCAATGTACATGTGATAAATAAAGCTAATCTTATCTTTTGATATTGGCTGATCTTTTATAACTTTATAACATGACCTCCTAAAATGGTGGATAAGTACTGCTCGTAGTAAAATTACTTTTCCCAGACTCAGACTTCACTTGAATCACTCAGTCATTATTTACTGAAACTCTAAGGGCTGTTGACAATCTCTCCCTGGATTTGGTGTGTCTTTTTTTTAAATAGACATTCTGTGCTTAATGTTTCCCTATGGACATTAAATAGTACTTGTGTAATCTATCTTATTCTTGTATAACTTTATCTATAGAGTTCTACAATTGACTCTAACTTGTTTTGGAGGTTTGAAGTCTTTATTGAAGGCCTCCCTGTTTGTTGGTTCACAGTTTAACTGCTGATTTTTTTTTATTATTTTTTACATTTTTTTCCACTTTTTTAATTTTTGATTTTTTTCCTCTCTGTAAATGGTTGATAAGTACTCTTCCTGAATCTATAATTTTCCCCTTCCTCCCATTTTTTTTTCTTTTTTTTTCTTCCTTTTTTTCCCTTTTTTCTTCCTTTATTCTTCCATAATTTTTCGCAGGTAGGTTAGTTTTGGTTTTCTTCCGATTTTCTCTGTATTAAGTTTTATATTTCTGCAGAAGATGTTCCAATTTGTAGTTATGTTTTCTAGTGCATAAACTAGTTACTATTTGCTATAATATTTATACAGAACTGCTGTTAATGATACAGATCTGGAAGTTATATTTGGGTTAATTTTTTTGGTAGAGCTAGCTGCTTTTTTTGGTAGCCGTCTAGTTTTGGGTTGTGTGGGTGGGGTGGATTTTCCAATTCCAACATCATTCACTGTATTTATTGTTTTTCTTTATTGCTCAGGACATGTTTATGTTTTGATTTTACAAATCTATGTTTATATTTCTGCTCCCAGACTGCTATTGTATTGCTTGACTTTTTATATGCCTGCTGCTTTTTATGCATTAGTAATTGATAATGGCTAGTGCACTTAAGTTCGTGAGCTGGAATGTAAAGGGATTGAATCACCCTGTAAAAAGGAGGAAGGTATTCTCACATATTAAACAACTCAAAACTGACATTGCTTTCCTTCAAGAAACTCATATTCATTGTTTTGATAACTCCTGGCTTCTGCCA
Organism: Hypanus sabinus; assembly: GCF_030144855.1. Taxonomy (NCBI): domain Eukaryota; kingdom Metazoa; phylum Chordata; class Chondrichthyes; order Myliobatiformes; family Dasyatidae; genus Hypanus; species Hypanus sabinus. The sequence continues at coordinate 8,129,455 of NC_082739.1, read as the reverse complement.
AAGTGGGCGGGTCAGAATTTTCATTCATCCTTTGCCGCTAAAGCTAGGGGAGTCTCCATTCTTATTAACTCAAATATTCCATTTGAACTCCATAATAAAATATCTGATACAAATGGCCGTTTTATTACTGTTTCTGGTAAACTATATAACACTAAAGTTGTACTAGCAACCCTGTATGCCCCCAACTTTGATGATGTTAACTTTTTTGAACTTTTTTTTCCCTCAGTACCAGACTTAAACTCATACTCTCTTATACTGACTTCAACTGTTGGTTAGATCCTAATCTGGATCGATCATCCTCTGTTACCAGATCACCTACTAAATCCGCCTTAGCTATCCAATCGTTTCTCTCTAATTTTGGTATCTCTGATATATGGCGTTTCCTTCATCCTACTGAGAGAGATTATTCTTTTTTTTCACATGTTCACCATACCTTCACTAGAATTGACTATTTCTTACTCGATAACCAACTTATTCCATTTGCCTACTCTTGTGAGTTTCAGAGTATATTGATTTCTGACCATGCCCCAATTACTCTCTCTTTAAACTTTCCTGGTCTCCCTCAGAGGAATAAACACTGGCAGTTTGATTCAACTTTATTATCGGATGATGATTTTCTAAAATTTATTAAGGATCATATAACCTTTTATTTTAACACTAATACATCACCTGAAGTGTCATCCCAGATTGTCTGGGATGCCATGAAAGCATATCTGAGTGGTCAAATAATCTCTTACACAGCAAATCTCAACAGAAGATCCTGTGCAGACCGATTAGACCTCATTAACCAGATTAAAGAATTGGATCAACTGTATGCTCAAACTAAGAACCCTGAACTATACAAGAAGCATGTAGAACTCCAAACTAAATTTAATCTTCTGTCTACTCAAACCTGTCGAACGCCAACTTCTCGAAAGCAAGAGTCGCTTTTACATTCATGGGGATAAGTCTGGTAAATTTCTAGCCAATCAGCTGAGGCGCTCCAAAGCCAAACAACATATTACAAAGATCTGGAATGAGAATGGAGACTTTACATCGGATCATTTGGAAATTAATGATGCATTTAAAAATTTTTATTCTCAGCCTTATTCCTCTGAATCTTTGAATCTCTGTTGATCAATTTTTAAATAATCTGAATATTCCTTCACTTTCATCTGATTTTAAAGCCAAACTTAATGCGCCTATATCATCAGAAGAAATATCTTTTGCAATTTCTGCACTGTCCTCAGGGAAATCTCCTGGACCTGATGGGTTCCCTGTAGAATTTTATAAATCATTCTCTTCACTTCTTTCTCCTCAGTTACTTTCAGTATTATCTGACTCATTTAATTACGGCAAATTGCCACCCTCTTTTAATGAGGCACCTATTAAAAAAGGGTAAAGTCCCAACAGAGTGTTCCTCGTATAGGCCGATTTCTTTGCTCAATGTTGATGTAAAGATCTTAGCTAAAGTTTTGGCTTATGGATTAGAAACCGTTATTCCCTCCATTATCTCTGATGACCAATCAGGTTTCATTAAAAACCATCTCCCTTTTTTTAACATTCGGCGTTTATTTAATATTTTATATTCACCCCCAACTGGGATTCCTGAATGTGTTATTTCCCTCGATGCGGAGAAAGTATTTGAACATATAGAGTGGAACTACCTTTTTGCAGTCTTAGAAAAATTTGACCTCAGTCAAAGTTTCATCTCTTGGATCAAATTGCTGTACCTGTGTCCTACTGCTTCTGTTTTAACTAATTTTCAGAAATCCCAGGTATTTAATCTCAAACGTGGCACCCGTCAGGGATGCCCCTTAAGTCCCTTTCTCTTTGATTTGGCTATAGAACCTTTGGCGATAGCATTTCAAAACTGCCCTGAATTGACTGGGATTTGGAGAGGGGGTGTTGAGCATAAAGTTTCTCTCTATGCTGATGACTTATTACTCTTTCTCTCAAATCTGTCTACATCCTTACCTCCAATGTTTTCATTTCTTGATCAGTTTAGCCTGATCTCTGGCTATAAACTTAATTTACATAAGAGTGAACTTTTCCAATTAGTAAAGAAGTACAAGAATTAACATTTCGTGATCTCCCTTTTAAAGTAGTCCATAATCAATTTACTTATCTTGGAATTACAGTCACAAGGAAGTTTAAAGATCTCTTTCGTGAAAACTTTGCCAACCTTTCATATACTATAAAACAGAGTCTGGTACAATGGTCACCTCTATCTATGTCTTTGGTAGGTCATATTAATGTTGTTAAAATGTATGTTCTCCCCAAATTTTTATACTTATTTCAATCTATCCCAATTTTTATTCCTAAATCTTTTTTTGACTCCTTAGACTCTATTATTTTGTCATATCTGTGGCAGAATAAGCGTTCTAGAATTAATAAAATCTATCTCCAAAAACCTAAAAAAGAGGGTGGCATGGCTTTACCTAACTTTCGTTTATATTATTGGGCAGCTAATATACGTTGTGCTACCTTTTGGTCTTTTTTCCATTGCCAACCCGAGTGCCCTAATTGGGTGGCAATGGAGCTGAGCTCCACTAAAGAATTATCTATCTCTGCACTTCTTGGCTCTGCACTCCCTAGCAGTCTGTCCAGATTAATAGCTAATCCTCTTGTTAGACACAGTTTGCGTATATGGGCTCAGTTTAGGAAATGCTATTTTTCCGTTTTTCCGTTTCCAGCCCTGTCGTACATAATCACCTTTTTCTACCTACCACGTACGATTCAGCATTCCATGTTTGGTATAAGAAGGGCATTAGACGTTTTGAAAATCTTTTCATTGATAATCGCTTCACTTCTTTTCAGCAGCTCTGTTAAGTTCAATCTGGCCAATGCTCATTTTTTTAGATATCTCCAAATTAGACATTTTATTGCTCCTTTAATTCCTAACTTTCCTGAAATGCCTGCGAAAAATGTTATGGACTTATTTCTTTCTATTAATCCACTAGGTAAAGGTTTAATATCAATTATTCAAGATAAATTAGGAGCCTTACGACGGGCCCCGTGGATAAAATTAAAATGGCATGGGAGCAGGATTTAAATATCTCCTTATCTGATGAGAGCTGGGACTCGATTCTCAAATCAGTTAACTCAACCTCTCTTTGTGCTCGCCATTGCCTTTTACAGTTTAAGATTGTTCATAGAGCCCATATGTCTAAATCTAAACTATCTCAATTCTACCCTAACATTAGTCCGCTCTGTGATAAATGCAAGAGGGGCGAGGCCTCTCTCATTCATATGTACTGGTTCTGTCCTAGCTTGGAGAAACTTTGGACAGATGTCTTCACTACATTATCGTATATTCTGAATCAGCACCTAGAACCAAACCCCTTAATTGCTTTGTTCGGTTTCTGGGACGAGACAGATTTACGTCTGAGTCTGACCAAATGCCGAATATTATCCTTTGCCTCTCTCCTGGCTAGACGCTTGATCCTCCTTAGATGGAGAGATGTTGCCCCGCCCACTCATGCTCAATGGCTTAACGACATCATGGCCTGTTTGGACCTCGAAAAAATCCATTATTCAGTTATTAATTCGGATTTAAAGTTCCATAAGGTCTGGGGACCTTTTATCAAGTACTTTCATAAACTTCCTCTTGACTAGGGTTTTTTTTTCTTTTCGGTCCCTTGCTTTCAGCTCCCTTTTTGTTCTGGTAGTAGGCATTATTATCCTCTGTTGCTGAGTGTATTCACAGTCTGGGAGTTTGATTGTCCTGATTTATATTCTCTATATTGTGTTGTGGTTGGTCTGGAGTTTTTTTTTTGTGTTGTGGGGCTTGGGGAGGATACTAAGTTTACTTGTCTTCAATTTAGGTGCTTTTTTAAAAATTCTCTTTCTTTGTATCATATTGTCATTGTATGCTTAATTTTGCACTGTATTAATGTTTCTCATTCTGATTTGGGTTTTTTTTAATTTGCAAAATGTATTAAAAAACTAATAAAAAATAACTTTATAACATCTAGTTCCTTTGAATACCAACACTATTTAATTTCCCACTATTTAAATATTCTGCCTTTCTACTTCTTCCATCATGGTGGATGTCCTCATATTTTTCCAAATTATATTCCATCAGCCATGACCTCACCTGTTCATGTAGCCTTTCTCTATCTCACTGAGACCTGGTTGAATTCTCCTCACAGAGCCAGTGAGGAGTGAGAATAATCATTGTTTAAATACAAACTTAGACAATGAATATTTAGGAATGAGGAGAAATAAAAGTGAGCTTCATCCAGTCTTCTGATGACCATGCATTTTGCCCGAGGAGTTCCAGATGTTTAGTGACTGGCTGCATTTCATAACTGTACTGACCTGACACAGTTATACTCCTCATTTCTAGAGTTGTAAGTTTTTTGTCTGTTAAATCTTCAATGAAAAACCATTAACCTAATAATTTATAAAATGCATGTTATTCTTAATTTGTTTCTCATCTTCCCATGGTAGGTTGTAAGCAAAATAAAGCGGAGTGGCAACCAAGTCACTTTCTTGGTGGTTGATGGAGCCACCTATGAAGATGCAAAGATGCAGAATTTGAATTTTGCAGAAATTGTACAGGCTGAACATGGAACTCAATATGGTAAACCACGACTCTGCTACGTAGAAAAACCCCCCAATGGATTTGACTTCCAGTTGTGCTCTCATGATGGTAATTATCACCCATTAATTTTTTCTCATCTTCTCTCCCTTGACTGTTTTATCAAATCATCTCTTGTCAGCTGTGCAGTTCACTCACTTTTGCTGGGCTTGTCATCTTTTCTGACACCTCAGAAATGCCTGATATTAACCCACTCATATAACATCAGCAATCTCGGTCCCAGCTCAGTTCATCTGTTCCTGAAAACCTCAGCCATCTCTTTTTTTCACTTCTGGGCACAATAGTCTTCTACCGGCCACTCTCCATAAGCACATCCATAATTATATCCATAATTTTGCTGCCAATGCACGAGCACACCAATCATTTATCACCCCTGTGTTCACTGATTTACTTTGTATTCCAGTCAAGAAACACCCCAGTTATAAAATCCTGGTCCTTGTTGTAAATTTTCAGTGTGTCTTCACTTTCTCCAATATTTGTAATCTAATCACAGTCAATGACTCCTTTACTTCTGCCCTTTTGAACATTCCTGATTGTTGTATCTCCCTCATTGGCTGCTGTTATTTCATATGATCTTAAGTTTCCTCCTGAACACTCTCCCCTCCTCCTGCTTTAAACTAATAACCAATCTTTAAGATTTTTATAAATATTTCCTGAAGTTGCTTGCTCTGTGTTCAACAGGGCTTTGTAACAATCTAATAATTTTGATGTGTAGCTAGTATAATGCAGAGCAGCAAATTTACTCAAAACAACTCCAACAAGCAGCAATGTGATAAAGACTAGATTTAGTGTTGGCTACAATACCAGAAAGGACTGCCCTATATGAGAAAGAAGGCAAGGCGTCGAGTTTAGCACTTCACCTGAAAGCTGGTGTCTTTCCATGTGTATTTCTTCCGTAGTACTGCAGTGACACATCAGTCCAATCTTTTGTCTCTGCATTGGGACTGAACCTTTAATTTTCTGGCTCCTTTGTAAATGTGGCTATTTTACAATGCTATGCAGACTGACAGCTGAGTACAACACAGATAATGTCTACCTTTATTTTCACACCCAAGAAACTGCATACTGTACATAGAGTCTCAAAGAGGAAACACAGTGTGTTATGCTTTGTAACTTCAGAAACGAATCGAAAGAAAAACATGGGAGCCCAGGAGAACATGTACGCTTAGTTTCACTTTTGTGAGGTGCACTCATATGATATGGTGGCATAATGACGTATAACATTCACATACTTTGTACGTATAATCTGTAATGGAGATATATATATAGAGGGAGAGAGACAGACAGACACACACACACACACACACACAAACAGACACAGAGTATACTTTATAATACAACATAGTAAATTTCAAATTGTTCTATTCAGGCCTCAAGATTTAATAGCTGTGGAGGATTTCTTACTCTTGTGGGATAATATTTTTTTTGACAAGAGGAGTCTCTCTGCTTGGCAGATGAGACTTGTGACTGTGAAACAATCTCAGATTTTGGGGACTCTTACATGGCGGTTTTAGGAGTTAACTCTGGGACTGTAGGAAATGATTCTGACAGTTCTGGAGTTGACTCTGGGACTGCAAGGGACTACCCTGGAACAGCATAGCTGGCGTGGTTATTTGTGGAGTATGCTGCATTACAATCTGCAAGGAGGAAATTGGCAAGCTTCTGATTCAGTGTCAGTGTAGTGTGTTCTGCTGACATTGTGCGCTGTGCATTCTTTAAACTCTGGAGAAACCTTAATGGCCAAGCCATTTGTAGCAGGGTAGTACGGTTCAGATATAGTATATCTTATTCCTTTCATTTTCAGGAATGGCTGAATCTGTTCCGCAACTAACTGTGGTCCATTGTCACTGTCTAAGTGTTTTGGAACACCAGTGCTTAAGAAGAGGCTTCTCAACACATCAGCAGTGTGTGAGATTCCCAGATGTTGCCTCCCAGGTGCCAGGGTCTGGGATATCTTGGATTGAGTCCACAGCATTCTTAAGTGGGAGGATGAACAGCCAGAGGGCGTGGTCCATGTAGATATCAATGGCATGGGTAGGATGAGTGACAAGGTTCTGCATAGGGAGTTCAGGTAGTTGGGTGCTAAGTTAAAGGGCAGGACCTCCAGGGTTGTGATCTCAGGATTGCTACCCGTGCCACGTGCTAGTGAGGCCAGAACTAGGGAGATTATACAGTTTAATATGTGGCTAAGGAGTTGGTGTAGGAGCGAGGGCATAAGATTTTTGGATCATTGGACTCTTTTCCAGGGAATGTGGGACCTTACAGAAGGGACTGTTTGCACCTGAACTGGAGAGGGACTAATATCCTAGCAGGAAGAATTTTTATTGCTGCACGGTGGGGTTTAAACTAAAATAACAGGGGGATGGGGACCAGAGTGCCAGAACAATTAGTGGAGAGGTTGTGTTGACAGATGTTGGTAAGACTTCAGACAAAGTTAGGAGTCAAAAGGTTGAGTATGGTGCGACCAGTGTCCTGAACTGCATATATTTCAATGCAAGAAATATCATAGGAAAGGTGGATGATAGTGCTGAAGATGAGGTAGCTGGTTTACAAACAGAGGCAATGTGTAGTGAGGAGAGGCTGTTGATAGTGAAAAATTGCAGTCAACAGGTTGAGTTGCAATGTAAAGGGTAAACAGAATTGAAAAGGGTGAATACAGGACTGAAGGTGTATCAGTGTGCAGTTTATGGAATAAGGTCGATGAACTTGTAGCACAGTTGCAGATTGGCAAGTATGATGTTGTAGTCATCACTGAATCATGGCTGAAAGATTATCGCTGGGAGCTTAATGTCCAAGGATACACATTGTATTAAAAGGACAGGCAGAAAGGCAGAGGGGGCTTGCATTACTCTGTTGGTAAAAAATGAAATCAAATCATGAGAAAGAGGTGACATAGGGTCAGAAGGTGTTGAGTCATTGTGGATAGAGCTAAGGAACTGCAAGGGTAAAAAATCCCTGATGGGAGTTGTGTACAGACCCTAAACAGTAGTAAGGATGTGGCATTGCATGTCAAAAGTGCAAAGTTACAATAGTCATGGGGGATTTCAATATGCAGGTGGATTGACAAAATCAGGTTGGTGCTGGATTCTAGGAGGGGGAATTTCTAAGTGCCTATGAGATGGCTTTTTAGAACAGCTCCTGGTTGAGCCCACGAGGGTATCTGTTATTCTGGATTGAGTGTTGTACAATGAACCAGAATTGATTAGAGAGCTTAAGGTAAAAGAACCCCTAGGGGAAAGTGATCATAACGTGATTGAATTCACCCTGCAACTTTCAGATACATAAAGTGTAAATGAGAGGTGAGAGTGGATATTGGACTGCTGGAAAGTGATGCTGGAGAGGTAGTAATGGGGACAAGGAAATGGCTGATGAACTGAATAAATATTTTGTATCAGTCTACAGCTGCTGAACCATGATCGAGGACAATTCAGAGTGTGCACACATTCTATTTTTTGAGGCTTCTACCCAAACAGATTTTCTGTTGCATTCTTCCCTTTTGTAGCTGTGAGGTATACAATCCTACTGCATGAAATGTTCATGGGAGTTAACTCAGCACTGATGTAATATAACTATTGAAACTGTACCAGTGTCTGGATCCTCACATTTGCATTCTTCTGGCTGGTTTTGGAGTGGAAGAATGCTCTGGAGCTCTCCCTGTTGTCGGGTAAAGATACTAATCAGACCATCAATCTGCAGAGGAAGAGAAAGGTTGTTATGTTAATCTGATTTAACATATACAGACAACAGCAGGCCAGGCATGACTTCAAGGCTTGACATGTTGTGCATTCAGAGATGCCCTTCTGCACACCTCTGTATTAACATGTGGTTATTTGAGTTACTGTCTCCTTCCTGTCAGCTTGAACCAGTCTGGCCATTCTCCTCTGACCTCTCTCATTGACGAGGTGTTTTCACCCACAGAACTGCCGCTCACTAAATGTTTTTTTGTTTCTCGCACCATTCTCTGTAAATTCCAGAGACTGTTGTGTGTGAAAATCCCAGGAGATCAGCAGTTTCTCAGATACTCAAACCACCCCATCTGGCACCAACAATCATTCCAAGGTCAAAGTCACTAAGATCACATTTCTTCCCCATTCTGATATTTGGTCTGAACAACAGTGGAACCTCTTGACCGGGTCTGCATACTTTTATCCATTGAGTTGCTGCCACATGATTGGCTGATCAGATTTGCATTAACAAGCAGGTGTAGAAGTGTACCTAGTAAAGTGGTGACTGAATGTATTGTGTATGTCGTTCAAGATTTCCAGCATCTGTAGAATCTCTTGAACCTGATGTTACATACATATCCGCAATTAAAATTACGTTAAAGGAATTTCATCTTTTCCTATATATTTAACAATGGCACAAAATGTCACCCTGAAAAAAAACTATAAACATATCTCATTGAATGAATTCAGGTGTCAAAGGTCAATTTACATTGAGCATCCAACCTGGGGGAGCTGCTGAAAAAGGTGGACTTCAGATGGACGATAGACTCATTGAAGTTAATGGAGTCAATATTGAGGGATGCACTCATCTACAAGTTGCCAGAAAGGTAAGGAACTACAGGTGGCCCACGTTTTTCGAATATTCGCTTTATGACACCTCGCTGTTACGAAAAACCTACAGTAGTTACCTGTTTTCGCTAACAGAAGGTGTTTTCACTGTTACAAAAAAAGGCAGCGCGCACACCGAGCAGCCGAGCTCCTCCCCTGGAACTGCATTCCAGCCGCCATTGCTTAAACACGTGCCTGTGAGCATCTGTGCTTTATCTCGATTTATCTTGTGCATCGGTTAGCAAGATGAGTTCTAAGGTATCAGAAAAGCCTAAAAGAGCGCGTAAGGGTGTTACACTTAGTGTAAAACTAGACATAGTTAAGTGTTTCGATCATGGTGAACGAAGTAAGGACATAGTCCGCGCGTTGAACCATTCACACTATTTATACGCAGAGAGAAAGAATCTTGAAAGCTGCCCATGTTACTGTTGGTTCTGCTCGTAGCAACATCGTCTCTTTTAGTCAGCATCCAATAATGGATAAAATGGAAAGTCTATTGCTTGAATGGATTGATGGGTGTACAAAGTGTGGTGTTCCATTAAGTTATACTTAAGGAGAAATCAGTCAGTCTTTTTAATAAGCTGAAACAAGAAAGCACTGGACAATGGTGATGAAAGTGTTGCAAAGTAGAATTTAAAGGTAGTCATGGGTGGTTTGATCGGTTTCTGAGGCAAAGGCAGCTTCATAGTTTAACATTTACTGGAGAGAGTGCTTCGGTTGATACTGAAGCTGCCGAAAAGTTCCCACACTAGTAGTGCTATGTAGTGAGATTTTCATTACACTCGACAGTGCTGCAATGATTGCAGAAAAGTATTTCTACTTTATATAGGCTGTGTATTTATCAGATCGTTCCTGCTTTTACTGTATGTTACTGTTATTTTAGGTTTTGTGTGTTATTTGGCATGATTTTGTAGGTTTTTTTGGGGTCTGGGAACGCTCACAAATTTTTCCCATATAAATAAATGGTAATTGCTTATTCACTTTACGACATTCCAACTTACGAACTGTTTCTTAGGAATGCTCTACCTTCGGATAGTGGGGGAAACCTGTATCTCAGCAATGACATCATTAACTTTATCCATCCATTGTAAAAGATGGAGGAAGACACCTCTAGCTATGAATCTGTGGGTAGTACTCTAACCTCTGTGTCCAAAGATTGAGGCTTTACATCTTAAACATGATCCTGACTAATATATCCAGATAATATTTTCAATGTTACAGTAAATCAAGGTCTATCCTTTTAAGTGGACATCAATGATATCATATTACAAGGCCAAATTTAAAGACGCAGTATCTTAAATGCATACTGCATTTCCCAAAAGATGGATGAATTATCAAGACAAATAGCTCTAAATAGGTATGATTTTACCTAAATGTGGCTGCAGGGAAACTGGGAATGTTTGACAATTTGGATAGAAAGGCAAAGAAAAGAAGGATGTGGGATAGCAAGAAAGGAAAGCGCTGTCAATGAGGAATGACATGAGAGAAGATCTTGATTGTTGGCAGATCATGAGATGCAATTAGAATCAGTTTAAATGGAGCTAAGAAGCAGTAAGGGGAAGAAAGTACTGGTGTGAATTGCTCACCGGTTTTCAAAGCAGTGTGCAATATGGAACTAGTATAAGTAAATAAATTAGAAGCCTATGTTGAAGGGTTAATAGAATAATCATGGGGTTGAGAGCTGCTTAATAGAAAACAGCAGTAAGAATAAAAAGGCCTTTCTTAGATTGACAGACTGTGACCAATGGGTTATGACAGGAATTGGTGTTTGGGTACCAACTAGTTGGCCAAGGGCACCAAATGTTATATCTATAAATTCACTGATAACATGAAACGAGGTGGGAAATTGAAAATCTTGTCGACAATTCATCAGCTGGTCTAGGTTAGGTAATTCACTACGCAACTCTTAATTAATCGAAGCTTGCACTTTGTTGTTTCTTCACAAATAACAACGTAGTTATGTTGACCGCAGGCCAACAACTTTCAGCACTTATATCCACCAGGATGAATTGCTCTGAGAGGTTGGTGTGAAACATATCAACTCCTGGTTGAGAAGTGACTTGGACCCACTCCAATTTGCCTATCATCAGAACAGGTCAACAGCAGATGCCATTTCTTTGGCTCTTCACTCAAATCTGGAACAACTGGACTGCAAAGATGCATACGTCAGGATGCTCTTCATTGAATAGAGCTCGGCATTCAACACCATCATCCCCTCAAAACTAGTCAGTAAGCTTCAAGTCCTCGGATATGGTTCAATCCATCATGGGTAAAGCCCCACCCCACCCCCCAAACCACTGAGCACATCTACATGGAGCACCATCCATCATCAAGGATCCCCTCCATCCAGGCCATGCTCTCCTCTCACTGCTGCCATCAGGAGAAAGGTACAGGAGCCTCAGGACCCCCATCACCAGGTTCAGGAATAATTATTACTCCTCAACCATCAGGCTCCTGAATCACAGGGGAGAACTTCACTTGCCCCATCATTGAAATGTTCCCACAACCTATGGACTAACATTCAAGGACTCTTCATCTCATGTTCTTGATGTTTATTGCTTACTTACTAATTTTTTTTCTTCCTTTTTTCTTTGTAGTGTTGTTTTTGTTTGCACATTAGTTGTTTGTCCGTTTTGTTGGGTGTGGTCTTTCATTCATTCCATTGTGTTTCTTGTATTTATTGTGATTGCCTGCAAGAAAATGAATCTCAGGGTTGTCTGTGGTGACATATATATACTTTGAAAATAGGCTTACTTTGAACTTTTTAGTGTCAAGAGCATTTAGTATAAATATTAAAATTATAATGGAATTATTTTTATCAGAATTGGGTTCTTTCCAATTATTCGAATATTCTAGTGACAGATGGTGCTTATTGTGGGTAAACATAAATTAGTGGAAGTACTGTTATTTTATCAGCTCAATTCTCACCTGTAATAAAAAAAGCAAATAAAGATATTGGGCTGCATTAGCAGGTAGACAGACTATTACTGAAATGTTGTAGTTACAATATGGAATAGTGAATTCAGGCATGACCCAGACCGGGCTTGTATCCAGGTATGCCAACATGCCAAAAGTGAGGCTTATGCATTGGTCAGACCACACCTGAGTTATCTTACATCAATGTTGATCATTTTGAGGAGATTTTTTTTCTATGCCTTCCTTATGTCCATGCATAAATTAGGAAATTGCATAACCTTCCCCTCAAGATACAAAATATGCCAACCAATCTGGGTGTGTAAAATGCCTTTGAGAAACTTCCCTAATAATTGAATGATATTGACTCCAGATATCAGGGGTCCCAGTTAAGTGAAAGGTTAAAGGAAGCAAAGCTTCTAGAAAGGAGACATGTTGTCATAGAAGTGTTCAAGAAAATAGACCAAATTCGCAACCTTGTTCATCATTATTTACAGTAGTATGGATGGCTATTAGACCAGGCAACACAAGACAAACAATAATTGTGTCTCTACTTTTGCATTTTTTGTACATCAGCTGGAATGCTCTGAAAAGACAATAGAACATAAACAGAATTTAAAGTTATCTGGAAAAAGGAATTGAGGATAGGGGGTTGAAATTCCAGGAAAGCTGCATGTTTCTTGGGTTAGGACTCTTTATCATTCCAGTATTGTTGTGGCTAAGCAGATCAGATGGAATGGATTTTGCAAATGAAAATGAAAAAACATATTTCATAAATATTGATTAAAATATTTATGCATACTATATGGATGCCAGGTTCAGCATTCTACCTTGTCATTTACACTTTCAATAAGAAATGTCTTTATAAGGAAATGGCTGAACGATGTATCTATATTTTCTTAAAGGGCCTTTACTACTACTTCCATAACAAATATTAATAAAATGGAAGCTATACATTGGATAATATAGTTTTGTACTTGGATAGTATAGTTCTGTACTTCTTGAAGAGCCCTTTTAATAGGCTCTCAAACTTCATGTCAACAAAACTCATTTGATCCATTAACCTCTATTGGACAATGACTCACTTGCATTTCTTCTCTTCCAGCAGAATATCACTGCCAACCTCCTTTTTTTCTGTTTCAACATCTTCTTCCCACCTGTTTCTTCCACAACGCACTGGTCAATTTTTCAATCATTTCTATCTCCTTACTTTGCTACGTTCCCAATCAAGAAATTGCCCATTTACTGGAACTAAAACACTTGTTCTGGGAGAAATTACCATGCACTTACTTTAACTTTGTACACCATATTTGTTACATACAATGAGGTCTCGTACACATTTACAAATGCAGGTTGGGTGTCTATTTTGAAGAATTCCATTCACCCAGAACTTCAGGTCATCTGTCATTTCAATTGTCTACCTTTAGTTCAATAATTTCAAACTATTTCACTGCTCCTATTTTTCTTGGATAGCAGTTGGTGATAATGTTTCTGTTATTTGAATTTACAGCCACTCCAAACCACCTTTTGCTTCATTACCCCTTTTGCTCCGCACATCGCACCTTTTCTGTTTGTCACATAATCTCTCCTGTTTTCTAGCCTACTTGAATTTTAGAGTGTTTAGAGTCATAAAGTTGTACAGCAGGGAAACAGGCTGTTTGGCCCATCCAGCCCGTGCCAATCAAGATGCCCCATCCAAGCTAGTCCCATTTGCCAGCCTTTGGCTCATAACATTCTGAGCATTTCCATTCCATGTACCTATTGTCTATTTGCCATTGAACTGAAACATTAACTCCTTTTCTGTCTCTACACTGACTGTTGAACATTTTTATTTCTTCAGTACTCTGCCCTTCTGAAAGAACACCATAAAGGATTAAGAATAACTTAATTTTGAAGAAACGAGCAACTGTATTGAATTGTGGTTCAAAACTGCCTGGATAAAAAAACAAGTTTTTTAACACCTCCAAGTGATAATTGAATTTTAAAAAAATTATAATTATCACTTGCAAAAAGATGTCAGTTGCTAATATCAAGCACAAAATTAAAACTATGTGTTATGTGCAGGTGTTACCCTGTCTAATGCCTTTGGAAGTACTGTAAGTGCTCTTTGAAACCAGCATAGTGTCATAAGTCTATATTAAGTATCGTCATATTGTTACACCTGTAGAAGCTTAATCTGAACCATGTTATGTAAAACCAAGGCAAATGTTATAAACTCTGTGGCTTCTGATCTGATTCTGACTAGACCATATGGTACTTTGCATAGACCAGATCACTTAATTAAATGAATACCATATTCAAATAAGCAATTGACTAAAAAAGTCATGTTATTTTATGTTCCTCTAATCTCAGCCCATTCAGCTTGATCCTTGTTTCACTGTAATGTCTAATCAGACTGTGGTTTCTATTGACATTGAAGTGCCTGGTCCATGTTCTTTGGCAATTGTTCCATTTAGGTTTGGTTAAGTATCCAGGAACAGTGTCCTCCAGGAACACAAGAACACATTTAAAGATTAAAAATCGGCTTTATTTGTCACATACTTTGAAACAAACAGTGAAATGCATCGTTAGTGTCAAATCAAATCAGCGAGGATTGTGCTGGGCAGCCCACAAATATTGCCATGGTTCCGGCGCTAACATAGCATGCCCACAACTCACTAATCCTAACCACATGTCTTTGGAATGTGGGAGGAAACCAGAAGAAACTCATGTGGAAGTGGGGGAACATACAAACTCCTTACAGGTTGCAATGGGAATTGAACCTTGATTTGTGTTGCTGGCAGTGTAACAGGATTACACTAACCACTTTGCCACTGTACAAAAGGTTTGCAATGTTTGTTTTCAGTTATAGGTTTGTGGAGAAAATTACATTCACCATCTCTTGTGTCATTGCCAGAGTAATATTAGTATGTGTCATCTTCTGTTGTTCATCTTGGTGCTCAAGAGTACATCTGTATGTGTTTAAGCTTAAACTCATAGAGGTATTAATGTCTTTCAGAATAAATCTTTGAGCACAAGATATGTTGTGATTTACCTTCAGCAAATCCTATGCGCAGCAAGTCTAACATGATCTGATCTATTGCTTATTTCACATCCCAGCCATTCAAAGGCAGACATTACATCCAGTCCTGTACATTTTCGGCAATTAGATTCAAACTCGTCCCAGCTGAGTCACAATAAGCAACTACTATAAAATGTCTAATGTAGCAGGTTGTCCTGCCAGGTAGTCAATCACTGCATTTGTTAACAGATTAAAGACAGTGGAGACTCAGTGACATTCCTCGTGGCTGATCAGAAGACGGATGCTTACTATAGAGAAAAAGGCATCAAGATCATTCCAGCCATGGCCTGCTTGAAGCACTTGCCATTCAGGACAAGGAAACTTTACTTAGTGAAAGGGAGTTGTGGCTACGGATTCCTACTGAAAACTGAGAAAACAGCTTCAGGGACACTTGGTAAGTGACTGATTGTTAGTGGAGACAAGAAGTTCATTGGGCAGAGCCCCACTATTAGATTAGCATGAATTTACTAAGTTTCTCTTTTGTATTTTTGCACAGCCCAACCCCCCAACTATTTTGTTTCAACCCTATTTGCATTCACTCATTCACTAAATTTTTAATTGAGGAATCAGTATATTTTCTGCAGATACAAATGATCTGCTAGAAGAACTTAGCAGATTGAGCAGCATTTGTGGGAAGAACAGAATTGTCGACATTTCAAGTTGAACCCCTGTATCAATCACATGTACATCAAAATATTGAATGTAACAACTGAAGGAGTATTGATCTAAACTGATCATCTTCCAAGAAAAAGCTTCTGCACTCACAAAAATTCAGCAGCTGAAGAAATTAAAATGGCTTAGCTGATGTAGTCAGTCAAAAATGTATAGCAAAAGAGAGTTGGCCCAGGTGATCTCTGAAGATGAAGAAAATTTCAAAGCTAAGAAATCTAACATCAGCATCTTCTCCCAGGCCAATATCTGCAGTTTTAAAGTTCTGGTTACATCAGCAGTCCATGTTGTTCTCATGTTTTGGTCATGGGAGGAGATTATTAAGTGGAAAGAGGAAAAGTTCAAAGCTGTGCTCTTCTTCTTAAGCCCATCAGCCCTACTGGGGCATCGGCTGCCAAGAGAAGTTCGCCAGAATCCTCTGTCCAGGGCCAGTCTTTCAAGTTGTCTTTCAAGTTGTCACCAGGTATAGCCCACCTTCTAAGATCCTTCCTCTCCCATGGATGAGGTTTTTGAAGCTTCCGTTGGTGTTTCTAAAACGGATTTTATAGGAAGGGGTTGCTCGCCTCTGCCCAACCCTCCTCCTTTCGCAACCAGGCTGAGACCCTCTGTGGTGGAATTAAAGGTGTGCTCGCTTTAAGACATGCAATGTCATGGCTGACCCCTGAGAATCTCTGCAGAAGCATTTGGGATGGTTTTGAGAATTTCAGTACATCTAGGTGCCCTGCAAAGACATCAGAAAGAGCACATCCCATCATGAACTACCTACCAGTTCACCCCATTAGTTACTATCTGCCCCATCTCTGCAAGAGCCAACAGCTCCTACATCAGCTTCCTCGGGAACGGAAATAAGTTATCCTCAATTCCAAAGAAGGAGACATCATTGCATGAAACGTACTCGGGGAGGTCCAGTATGGGGCAGATAAGGAGCAAGGTTATATCATATCAACATATCTGAGAAGGCTTGAAATTTAAGAATAAAAGAAAATTGAGCTTATTTAATTTTGTAATTTTAACCTTGATTTTATGTAGAATAAAGATAAGGTTAGTATACTATGGGTTTTTTAACTGACAACTGAGAACCCTGTGAGTTCAACTGCAACCACAAGTTCCTTAAGAACTTTCTGCAACATCAATTTTCAGTGGCCATTCTGTTTGATAACCATAATTATAGTTTGTAGTTTATTAGAAATTAAGGGAGCTAGGGCTTTACTCTCTGGAGAGAAGGAGGATGAGAGGAGACATGATAGAGGTATACAAGATATTAAGAGGGATAGATGGAGTGGACAGCCAGCACCTCTTCCCAAGGGCACCACTGCTCAGTACAAGAGGAGATGGCTTTAAGGTAAGGGGAGGGAAGTTCAAGGGGGATATTAGAGGAAGGTTTTTCACTCAGAGAGTAGTTGGTGTGTGGAATGAACTGCCTGAGTCAGTGGTGGAGGCAGATACACCAATGAAATTTAAGAGACAGGTATATGGAGGAATTTAAGGTGGAGGATTATATGGGGGGCAGGGTTTAAGAGTCGGCACAACATTGTGGGCCAAAGGGCCCGTATTGTGCTGTATTGTTCTATGTTCTATTAGCCATCTAATAATGAGCATCATCCCTGCTCAGTGATTCTAAAACCTTAGGTATATTGCAGTGAATAGAAGGGACTGATTGCAATGATTTCTCAATAATCATCGACTTAGATTTATTCACCACTACTCTGAATTGACTCTGTGAACTACAGACTCACTTTCAAGGATTAGTTCCACTCATTTTCACTCATTAGTATTATTTTTATTTGCCAAGTTTTTCAGTCTTTGCCTATTTATGTATAGCTTTTCATAAAATTCCATTGCATTTTTTCTGTAAACATTTGCAACAAAGTTAATCTCAAGGTGGTATATGGTAACATATAGATATGTACTTTGATAATAAATTTATTTGAACTTCAAACTTAATTGCGTTATCACACAGATAACAAAGATTCAGAGTACATTTAATATCAAAGTATGTAAGCAGTATACAACCCTGAGATTTGTCTTCCCACAGACAGCCACGAAACAAAGAAGAATCATGGAACCCATTCAAAGAAAAAAACCATCAACAACCTCCCCCCCCCCCGCTACATGCGCAAAAAAAATCGCGCAAACAGCAACAAAAAATGCGCAAATGCACAGAATATAAAACCACAGAATCAAAAGGCATATAGATAGACACTTTATTGATCGCAAAGGAAATAACAGCGTCACAGTAACGTTCCAAGTGCACAGATATAAATATTAGAAGTAGAAAGAATCAAAAAAAAATTACCACAAACAGTCTAATTCAGTTCAGCTCAGTGTTCGTTATTTGCAGGCCACCCCAATTCAAAATAGTCAAAACTAGTAACAAAAATAGGAGCAAACAGAAAAATTTGAAACCCATCATATGTGAATTAGAGTCTGATCCACAAACCATGTCGATTAAACCTTGCTCCATCCTCTGACAGCATCGAGGGAGAGAGATCACTCAACGCAAGGACCTTCCCTTGGCAGCAGTGAGCGACAGGGAGGTAGAGACCATCACACACAGACAACTCCCCCCGGCAACAGCAAGCGAGAGGCTGGTAGATGGCACTAAACACTCGTGCGCCCACCACACCTGCCTCAATGATTTCAATCTTCCTCGGCACTTTAATCAGTGAGATCAGTGAGAAATGGAGTCGATCATGGTCTGGCACCCCATCTCCAGGCTTCCTGGCCATCTTCTTCTGGATATATAAAGGATGTCAGATTGTAGTCACTTCCTTAACTCGCAGTTCCTATATTCTGAACCATGAGTAATTTTTGGGTTGTGGGTTTTTTTTTGAAACCAGTAAAAGCCAATTTATGGAAGGCTTCTGTTTCATTTCTTTCTTTTCTTTTTTTTCTTTTTCAATCTTTTTATTGATTTTCATATATACACAAAAAAAATAACATAGTAATAAGTAAGTTGTGAATACAATAGACTTGAAATCACATTGATAATAAGATAACAATATCCTACTAAACATCAACAGAACATTTCATTACAGTAACCATGTATAAATTGACTTTTCTTTCAGGTCAGTATTTGTCAGAAGTGGATGCTGGAAGCCCAGCCGAGAAGTGTGGGATGCAGGAAGGAGACCGTTTGCTAAGTGTTAATGGAGAGAATATTGAAGGGCTAGAACACAGTGCTGTAGTGAAGAAAGTCAGACAGGGTGGAAATCAGGCTACCTTTGTTGTCATCAGCTCTGAAGGAGACAAGTACTTCACATCTGTGAGTCTTTCCTGTTTTATTATGTAAAGATTTTCATTCTCAGAAGGGTAACACTATAATTTGTTTTATCCTCCTGTGTAGAAAAAGAACACGTTGAACCATGATAGAATAAGTACTTCTCCTCTTGGCAGATGGGAAAGACCAACCAAGTTGAGGTTTATTCTGATAACATTTTCAGCCCAGCCATGGATGTCCACAATACCTTCTAAAATGGTTTCCTTTAGAATACAGAAACATTAAAAAAGATCTTTCCACCTGCAGACAAGTAGAAAACTAGGACAGATGAGTTAAAGGGAAATATCTGTAACCAGAGACTAGTTAAAATGTGCAACTTGCTTCCAAGAAATGTAATTGAAGCAAATCATGTAAAGGCATCCCAGGGAGAAGTATTGCATGAAGTGCAGCTCCAAGGATGTGAAAATGGATCTCTTCTTGAATGTTAGAATTGATACACAGAGAAACTTTTATTGAACTTCAAAAATTCTGTTCTCCACAAGAGGAAAAGGAAAGACCAACAGCAACTAGTTCATCAACATGCTCAATATAATGATGGTGGAACATTGTGTAAATGTATATTTCTTCTCCCTTTCTCCCACATCCCAAGTTTCACTGTTCCTATTCCTGCCAGCATCTCCTCTTCCCTCCCTCTCCCTCTCACCCAAACATCCCTTCTTTTTCTCATCCACTGAACTCTTTCATGCTTGCAATTTCCCAGACCCCCACTCGTCCTCTCCCTGCAGAAGCTGCATAGCAACCTCACAGTCAGGTTGGACTTGATTCAGGAACTTTATACCAAAGAATAAGTTTCTGTGCCTTGTCCATGTTCCTACCCAACCACTCTCCTTTGATTCCTCTGTTCATCTTCCCTTTGAATACATTTAACATCCAAGCATCCACGGCCCTTTGTAGAAAACTCCAAATTCCTTGAAGCAGTGACTAAAGAAATGAAATATTTGGCTTTCAGATAGCCCCTTTCACCACCTCAGAATGTCTGAAATACTTTACAATCTATGACATAGTGTCACTTGTCCTGAAGAATGCATTGCAACAAAAGTGCACAGCAAGCTCCCACAAATAGCACACGATGGAGACCAGATAGCCTGTCTTGTGATGGTGGTCAAAGGACAAAAATCGGTCAGGGAAATGTAGACCTTTTTTTCAAAATAATTCTACCCACCTGAGAGACCAGACAACTCTTTGTCTGGCTCAGTTGAAAGCTGTTGCCTGGCACTGCAGCTTTTCCACAGTACTCCAGTGAGATTTTAAAACTAGATTATGTGCTTGAATCACCTTCATATTCAGAGGTGAGAGTGCCATCCCTGAGCTTTAGCAGAAACCTTCACAAATATATATACCCCATTATTATCTTTAATTTTATTTAGAGATACAGCGTGCAACAGGTTCTTCTGGCCCAGGAAGCTGCACCACCCAGCAACCACCTAGTCTAATCACAGGACAATTTACAATGAGTAATTAATCTACTAACCAGTACATCTTTGGACTGTGGGAGAAAATGGCTTTTCCTTTGACATTTTTAATAATTGAACTCCGAACTAAAATACCCTGAGCTGTAATAGCATTGCACTAACTACAACACTACTGTAGCACCCGAGTTGGCAATTTGAGATTAAATTTTTTTTATGCTTTTCAAAGAGCGCACGACTCACAATAGCAAATGTCAAGAGCATTATTGAAGTGAGCATGCCATTTCAATTCTTTGTCCCATTCCCACATCTGCCTTTGTCCTTTTCCAATAACATGGTGAGTTCAAATGCAAATTAGAAAAACAACACCTGATATTTCAGCTGGGTAGTTAGTCTACAACCCAATATTAGGAACATTGAATTTTCAAATTTCAGTAACCTGCATACCTTGTATTCTTGTCTCTCTCCACTCAGGCTCTTTTCCTGATGGCACCCCTAGTGCTACCTCTGTTACCCATTTTCAGTCCCTTCCTTTACTTGGCTCCATCTGCCTGTCACTCACATACTTAACATACAGGTTCTTTTAAGCCCTCCCCAATGGTTATATCTGCCAATCATCCTTCCATTAACGGGATCCACTTAACAATCTCCTTACATTAGGTTACAGCATCTGCAGACTCTTGTGTGTTCATTTATCACCTTCCATCTCAGTCACTACCCCCATCATCTCCTCACCCTATTTGGCTCCATTTGCCCTTAATTTTTCTCTCCTTATCTGTTTCTGCTTATCACCTTCTGTTGTCTCCCAACATAGTCCATCCCCTTTCCCCACCTGACTCCACTTGTTCATCATCTCCCTCCTCACCTGGTTTTGCCTATAACCTGCAAACTCCTGCTCACCCCTCCCTCTCACCTCTTTATACTGGCTATCTCCCCTCTTGCTCTCAGTCCTGCCACTGGGTCTTGACCTAAAACATCAACCATCCCTCTGCTACCTGACCTGCTGAGTTCCTCCAGCAGTTTGTTTTCTTGATGAATAATTAAGTTGCATCTTTGTCCTATGCAGCTGGGTTTGTCTCCTTTGATTTGCGATGATGAAGAACAAGTGAACCCGAAGCAGACAACAGAAGATCAAAGCAAGGAACATCTACCACTTCAGCGAGCGAGTCCTTCTCCATCCCAGGTGGCAGGAGAAAGAGAGTCTGTTCCCAAACCAAGGCTTTGCCATTTGGTGAAAGGTTCCAAAGGATATGGCTTTCAACTCTACAGTATCACTGATGAACCAGGAGCATACATCCAACAGGTTGGTTCAGAGGACTGAGAAATCATAACTTTACTGGTAAAAATCATCTGAGAGTCTTGAGTTTATAAAGGCACAATTGTAGGAACAATTGTTATTTATTCTGAAGCATTCTGTTTCACACACTTTTTTAAAAATATGGGAAAAACTAGCATTTGTTGCACTACCCCGATTGGCCCGATGGAGGTGAGCCTTTTCTAGGACTGCTGTGGTCTCTATCGTGAAAGGGCTTTCACAGCATTGTTATATGGAAATGCCAAGGATTTTTACCTCAGAATGAAGGAGATACTAGCATAATTTCTAAAACATGCTGTATATATCCTAACTCTCACAAAGTGTTGTTTACCCATTACCTTGATCTTTCCTGTCTCCTATTGGCTCCAGTTCCACCTACACCTAGATTGCAAAAGCTCTAGATTGCTCTTTTCCATTACCTCTATTTCTCCATCCAACTTCTCTGATTCTACCTCTGACTAAAATTTTGGTTGCTTGTCTTAAAATCTGGTTATATGAGACTGTCAAATATTTCTCCAACAGATATTCCCTTTGTTCCACTTAATGATCTCTCCACCTTCTCTGCTTTCTAAACTTTCCGACTTTCTCAGGTCTCAGTTTCAACCTGAAACCTTAACTGTTTTTCCTTCAATAGATGCTGCCTGATCCGATGAGTTTTTTTTAGCAGTGTAAGTATTTCAGATTTCCAGCATTTGCAGTTTTTTCTTTGACTTTTTTAAAAATAATGTTCCAGTGGTGGGCTATATATATAAGGCAGCTTGTAAAGACAGGTTCTTGCTGTGTTGAATTTCCAATGTAAAAATCATTTTAGGTTATACCTGACGAAGTGGGATACAAAGCAGGAATCAGGACTGGTGATATAGTGATTGAGGTAAATGGAAAGAATATAGAGAAAGTCGATTACGAGGATGTTCTTCTGAGAATAAAAGAAAATGAGGACCAAGTGACTCTTCTCGTCATGAATAAAGATGAATATTGGCACTGCAAGGATAACAACATAGCAATTAGCAAAGAGCCAGACAGTGAAGACAATGAAATGAAAACAACCAGGAATCCAGATAAAGGTATTTTCTCCAGCTTTGACACCAAGAATACAAGCCGAAGAAATAGCAGTGGTCATCCTGTTAATAAGGTAACTCCAGCAAGATCATTTATATCAAATAATCTGTTTCAGTGGGTAATCAGAATATTTATTTGGTTATTTAGAGATACAGTGTGGAATAGGCCCTTCCAGCCCTTTGAGCAGCGCCGCCAGTAATTCCCTATTTAACACTAACCTAATCATGGGACAATTTACAATGACCAATTAACCTACTGACCGGTACACCTTTGGACTGTGGGAGGAAACTGGAGCATCCAGAGGAAAGCCAAGCATTCCACAGAGAGGGTGTACAAACTCCTTACAGCGGACACCAGGATTCAACTCTGAACTCCAACATCCCAAGCTGTAATAGCATTGCACTAACTGTGACACTACGATGGCACCACAATTGATTTTGGAACTTTCCTACTCATTCTCAAAATAGTACTGTTGGATATTTTATGCCCACAAGAAGGGGAAGGAGATAACTTTGTTTACTGCAAAATCCACCCAAGAGTATAGCAGTTTCATTACTTGAGAAGGGATAATTAGTCTCAGTATTAAGTGAAGAATCAACTGTTTCATTTTATCAAGAAATTAAGGCAATGACCCAAGAGAGTTGTCGTGCAGATTCACCAAAATTACTCAAGGGTTTAGAAAGAATTCATCAGGGTAATTAGGGAGAAATAGTTTTCTGTGGGAATTCCGAATCAGAATCAGGTTTATTATCACTGTCATATGTCATGAAATTTATTGTTTGTGGCAACAGTACAGTGCAAGACATAAAAATTATTATAAATCGCAATAAATAAATAAATAAATCATGCACGAGGAATAGGGCAGTAGTGTTCATGAGTTCATGGACTGCTCAGAAATCTGATGGCAGAGAGGAAGAATGTTGAGTGTGGGTCATATCAAAATAAAAGCCAGATGACTGAAAGGAAATCACAAATGAAGGGAAATGGTGATAGGAATCTGTATTCTTTTCCCCACAAAGTAAAATATGATGGGTTGTAAACCTTACAAAATGGACATTAATACCACAGCATCTGAGTCTCTTTGGTTCTGTTGCTTATTAAGAAGTGGATGAGTCTCAATACACATTCTGACTTACAACAGATTAAAAAGTATTGCATCGAAACGCACGCTTTTAATCACTTCCCTAATCAATAAGGTATATCTTCTGTACCATTTTCCTCATGTGTGCAATAAATTCCACTCAACATCCCTCTTTGCACTTCTCTGAATATTAAATGCACCTGAATAGCTTTGTTTGAATTATCTCATTTGTCATTATACATAAGTTTGTGTGATTGTAGGTTTCATTTTTAGACCATAAGACCATAAAATACAAGCACAGAGTTAGTCAATTCAGCCTACTAAGTCTGTTCTGCCATTTCATCATGACTAATTTTTTAAACCCCATTCTCCAATTGTCTCCCCATACTCCTTTAGCCCTTACCAGTCAAGAAACTATCAGTCCTGAAGAAGGGTCTTGGCCTGAAACATCAACCATTTATTCATTTCCATAGACCTGCTAAGTTCTTCCAACATTTTGTGTGTGTTATCTATCAAACTCTGCCTTAGATATACCCAATGACTTGGTCTCCACAGCATTCTGTGACAAAGAATCCACACATACCCTATCTTCTGTCTGAGAAAATTCTTCCATCTCAGTTTTAAAGGGATGTCCTTCTGTTCTGAGGCTGTGTCCTCAGATCCTAGACCAGGCATGGGCAAGCCCGTTAAGCGGCCCGTTAAGCTTTTTAATCCAGCCTGCAGAACTTATTATATTAATAAACCTTGTTAATGTTTTTTCCCCGCAATTCTGGCGTTTTCCCAATAGATGACGCACTCTATATACATTTGTGGTGACCCATTTCCTGGCACATCCGAACCGGCTCACAATTAGCCAGCATTCCGGCTAAGGGGGATAGCCTGCGGGGATTTGCGAGCACAGAGCTTTGGAGCCTCTGCGCCACGGGGGGCAGGTTGAGGGAGGCTTAAAAGTGAGGCTGGGGATTTCGAATAAAGTTTTTTTCTTCGACTGCAGTTAACGACTCTGTGTCGTAATTTTAGCGCTGCATGTAGCACACCGCTACACATTGACCTTTGTTGAGGTGCAGCGTATTACTCCACATTTGCGCTTTACTCTTTGTTCAGCTCGACCTATTTGTGTGAACAGGCGTTCAGCGTCATGACCATCAACAAAGCCAGCCACAGATCCAAGTTAACTGACCAACACCTCAGATCCATCCTGAGAATTGCCACAACAAAACTAAATCCAGACTTTGATGTGCTGGCTAAAAAGGGAGACCAACAACACTGTTCCCACTGAAATTAAAAATAAGTTTCTTCATTGTGTTATGTAAAAAATGCATTTGAAAATATTTTTTTCAATAAGCCTTACATGTTACATGTCATTTCTGTTAAGTGATGGACATGAGTAGTGCGCAGGTGCACGTACGTTCTCAAAATAAAAAATGCGCTCCAGATCAAATAACGCACTCCGCATACTGGCGCGCTGCACTGTTCTGTATTTGTGCTGGTCGTTGTTGAGCTTTGGCACAGGGGACAATTGAATAAGAAGGAGCAGGACAAGTAGACCTGCATCTCCTACTGTTTTTGAAATAAAGACAGTCAGGAGGAGAGTGATGATGATAATATCTTGAAGGATAACAGAATTTTCAGTGCTTTAAAATAATAACTGTTACTATTAAAAAAAGCTGTATTTTATTCATTTAATTTTCAGTGTTTTAAAAGTCATTTCAATAAATAGGTAAATACCATGGGACTTCAAAGACAGATATTTTGTTGTAATGCATTTGTTCATTTTCAATTGAAATTAAAGTGCATGGTTTCTACATATCCCATGATATTTTATTTTCTCTTATGAGGTGTATTACCAAAACACTCCGTCCATCTGCTCCTGGTCCGGCCCCCCTGTCAAATTTTAGAACCCTTTGTGGCCCACAAGTCAAAAAGTTTGCCCACCCCTGTCCTAGACTCTCCCACTAATGGAAACACCTTCTCCACATCCTCCTTATCCAGGTCTTTCAGTGATCTGATAAGTTTCAATGAGATACTCTCCTCATCCTTTTGAATAATCAAGTGCAGAGCCAAAGACACCAAATGCTCTTATACATTAAGCCTTTCATTTCTGGGATCATTCTTCAGAACTTCCTCAGTACCCTCTCTAGGGCATATCTTTACCTAGATTCGGGGCCTAAAAGTGCTCACAATATTCCAAATGCACTCTGACCAATGCCTTATGATGCCTCTGCAGTGTATTTCTGCCTTTGTGTTCTAGTAATCTCGAAATGAATGCGAAGAGTTTTTGCCAGAGACTTTAGCCCAACCATATATTCACCAACCATTTCCTCTGGTCCCTTAGTGCCTCTGCCAAATGTAACTCTCAAAAATCTCTCAATCTCTCTTAAAATGTCTTTTTAAGTTTTTTTACAATGTCTTCATAAGAGACCTTTTTTTGTGGTTTGTGGTGCTAACAAACTCACCAGGACCATATTTATCTCTCTATCCATTACCAGCAACAATATTGCCTTTCCTTTTTTAACATATGCCTTGTTGTTCTGTTCTGCACCATTGACAATATAATTTATGCTCAAATATTTATGCACTTGTTCCATTCAGGTAATTGGTTATTTCTTGTCCACAGGACTGTCACATGCACTACCTGCTATTATCCCTGCTAACTTGTTCACTATTCACTTTACATTTGATTATAGCTCTGTTATTCCCTCCAGCTGCTACAATCCATCCTTATTGCCAGTGTAGTAACATTAGGCTCTTAGATGCTGCACCCTAATAAGGCAAGTAAGAGGTGGAAACAAAGCATTTTTCTTTGAAGGCTTTTACTCCCAAATGAAGGCAATGGATTGGAAGTTATTTTACTGTTTCTTTTGGCAAGATAAGTTAGAGTTGTAAGTAATCCAATGAGCCTTGTTTTTAATGCATATAAACTTAAGAAGTAGAAATAGGTGTTGGCTTTGTAGATCACTGAGACAGCTCTCCTACTCAATTAGATTGTGACTGGAATTCTTCATCAACTCCACTTTCTATCACTGCACCTGCATCTCGTAATTTTTTCAGCACTCAAAAATTTATCACCTACCCTTAACCATGACTTTAGGACTGACTCCCTCTGGTGCAGAAAATGGCAAAACTTTATAACTGCCAGTTCTGAATTTCACCTCAACAGCCAATCTGGTATCCTAAGAGAAACAATAGTTACCCTGTCCAAACCTTTATGGATGTTACTCCTTCCCCCTCACCTGGTCTCACCTATCACCTGCCAGCTTCTTCTCCTTCTCCTCCCCTCACCTTGATAAGAACAGCCTATGAGACAACAAGGACAGTTTGTGATTTACAGTTGAAATCAGAAGTTTACATACACTTAGGTTGAAGTCATTAAAACTCATTGTTTAACCACTCCACAGATCTCATTTTAGCAAACTATATTTTTGGCAAGACGTTGAGGACATCTACTTTGTGCATGACATGAGTAATTTTTCCAACAATTGTTTACAGATTATTTCACTTTTAATTGACTTTATCATAATTCCAGTGGGTCAGAAGTTTACAAACAAAATCAAAAAAAATCAGCCAAGACCTCAGGAAAAAAATTGTGGAACTCCACAAGTCTGGTTCATCCTTGGGAGCAATTTCCAAACGCCTGAAGGTACCATGTTCATCTGTACAAACAATAATACGCAAGTATAAACCCCATGGGACCAGGCAGCCGTCATACCGCTCAGGAAGGAGACGCATTCTGTCTCCTAGAGATGAACGTACTTTGGTGTGAAAAGTGCAAATCAATCCCAGAACAATAGTAAAGGACCTTGTGAAGATGCTGAAGGAAACAGGTAGACAAGTATCTATATCCACAGTAAAACAAGTCCAATATTGACATAACCTGAAAGGCTGCTCAGCAAGGAAGAAGCCACTGCTCCAAAACCACCATGAAAAAGCAAGACTACCCTTTGCAAGTGCACTTGAGGATAAAGATCTTACTTTTTAGAGAAATGTCCTCTGGGCTGATGAAACAAAAATAGAATTGTTTGGCCATAATGACCATTGTTATGTTTGGAGGAAAAAGGGTGAGGCTTGCAAGCCAAAGAACACCATCCCAACCGTGAAGCATGGGGGTGGCAGCATCATGTTGTGGGGGTGCTTTGCTGCAGGAGGGACTGGTGCACTTC
Organism: Hypanus sabinus; assembly: GCF_030144855.1. Lineage (NCBI taxonomy): Eukaryota > Metazoa > Chordata > Chondrichthyes > Myliobatiformes > Dasyatidae > Hypanus > Hypanus sabinus. Next base: position 8,101,370 of record NC_082739.1, on the reverse strand, counting down.
ACAAAATAGATGGCATAATGAGGAAGGAAAATTATGTGGATATATTGAAGCAACATCTCAAGATATCAGCCAGGAATTTAAAGCTCAGTCGCAAATGGGTCTTCCAAATGAACAATGAACCCAAGCATACCTCCAAGGTTGTGGCAAAATTGCTTAAGGACAACAAGGTCAAGGTATTGGAGTGGCCATCACAAAGCCCTGACCTCAATCCGATCGAATATTTGTGGGCAGACCTGAAGATGCATGTGCGAGCAAGGAGGCCTACAAACCTGACTCAGTTACACCAGTTCTGTCTGGAGGAATGGAACAAAATTCCAGCAACTTATTGTGAGAAGCTTGTGGAAAGCTACCCAAAACGTTTGACCCAAGTTAAACAATTTAAAGGCAATGCTACCAAATACTAACAAAGTGTATGTAAAATTCTAACCTACTGGGAATGTGATGAAAGAAATAAAAGCTGAAATAAATCATTCTCTCTGCTATTATTCTGACATTTCACGTTCTTAAAATAAAGAGGTGATCCTAACTGACCTAAGACAGGGAATGTTTTCTAGGATTAAATGTCAGGAATTGTGAAAAACTGAGTTTAAATGTATTTGGCTAATGTGTATGTAAACTTCTCACTTCAACTGTACTGACACTGTATGCTATCCCAGGCTTACAGACAAAGAAACTACAAAAAAGCAACCAGCTCTGCTAAAAATTACTGAAAATCCACTAAACAACTACAAACAGGTGATTATATAAGCATATAAGCAAGCATAAAAAAGCAAAGCTACGAGAAAAATTACAAATTAGACCCTAATCTAAAATAAGGCATGAATAGAAAATCTGAAAGGGAGCAACGTACAGAAAGCTGGAGGAAGCAGAATCAGAAACAGGTTTTTATTATCATTGACATATGATGTGAAATTAGTTGCTTTGCAGCAACAGCACAATGTAATACATAAAACAAGTATTATAAGTTACAATAGAAAATATAAAAAACCAATTAAGTAATGCAGTGCAAAAGGAGAGCAGAATAGTGAGGTAGTGTTCACATGTTCATGGACCATTCAGAAATGTGATGGCTGATGCACCATCAATAACTCACACTGAGACGTAGGCGAGATATCGGCTTTTATTGACTGGAAGAAGGAACCAGGAGTGAGTGTCTATCATACAAGGTCTTGGAGACTGAGGCCGAGCTTCAGGCCGCAGGTCTCCTTTATACAGGGGCCTGTGGGAGGAGCCACAGGAGCAGTCAGCAGGGGCGTGTCCCGACAGGCACATAGTTCACCACAATGGCAAAGGCAAAGAAGCAAGCAGCATCTACGGAGGGAAATAGACAGTTGACTTTTTGGGTCGATTGGCACTTACGAAAGGGGCGGGAGTGAAGATCTTCAGAAACTGGAAGGCGATAAATAAGCTGGAAGTGACAAAGCACTGAAGATGATGGAATTTGACAGGAGAGGAAGGTGGGCCATTGAATAAAGGAAGGGAGATGGGAAGGGTAAAAGTGGGGGAAGGTGAACCAGTGGATGGAGAGTGTTCTGAAAGAGAGTTCATGAAAAACTCCTTTAGCCAAATAGTGGCAAGAATGGGAAGCTCACTTCCAAAGGTAAACGGCAGACATGTTTTTAAGAAGAAGCAACAACAACATGTAATTGGGGGAAAAGCAAGGAAAAAATAACATATTACTCAGGAGAGGAGAGCCTGGTGAAATATTGGCACTTTGTGAATAACATACGGTGGTTGTCCGTCATGTCTGGCGATGACAGGAAACCTGTGCAGAAGAGTTTTTAAAGTGGAAATGCCATTGCACTGGGGCAGTTCCCCTCTCTCAACTTCAGAAGTCTGGGCCCAGTGGTACAAACAAGCAACACAAACTGGGGTCTTTCTTGTTTGCAGTGAATGACCATGACACCTTCTCTGCCTTGTCATGCTCTTCGCTCTCCACAGAGCGTAGCAGTACTGCCTTCCTGGCCGTTGCATCTTACGTAGATCTAATCTGCCCAGACCTCCAGAGCTGACTTTGCATGCTGGGACAGGAATGTCCCTATCTCACTGGGGTATGAAGCTCTGGCTACCTTCAACTGTTTTAGACTGCCTGTCAAAGCGGTGTACCGGGGTGTGGCCACTGTTGCATGCAAACAGCTACTTGGAGCCACAGGTGAGAGCTCAGTATCCAGTGGGGACCAAAGGTGAGTGAGCTGCCCCAGAATGGACATGACAAGCTCCTTCACCAGATGTGCTCCCCTCCCTAGATGCTCCATACACAGAAAAATGGGAAAATACTTTTACACTGTACACTATACTTCAATTTTATCCCTTGTCAAACTGCTTGCAAAATTAATTTTTCTTTATTCTTGTTCCAAAACAGGGTTCCAGACCACAAGACAATAAATAATTTTGGTGAAGTTTTGTGATTTAATAAAGTACTCCAAGCAGCTATTTCCTTGTCTTTCCTGTTCGAAACAACATGTGCAAAGAAATGCACTGCACTTTATCAATCCTTTGGAGTACTTAGATGGGGAGAGTACTGGATGATGCTTTACAGGTGAAGGAAAGAAAGCACTTCTCATCTAAATTTCAAATGCTTCCTTTTATTAAAAGGACATTTAATTGTCATGCTTCAAATATTAAACAATCTTAAAACAGGGATTATCCAATCAGAGAAAACTGTCAGTGTTTCTTAATGTTTGTGCACTTGAATATTAAGTTTGTCAGGCAGGTAGGTGCTCCTTGCTATCAGGAGTGAAGAGATGTTATTCTATTTCTGCTGACACATTTCTTACAGTTTGTTGGTATTTCTGATAACAGTCACATCAGCAATAAGTAAGTAAAGAAATGTGTATCTTGAGCCAATGTAATGGTATATGAAAGCTCATTTTAGTATCAGATAATCCATAAACAAGTATCTTGTATTTCAAGTATATATATCAACTTTGTTACACATCATAACATTGTGCTGCCCAGTATTTGACTAACTAGTGTCAAGCTGATGGAGAGGGCAGTGATAAATCATTGGACTATTGTTGTTTTTATTGTTAGCGAGGCTTAGAAGTCAGAAAAAAAGCCATTTTACTCATTGCATTAGTTCTTTTCAAGAACAATCCACAGCTGGCCTTACTGTGCGGAACTTTATTCATCTCGCCAATTTGCCCTTCAACAAAATAACAATGACAGATCATTCCCATGTGAACGTAACATACTGGAATAGGATTTTAAGAGGCACTGAATAACCGCCAAGCCTCACACAAGATAGCACCCTTGTTCACTCCAAAATCACTAAAAAATTAATTACAGGACAATTGATTCTGAAGATATCACCTTGAGAACTATTGTTATTTTAAAAAAGTAATATTTCAATAAAGTTTTAAAGTTTTGAAAATCATCTTGGACTGAGTTCTTTTTACTGACTCATTTACATTAGGTCTATTTATTTTTGAAAGCTTTCATAGTTTAGTGCCACAAACTCAAAATGCTGGTGGAACTCAGCAGGTCAGGCAGCATCTATGGAGGGGAATAAACTGTTGATGTTTCAGGATGAGACCCTTCATCAGGACTGGAAAGGAATCCAGTACCGCCATCAGCAGCACCATCAGGAATGCTATGTTTGTCCATTCAAAGTATCTCCTCACATTGGTGTTTACAGATTTTTGGACCACCCTTCCTAATGCTTGTTTGAAATGGCATTTTTGGTTGTCACAAAGAGCTCACTCCACAGATCTCTGTTGAATAGTTAAAAGGCTGTCATTTGATTAAGGAAATAAAGAGTAAAGGACCTGCTGAACAGTAGTGTCTTTCACAATCTTAGTTTTGCATTTACTTTTAAACTAAGAAAAAAATCAGATGTTGGAAACCTAAAGTAATTTAAAAAACAGGAAATACTCTGCTGGCTAGGTGACACCTGTGGGAAGAGAAATAGCTAACATTTCAGATTGAATTGGGAAGGAGAGGAAAGAAGCATATTAAGATACAGAGAGGGTGAAGGAGGGCTATGTCTCTGATAGAGTAATGATGTGATAAGTTGTAAACAAGGTTATCTGGTCAATGAATGAATGTGAGCAGTTAGAAACCTACAGCACAATACAGGCCCTTTGGCCCACAAAGTCGTGCTGAACATGTCCTTACCTTAAAAATTACCTCGGGTTACCCATAGCCCTATTTTTCCAAGCTCTATGCATCTATCCAGGAGTCTCTTAAAAGACCCTATCATATCCACATCCACCACCTTCGCCAGCAGTGCATTCCATGCACTCACCACTCTCTGCGTAAAAAAAACTTACCGCTGACATCTTCTCTGTACCTACTTCCAAGCACCTTAAAACTGTGCCCTCTCATGCTAGACATTTCAGCCCTGGGAGGAGAGAAGAAAGTGAGAACATAGACAAAAAAAAACTAGAAAGGAATGTTAGAGTTGCAAAACGTGGAGCAGGAAAACATGATCAGCAAGAGAGAAAACAAGAAAATAGGTGAAAAAAAAGCCTAATCTGTTAATCATGTCGTTTTGCTCTATATTTCACAATTTCTACATTGTTTTGTTATGTACTCGTTCTCTAATTATTTTGATTCATTCATTAGCCAGTTGACCTTGCTTGCAGCTTTTCACCATAGTCATCCCAATTTTGCTCCATCAGACACCTTTCCCTCTCCCACCTTCCCTGTAGCTTAACAAGCTTTTCCCTCTTTTCTATTTCTGAAATATACCCAATGACTTGGCCTCCACAGCCATCTGTGACAATTCCACAGATTCATCACCTTCCAGCTAAAGAAATTCCTCCTCATCTCTGTTCTAAGGCTGTGCCCTCTGGTCCTAGACTCACCCACTGTAGGGTATTCAGAGTCACACACAGGTGTGCTCCATTTAGAAAATCCAGCCTACCATCCCAGTTATGTGGATCCCAGATCAGCCTCAACAGCCACCTGAGAACCCACCAATAAACAAGCACTTAGGAGAACATCATACTTGACCAGAGCGATTGCACTACTGACAGTGTAAGACACTGAGCATGCTGGTTGATGCTGCATGCCGCCATACTGCAGTCAAGCATGAAAAACAGGCACACAGCCAGAAACAATTCAGAGTAATCCCAAATTCACTAGCCTATTGCTGGTCTTTTTGCTGAGATGTATTGATGCTTCAAATAAATTATAATGAGATCCAACACTTCCATGACTTTGCTTTTCCGTTTTAATGATTATTCATGCCTTCAACTCCAACCTATTATGCAACTTAAGCTTGCTTTGTTCTATACTTTACAGTTGTGTCTTCACTTGTTGATACCCTTAGTTTCAGATAGTGCTCTCTAAAACACTTTAGCTCTCTTTTACAAAGCACTATGACTAAGAATTAATCATGGCTTTGCATCTTTATGTGCTTCTCTAATTGCTTGGAAATTGTTTTTCAGCCTCATTTCATTCCTCTTTGATTAGTTGCAGCTACAGAACTAGAAATGGCTTCCCGTTCTATTCCCACACTATTCCTAGAGACTTTTCTTTTGCCCCTTCCTGTTTTTATTCACATGCTATCTTTTGCCAATACTCTTCTTAGGCAGACCTTTAGGACTGAAATTAATTTGGTTTCACAATTCTACACTTGCAGAAAGTTATGACATGTTCACTAATTCTGCATGGAGAGACATTGAGACGCAGGCCAGCTATAGGGAAGCCAGGTCCATGCAAATACTGTGCCTCCAAAAGAAAGTGCATCCGCGACTTCCCATACATCCGCTTTGATTTTCTACCGTCAAGCAGGAGACTCTGATGCATAAAAACAAGAACGGTCAGGATGAGAAACAGTTTCTTCCCTCAGGCCTGCTGCATCGCATTCGAAGTGTCACCGGTTAATCTGTTCTGTACTTTACAATATTTAGTTCATGCACACTTTTCTTTGCTTATTTTGTGCGTAATTCATCTGTAGATTTGATCCTTACTTTCAGAAGTCAATGTGTGTTATGTGTGAACAGTACAGGCCTTTCAGTCCACAATACTGTGTCAACCTTTTTACCTATAAATCTAATTCTTCCCTCCCACATAGCCCTCCATTTTACTTTCATCCATGTGCCTATCTAAGATTCTCCTAAATGTCTCTATTGTATCTGCCTCTCCCACCACCCCAGGCAGTGCGTTCCTTGGACTGTTTTTAGCACTACCTTTGACTCCCTCCCCTATACTTTCCTCCAATCACCTTAAAATTGTGCTCTTTCATATTAGCTATTGCCACCCTGGTAAAAAGACTCTGGTTTATATTAATGTTGTGTATTTATTGTATACGGGAGTGACAGATTGGCAAAGTGGACCAAGATGACTCGGCATGGATTTTGATAGTCATGGATTGATGATCATGCACGTGTAACTGTTTTTATGTGCTAACTCTCTCACAGATACAAAACTTTCAAGGATAGCATCCAAGAACAATAAAAGGAAGTTTCTCCAACAAATTCCCTTTGGCATTTCCTTGTGGTCAGGGATAATGTGCTTCCATGTTTATTCTGTGGACCCTGAGATGACTCATTAGGCCAATACATACCAGCGCACTGTCCACAGGTAGGGCAGAAGATTGGCAAATGGCTAATGTGGGAACTGGTGAACTTCTCCTGGGCTTCTGTCTGCTCCTAATGAAGAATCTTGAGGTTCTCAGAACCATCTTGAACACCTCTTCTCCTTAGAAGATCTCAGACCAGAACTATCCATACTGATGTGAATGTTAGTTTTTGCAAGGAGGCCTTAAGAACTTTCTTGAATATTCACCTGGTAATCTCTTGCTGCAATTTCTTGTTGAGTTGTTTTGTGAATACAGTGTCAGACAGGCAAATGGCATGACCTACCCATTGAAGTCAACTTAATATTTGACAGCGATTTGATCTGGGAAGGAATCAGAATCAGGTTTAATATCACTGACATTTGTCATGAAATACATTGCAATAGATAATAAACCATAAATTACAATAAGAAATTATAAGAAAGATTATAAATCAAATAACTAGTGCAAAAAGAGAGCAACAAAAAATTGAGGTAGTGTATATAGGTTCAATGTAATGTCCATTCAGAAATAAGATGGCGGTGGGGAAGAAGCAACTCCTAAAATATTGAGAATGTTATCTTCAGGCTCCTGTACCTCCCCGTTGATGGTAGCAATAAGAAGAGGGTATGTCATGGACTGTGAAGGTCCTTAATGATGGATGCTACCTTTTTGAGACATTGCCTTTTGAAGCTGTCCTCAACGTTGAGGAGGCTAGTGCCCATTATGGAGATGACTGAGCTTGCAACTTTCTGCAGCATTTTCCAACCCTGTGCAGTGGCCCCACCACACCAGAAGGTGATGCAGCCAGTTAGAATGCTCTTCATGTTACATCTGTAGAAATTTGCAAGTGTCTTTGGTGACATACCAAATCTCCTCAAAATCCTAATGAAATAGGAGTTGGAAGGTGCTGTTGTGCCTTTTTTTTTAAACTGCATGAATATGTTGGGCCCAGGATAGATCTTCAGAGATGTTGGCATCCAGGAACTTAAAACTGCTCAGCCTTTCCACTGCTGATCCCTGCATAAGGGCTGGATGAATTCTGACATAGTTTCATTTATCTCGCCAGCCGATTGAGGATTTAGAGGAGGCAGTTCCAGTGATGCATCTCCAGTGTTTCTGTACCCCTATAATCTCCCTATCCATCTGATTTATTTGCAATACCCCAGTTCTGACCTCATTGCCATTACCGTGGTCATCCAGTTTACCATCACTCCACCACCTGCCAGCCAAGCTTCCTGTTTCCCTGTAAAACCTAGCTCTTCAGTCAGCCTTTTGGTCAACTGCACTCATCCCCTCCTGCAGTTGTCAAAGTTTTCTCCAACAGCACCACCTTCTGATGTTCTGAGCGCTACAGAAACACAAGTCACTGCTTTAATACTCGGAAACGGCCTACGTTAAGAGCGTCTCGTGCACGCGGTTGGTGTTGAACCATGTACGCAAGCGTGGGAACAGTGCGCGCGCGTGGATAGACGCAAGGCGTGTGCGCAGGCGTATGCGCGGATCCGAGGCCTCGCTGGATAGCGTAGCGTAAGCTACAACCACCAGGAACAGCAGGTAAGCGCTGCTCGAGAATGGGTTACTTCCCTGCGGCTGCAGGCTTTGCAATCAGTCCTTGATCAAAATGAACAAAAGTGCAGTAACTCCCATCTTTTTAACATAAGGCTCCCCACGGTGTAAAACCGGAAAAGAAATCCAGGTGATTGCGTTTATTTACATATCTTTTGGGCCTTCGTCTTAAAATGGTAATGGTGTTTGGCATTAATTGTTTTCGGTGTATAGTTTAATTATCTTTGCCCTTTATTTGTTGGCTGTTTCCGTTCCTATCTTTTTGGGCTCCACAATTGCTCCCTTGTAATTTTTAACGACAACTGTAAATAATATGTTTTAAAAACAATATTTGTGCAGATCCTGTTTTATGCTTCTGGATGTTAAATGGTGTTTGTTGTGAGGCCTGTTTTTTTTCGGCTTGATCTGCTGTGGCACGCTGACAAACAGGTTTTTTTTTGCAAATTAATTGTTCTAATAGTTTTGGGGATGGTGTTTCTCCAACAATCTCTCAAACCCTGTGTGAGAGAGGATGCTGGAAATCTAGAGTAACACACACAAAATGCTGGAGGAACGCTGCAGGTCAGGCAGCATCCATGGAAATGAATAACCAGTCGATGTTTCTAGTCTTGACCCTTCATCATGACTGCAAAGGAAGGGGGAAACACCAGAATAAGGAGGACAAACTAGAAGGTGAAGCCAAGTGGGTGGGGGAGGGAGATAAAGTTAAAAAAATCTAGGAGGTGATAGGTGGAAAAGGTAAAGGGCTGGAGAAGAAGGAATCATAGGAGAGGAGGGTGGATCACAGGAGAAAGGGAAGGAGGGGAACCAGAGGGAGGTGGTAAAGCAGGTGAGGAGAAGAGGTAAGGGGTAGGGGCAGGCAGAGTGGAGAAATGAAGGAGGAAGGGGGGGGGTAAGCTATCTGAAGTTGGAGAAATTGATTTTCATGCCATCAGGTTGGAGGCTACCTAGCTGGAACATAAGGTGTTACTGCTCCACCCTGAGAGTGGCAGAAGAGGAGGACGTGGGCCGACATGTTGGAATAGAATGGGGAATGTTTGGTCACTGGGAAATCCTGAATTTTGTGGATGGAGTGAAGGCACTTAATGAAGTGGTTCCCTAATCTATGTCGGGTCTCACCAGTTTAGAGGAGGCCACATTGGGAGCACCAGACATAATAGATTTGTAGGTAAAGTGTTGCTTCACCTGGAAGAATTGTTTGGGGCCCTGAATGAAGGCAAGGGAGCAGGTGAATTGACATGTACAACACTTTTGCTACTTGCAGGGATAAGTGCCGGGAGGGTTGACTGGACAAGGGAATCACGGAGAGAGCAATCTGTTTTTCGCAGGGAGGTGAGCTATAAAGATTTGTTTGGTGGTAGGGGCTTGTTGAAAATGCCAGAAGTTGTGGAGAATGGTTGGTTGGATGGATGTGGAGTTTGTCAACTTCAAGCTTGTACTCCTTCCCCTCCCCTATCTTCATATTCTGGCGTCTTTCCTCTTCCTTTCCAGTCATGATGAAGGGTCTCATCCTGAAGTGTTGACTATTTATTTCCTTAGATGCTCCCTGACCTGCTGAGCTCGTCCAGCATTTTGTATGTGTTTTTCTGGATTTCCAGCATCTGCAGAATCTCTTGTATTTATGACATGCAGATGAAAGCAGTTTTGTTGAACTTTAATCTGGATTTATGTTAATGGTTATATTCACCACACTGTATTAAGTTTTCCTCCTACCTCATTTCTGGAATCCCCATTTCAGCATTTCTGCTTGATGTTAAGAATTGAAAGGTTATTTTTATTTGTAAGTTAATTATTTTGCTTAATTGCTTGGTTTGTTGGCTTTTCATTCAGGGTTGGTTGATTTTGAGGTGGATTATTTACATTGCAAGCTCTCCATGGAAATTTTAGGTTGTCAGAGTTTCTGATCAACAACATTACCTGTCTAGTACAATAAATCACAATGACAACATTTAAAAGGGAGCAAATTCTAAACGTCTATGGAAATAGTACTGAGAAATTGAGTAGATGTATTTTAGATCACTTAGAAATAAGTCATTATTTTGAAATATTGTAGGATGGTTGAGAGAAACGTTATTTTGGATTTTAGTTGGTTGCACCTCTTGAGTAAGAAGCTTATGGGTTTGAGTCACTCTAGTGAATTAAAAGCAAAGTTAAGGTTAACACTCTTGTGAAATACCAAATAACCATGCCTTCAAATGAGACTTTAACCAACACTTCATCAACTTCCAGACATGGACATTGAAAATTGTATGTTGTTATTTTGAAGATGAGGTGGTTATGTTTGTCCTAGTACCCTAAATAGTAAATATTATTTTCTGGATCTGTAACCAACATACTTTAACAATTTATTTGGACATTATCATGTTACTACTGCAAATTGGTTTTCAATGTGATTATGGTGGATTTGTTTCAAGATACATAATTGCCTGTTGTGTCCTTTGTTTAATACTTTTTATGTTTATTTGTGACATGGGCTTCACTGCTGAGGCTGTCTTTGTACCCCAACTCTGTTGTGATAAATTATCTTAGAATTATAAATCAATTTTCCTGTGACTCCCAAAGCTTTTGTGACTTTACTTCGGTCACATATTTGTTAGGAACTGATTAACATGGTTAATCAACGATACATTAGTGTGTCACATGGTCACTAGGATGGTTAAAAAGACAAACATTATTTTTGTCTAACAATTCCATTGATGTATTTACCCCTCTGATATTGTTATCTGCACTTTCTTGCAATTGAATTGACTTTATTTCTTACATCCTTCACACACATGAGGAGTAAAAATCTTTACGTCTCCATCTAAATGTGCAATCATAGTAATTTATAATAATTTATAACAAATAGAACAGTCAATGTAATATAGAGCACACTCAAATCAGTATGAGTTCATCAGTCTGATGGCCTGGTGAAAGAAGTTGTCCCGGAGCCTGTTGGTCCTGGCTTTTATGCTGGATGGTAGCCGCTGGAATAGATTGTGGTTGGTTGGGGTGACTCCGGTCCCCAATGATCCTACAGGCCCTTTTTACACACCTGTCCTTGTAAATGTCCTGAATCATGAGAAGTTCAGATCTACAGATGCACTGGGCTGTCCGCACCACTCTCTGCAGAGTCCTGTAATTAAGGGAGGTACAGTTCCCATACCAGACAGTGATGCAGCCAGTCAGGATGATCTCAGTTGTCCCTTGTAGAAAGTTCTTAGGATTTGGAGGCCTGTACCAAACTTTTTCATCTCAGATGGTTGAGGGAGGTGCTGTTGTGCCTTTTTCACTACACAGCTGGTGTATGCAGACCACGTGAGGTCCTCGGTGATGTGGATGCTGAGGAACGTAAAGCTATTTACCCTCTCGAGCCCAGGTCCATTGATGTCAATAGGGGCTAGCCCATCTCCATTCCTCCTGTAATCCACAACCAGCTCCTTTGTTTTTGCGACATTAGAGATTGTTTTCTTGACACCACTGTGTCAGAGAGATGACTTCTTCCCTGTAGGCCACCTCATTATTGTTTGAGATTAGGCCCAATCATGTAGTGTTGTCAGCAAATTTAATTAGCAGATTAGACCTGTGTGTGGTGACAGGGAGTAAAGGAGGGGACTTGGTACACAGCCCTGAGGGGCTCCTGTATTGAGAGTCAAGGGGTGGAGGTGAGGGAGCCCACTCTTACAACCTGCTGGTGGTCTGACAGTAAGTCCAGGATCCAGCTGCGCAAGGCAGGGTCAGGGCCAAGGTCTCTGAGCTTCTTGTCAAGCTCGGATGGAACAGTTGAATGCTAAACTGTAGTCCAAGAACAGCATTCTCACATAAGCATCCTTCTTCTCCAGATGTGGAAGGACGGTATACGGAGCAGTGACTTGCGTCGTCTGTTGATCGGTTGTGTTGGTAGGCGAATTGTAGGGGGTCCAGTGTGGCTGGTAACATGCTGCAGATGTAATCCTTGACCAGCCTCTCAAAGCATTTGCTTTTTATTGAGGTGAGTGTGACAGTGCCAGTTATTCAGGCATGAATAACCTTGGTCTTTTTTGTACAGGGACAATGGTGGATAATTTGAAGCAGGAGGGCTTTCTACACTGGGAGAGGGAGAGATTAAAATATCAGTAAACACACTTGCCAGTTGTGCAGCTCACATCCTGAGTATTCGCCCTAGGATGCCGTTGGGTCCCACAGCCTTGCGACTGTCCAGGAGAATAATTAGAATATAGAATAACGCACTGTTTTAAAATGAGGTGATGTCAACTCCACTTATAATTTAGTGGATATAGAGAATAAATGACAATGTCTTTCATGACCTTTGAATGCCCCAAAGTGCTTTAAAAACAGAAAAGTTATGATACAGGAAAAGCAGCAGTCAGCTGCCTGATCATTTGCACAAACAATATGATAATGACCAATCTTTTATTGGTTTTGGTTGAGGAATAAATAACAGGCAGATCAGCAAAGATAATTCTCCTGCCCTTATTCCCTGTCCTGTCCAGCTGGGAAAGCAAACAGATTGGGAAATCACTGCATTCAATCTGTAGGAGTAACACTTGAGTTTCCCGTTGCTTGCTGCTTTAATTTTACCTGTCCTCAGGCCAAGTGCAAGTTTGAGGGACAACACTTCACCTTCTGTCTGGCCAAGTTGCAGCCCTTGAACTCTGTGTTGAGTTCCCTAACTTTCTGCAACTGTTCTGACTTACAGTAATGGCCACTTCTGCAAGACATGTAACTGTAATCATGCTTCTGCAACAAAATGCACAGATAGTTTGTGCAATGTATTAAGTATAATCACTAAATCCCGTTAATTCATTTGACTTGGCATCACCCTTTCACTGACTTACTTTTATACTATTCTGCAATTTAAAACTAACTTGGGTGTTCTCTTTCCCATTCTAATGCAGGGTCTCTAACACGAAATGTCAACTGTTTCTCTTTCCATGATGCTTGCTGATTATTTTCTGGCATTTTCCATTTTTTCTCCTGCTGCAAAGTCCAACCCACCATTCTTTTGCCTTCACAGATACTGCTTGACCTGCTGAGATTTTCCAGCGTTTCATGTTTTTTTGCTGTATTAATTGAATTATTGCACTTTGATCTTGGTATCCCTTTAAAAGCAGGTTGCTTCAACTTTTTTTTAAACAACGGTAATGGGATTGAAGGTATGTGCATTTTTGTAGTGCATCTATTCTGAAGTTTGTGGAAAGTAGGGCATGTCATGCCAACCAAATGAAACTGGGTTTAAAAATTATTTTAAAGCTCAGTGGGTCAAGCAGTATCTGTAGAGGCAAAAGGGACGTGTTGAGACCCTGCATTAGGATCGGGGTTGGAGGGGGCAAGGGTTAGTTGGGGGACAGGGAAATGTCATTTTAATTCCCTTCCCCATTCTCGCATTGACTGTCTATCCTGATCCACAATAAGGCTAAATGCAACTGGATAAACAGCACCTCATATTCCACTTGACTCAATGGTATAAATATTGAGTTCACCATTTGAATGTCCTCTGGTGTTTGGCATTGCTTCCCTGGGGAAAAGAATCTGGCAGTACGATATATATTATTATTTCTCTCTGCACCTTGTGACACATCTGGTGGCAACCTTGCTGTTTCTTTAGCATTTGTCTGTTTTTTTTTTGATGAGCTGCTAGTTTTGTGCTCAACCCAGCACAGATGGAAAGTGTGCAAGGAGCTGGCTGGATTTGAATCTGGGACTGCAGATGTCCCCCATTTTTCGAATATTCGCTTTCCGACAACTCGCTGTTACAACAGACCTACATTAGTTACCTGTTTTCGCTAACAGAAGGTGTTTTCACTGTTATGAAAAAAGGCAGCGCGCACACCGAGCAGCTGAGCTCCTCCCCCGGAACTGCATTCTAGCCGGCATTGCTTAAACACGTGCCTGTGAGCATCTGTGCTTTATGTTGATTTATTTTGTGCATCCATTAGCAAGATGAGTTCCAAGGTATTGGAAAAGCCTAAAAGAGCGCGTAAGGGTGTTACACTTAGTGTAAAACTAGACATAATAAGGCGTTTCGATCATGGTGAACAAAGTAAGGACATAGTGAGTTTGGCTGAGGGTTTATGGAAGTTGACGAAGATGATGTTGAAGAGATTTTGGCATCCCATGACCAAGAACTGACAGATGAAGAGCTGATGAAGAGGAAAGGATAACAATTGAAGCTGAACGCGTAGTGAACGGCCAGAAAGCGAAGACGTCCAGGAACTGAATGTGAAGCAATTGTGTGAGATTTCACTTCGATTGACAACGCTGCAATGATTGCAGAAAAGTATGACTTTAATTTTGAAAGGGTACGTAGATTTAGGGCATTGTTTGAGCACTTACAAAGAACTGTATGATAGAAAAATGCGCGAGGCTAAGCAGTCAAGCATACCGTCGTTTTTCAAGCCTTCCACATCAGCCACAGCAGACGACAAACCTCGACCTTCGACAGTGAGGCAGGCAGGCAGACATGGAAGAAGGTGACCTGCCTGCCCTGAAGGAAACAGACGACAATGAGATGACACCCCAGTCTCCTCTACCTCCCTCCACCCCAACCTCCGACGACTCAGCCTAACACACCATCATCAGTGTGTTCACAGTCTTACCGATTCCAGTGAGTGAAACTACACTGTACGTACATTATTTCTTCTTTATATAGGCTGTGTATTTTTGTGTGTTATTCAGTAGTTTCATAGCTTAAAGGTTACTGGAAAAAGTGCTTCTGCCGGGAGCACTTGTGGCATGATTTTGTAGGTTATTTTTTGGGTCTGTGAACACTCACAAATTTTTCCCATATAAATAAATGGTAATTGCTTCTTCACTTATGACACTCCGGCTTACGCGCTGTTTCATAGGAACGCTTTACCTTCGAAAAGCGGGGGAAACATGTATTTGTTTTGAAGTCCAGTGCTGATGCCGCTACACCACCGGCCAGCTTACCGTATCTGTAACTCCCATAATTTTAAGAAGCTCTGTATGTCTCCAGTTGCATTCAGATATTCTCTGAGAGAATAACCTAAGTTTGTGCAACCTTTTCTTGTAGCTCATATCTACTAATCCAGACAGCATCCTGGTAAACCCCTTCTTTCTTTTTTTTTAAATTTCCACCCCCCCCCCCCCCCGCGCGCCCCCTTCTACAGTCTCCACATCTCTCCTACAATGGGGCAACCAGAACTTCATGCAATAATCACAAGCCTGACTAAAGTTTTTCTGACTATAAGCATGACTTCCTTATTCTTATAACCAACACCCCAACCAAAGCACCTTCTTTAACACCCCATCTACTTTCAGGGAACTATGGACCTGTGTATTTCAATGATATTATGGAGTCTTCTTTCATTGAGTCTTTGAATAATTCTCCATGTATTTACACTCATGTAATTCCAAAATATTGAATAATGTGAAAGGGTAGAATTATTTTTATGTAAAACTTATCTATAAAGTTACAGAGTGGCAAGAAGATTGTGAAAATTGGCATGCAAATTTAGCATATCAAGCATAATTCAAAATATTTGAGATTGGTTTTCAAAATAATCCATTAATCTGATCATTGGTCTCTATTCATATCCTGCATTTTGTGCTTGGACTTCTCATTAGATCTCAAGAACCTTTGAAAGATGGCCTTCTAGGTTTGTTCACTGAAAGACTACCCTTTCAGTCTCTTTACTACCTTAAATTGCTGTTTTCTAATTTCACATTTTACGTTAATTGTTCTTGAATTCATGCTGCAGCAGCACAGTTTCTCATAGTCATACAACATGAAAACAGGCCCTTTGGCCCAACTCATGATTGCAGTCTGAGATACCTGTCTATGCCTCTCTATTTTCCTTCATTTGATTCATATCCCTTTATTCCTTTCCTAACCATGCACCTGTCTGAATGCACTTTAAACACTGTAATTGTGCCTGCCCATACCACCACTGGCATCTTCATATAGTTCCATGTAGTATACTTCTCTCATTGTCAATAGTGGCTTCATGATCCATCTTGCTTCTCAAATCTTCTTTATACATACCCCCTTCATCTGAAACCTACATCTTCAAGCTTTCTCCTACTCTGGGGTAAAAATCTGACTACCCACCCTACCTATGTGTTTCATAATTTTATAAACCTACAACATCATGCTTCAACCTGCTACATTGTGAACAAACCCAGCCTATCCAATATCTCCCTGTATCTAAAGCCCTACATTCAAGGCAACATCCTGGTGAATTTCCTCTGCACTCCTAGCGTTACCACATCATTTCAATACTGTAGTGACCAGAACTTCACACAGTATTCCAAAGTGTAGGCTAAGCAATATCCTGATTGCATCATTACAAATTTAGATACAGAAGTAACATTTGGAATAGATGTGCTTCAGTTATTGACACATTTTCTCCAAGGTCAACTGGAAGTTGTTTTTGTAATCAATAGTTTTTCATGTGGAACTCTAGACATTGCCTTAATATGAAATTCTTCACATCTCAGTGTCTATGAGAAGTGTCCAGAAGTCCAGCTTAACCTTTTACAGACTAGAGTTTTTAAGGAATCTTCCTGCTACTTAGTTTAAATTAAGAATTTTCTTAAAACACAATTCTTTGTGGTACTGAGACATGCTGATCATTCAGGTCTTTGGTTTGTCCTTTGGCAGCTGATCTTGTCCAGGACAGCAGTTTTAACATTTAAAATTGATTTCAGAGCCATGGTTTGCTGAAGAAAATCAGTCTGTGTTCTTCTCCACATTACAGGGTAGCATACTAATATTTCTCAACAGGGAGCTAAAGATGCCCTTGTTACTATAGTGCAGGGGTGTCAAACTCATTTTAGGTCACGGGCCGGATTGAGAAAAATGCGACTTCATGTGAGCCGGATCAGTTGTACGCGCGCGTGCTCCCACAGCTTTCGTTGCCTTCATTTTTTCAACCTGCTCTCATGTGTCTCAGTCTCTGCTATATCTAAAATTGTTTCACTTTACGAATTTCGTTTTTTATGAAGCAGATTGCCTAGCAAGCATTCTTTTTATGATTGGTATTAACTGACAGACATAGATTACAAGAAAGTAGGCAACGAGAAAGAAACGATGCTATTTCGGCTGAGATTGTTTTGGGAGCCATACCTTTTCCATTAATAAACCGTTTGAAATCAAGCATTAGCAAACACAAATGTAGACCTAACGCAGGGGAGTCAAACTCAAATACACAGTGGGCCAAAATTTAAAAATCGGTGCAAGTCGAGGGCCGGACTGGTTCAGCGTTTATTGCAAAACTTATTGAAATGAATTTATTACACATATTAACCTGGAACTAACAAAGCTTAGGTTATTGCCTACAAAAACAACATTGAACATTAAATAAATAAAAAATCAGTTGCATTTATTTCTTATGGCTTTATCTGCAGCTTTTCCGGAGTAATTTCTAATGAAAACATTTTTCCACAGTCCAACACTCTGTGATTCACACTAGTCTAAGCCAGATACTTGGCATTTCATCTTGGATGCAAGTTCATCAATGTTTGGAGTCAGGCTCTGAGCTGAGGAAATCCTCAGAATTGAGTGAAGGTGTTCATCAGAAAGACGACTCCTGTGTGATGTTTTGTTTATCTTCATCAAAGAGAACAGTTGTTCACACAGATATGTGCTGCCAAACATAGAGAGCATTTGCGCAGCTTGGGTACGCAGCTGGGGCATTGTGTCGGGAATGAAACGTAGAAACAGTGCAGCGCCCACCGAGTCATACTTTGCCTTGAGTGTGTCACTACATTGGAGTTCAATCAGCTCCATTTGTATGTTGGTTGGTGCGCTTTCCACGTCAGCTGCAAATGGATTACTGAGCAGTTCAAACCTGCTTTTTTGGGCTTCAAAGTCGGCAAATCACCGTGTGAAGTCAGCACCAAGTATGCTAAGTTTTTCAGCAAACTTTGCACGTGGGAACACTGCGGTAGAAACCTGCTCTTTCATAGTTTGGCAACACGGAAAATGGCTCAAGTTTTCTTCCTGCATCTGCGTCTCCCACAGGTGCAGCTTGGTTTTAAAAGCCCTCGCTGCAACGTACATGTCTGTGATCACACGACCCCACCCCTGAAGCTGCAGGTTGAGCGCATTGAGATGGCTCGTGATGTCACACAGAAACGCCATTTCACAAAGTAACTTTTTATCCCGGAGCTCTGTTGTGTCTTTCCCTTTGCTTTCCATGAACTGACAGATCTCCTCACGCGACTCGAAACATCTTTTCAGCATTTTTCCTTGGCTTAACCATCGCACCTCTGTGTGATAGGGCAAATCATTATATTCTGAACCCAACTCCTCCAGAAATGACTTGAACTCACGGTGATTTAAACCTTTGGCTCTTATGAAGTTAACTGCTCGTGTTATGGTGCTCATTATATGTTCCATTTTCAAGGCTTTGCCACACAACGATTCCTGGTGTATGATGCAGTGATAAGCTGTCAGCTCACCTGCGCCGTTTTCCTCCCGCATCTTCTCCCGGATCCTGCCCACCATTCCACTCTTTTGACCGCACATCGCGGGTGCTTCATCTGTCGTCAGTCCCACAAGTTTATCCCAAGGCAGCCTCATTATATTTACACATCTGGATACCTCTTCAAAGAGATCTTTTCCAGTAGTTGTGCCATGCATTGATCTTAATCCCAAAAGTTCCTCTGTTACACACAGACTTGAGTCCACTCCACGAATGAAAATTGACAATTGGGCAGTATCAGAAGTGTCCCTGCTCTCATCCACAGCAAGGGAATATGCGATGAAATCTCTTCCCTTCCCCACCAGCTGTTGTTGTAGATTGGTGGCAAGCGCACGTACACGGTCAGCAACGGTGTTTCTGCTCAGCCTCACATTTGAAAATGCTTGCCTTTTATCTGGGCACACGACTTCGCAAACTTTCATCATGCAGTTTTTAACAAATTCTCCCTCGGTAAAGGGCCGGGCTGATTTAGCGATCTCTGCTGCCACAATAAAACTAGCCTTTATAGCAGCCTCACTTTGTGTTTTGGCTTTTGTGACCATAGCCTGCTGTGACGCCAGACTTCTTTTCAACTCTTCTACCTTCTGGAGCTTCTGTTTCTTGTCCAGATGCTTGTATTTGTCGTGGTGTTTCATTTCATAGTGTCGTCTTACGTTATATTCTTTAATTACAGTCTCCGCACACAAGACAAACAGGTTTGCCCTTTATATCTGCGAACATATACTCTGCCTCCCACCTGCCTTGAAAACCCCTGTTTTCAAAGTCCACCTTTCGTTCAGCCATTTTTGGGGTGAGGGAGCTGAAAGTTGACCACACGTGACTAGCGCCATAAGGATGCTGATGAGAGAGTAAGGCAAGCGCGAGCAATGCACTGGCAGTGCATTGTGGGATTTGTAGTATTAGTGGTGCATGCAATATACCGGCGGGCCAGCTCTAATAGAGAAAAATGTATTCATTAATGATATTCAGGAAATAAACCAGGGAAACTGATAAACACTAAAAACCCTGAAAACCTGGTACCTGAATAAACTCAGCATTAGCCATATCATACACCATAGGCGCTTCGATTACTGGGGTCAGCTTTAATAGTAATTAGATATTATCTCGTGGCCCAAAGATAATTCCACCGCGGGCTGGATTTGGCCCGTGGGCCTTGAGTTTGACATATATGCTATAGTGTGTTTACGTATTTTTTTCATGGATGGGGAGGAGATGGTGGATGAAAGAAAAAACCTTCTCAAAACTGGCACAATTTGTATTACTGTAAATTTGTGTATCAGCTGAGAAATTGGTCCTACATTTTGGTCCTAAAATTAGGGGGTCGGCTTATATAGAGGGTGTCAACTTTAGAAAAACGAATACGCAGGCGGGTCGTATTTATTGGCTGTTTTTGAGTCAAAGTTGTTCCACTGTCGACGCATGAATTCTTTGAATGGTTTGTTTAAACTCGCGTCTAATGGCTGGAGCACGGACATCAAACCACCGGGGATGACTGCAATGTCCGTATTTTCAGCTTTCAATGCTGCTTTTGTCTCACCTGACAAGTGCACTTTGAACACGTCCCAGACAAGTAGCGACTTTTCCTTCCTGAAACCTTCGGGACGTCGATGCCACACCTCTTTAACCCACTTCAAGCAACCCGCTTTGTTCATCCAGCAGCGTTCTTGAACGTAAACAACACCCCACGGGAATTTTCTGAGCAATCATTGTTTTTTTGTCTCAACACAAGATCACATCTATTCATAAATTGGGCGCACCAACTTCGTGTAGCTTTGAAATTTTCACTGACCTCATGGTGTTTTTCGGCCCTTTTCAACACTTGAAGTGGAATCATTTCTCTGGTAACAATGTATCCAGGCGATCACTGGTGATTCACCCACTCTAAAACTTTTTCTTCTAGTTCTAGCCACTGGCATGTTTTCCTGCGGTTTGCACATTCCATCTTTGGCATTTCCCTCAGCGTGTCCTCTGCCTTTCTACCCTCTCTCACTTGTTTCTTGTTTACACTAAACTTTTTAGCAGCTGCAGAATTATTCGTTCCTTTAGCAAAATCAACAACCTTCAGCTTGAAGCCAGCATCATATCGCATTTGTTTTAATTTTTGTACATGGTGGTCACAAACTCAATACTGAGTACACGTACTGATCCCGCCACTTCGTGTTATGTCTTAATGAGATTACGATGGGCGCTAAATGGTTTCACGGGGTGATATTTCAGAGGATTCTTTACCATTGGGAACCTAATCCAAAATTTCCCTCCCTGATTTGTTTATTAAGAACTCGCTTATAACATTCTACAATGTGTAGACCTATTTTCTTAGGAGGTACTGGTTCACAAAATTTCCAGGTTCTGGATCCGGCAAAGCCGATTACCAGCATGTGAGATCTTGTGATCTGTTCTGGTTAAATCAAAAACCTCTACAAAAGGGGTCAGCTTATACAAAGGTAACATGAAAAAGTCACTTTTTTAACCTTGAAAATGGGGAGTCGGCCTATACTCCAGGTCGGCTTATACACTGGAACTTACGGTAAGATGACTATTGAGTGTGAAGTGCAAACTTTGGACCACAGTTCTTATTTTGGTTCTCTACAATCTGTAGGTAAGGTAGTTCAGATTAGCCAAAAGCAGGTTATTTGACTGAAAGCTTGTTTACTTAATTTAGAAGCAAGTATGATTATCATCAGATTATTGGACAGAACAGCTTAGTGCAGTTTTGTGCTTTTTTTTGTGTTGGTGTTTCTGCATATTGTGATATGCCCAAATAGTTTTCTGTGTCAGCATTACTGACAATGGTGACTAATTTATGTGTGCTTTACATTATATTCCTCACAGCCTGTTCTGAAGCTGAATGGATTGGGCTTTGAAGAGAAATGACTGACCAGGAGAATAACAATAACATATCTAGCAACCCCTTTGCAGCTCTCTTCAGTTCTGTGGCTGATGCCAAGCAATTTGCCTCTGTCCAAAAGCAGCATATCCCTGAAGTCCCACCAGGTAAGTATATTAGAGGTCATTTGAGACTGTTTCCCAATTAATTACCAGCAGGGCTTGCAAAACTTGTGTAGTTCACCTGCCTGTAACCCTTCATTTTCCGTCTTGGGGTATATTAAAATATGAATTTAACAACAGCTTTAGAAAATACAGGAAGCGAGTAGGTAAAATGAGCAGATATATGTATACTGTGACAACTTTTCACGTGAATGCATGGTTTGGGTGAGGCTCAAAGATTTCAAATATCTTGTGTTGATTCTCAGTTTTTTTTATTTGTTACAGTACAGAGATCTGGGCATCTGTGGTGTATCAGGATGTATTGCTATTTCTCGATGTATCAGTCAGTTAGTGCAAGAGTCAGATGCAGACCAACCATATCAATCTGGCTGCTTTCATATTTAGTTTTACGGATTTCACACCATAGACTATTGTGTACTTGTAGTATAGTTCATTACAATTCATCAGAAGTGACGTGGTCAGATGGGAGAGTCAGAATCAGATTTAATATCACTTGCATGAGGTAGTGTTCATGGGTTCAATGTCCATTTAGGAATCAGATGGCAGAGGGGAAGAAGCTGTTTGTGAATTGCTGAGTGTGTACCTTCAGGCTTCTGTACCTCCTACCTGATGGTAACAGTGTGAAAAAAGCATGTCCTGAGTTCTCAACATGTAAATTTTGTAACTGCCTTCTTTATATTTGAAAGCACTTTTAGCAGCAGAAAAGATTAACATCAGTGTTGGCTTTCCTATTGTAAAATAGGTAATGCCACTCTCTCATCTTCACATTATACGATTGCCATTTTTAATTTAAATTGCCTTTCAAGTTAGCAAATTCTGGTTCACATATCCTGACTACCACTGTATTATTCAACATCATTACTCATTGTTTGAGATTCCAAAGAGTTAATATAATGTTATGTATTTCATGGTATACTGAAGTAACTTTTGGGTTAACAGCATAATAAATCAGTAATGGATCATTTCTCACCTTGAGCCTGGGGTGTGATATTTTATCTCAAGTAATTGGAGCCGTGTTTCTGCTTGTTCAATATTCCTAGTTAAGTAGTAGATAAGATAAATTAATTTAATAAACTTGAAAGTTTACATGATGATGTAAAACATGGTGATGTTTTCACTACTGTCAGTCATGCAAGTCCTGGGTGGAGACTCAGCAATACCATTGCACTCAGATGTAGAAGGATCTGCTATTGCTGTAACAATTTTGTTTTACCAGTCAGGGTTGTTGGCCTTGAGGTGAAGTCCCCAAATCTGGAGGACCGGTGGATCACTCTTCATCTGGCCTCTGCACTTTGACCTGTTTGGCATGAGTAACCCGACAAAGAGCTAAAACATAAAGCCCTGAATCCAGCCAGTGTTGAGGCATGCAAGCCTCCAAACCCAATGACTAGGTTATGGTGCTCTTGGAGGAATTAAATTGTTAATAATGTGGATTTTCCATTGAACGTGTTGTATTTATGAAAAAAAGAATCCCTATTAGAAGCAAAAAAAAAGTTGAGGAAATTGAAGGATAAGTTTAGCCTTAGTTATTTGGAGCTTGGCCTTGCCCTTGTTTTTATACACTAGTGGATGCTGGTGTGGTGAAAGGGAAGCAAAAGATTATGGATATTTGCCTACCACTGTACACAGCACAAAGGTAGAAGCTGAACTTGTGTGCTTCATAATTCACAGAATACAGGGATAGGGAAGTAAAATTTTGGTGTTAATAACCAAGGAATTTCAAGGTAGTAAATGGTAATGTAAAAGTTCTATAGATTTGCAACTACAGGATACACGAGGAAGTGCATTGAGTGGGGTAAGGATGCATCTAATTTTGACTCTGTGCTCACTGGATATGAAAACTTCTAGAGTTTATATCAAATGAAATCAGCTAACTGAGTATGTCAGTTGAAACTTGGGCATATGTCTGTCAGTAAAATCCAATCCTTTTGTGAACGCACAAATGGTGTGTGATTTATTTCAGCCCATCCAGGATCAACAGAAGAAGCTTTTGACAGTGAAGATTCTGACGTCAGTAGTATTGAGAGCATTGACAATGATTCGATTGCAGATTCGAATCGTGCATTTCGTTCCCAAAAGGAGATATGTGAACAACTCAACATCAACCACATGCTTCAGCGCATCTTTCTTATTACACTTGACAACAGTAAGTTTCAAGTGTGCTTTGCTTATGTGCATTTTGTAATCCTGCTGAGGAATGTTAGTATTGACGACGGGAACAATTTAAATTTATGCAGAATCAGAATCGGGTTTATTTATCACCGGCATGTGTTGTGAAATTTGTTAATTTAGCAGCAGCAGTTCAATGCAATACATTATCTAGAAGAAAAAAACAAAATATAATAATAATAAATAAGTAAATCAATTACAGTATAAAAATCATGCAGAAAAAAGAAATAATATATTTTAAAAAGTGGAGTATTGTCCAAGGGTTCAATGTCCATTTAGGAATCGGATGGCAGAGGGGAAGAAGCTGTTCCTGAATTGCCGAGTGTGTGCCGTCAGGCTTCTGTACCTCCTGCCTGATGGTAACAGTGAGAAAAGGGCAAGCCCTGAGTTCTGGAGGTCCTTTATAATGGATGCTGCCTTTCTGAGACACCGCTCCTTGAAGATATCCTGGGTACTTTGTAGGCTAGTACCCAAGATGGAACTGACTGGTTTTACAACCATCTGCAGCTTCTTTTGGTCCTGTGCAGTAGCCCCCTCATACCAGAGTTAAGCATACACTCCTGAGGTGCACCAGTATTGATTGTCAGCAAGAAGGATATGTTATCACCAATCCACCCATATTATGGTGTGGTTAGGAAGTAGAGGATCCAATCGCAGAGGGAGGTATAGAGGCCGAGGATCTGCAACTTCCCAACAGGATTGTGGGAATGATGGTATTAAATGCTGAACTATAGTTGATGAACAGCATCTTGACATAAGCGTTTGTGTTGTCCAGGTGGTCTAAAGCAGTTTGAAGAGCCTTTGAGATTGCACCTGCACCCTTACCAGGATGACATTAGATAAAATATGTTGTACATAAAATACAAAGCAGTATTCCTCTTCTGTCCCAGCAATGTTCTTGAATCCCAGTCCTTGGAAAATCATTCAAGGCTGCACCAGAGTTATTTACTATTTCTTGTATCTGCACAAGGCTGCCAGTTTGCTATTGAGCTGGCCTGAGCTAATGCTCTTTAACTGTGGCCCTGCAATTATTAGATCAGTACATTTTAAAAACAGAAGTTTACAAGTCTACAAGTGTAAATAAGTTTATTGCTGAGTGGAAATAATCTAAAGCTTACTGTTCTGATTTTTGAGCTTATGAATTGAAAGTTACTTAAATAAGTCAAGCAAATGTAAACTTAATCTTTCATAATTTTCAGTAGTGAAATAGCTGTTGCTATCAATGCCTAGTTCAATGTTAATTCCTCAGTTTATCTCTAATACCTAGTTTACTCACAAGAAAAAAAATCTCTCTGTACTATAGAAGACTATACAAGTTAACCCACAACAAAAGCAGAAACTGTTTGAAATACTTAACAGGTAAGACATCTGTGGAGAGAGAAATATAGTAGCTTATTATTGGTCATGCACTTGTTAAGAAAACGTTTTGCCAAGCATTGTGTAATATCAGATTTGAAACAGAAATATTGTGACATAATTTAGTAAATATAGCATGCTTGGTTGAAGGAAGCGCCATTGAACATGAGCTCTGTTACTGTGTCCTCCACAACATGTCTTGGTCTGTTATAGGCTACTTGATAAAGACTGATTTCTACTTTGTCTTCCACCCCTGCATACACCCCCCCCCCAAATATTTTTGCCTCTCAGCACACACAAAATGCTGGAGGAACTCAGCAGGCTAGACAGCACCTGTGGACAGTCAGCATTTCAGGCCGAAACCCTCATCGGTCTGTGTGTGTGTGTGTTGCTTGAATTTCCAGCATCTGCAGATTTTCTCTTGTTTTTGTCCCTCACTCTCTTTTTCCTACCATCTTGTATTCTATATTCTACTATTCCCTACATGAAGGCTGTTTATTAACTCAATTCTGAAAAGTGTCATTAAAGTTATTTTGATATATTTATAGGTGGTCCGATTTTGAAGGGAGGGAATGGAATTCCACCACGCTGTGTGTTTTTGGAGGATATGGCAATGGATCTGGATGGACAGGACTGGCTTGATATGAACAATGTTGAACAGGTATGTATAGTTTTAGTTGTTCTTTTAGAGGAATACTGGAGAGAGCACAGTGATAATTTACAAGGCTGCTGCCAGGACCTGAGGGCCTGAGTTACAGGGAGAGGTTGGGCAGACTAGGACGATATTCCTTGGAACATAGGAGATTGAAGGGTCACCTTAGAGGTGTATAAAATCATGATAGCTGTTGATAGGATGAACACGCATAGGCATTTTTACCAGAGATGGGGACCTAAATAATTGGAGGGCATAAGCTCAAGGTGAGAGGTGAAAAGTTTTAAAGGGATTTGAGAGGCAACTTCATCCAGAAGGTGGTGTATATATGGAATGAGCTGCCAGAGAAAGTTGAGGCAGTACAATAGAAACATTCAAAAGGTATTTGGATAAGTACAGAGATAGAAGTTTAGAGGAATATGGGCCGAACTTGAACAAATGGGATTGCCTTGGTGTGGGCATCATGGTTGGCATGGGCAAGTTGGGCCTAAGGGCCTGTTCCCTTGCTGTATTACTCTATGAAATGCTTCACTTTGCAATATGGGTTTTAACAGCATTTTTATTAATAATGGAAAACTAAAGTTGGTGCAGATCTGTTTTAATAATTGTTGACCTATGGTTATTTAACTGATCTGAATGGTATTAGGATCATTGCTAACTGCTTGGAGAATCTGACTAAAAGCTAGAAATGAATAAGATTGAAAGATTCCTGTAATTAATTGTATCTGTGCTGTGTGAAATCCCATGTAACTTGCAGTGAAATTCACCAGTAGATGATAGGGAAATGTAATGCATTAAATATGGGAATAAACCAAAGGAGCTTTAATTCATGTTTGATATTACATGAGTTAATCTTACCCAGTTGCTTGACAGAAGGGGAGTGGTTTTAAAAAAAGCAATTGCGTAATATCTTACACAATTCTTTTATCCATCTGGTCTTCCTTCCCAACTACCAATTAACTCTTTACTGTGACTCTCATACTCATATCTTCCACTTACCACCACTCCCCTTCTGTCAACAAGAAGAGTCCATTTATTGCACTGAGAATTCTTGGTTTTGTTTTTAAAAAGCTTGCTGAAACTTTATATGGCCAGCTGATGGCGCAGTGACATCAGTGCCAGACTCTGGAGTGAAGGTTACCAAGTGTGAATCCAGTTCGGGCTGTTCCCGGGCATGCTGTGCTGGGTTGAGTGTCGAGCTCGCAACTCAGCCTCGTAAAAAAAAGAACACTGTGCTGTGAGAAGAACATGGGGGACCACTCACAGAATCTTTCCTCCAAGACAACCACTTGGGAAAAAAAAATGGTCGTCGAAGCTCTGGCAGAGTATGGCACACACAAAAAAACTATATTCTAGAACCAACACATCTGCAAATCCTAGCTACAGTTTTGTTACATTCAAAAACAAATTCTTGCATTATATTCTCTGATGATTGTTTATTTTAAACAATGTCTGCCACTCAAATTGCATCTGACAGATACGTTCTGTTACTGTCCCCAGTGCAGGATGGCAACCCCTCCTCATAACTTAGCCATTGCACTCAGAATATCTCTTGGACTCTAATTATTAGCACTACATCTATTCAACAATACAAAGTTCAAAGCTAAGCACTGGATGTTTATTTTGGCTTCAAAATCAAATGCTGAAATGGAAAGGAAGGCAGGACAAATCCAAATGTGGTGCACCCACATGACCATTTCCAGTCTCTTGGATTCCTGTCACCCAGTCTTTGAGAGAAGTAAAACCCCTAGGAGTAGTCAGAAAATCGCTGGAGAAATTCTACTCCAACCCTGGTGGCAGCTCAGCACAGCTTGACATGACTAACCCCTTGTGTTCATCTAAAGGACCACTTCACTGACACCAAGTTTTCTTTTGCATAGTGGACAGAAACCTTCCATGTCACAGTACACTTTGATTCTAAAGGATAATGATCAAGGGAAAAGTAACATTAGCTTTTGTACATGTATGCTATTGCAGTCAAATGAATTAAGTTCCCATGTTTTGTATACCTCCACTATATACCACTGAGCTTGTGTTTCTTCAAACGGCCTTGACTCTGAGCAACTCTGCGACAAAACTTTTAAGGCAGTGTATCATTGTGGCCTTCCCCATGTTTTGAACTCTCTTATTACAGCCTGCAATCTAAAATGGACCCAATAAACCAGGTAGATTTGTCAATATCCAGCATTTTTTTTCTTTCTTTCTTCTTTCAAATTTTTTTATTGCTCTT
This sequence comes from Hypanus sabinus, assembly GCF_030144855.1. Classification (NCBI taxonomy): domain Eukaryota; kingdom Metazoa; phylum Chordata; class Chondrichthyes; order Myliobatiformes; family Dasyatidae; genus Hypanus; species Hypanus sabinus. The sequence goes on along the minus strand of NC_082739.1, from coordinate 8,073,450 downwards.
TTTTTTTAAAGTGTGTATACAAACAGGAGGAGAATATCTCTGGTACATATGTCAATAGCAGTACATACTGAAGGTAAACAATATCAGAATCACACAGTGTTGATCTACAGTGTATGAATTTGATATAGAATGTATAATTCTCTTATCAATTTATGAAGACAAGAAGGACTATTAGAAACTTTTATATGAAAGAAATTAGAAAAAACACTATTGTAAACAGAGAGAGAAAAAGGGTGGGCAGTCCATCCTGAGAGAAAAACCAGAAGAATAGACAATAGGTGCAGGAGTAGGCCAGTCGGCCCTTCAAACCAGCACCGCCATTCAATCTGATCATGGCTGATCATCCACTGTCAGTACCCCGTTCCTGTCTTCTCCCCATATCCATTGACTCTGCTATCTTTAAGAGCTCTATCTAACTCTTTATTGAAAGTATCCAGAGAATTGACCTCCACTGCCTTCTGAGGCAGAACATTCCACAGATCCACAATTCTCTGGGTGAAAAAGTTTTTCCTCAACTCTGTTCTAAATAGCCTACCCCTTATTCTTAAACTGTGGCCTCTGGACTCCCCCAACATCGGGAACATGTTTCCTGTCTCTAGTGTGTCCAATCCCTTAATAATCTTATATGTTTCAATCAGATCCCCTCTCATCCTTCTAAATTCCAGTGTATACAAACCCAGTCGCTCCAATCTTTCAACATTTGATGGTCCCGCCATCCTGGGAATTAACCTGGTGAACCTACGCTACACTCCCTCAATAGCAAGAGTGTCCTTCCTCAAATTTGGAGACCAAAACTGAACACAATACTCCCAAGTGTGGTCTCACCAGGGCCCTGTACAACTGCAGAAGGACCTCTTTGCTCCTATACTCAACTCCCCTTGTTATGAAGGCCAACAAGCCATTAGCTTTCTTCACTGCCTGCTGTACCTGCGTGCTTACTTGTAGTAACTGATGAACAAGGACACCTAGATCTTGTTGTCCTTCCCCTTTTTCTAACTTGACACCATTCAGATAGTAATCTGCCTTGCTGTTCTTGCCACCAAAGTGGATAACCTCACATTTATCCACATTAAACTGCATCTGCCCACTCACTCAACCTGTCCAAGTCACCCTGCATTCTCCTAACATCCTCCTCATATTTCACGCTACCACCCAGCTTTGTGTCATCTGCAAATTTGCTAATGTTACTTTTAATCCCTTCATCTAAATCATTAATGTATATTGTAAATAGCTGCAGTCCCAGCACCGAGCCTTGCAGTACCCCACTCGTCACCGCCTGTCATTCTGAAAGGACCCATTAATCCCTATTCTGTTTCCTGTCTGCCAACCAATTTTCTATCCATGTTAGTACCCTACCCTTAATACCATGTGCTCTAATTTTGCCTACTAATCTCCTATGTAGGACCTTATCAAAGGCTTTCTGAAAGTCCAGGTACACTACATCCACTGGCTCTCCCTTGTCCATTTTCATAGTTACATCCTCAAAAAATTCCAGAAGATTAGTCAAGCATGATTTCCCCTTCGTAAATCCATGCTGATTTGGACGGATCCTATTACTGCTATCCAAATGTTTCGTAATTTCCTCTTTTATAATTGACTCCAGCATCTTCCCCACCACTGATGTCAGACTGACTGGTCTATAATTCCCTGTTTTCCCTTTCCCTCCTTTCTTAAAAAGTGGGATAACATTAGCTATCCTCCAATTCACAGGAATGCGTCCACGATTTCTAGAGCCACCTCCTTAAGGACCCTGGGATGCAGACCATCAGGCCCTGGGGATTTATCAGCCTTCAGTCCCATCAGTCTACCCAACACCATTTTCTGCCTAATGTGGATTTCCTTCAGTTCCTCCATTACCCTTGGTCCTCTGACCACTATTACATCTGGGAGATTGTGTCTTACCTAGTGAAGATAGATCCAAAGTTCAACTCGTCTGCCATTTCTTTGTTCCCCATAATAATTTCACCCATTTCTGTATTCAAGGGCCCAACTTTGGTCTTAACTAATCTTTTTCCTCTTCACATACCTGAAGAAAATTTTACTATCCTCCCTTATATTCTTGGCTAGCTTACCTTCATACTTCATCTTTTCTTCCCATATTGCCTTTTTAGTTATCTTCTGTTGCTCTTTAAAAGTTTCCCAATCCTCTGGCTTCCCACTCACCTTTGCTATGTTATACTTCTCTTTAATTTTTATACTGTCCTTGACTTCCCTTGTCAGCCATGTTCGCCCCTTACTCCCCTTAGAATCTTTCTTCCTCTATGGAATGAACTGATCCTGCACCTTCTGTATTATTCCCAGAAGTACCTGCCATTGTTGTTCCACTGTCATCCCTGCTAGAGTACCTTTCCAGTCAACTTTGGCCAGCTCCTCCCTCATGGCTCTATAGTCCCCATTGTTCAACTGTAATACTGACACTTTAGATTTTCCCTTCTCCCTCTCAAATTGTAGATTAAAACTTATCATATTATGGTCACTACTTCCTAATGGCTCCTTTACCTCGAGTTCCCTTATCAAATCCAGTTCATTACACAACACTAGATCCAGAATTGCCTTCTCCCTGGTAGGCTCCAGTACAAGCTGCTCTAAGAATCCATCTCAGAGGCACTCCATAAACTCCCTTTCTTGGGGTCCAGTACCAACCTGATTTTCCCTGTCTACCTGCATGTTGAAATCCCCCATAACAACCGTAGCATTAGCTTTGCGACATGCCAATTTTAACTCTTCATTCAACTTGCACCCTATATTCAGGCTACTGTTTGGGGGCCTGCAGATAACTCCCATTAGGGTCTTTTTGCCCTTATAATTTCTCAGTTCTATCCATACTGACTCCTCATCTCCTGATTCTATGTCACCCCTTGCAAGGGACTGAATTTCATTCCTCACCAACAGAGCCACTCCACCCCCTCTGCCCACCTGTTTGTCCTTTCGATAGGACGTATACCCTTGAATATTCTTTTCCCAGCCCTGGTCCTCTTGCAGCCATGTCTCTGTTATTCCTACAACATCATATTTGCCAATTTCCAACGGAGCCTCAAGCTCATCCACTTTATTTCTTACACTTTGTGCATTCATATATAATACCTTTAATCCATTACTTCCCTCACCTTTCACATTGCACTTTCCTATTGCACTTGGCCATACTGTCCGATCCCTTCCTGAATTTTCTGCCCCGTTAATTCTGTTGTCTTTCTTAACTTATTCTCTTTCCCTTTAACTCCATCCTTATTTACAGTTCGTCTCCTCCCCCCACTACCTAGTTTAAACACAACCCGTGTTGCAGTGGCAAACCTGCCTGCCAGAATGCTGGTCCCCCACCTGTTAAGGTGCAACCCGTCCCTTTTGTACAATTCATCTTTACACCAAAACAGATCCCAGTGGTCTAAGAATCTGAATCCCTATTTCCTGCACCAGCTCCTCAGCCACACATTTTGATCCCCTATTTCCCTGTTCCTGCCCTCACCAGCACGAGGAACTAGAAGCAAACCGGAGATAACCACCCTGGAGGTCCTGCTTTTCAGCCTTTTTCCGAGTTCTCTGAAGTCATGCTGCAGAATTTCTTTCCTCTTCTTCCCAACGTCATTTGTGCCAACATGCACTACCAATTCTGGCTGTTCACCTTCACCCTTAGGATGCCCTGCAATCAGTCTGTGATGTCCTGGATCCTGGCACTAGAGAGGCAACACACGTCCTTAAATCCCGCCTGTTGCCACAGAAACCCCTTTCTGTACCTCTCACTATGGAGTCCCCTATTACCACGGCTCTACCTGGCGTCTGTCTCCTCGGCTTTGCTTCAGCGCCAATTTTTGACTCGCAGACCTGTCCGCCTCTCAGTCTGGCAGTGTCTTCTGTCCCGACAGCTTCCAAGAGGGTGAACCTGTTTTCAAGAGGTACATCCCCTGGGGTCTCCCATACTCCCAAGCATCCATCATCCGTCCCTTCCTCATCATTGCACCCCCCCAGTATCTTTGTTGTAATGATCTCACTGCAGGTCCTGTCCAGAAAAGTCTCGTTTTCCCAGATGAACCTGAGGTCATCCAGTTGCCTCTCCAGTGCCCAATACGGTCCTTCAGGAGCTGAGCCTGGACACACTTAACACAGCTGTAGCAGCCGGAGGCTGTGTCCTTGACCTCCCACATCAGGCAAGCATCACACTGAATCAGTTTACCTGTCATTTCTTCGCCACTTCTCACCCTCTCAAACTGTGGCGTTGTCTCCCCTCCCCTCAGCCTCCCCACCAAAGACTTGCACTTTTCTCACAAGGCACTTCCCTTGACAAGACCACTCCCCGAGAGCAAACCTTGCTTATATTGGCTGATAAATTGACTAATTCGTTTCACTTGCTGCACCTCTGCAGACCTTATAGGTATGTGTTGCAGGCTGGTCCCGACCGGTTTTTAAATCAACCGTTCCTGAAAACAACAGAAAAAAGACTCCCAAGAGCTTACCTTCTCAGCCAATCCCCACCCTCACTCCTTCACTCTCTCCTCTGCCGACCTTGAAGAGAAGATCAAATCTGATCAAATCCAAGGTTCTGAAAAAATTGCTGGAAGAGAATCAGTACAAAAATCAGATCATATGAAAATATTGAATAAAAGGTCACCAGATTTCTTCAAATTTAAACGATGTATCCAATGTTTGACTTATTTTCTGTAGACTTAGGTAGGACATGATAGGGGAAAGCCAATAAAAGGTGGTAGGAGGGTTAGGGTCCTTCCATTTAAGTAAAATGGCTTTCCTAGCCAATAAGGTTGAAAAGGCTATCATCCACTGAGTGGAAGCAGGAATATATCCTGCTTCCGATGGAATAGTCCCAAAAATAGCTGTAAATAAGTTTGGTTGTAAATCCAGATCCAGCGCTTTAGATAAGGTTTTAAAAACATCTTTCCAAAAATTCTCCCAACTTTATACATGACCGAAACATGTGAGCTTAAGGTGGCCACCTGAATATTATGTCTATCACAAATAGGATTAATATTGGGGAAAAAAAACAGGCTAATTTATCTTTTGACATATGTGCCCGATGCACTACCCTGAACTGTATCAAGGAGTGGCGGGCACAAATAGATGAAGTAGTTACCAGATGAAAATTTTTACTCCATTGATTATCTGAAAGTAACTCTTGAAATTCCAGTTCCCAGGCAGCTTTAATTTTATCGTTCGATATCATTTGTAAATTCAATAACCATTTATAAATTGTTGAAAAGTACATTAAAAAAAAATTCTAATTTGTAAATATCTAAAAAAAAGCGTACATTAGATAAATCAAATTTATCCGCTAGCTGAGAAAAAGACATTAAACAATCCCCTATAAACAAATCTGAAAAAGTTATTTTCCCTTTGGTATTCCAAATTAAAAAAGCCTGATCTGAAATTGATGGTTTTTAAAAAAAAATAGTTACAATATATTTTACTAGAAAGGACAAAATTATTTAATTCAAAAAATCTGTGAAACTGAAACCAAATTCTTAACGTATGTTTAATAATAGGATTAAGGTCTTGTCTACCAAACTTAGCAGAAAAGGAAGAGGAGCTCCCAGTAAAGAGGCCAAGGAATACCCCTTCACCGAGGTTTTTCTCCAATTCCACCCATAAAGGACAGTCATGTATGTCTGAATAATGAATCCAACAGGTAATATATCGAATATTAATTGCCCAGTAGTACAGTCTAAGATTTGGCAAAGCCATAGCACCATCCTTTTTTAATTTCTGTAATAAAAGTTTACTCAGTCTAGGATTTTTATTGTTCCAAATATAGGATAAAATTTTAATCTATTCTGTCAATAAACCATTTAGGAACAAATCAAGGAACTGCTTGAAATATATGTAAGAATTTCGGTAGAACTACCATTTTAATAGCATTAATTCAACCAATTAATGTTAGTGTCATTGGAGACCATTTAGAAAGTATTTGCTGGGTATGATCAATTAATGGGAGAAAATTACATTTAAACAGATCTTTAAAATTCTTAGTAACTTTAATACCAAGATAAGTAAATTGATTTTTAGCAATACTAAAAGATAATTGCTCATACTGATCCAAATGATTATTAATGGGAAATAACTCACTTTTGTATAAATTTAACTTGTATCCAGAAAAACTACTAAATTCAGAGAATATGGATAACATGGAAGGAATAGATTCCTTAGAATCTGAAATGTAGACTAACAAGTTGTCTGCATATCAGGAAACCTTGTGCATTTTATCCCCTCTCTTAATACCCTGAATACTATTGGAATTCCAAACAGCACTAGCAAGAGGTTCTAGAACCAAGTTAAATTACAAAGGGCTAAGAGGACGGCCCTGCCAGGTACCTTTCTGAATACATTATACTTGGTGCATGTGGGCAATGTTGTGAGTTTGTGTTCAGTGTTGTGTTTCAGTATTTAGAAATGAAGAGAACTAGGAATTCTGGCCACCTTACCCTTTGTCTGAAATTACGGTGGCAAAGATTAACTTTAGGTATGGTTTACTTTAACAGGCTTTGTTTAGCCGAATGCTGATCCCAGAACCTGGAACTCATTTAATATGGATGACACCAGGAAACATTATTAATGTAACTGCTGATCGAGATGCTGGCGAGAAGGAAGTCATGAAATACCTGTTTGCTTGTTTCCAAAGAGTGAAAGACGAGGTATGCACGATTAAGTACAGTACTGTGCAAGTGTCTTGGGCACATACAGTGCGTATAAAAAGTAGGCACTATTATTGTTTTGCAACATTGAATCACAGTGGATTTAATTTGTTTTTTTGACGCTGATCAACACAAAAAAACTCTTTCATGTCAAAGTGAAAACAGATCTCTACAAAATGATCTAAATTAATTAAAATATAAAATACAAAATAATTGCTTAAGTATTCCCCCTCTTTAATATGACACATCAAATAATCACAGGTGCAGCCAATTGGTTTTAGAAGTCACATAATTAGTTAAATGGAAATCACTGTGTGCAGTCAGGGTGCTTCAACTGCTTGTAGTAAAAATACACCTTTGTCTGGAAGGTCCAACTGCTGGTGAGTCAGTATACTGGCAAAAACTACACCATGAAGACAAAAGAATGCTCCAAGCAACACCACAAAAAGATTATTGAAAAGCACAAGTCAGGAGATGGATACAAGAAAATTTCCAAGTCACTGAATATCCCTTGGAATACAGTTAAGTCAATCATCAAGAAATTGAAAGAAGGTGGCACAGCTGTACATCTGCTTAGAGCAAACTGTCCTCAAAAACTGAGTGACCGTGCAAGAAGGGGACTAGTGAAGGAGGCCACAAAGAAACACATGACAACTCTGGAGGAGTTACAAACTTCGGTGGTTGAAATGGGAGTGACTGTGCATACAACAACTGTTACTTGGGTGCTTCACCAGTCACAGCTTTATGGGAGAGTGGCAAAGAGAAAGCCACTGTTGGTGGGGGAGGGGGGAACTCGCATGAAATCTCAGCTAGAGTTTGCCAAAAGGCATGTGGGAAACTCTGAAGTCAGCTGGAAGAAGGTTCAATGGTCTGATTAAACCAAAATGGAGCTTTTTGGCCATCAGACTAAATCCTATTTTGTTATAGGCTTAACACTGCACATCATCAAAAGCACACCATCCCTACCATGAAGCATGGTGGTGGCTGCATCATGCTGTGGGGATGCTTCACTGCCGCAGGCTCTGGAAGGCTTGTGAAGGTAGAGAGTAAAATGAATGCAGCAAAATACAGGGCAATCCTGGAGCAAAACCTGATGCAGTCTGCAAGAGAACTGTGACTTGTGTGACAATTTGTTTTCCAGCAAGACAATGACCCCAAGAATAAAGCCAAAGCTGCGCAGGAATAGCTTATAAACACCAAAGATAATGTCCTGGAGTGGTCAAGTCAGAGTCCAGACCTCAATCCAATTGAGAATTTGTGGCTGGACTTGAAAAGGGCTGTTCACTGACGGTCCCCATGCAATCTGACAGAGCTTGAGCAGTTTTGTAAAGAAGAATTGGGGCCAAGTTGCAGTGTCCAGATGTGCAAAGCTGATAGAGACCTACCCACACAGACTCAAAGCTGTAATTGCTGCCAAAGTTGCATTTACTAAATACAATCCTGAAAGGGGTGTGTACTTATGCAATCAATTATTTTGTGTTTTTGTCATTAATTTAGATCACTTTGTAGAGATCTGTTTTTACTTTGACACAAAAGAGTCTTTTCCTGTTGATCAGAGTCAAAAAAGCCAAATTAAATTCACTGTGATCCAAAGTTGTAAAACAATAAAATATGAAAACTTCCAAGGTGGGGGGGGGGGGGGGGAGAAGAGGGCAGGCAGGGTGCCTAAGACTTTTGCACATTAGTAATTTTATTTATTGTACTGCTGGCACAAAAAGTGACGTGTGTGTGATGATAAACCTGTTTCTGGTACAGTGCCTTGAAAAAGCATTCAGCCCTCACAAATGTTTTCACATTTTATTGAATCATTTTCTAAATTTAAAATATATTTAAGTAGAATTTTTTGAGCTAATTTACAATACATTGTGCATCAGAAGAAAAGTTGTTGACAGGTTTTAGAATTTATTAAAAATCTAAACTGTGAGGTTGAAAAATATTTATCCCCTTTCTAATTACAATGCTAACTTTCCTCAGGTGCAATATACAGTATTACCCTACCAACTCGCCCAATTTGTTGATGTGGAAAAATGGAGGATCACCTATTTTCAATGAATTCATAAGATTAAATGACCCCTCTCTCTGTCAGGTCCAGCAGTATGGTAGATTTTCAACAGACCAAACAAAAATAAAGACAAAAGAGCATTCAAGACAAGTCAGGGAAATGATAATAGTGAAGCACAAATCCAGAGAAGGATACAAGACCTTTTCAAAAGCAATGAACATGTCTTGGAGCTCAGTGCAGTCCATCAGCGAAAATGTGGGGGGAGAAATGAAACCACAGCCACATTGCCTAGGACTGGCCATACCTCTAAACTTAGAGTGGCACTTGTGAGATAGGCTACTGTGATGCATACAGTCACTCTGAGTGAGTTGCAGAAGTCAGTGGTTGCAAATGGCAATGAAGTTCATGGCTCCACAATCTCTAAGGCCTTGCACAAAAAGGGTATTTATGGAAGAGTGGCAAGGAAGAAGCCCTGGTAAAAAGCATATCCTTTCCTGTAATGACCTTGTGAAGAGTCACTTAAAAGGTACTGTAAAGATGTGGAGTAAGGTCTTGTGATCGGATGAGACTGAAGTGGAGCTTTTTGGCCTTGATACTAAGTGGTGCATGTGGTGTAAATCTAAAATTGCGCATCAGTCAGGTAACACCATCCTTACTGTAAAGTATGGTGGGGGTAGCGTCATGCTGTGGGGATGCTTTCTGCAGCAGGCACTGGAAATCTGGTCAGAATTAGTGGGACAGTGAATGCTGCTAAATACAGAGAGGTTTTAGATTTAAAGACCTGCTGGCCTCTGTCAGAAAACTTAAATTGGGGAGGAAGTTCATTTTTCAGGACAACCCAAAGCACACTGCCAGAGCAACCATGAAATGGCTTTAAAAGAGGAAAATTGATGTCTTTGAGTGGCCCAGTCAGAGAGCTGACCTTAAACTGATCAAGCATCTTTGGCAAAACCTCAAGATTGCGGTCCACTGCCTCTCTCCAACTAACCTGAGCAATTTTGCAAGGAGGAATAGGCAAATCTTGTTCCATCACATTGTGCAAAGTTAATACAGACTTACTCAAAAAGACTACTGACTGTAGTAGCTGCAAGTGGTGGTTTAACTAAGTGCTGAGCAAAGGGACATGGATACTTGCTGCTGACATTTCAGTTTTAGAATTTTTAATTTTCCATTCTTTACAATTTTCCCTGTTTTGTTGGGCTGTACTGTGGGGGAGGAAAAAGAGCATGTGATTCACAAATAAAAATTCTCATGACGCATGAGTGATGATGAACCCTGAATCTGATGTGGGTCTCTGTAGTGGACTGAGAGTGGGAAGAGGGTAATGGAGAGGGGAGGGAGTGGGAAGCACCAGAGAGACAGTCTGTAATGATCAGAACCAATTGATCAATAAACCAATTATTTGGAATCAAATGACTTTGCCTGGTGTCTCAAGGTGGGTGTGCCTGCACCTTCGCCTCCTCCAGCACCCTTTGACTCTTATGCCACCTGCCCATACCTCTCCCGCAGCATTCCACCTTTGTTATTTCCAACATCCTTTGCTCTCATCTGATTTTACAAACTCACTCTGTGCTCCACATTGACAAATACCGTACTATGTGCCTGAATCCTTGGGCATAGTAACCCTTCTCTGTCATTCAATTGACTTTTCTTCATGTGTGATGAAAAAATGAGTAGTGGCAATTTCCATTCAGTGGTCATCATGCTTACCCTCAACTGTACTGAATTTCTCACTTCACAGAATTTCAGTACTTGAAGAAAGCTTTTGCCTAAAGGAGATGTGGTCCAGTTGGACATATTTAAAGAGGCAAAGCAATTTATAACTACTTTCAGTCTTTGAGTTAAAATCAGTATGGAAATTAGTCTATTTGGAAAGTTTTACATAATTGTATGTTTTTTCTGTCCTGCAATTTGAAAAATAATATTTTCTCAATAGATTACAAAGGTCCCAGAAAACCTATTGACATATGCTGTTCGTTGTAAGGCCTTGACTGTGTCTAATGCACGCACTGCCCTTCTCACACCTGAGATCTATGTCAATCAGAATATCTACGAACAAGTAGTTGATTTGCTCCTTGAAGGAGTAAGTGGACCACGTAAGTAAATATTCCAGTCACGTTATTTGTGTGAGATGCGTTGAAGCATTTTACATTGTTCTGTGTTTTGGGGCTTGGTAGATATGGAAGGATATATTTTTGGAATTTTGAATATGAAAATGCATTTGTACACCACCTGCCACAAGCTCAGACTCCAACTCCAACTCCTTTGTGACCAGTGCAGTATCTTTGAGGTGATTAGCATTCTAGTCAGAATTAGTGGTTGAATTATGTACTCTGTTGTTCTATTTCTCATTGCCCAAGAAACTTAGTCACAATTGATGTGAAAAACAAAATTGTTCAGTCAGTGAGAATAGCAGTGATGCACCTTCAATGTTTCTGCAAAATTGGAACCTGAATAGATGATGAAGGAGCTGAATGAGTCTCAACAGAAGGGATGAAAGGCTACTATAGTTCAAGTTAAATTAATTGGCTTTATCTGAGCTGCACATGGGGAGTTTGCTACTGAAATCATCCCTAGAATCATTAGGATAAGTCTTCCTTTGGGAAGGTTACTCAAACCAATGCACTTTCTGTGTGGTATACTGCGTCCGGTGCTCCTGGTGTGGCCTTTTATATATTGGTGAGACCCAACACAGACTGGGAGACTGTTTCGTTGGACACCTACGCTCTGTCTGCCAGAGAAAGCAGGATCTCCCAGTGGCCACATGTTTTAATTCCACGTCCCATTCCCATTCTGATATGTCTATCCATGGCCTCCTCTACTGTCAAGATGAAGCCACACTCAGGTTGGAGGAACAACACCTTATATACCGGCTGGGTAGCCTCCAACCTGATGGCAAGAACATTGACTTCTCTAACTTCCCTTAATGCCCCTCCTCCCCTTCTTACCCCATCCCTGAGATATTTAGTTTTCTCCCCCTCCTTTTTTTCTCTCTTTCTGCCCATCACTCTGCCTGTTCTCCATCTCCCTCTTTCTTTCTCCCTTGGCTTCCCATCCCATGATCCTTTCCCTTCTCTATCCAGCTCTGTATCCCTTTTGCCAATCATCTTTCCGGCTCTCAGCTTCACCCCACCCCCTCTAGTCTTCTCCTATTATTTTGCATTTTCCCTTTCCCCTCCCCCTCCTACTTTCAAATCTCTTACTATCTTTCCTTACAGTTAGTCCTGACGAAGGGTCTCGGCCCGAAACGTTGACAATGCTTCTCCCTATAGATGCTGCCTGGCCTGCTGTGTTCCACCAGCATTTTGTGTGTGTTGCACTTCTGTGTATCCATTTCCACTACAATGGTGATATTAAAATTGTGAAATTACTGAAAAGACTCAGTAGGTCAGGCAACTCCTGTAAAGAGAACTGCCACGATTGCCAGGTCATGTGTAAAATACAATGGGTTTCCAATCCTGTTTCTAACATGCCAGTCATTGAGCAAACTATTTCATGTGTAGTTTTTAAGAGCAGTGGTTCCCATTGAAATTGTGTGCTTATTCATTGTAGTGTGTACAAGTAATTATTTTGAACTTACAGTTGCCTACACATTTCTAATACACTAGTTTTGGAAAATCAGGACAAATTTTATTCATCAGGTTGTTGCATGGATTGTAGCACTTGATAAGTTTCAGCTTTCTAGTAGGATCTTCACAGACAAAGAAACAAATAGTGGGGCTGGAGGGGTGAGGGACTCGAGTAGTTCTGAATGTTCTGAAATCCAGAATACCAGACTCAGTTTGAAATCCAGCAATGTTTCTGTTCGCGGATGGAATTGATGTAGGTGCTCTGGGTGTAGCCTCATTGAGACCTGACGTTAATTGGATGACCACTTTTCTCCATCTGTAGCAAGCGAGATTCCCCAGTGGCCGATCATTATAATTCCACTCCCCATTGCCATTCTGAAATGTTAGTACATGGCCTCCTTTACTGCCACAATAAGGCCACTCTCAGGTTGGAGGAGCAGCCCCTCCAATTCCAGTTGGGTAGCCTCCAACCTAACAGCATTAACATAAATTTCTCTAACATCTGGCAATATCTTCCCTTCTCCATTTATGCATTTCCCATTGTGGCTGCCCTCTTCTCCCTTCTCTTCTCACCTGTGTATCATCTCCCTCTAGTGCCCTTCCTTCCCTTTTTCCCATGGTTCACTCTCCTATCAGATTCCTCCTCCAGCCTTTTACCTTTTCCAGCTATCACCTCTCAGCTTCTCACTTCATTCCTCCTCCCCCACTCACCAACCTATTTCCCTCACCTGGCTTCACCTATCACCTGCCAACTTGTACTCCTTCCCTCCTCTCTTTCTTATTCTGGCCTGTTCTCCCTTTGGGTCTCACCCCAGAAAATCAGCTGTTCATTCCTCTCCATAGATACTGCCTTACCTTATGAGTTTCTCCAGCATGCTGTGTGTGTTCCTCTGGATTTCCAGTATCTGCAGGATCTCTTGTTGTATAGGAACTGCTTTAACTTGCAAATAAAGGCTTTAAATAAAATAATACTTAAACGAAACAAAGTTAGAGGCATCCTGCTGTTAAAGTAATTAGGCTAGACTGACACTATTACTTAAAGCCTAACGAGTGTACAGGGAGGTGGGATGAAATGTGGCTCTTGTTTCTTGTAGTAAAGTCTCAGTGGGTGAGATAGATATAGATGTGAAATGTCACTTAATCCATCATGGTCACCCATCCAAGAATCAGTTAAGTTTCTACTCCCTACTCATAAGAATTTTAAGTTTTTAAAATCTGTTTTGCAATGAACATTCTTAGTGGTAAGCTATTTTATCATAAATTCTACTTAATTTTTTTTTCTCTCTGGTGTAATCTCTGTTACCTGTACAGAGTTTGAAGATGTTGCTGAGTTCATGGATGAAGTCATCGTTATGTTAAAGGCAGATGAAGAGGTCAGGACATTCAATGAAGTCATATTTCCAGTGTTGGACATATTATTGCACCGGATTAAAGAATTGGATCTTTGCCATGTAATGCTGTACAGCTATCTGGATATTCTTCTTTATTTCACTCGACAGTTTGATCTAGCACAAGTAAGAAATCTCTAAAATTCTGTCCTATTTTGCTGGGGTTTTATTTTAGTTTGGCCTTGTTTCTGTTAACTTGATGTAGGATAAGTGGTTGAGTATTCTAATCTGTTAGATGCATTCCTAAAATACCATTCAACTCAGCTGTCCAGACATTTATAATGTGTATTGATTGCTATTGGTTTATTATTGTCACCTGTGCCAAGATACAACGGAATGCTTGTCTTGCATTCTGTTTATACAGATCAAATCATTACACAGTGCATTGAGCTAGAATAAGATAAAATGATAACAATGCAGAATAAAGTGTAAAAGCTACCGAAAGAGTACAGTGCAGGTAAACAATAAAGTGCCAATTGAAGATTAGTAGATATATTCTCCGGGTCCTTCGGTTTCCTCCCACAGTCCAAAGATGTACTGGGTAGGTTAATTGGTCATTGTAAATTGTCCCATAATTGGGTTAGGGTTCGTGTTAATCTGGTTTGTTGGGGGTTGCTGGGGCAGCGTGGCTTGAAGGGCCTACTCAATGCTGTATGGCTAAACAAAGAATATTTCATGAGTAAAACAAATTTCTTATTCTGTTCTACCATTGTATCTATGTTACTTGCATTGTGGGACAATCTTGTCCACTGGTTCAACTAAAATCTTTGAGTAATGTTGTTCGAAGATGGGTGTTATATCTGTCCTGGTTTCATTGAATCTTTAAATACAGGCACTGGATTGATTGATCTTGTATTTCAACTTGATAATTTTTTTTACATAGAATTCAATTTAGAATATAACTTGCTCCTAGTATATTGTAGCAATTAATGAGTGCACTATTCCAGACTAGTAATGAAAAATTCAAACTATCATGGTGATTCCAGACATCTTGATGTACAGAATGGGAAGTTGTTTGCAAGGTGTGCTCTTTTGATTATTTGTTTGAACAGAAAAATGAACGCAGCATAGATTACTTCTGTTGTGCTGTAGAGACAAAGATTGCTATATTAACTTTGGAAGTAACCCTGAGGAATGTTAAACATTAGCGCCTCATTTCTTCACGCTTAAACCAAAAATAGCTTATATGATTAAAGCTACTTTAGAAATGTAACTGTAAAATAGCTTTATTTTCTTGTTCTTCCTGTTCTTGTTCAGCTCTTAATAAATTGCTGACTTGAACTGGTTCCATGGCTTTCAGTTTTCCACAGCTACTTTCTTCAAATGCTTGTATTTTGGGTGTACTATGCTGGAACTCAGCACAGCTAGTCTCACAAACCCTCACTCAACTTTGCACAGCTTTGTATTCATATCCCAGCTCTGCCTTTCTCAAGACATTAAATTACCAATCCTTCCCTTGATGCAAAATGCTAATCTTTGTACCAATCACAAACAAGTCCTTTGTTTTTATTTTTATTTAGTAAAACATTTATTTAGAGATAGAACATGGTAGGAGGCCCTTCCGATTCATTGAGATCACATCACCCAATTACATCCTTGTGACTAATTAACCTACTAACTTGTATGTTTTTGGAGTGTGGGAGGAAACTGAAGCACTTGGATAAAACCCCTCGGTTCATGTGGAAAACATACAAGCTCCTGACAGGGAGCGGCTGAATTGAACCCAGGTCACTGGTGCTGTAATAACTCTGTCACCCTCCATTATTTCTTGATGTTATTTTACTATCCTACCTTATTGTGAGGTAGTGGTAAAAACCATTTATTTGTATAATCTTTGGGACCCTTCCACAGGTTTTAATGTGGCTGCTAATTATTTTTAAAATGTGTAGATACAATTGGTGCTGCTTGGTTGCATATTTAGATTCTATATTAGATTTTTTATAAATCTGTGAATTTCAATGTAATTATTTCCTTAAATCTGTCAATAGGCTTTCTTGACATACATTGAACCAAAGGATTCAAAAAATGGTAACATGTACCAGCAGACCCTGCTGGGAACTGTCCTGAATATTTCTTGTTTGCTGAAGACTCCAGGATTGGTGGAAAGTCACTTATATTTTTTAAACCCATCACGGTCTAGTCCTCAGGAAATAAAAGTTCAAGAGTCAAATATTCACCAGGTACGTGTTTTGCAGGCTAGTTTCTTTGAGGGGCTGTAACATAGTGTGGTGCATTCAATTTGTTGTTTCCCATCATTTTCATTTCAGATGGCCGTACTCTGCTTCAGGCTGGAGGATAGATTGCAAACATTAGTTTTGTTTCAGCACGCAAGAGGCTCAAGAATTGTCAATGTCTTTTCAAAGGTCATCCATTAGTAGAGAGCCTATGGCTTCTCTTGCCTCCCATAATTTCATCATCCAACCCCACAACGTCCCTAACCACAATCTGGCAGAAACTTCTGCACAACAAATAGGTGCCAGAATCCAAAGAGAATTTCCCCTTATTAAACTCAATCCTGAGACTCTGGTCGTTTGTAATGGACTTGCTACTGACAAAATTAAACTAGTGTCTAGGTAACTGGCAAAAAGATCAGGATTGAGCATTGTGTTCTTCCCTTTTGTAATTGTGTTGCATTCTGATTAATGGTCATCAGTTGAGTCGTTGGTCTCATGTCTGTTTCTTTAATTTGATTAAGTTTGTGTATTATTCATGTATGTGATGTGCACAGTATTATATCCAGCAGCCTGTTCCATACATTGTTGCAAATCAACATATCTTAATCAGTGGCATGTCATTTATGCCATACAAGTGTCAGGTAATGGCTATCAACGAGACAGATCTT
This sequence comes from Hypanus sabinus, assembly GCF_030144855.1. NCBI lineage: Eukaryota > Metazoa > Chordata > Chondrichthyes > Myliobatiformes > Dasyatidae > Hypanus > Hypanus sabinus. Next base: position 8,057,014 of record NC_082739.1, on the reverse strand, counting down.
AATTACATTGTTTGTATGCATAGGTTAGATTAGGTATATATTGTGATGTACAATTTTCCACCACCTTGGACCTAAGAAACTTAGTACCCAGTATAAAAACAGCTTGGTTATTCATCATTCCATTCCCTATATAAACACTGCTTCTATTAAGATAAACCATTTCTGTAGCAGTTTAGCAATGTGATAAATATTCCACAACCCAGTGGTACTTATTTTACGTCAGACTCATGACACCTTCCATTACAAAAGGTGCATACTCCATTTTCATAGATGTTCAGTAAATATATGAATGTCATTTTTGTGAATTATTTCCTGTTGTATGGTTCTCTCTAAATTTTCTTGAATTATCCAAGTTTTCCACTTGTTTGGCTAAGTAAAAATGTTTTTTAAGTTATTGCAGGCAGATTGCAATGTGTTCTTTCAACTTCTCAGAATTCTGGTGGAACACAGCAGGCCAGGCAACATCTATAGGAAGAAGTAGAGTCAACGATTCAGTCCGAGACCCTTCGTCAGTAGGACCCAAAACGTCGACTGTACTTCTCCCTATAGACGCTGCCTGGCCTGCTGCGTTCCACCAGCATTTTGTGTGTGTTGCTTGAATTTCCAGCATCTGCATATTTCCTTGTGTTTGCGTCTTTCAGCTTCTGTTTGGTCATTGGTGTTTTCCCATCATGACACCCCCTCCCCTCCCACACATAAAATACTACAAAAGCAAGTATGTTTCAAGTTCAAACTTTTTTGGATATAGTTTAATGTGCAGATTTCTGTGGGTTGCAGTTCCCTTCTACACAAAAGCATCTGAACTGGTCTGAAATTATTAAGGTTTAAGCATAGCCATGACCAAGTGCACAGATGGATATTGTGCAAAATTTAAATAGTTTTTGGCCAACGTTGTTACACTGTTGCCTGTAGACATTTACTATGGGGTATTCTAAATAGTCTGAAAATCAAAATGTAGTGCAGATGTAACAAAAACTAAACACTGGGAAAAACTTATCAAGTTGGGCAGTAGTTGAGAAAAGAAATGATCAACATTTCAGGTCTGAGACCCTTGGGATATGTTCTGTGATATTACTCGTAAATATAGATTCTTTATTGAGTTATTCCATTAAACATGGTGTTAATAGTGGCTAAGCATGTATTTGTTTAGATCACGAGTCTAATAGTTATAAAACTTGGTCTTTAAATTTCATTTTGATTCCCATTGTCATTTAGTGTGCAAACAGATTTACAGTGAATTCTTATTAGATTTGTGGCTTGTTGCTTTGCCTCATTTTGAGTACTAGTTTTCCTGCAGCTTACATCAGACGTTGTACTTTTTTTTTTACAGTTCATGGTTCAACTTCATGACAAAATTCATCAGATTCTGCGGAACCTCATCCAGCTTTCCCCGGATACAAAACATGGCATCCTCTCCTGGCTTGGAAACTGTTTCCATGCCAACTCTGGGCGGACAAAAATCTGGGCCAACCAGATGCCAGATCTCTTCTTCCAAATGTATGTGTCGGATGCCTTCTTCCTGAACCTTGGTGCTGCTTTGCTGAAACTCTGCCAACCTTTCTGCAAACCAAAGTCGCCAAAGCTTCTAACATTTAACCCTACTTATTGTTCCTTGAAAGAACTGAATGAAGAAGAACAGAAAAGTAGAAATGTGCATATGAAAGGTATGAGCTGAAATGGGAATGGGTGGCTTTTTTACTACTGTCTAATTGTACTTTTGATTGGGGTTAAGATTAATGTACACCATCTTCCACAAGCTCTTTGTGCAAATTGTTTTTGCTGTATTCATTAGAATTTTTGTCCTTGGTTTTAGGAACAGCTTCTTCCCCACTGTCATCAGATTTCTTTGTTCTCTTATAAGTGTCTCGCCCTCCCTCTCCCCTTCCCCATTTTTAATTATATATTGTAATATACTGCTGCTACAAAACAATATATTTCACAACATATGCCAATGATATTAAAAATCTGATTCTGGGTATATAAAAACAAAAGCCCACCTGATATTGCAGCAGACATACTGAAGGAAATATGGGAATTTCAAAGCACTGCATCAACAACAATGGCCTGATGGCAGTGATTACTGTAAGTAGACGTAATTGGGGAGGGAAGAGGAGTTGGTGGGTTGAGGTGACAATTAGGGTGAAGAAGAGGTTGACTATAGAAAGAACAGGTGACTGATCAAAGCAGCAGTTAGGGAGAGAGGGTGTTGGATATACTGGCTTCCTGTAAGTATCCTTCACTGTTCTTGATAATCTAGTCAAGCTAAAGGAGCTAAGCGTGTTATTTGCATGTGAAAAGTGGCTGACAAATGTTTCGAACATGGGCACCAGAAATCACTTCTGATGTGTTAACTATGTAGTGGGTGTTACACTTCTAGTTCTGTTGACAAATACAGATTTTTCTTCATAGTAAACAGTGAAGCCAGCATTCCCTCTAATGTTTTTTACAGCTGTGCCGGCCAACCATTGCTCTGAGCAGGATATGTTTTACACTGCCTGAAAAATGCGCAGCACTTTAAGTGTTTTATTTTGTAATATGCAAACAAGAATATTCAGAGTGAAAATTGAAAAATCACATACTTTTTATTGACACTGACAATGTAAATATGTTGAAGCTCTAAAAAGTTCCAAAGTAATGCATGGATTATATTCATTAACACAATTCCAGGTGATTTCACAATTATATTAGCATAATTTCAAAATTATAATAACATTATATAAAAGAAAATTCCAGCTGCATGGCAATAAAGGCTATGTGCCTGGGAGCATTTCAGTTACTATGTGACCGAGCACCCATGCAGCTTAAGGAAACAATGATTGGAACCATATTAATACCTGTAAAACGTGTACAAGCTCACTGAATTTTGTGTCTATAATACACGGTGTGTAAATTATTAAGCCTTAATTCAGAAAATCTCTCTCCAATGAATCACATTGAGCAAAATTTTAAAGCAGGAAAAACTGCTTTCTGAGATCTTTTTATTTCTTTGCATTAGGCTTGGATAAGGAGACCTGCTTGATTCCAATGCCACAGGGACTGGAACCACCATTTGCTGAAACGTACAACTTGGTCACAGAGAATTTAATTTTGACTCAGTTTGCTTTGCGCTTGGGTTTTCACAGGTACTGAGAAAATGCATAAATAGTTCAAATGTAAGAAATTGTGTAAGCCTGAAAGCTGAGTAATATCATCAGAATTTAGTTTTCCTGTTCTTTCCATAGATAGGGAGGTTTAACTACTCTAAAATGAAATGAAATCTTATTTTTGGGGTGACTCGGCTACTAGTTTGGATGTCAATGATCAACTGTGAGTGAACAATGGAGTGGCTACAAAGCCTCATCGTTTTGATATTTTAAATGAGGATGTGTGAATTCATGCAGTCAGTAAGAACAGTAAAAGTATTGAATATTTATGAATATGGTAGTTTTCGAGCTGTAGAATGCTGCTCACCATCACATGTTAGAAATCATAGAATATATTTTGGTGAATCTGGATATTAAAAATAATAAAACAAAATCACTTGGCAAATCAAGCAACATGCGTAGAAAGTGAAACAAGATTTAATGTTTCTGGTCGAAGAGCCTCTGTCAGAACTTTATCCTATCCATCCTACCCTTGTCCTCTTTGTAATTAAAAAGTTAATTTACTTTCTCTTTCTCTCCGCTGATGAAGGGTCTTTGACCTAAAACATTAACACTCTTCCTCCAGATGTGGCTGATATGCTGAATGTTACCAGCATCATCTGTATTTATTTAAGGTAAAGGTAGCATTGTGGTCAAATGTTCTGTGTTGAAACTCAAATGAAGTAAGTTGTGTCCTGGAAATTCATTGATTATCTGCTAATAAGTATTTGGGTATAGGAGATAAATGGAAAGGATTGTTTTTAAAGGGTGATTTTTAGCATATGATCCCTCATTGACTAAGTAGCTGATGATGGTCAAATTGAAAGTGGAGAGAACTTTTTTCAGTCATTTTTGCGATTTATTACTTATTATTTCGACAATCTCCAGTGTTCAGAGTTATATAAATTCTCTTTAAAATTGGAATTGACTTAATTGATGTCTTAACTAACTTACAGATTCGTAACTTTGAAAAGCCAATATGAGCATTAAGAATGCAGTTACTGTTATACTACTGTGACTTACTTTTTCTTTAGAATTGCATGTTTAAGTTCAGGCATTGGAAAACAGCCTGATCTGAAGACAGAATTTCTCACTTTCTATCATGGGATTTTTCTGGAATGCAATGCCTCTGTGGGATCTCCCCAAGAATGCATTTTCACACAATAAACTCTCAGTGCTGCAACTGTATTTTCTATTTTTCAGATTACATGACCAAATGATAAAGATGAACCAGAGCCTGCATCGGCTGCAGGTTGCCTGGAGGGAAGCACAGCAGACTTCCAATCCAGCTGCAGACAACCTGCGTGAGCAATTTGAACGGCTGATGACTATATACTTATCAACTAAAGCAGCAGCCACAGAGCCACAAATGCTCCAGAACTGTATGAACCTGCAGATCTCCAGCTCAACAATATTGGTCCAGTTTTCGCTAGGCAATCAAGGAACAGAATACATGGAGGTGAAATTCCCTCTTCTGGAAGTGGAATACTGCATGCTTTCTCATGTTCCAGGTATATAGCATGTCCTAACAGTGACTTAAGCACATTGATATGATCCTGTGGCTGCTGAATCAATGATATTTTTTAAGCTGATATTAATGCACAGTGGCCTCTTTATTAGGTACCTCCTGCACCTAATAAAGTGGCCGCTGAGTGTATATTCATGATCTTCTGCTGCTGTAGCCCATCCACTTCAAGGCTCAAGGTGCTGTGCATTCAGGGATGCTCTTCTGCACACCAGTGTTGTAACATGTGTCACCTTCCTGTCAGCTTGAACCCATCTGGACATTCTCTGACCTATCTCATTGACAAGGCTTTTTCACCTACTTAAGTGCCACCTACTGTATGTTTTTGTTTTTTGCACTATTTTCTGTATAAGAGACTGTTGTACGTGACAATCCCAGGAGATCAGCAGTTTCTGAGATACTCAAATCACCCCATCTGACACCAACAATCATTCCACAGTCAAAGTCACTTAGATCACATTTCTTCCCTATCCTGATGTTTGTTCTGAGCAACAACTGAATCTCTTGACTATGTCTGCATCCTTTTATGTGTTGAGTTGCTGTCACATGATTGGCTTATTAGATATTTGCATTAATGAGCAGGTGTACAGATTTACCTAATAATATGGCCACTGAGTGCAGATCTTTTATAGATAAATGTAATCAAGGATAGGAAGCCATATTAGGTGAATAAAACTGAAATAAAAAACAGGCCATGATCTTGCTGAAACAGTGTTTTAGAGCTAAAAGTTTATCTATGCAGATGGTGTGTCTTTGTCTTTGGACACTACAAAGTAGTGGTTGCCAGTGTAATTTCATTGATAATTGTTTATTTTATTATTAAAATGAGTGTGCATTATTAAATTGAGATTCAGTTGTTGCTCCCTTGTGCTAGCCAAGTGATATTGAAGCTGTATAATCCTCTTGAAAAAGTGGGTGTGCTGTTTAATTTTTTTTGCTTACCATCTTTATGACTTTGTGTTTTCTTTTCTTATTCTCAATTACAATTAGCATACATCCCATGCCTTTTTGCTGCTTTAACTCTGCACACATGAGCATGGCTAAGGGTGAATTATTTTTTGTTTATAATGAAGGATTAGTCTATCTTTTAATGTAATATTGTTCACTAGGCTTATAAGTGCATCTCACTCCCATTATCTTGCTTCTTTATGGTAAATTAATATCCTGAGCTCATCTTTCTTCACCTAGGTTTCACAAACCCACCAACGACCCCAGATTCCTGGTTACTTTTACCTCCAAGATTTTAATTATGCAGTCTGCTGAGATATTTGGTTCATATCTAGTGTTATTTAGCCCTATTTAGGTGTGGCTTTCTTAATTATGGTAGAGCCAGTGTGTACTGAAAAAGCAAATGCCTACTTTCAAAGATTCAAAATACATTTCTTGTCAAAGTATGTTTGCAGATATGCAACCCTGAGATTTGCTTTCCCCACAAACAGCCATAAAACAAAGAAAAGCCATGGAACCCGTTTAAAGAAAAACATCAAACACTGCCCCCGGCGCAAAAAAAATCGCGCAAATGGCAACAAAAAAACAAGCGAAGAACACAGAATTTAAAACAAAACATTGATAGAGTCCAGGCATATTCAGCTCAGTGTTATCTGCAAAGCGCTCCGATTCAATATTGCCCAAAATAGCAATTTTAAACAAGGGAGCGACCAGAAACCCATCGTAATGTGAACTACAGAGTCAAATTCACAAAATGCATCGACTAAACCTTGCCCGAGATTCAGAACTCCAGCACTCTCCTCAGACAGCTTCGAGGGATATAGAGAGCTTTTGAAAGTCACGCAGACACCTTCCTCCAGCAGCAGTGAGCTAGAGGCTGGTAGATGGCGCTGAAAACCCCCTTGTCTTCTGCACTCGTCTCGATGATTTCAATCTTCTTTGGTGCTTTAATCAGTGAGATCAACAACAAATGGAGTAGATCATGGGCTCATGAACCTTCTCGAGGCCTGACGGAGCACCCTTGGAGACAGCAAAGTGCCAGATTGCTCAATCGGCCTGAAAAAAACCCACCAAAATGTAGATCACAGGCTCCACCAATAACAGAATCACATTTGAAAGAAAACGAAGATGTGAAAGAAGTAGTTTCGTGACTGTGGAGGATGTCGCCCTTGGTTGTTTTGCTTGCTGGCGCCATCCAGACCATAGGATCATTTTCCAGAATGCCACCTAACTGAATAATGGAGTTTGATGAGTGGGAGTGGTGGGTAGTTTGTTACAGTGTATTTTTTTGTTCAGTTGCTGTGATCCAAATTTTTACTTCTAAGTATGTAAGCAGAATTTATAATCATTGCAATTACCAGGTCTGTCTTATCTTTTTGGGCAGAGTGGCATTAGAAGTGTCGATGCAATGGTTATATTAGAATTTTGGAATAGTAGGATCTAATTACCTGTAAACCCTTTTCATATCAACATAATTTGCTGAGGAAGATTGTAAAGTACTTTCTAGTTAATAAAGTACACTGATTATTTTGATATAGTCACTATTGTATTTCTTTGTCACAGAATTCTTTGCTGAAAATCTGGGAGATTTTTTCATCTTCTTACGAAGATTTGCAGATGACATTCTGGAAACTACAGGCGATTCCCTGGAACAGCCTCTAAACTTTGTCACTGTATTCATGGGTAACGTAGAGAGGTAAAGGCCAGGAACTTTTTCAATTTGCTGGTGGGCCTTGCACCATCAGCAATGTGTAAGCCTTAACTCCCAATGCAAAATCTGCTATATTTATTATATGCTAATACTGCACTCTTCCATTACACAACAAGTTCCAGTAGCAAGCACCTTCAGAGAAGTTACAGCAAGGATGGATGATCAATTGTGTTCCTCCTCCGTCGCAATAAGATACCTAGTGACCAAGTTCCAGAGGAACAGCCCTTTCTTGATTGTTGCATTGCTATTACATTTCCCTAATCAATTGTACAAATGAGATTTAATTTTGAACTAATATTCCTAAATATGCTAAGAATTAAATTCACACTGCCCAAATTCATCTTTCTTCAATGTAATGCATTACATTGATCTGGGCAGTGTTTAGACTCTGCTGTTTACTGAGGGACTTGATGTCCAACTTGCCTCTTGCTCCACCTGAACACTTATTTACCAAAGTAACATTTTCTGCACGTTCAAAGTTCAAAATAAATTTTATTATCAAGGTACACATATGTTATCATTTACAATCCTGCGATTAATTTTCTTGTAGGCATGTTCAACAAATATATAGAACAATAACTAGAACAGGATCAATGAAAGATCAACCAGAGTCCAGAAGATGACAAACTCTGCAAATGCAAATATAAATGAATAGCAATAAATAACGAGAACATGAGATAACAAGATAAAGAGTCCTTAAACGCTGGAGGAACTCAGCAGGCCAGGCAGCATCTATGGAAAAGAGTAAACAGTCAATGTTTCGGGCTAAGGCCCTTCATCAGGACTGGAGGGAAAAATGATGTGAATTCAGAGCAAGAAGATGGGTGAGGGGAGGAAGAGATACAAGGTGATAGGTGAAACTGGGAGAGGGGAAGGGGTGGAGTAAGGAGCTGGGAAGTTGATTGGTGTAAGAGATAAAGGGCTGGAGAAGGGGGAATCTGAAAGGAGAGGTTAGAAAACCATAAAAGGGATAGGGGAAGAGCACCAGAGGGAGGTGATGGGCAGGTAAGGTTGCTTAGTGATGGGATTCCGTTGGAGTTGTCAGAAGTTATGGAGAATTGTACTGGACACGGAGGCTAGTGGGATAGTAGGTCAGGGCAAGACTAGCCCCATTCCCAGTGGAGTGGAGGGAAGATAGGACGAGGGCAGACATGCGCAAAATGGAAGAAATGCAGGTGAGGGGCAATGTTGATGTTGGAGGAAGGAAAGCCCCTTTTTATCCAGGATCTCTGTATTTAGTAGCACTCATCTTCCCATTAATCCTGACCAGATTTCCAGTTTCTGTTGCTGAAAAGGATCTCCACAAAATGACGCTACCTCCACCATGCTTTACAGTCGTAATGATCTTACCTGGCCAATTTGGCAGTATTTGATTTATGCCACATGTACCACTTAATGTTGAGGCTAAAAATTTCCACTTTAGTCTCATCTGATACGATTGGACCTTGCAGAGAGAGGGATATTTACAATATTCTTATTCACTGTAAACAGGTGATCCTCCAATTTTCTACATCAACAAATTGGATGAGTTGGGAGGGTGAGGACAGTTAGCATAGTAGTTACAAAGGAGATGAATACTTGTTCAGCCTAATTTTGTTTCTTAATTAAACTGTTGACCGATTTTGGAATTTTCCTTTTGATTTGACATGATGCACAATGTTTTGTAGATTTGCTCAAAAATCCTACTTCAATATATTATAAATTTAGAAAACGAGACAGTAAAATGCGAAAATGGTTATTGAGGACTCAATACTTTTTCAAGGCACTGTAGGTATGATAATCTGAATGGTCATGTCCACAGTATCCATTGATTACTCTCCAAAATGAGGCATGCAGAATTGTTTCCCTCCACTAGAAGAAGCTATAGATTTAATCTTTTTTTGAGGCATATCAGTAAGGTTAATCTCTTAACTTCAGCAGTTCAGTGATGGACTTTATCTTGAAATTCCAACCTTGCCTGCAACTTAGCATGCACAGTGAAGATTTTCTCTTTCCCAAAACTTTAGATAGGCTTAATAACAGCAGTATGAGAGAAGGCACATTGAGCACTATCATTTAAATTGGGTATTTGTACTTTTTTAAAAAAAAATTCTAGTTTAAAAAAAAGTAGGCAAACTTTTGTGCTTTATTTTGTTGCTGACCATTATAAGAAGTCCAATGTTTATTTCTCCTCAGTTGTGAAGCTGGTGGATGAGGAGGCTATTGCATTGTTTTTATTCCAAAATATTTGGGTTAAAATTAGAAACTTCTTCTCTCATATTGTCATTGTGACTCTGAGCATGTTGCAGTAGAGCAGTAAGTTTCAATTTTTTTTTGCAGTGGCATAAAAAGAGAAATATAACAGATACTTGCCATCCCAACTTCTCCAAACAGCCTGGAGGCCTTTCATTGAATCGTTATCAGCTAGAACCAGCATTGCTGCTCTCTCCAGAGAGCAAAAACCATCAGCAAAACATAACAGGTTTTCCAGTTGAGTCCTGTGGATGCACACAAAAGCTTCCTGCATACGTACAATGTTTCATAACAAATGGAAAATATTCTCCTAAATTCTGGGAACTACCTGACAGATTTTGGTGTAAACAAATGCCCCTTCACAAATAATGGCAGCAGATATTTGCAGCTTTAACGAGATATCCCAAAGGAATGGATACAAATGTTTGATATAGATTTGTGTCATAGGAACACTTAGGTTAAATGGCACACAAGGAAATGTGTGCAGTGTCGTTTGGAGTACTGACTTTCACAATTATTTCATCTGCAATATTGATCAGTCTCATCATTGGATTTCAATTAAGTTTGCGTTTGGTCATTTGACATCTTTGTTTTGTTGCACTAGAAAAGCATTCAATCATCAGCGCTGCTCAGAATTACTGGCTTTAGAAGCAGATAATGTTAATAGCAGTTTGAAGTGATGAATTAAGAATATCACTCAAACACATTGGCTGGTACAAGATATTTTGTTTTATGTTGAAGACAGTAGACATTATTAAGCTGTGGCATAATTTGACTTGCCCCTGATTTATATTACTTGTTATTGTACCAGTCACCTCTTTGTATTTAAATCATGAAGATTCCAAGTTGAGTTTTATCAGCACTAATTAAGAAAATCTCCTGTCAGTAAAGGATGTTTGGTTCAAAAATGAGGGAAACTGCTTCTGAAAATGAATTGTGCTTCAGTGTTGCATATCTCCATTTGTATCATTTTACTTACCAAATTCCTAACATCTGAATCACATTAACAAATGCGTGCTGACTGACTGGCTTGTTTCTCTGTATCCCTTGAATTCACAGGATGAAGAACCCTCACTTGCGAGCAAAACTGGCTGAGGTGCTTGAGGCTGTGATGCCTCACATGGAGCAGGTGCAGAACCCAATGATTAGCAGCATGTTCAACCGAGAACGGGTCTTCTCCTCCTTTCGGCAAGCATATTATCTCGCTGAAGCTCTTATTAAAGTGTTTGTGGACATTGAATTCACAGGTACGTTTGAGATATAATGATGCAATTGTGTATAACTATAACAATCAGACTTTTAAATGTACTTCATTGGCTACAAAGTACTTGGAGATGTTCTAGGATTTAAGAGACTACAGGTCTTTTGCTGTTTTCTGCATTAATTACTCAAAAAATGGGTTTGATCTTCATCTAAGTCACAATAATAGACAAACACAATCTGCCTAAAATAATAACACACAAACAATTGCACAGTCGGCCCTCCTTATCCTTGAGTTCCGCATGTGCGAATTCAACCAACCGCAAAACCCGGAAGTGCTCTTCCAGCACTTGTTGTTCGATCCTTCGATGGAACGAAGCCACCATGTCACCCAAGGGATAACAACATGCCTACAACCACTGCAAGATTTGCTTGATGATGCAAAGAAAAAGAAGAGACAGCTTCCTATAACAACGTTTCTAACTGAAGCATCTGCAATTCTGAAGTCTCGACATTCAATGCTTGAAGATCCTCAGTCCTCAACCTCCACAGCTCCTGGCTTAAGTATTATTGAGCCTCCTCCAAAGTGTCCTTATTCCCTAAACAAGACACTGTAACAACTACTGTACAGGTATTACAAGCTTTACTCGTTGTTTGATCATTGTTCACCTCGCGTCTCGTTCATTCGCCGCTTGTGTTGTGAGTGAGAGGAACATGTACAGTTTTCTTGTCAATATTCCCTAAACAAGACAGTACAACAACTATTTACATAGCATTTACATTTAGGTATTATAGGTAATCTAGAGATGATTTAGAGTATACGGGAGGGTGTGCATAGATTATATGCAAATACTATGCCATTTTATATAAGGGACTTGAGCATTCGAGTTTTTTTGGTATTTGCGGAGAACCTTTTGTCTCATCTGTCCACAGAACATTGTCCTAGGAGCATAGTGGAACATACAGATGGTGTTTTGCAGACTTGAGACATGCACCAATATTTTTTTTTTGAAAGCAGCGGTGTACTTAGCCAGTTCTGGAGATTTCTGCAGGTCTTTTGCTGTTGCCCTTGGGTTCTTTTTCACCTCCTTCAGCATTTCACATTGTGCTCTTGGTGTGATCTTTGCAGGATGCCCACTCCTAGGGAGGGTAGCAACAGTACTGAGTTTCCTCCAATTTCTCTTACTGTGGACTGATGAACACTCAGGTCTTTAGAAGAATTATGGAGACGCATGAAGCTGGAAAAGGCTATAAAAGTATTTCTAAGGTCCTCTGAAAGCTGTTTTGATCGAGGCATGGTGCACATAAACAAATCTTTCTTGAGAAGAGCGGGCTCTGTCAGTAACTTGACTTTGTGTGCCTTTTTTTTAAAAGGGCAGGACTCCTCAACCCACACCTCCAATCTCATCGCATTGATTTGAACACCTGGCTCTAAATAGTTTTTGTGGAATGCATTACCCCAGAGGTTCACATACTTTTTTTTAAACCTAGACTGTGATTGTTTAAATGGTGTTCTCATTGATGAGAAGTAGTACAAATTAGTTGAGGCAAATTTTTTTTGTCATTATTGTGACTTGGATGAAGATCAGATCACATTTTACAAGTAATTAATGCAGAAAACCAGGTAATTGCAAAGAGTTCACAAACTTTTTCGTGCAACTGCATATCATCACATCCTACTTTCCAGGCAAGTCACCAGGGTTTAAAAAATAAAAAGTACCCACATTTTTTGGTGTGATTGCTAACCCGCATGAATTCTGTTTTTGATGTACAGTGATTTTAACATGCACCATTTTTAATGCATATAAATGGGAAGGAACAGGTCAGGAAAAGAGCCTGAAGGAGCCATGAGTTGTGGGGGTGGGGGAGACATTGCACAAGTGACTGCTCTCTGCATCAAAGGCTTTAACATTGCAACAATAGTCATTTCAAGTTTTGCTTTATGAATCCTCATGTCTGTCCTAAGCACATCTTGACACAAAGACAAAAAGGCACCTTGACTTGATGACTTCTAAATCCTCTCTCTTCCTTCCCAACAAAATTGTTTTGAATGCAGACTGTTTTTAATTGTCCTCCACTGATGTTTCAATGCCTATGAACTTTTAGAGTTTTCCAGGGAAGGATTAGGTAATAGCAGCAGTGTGTGTTAATGTCCTTTACTATAGCCTGGGTGGAAGAAGTAACTATAATAATCTATTCTGCTTTTAGCATGGTGATTTTATATTTGAACCATGCAAAATGGGAAGATCCCAGCCATTTTATTAGTGCTAATTAAGACAATCTCACAACACAACTTCTGAGGTGGGGTTGGGGGAGAACTTCGAGAAACTGCTCTGTGTGTGTGTGTGTGTGTGTGTGTATGTATATACTCCCTCTCCCCCTCCCCCTCCCTCATTACCCAATTCTCTCCCCCCACCCCAAAATACCAGACGGTGATGCAATGGGTTAGAATGCTCTCCATGGTACATCTGTAGAAATTTGCAAATGGCTTTGGTGACATACCACATTTTCTCACACTCCAAATGAAATGTAGCTGCTGTCATGCCTTACTTGTAATTGCATTGATATGTTGGGATAGATCCTCAGAGGTGTTGACACACAGGCACTTGAAATTGATCGTCCTTCCCATTTCTGTTCCCTTGTCTTACTCTTTCTGGTCCACAATCAGTTCTTGGGTCTTACTGATGCTGAGTGCAAGGTTGTTGCTGTGACATCACTCAACCAGCTAATTTATCTTGCTTCAGTACACCACCTCACCATCTGAAATTCTGCCAACAATAGTGCGTCGTCAACAAATTTATAGATGCCATTTGAGCCATGGGTGTAGAGAGAGAAGAGCAGTGGGCTAAGCACACATCCTTGAGGTGTGCCAGTTTTGGTTACCATTGAGTGGAGATGTTATTTCTCATAGCACAGACTGGTCTTCTGCATCAGAACTGTACAAATGATTGTGTTAAATGCTGAGCCGTAGTCAATAAACAGCAGACTGATATAAGTATTAGTATTGTTCAGGTGATCCAAGGCCACATGAAGAGCCAGTGAGATTGCATCCGTTGTAGACCTATTGTGGTGATAGGCAAATTGAAGTGGGTCCAGGTCCTTACTGAGACAGGAGTTGATACTATTCATCACCAGCCTCCTAAAGCATTTCATCACCATAGATGTGAGTATTGCTGGACGATAGTCTTTAAGGCAGCTCACCCTGCTCTTCTTGGGCACTGGTATGATTGTTGCCCTTTTGAAGCAGGTGGGCACTTCTGACTGTAGCAATGAGATTATTTAATGTCTTTGAACACATCCGCCAGCTGGTTGGCACAGGTTTTCAGAGTCCTACTGAGTACCCCACTGGGGCCTGTCACCTTGTGAGTGTTCACCCTCTTGAAAGACGTTCTGATGTTGGCCTCCAAGACAGAGCTCACAGGGTCACCAGATGCCGCGGGGATCCTCATAGCTGTAGTTTTATTCTCCCTTTGAACACGTGGATAATACGCATTGAGCTCATCTGGGAATGCAGCATCACTGCCATTCACAACGTTAGGTTTTGCTTTGTAGTAAATAATGGTCTGCAGACCCTGCCAGAGTTGATGTGCATCCCATTCTGCCTCTAACCTCAATTGGATTTGTTCTTTTGCTCTTGAATGCCACAGATTTAGCCCTCAACCGACTGCGAATCTGGTTCATTCATGGGTTTTTATTTGGGTATGTACGATATGTTCTTGTAGGCTCTCACTCATCCACACAAGTTTAAATGAAGTCAGTGACAGTTGTAGCATACTCATTCAGATTTGAAGATGAATCCCTGGATACAGTCCAGTCCACCGATTTAAAGCAGTCCTGTAAGCACTCCTGCCCCTCCTTTGTCCACACCTTCTCAGTCCTCTCTACTGGTGCTGCAGTCTTCAGTCTCTACCTGTACTCAGGAAGTAGAAGTACAGCCCAGTGATCAGACTTCCCAAAGTGGGATAGCACGGTAAGCGCTCTTGATGGTAGTAGAACAGCGGTCCAGTGTGTTGGTTCCTTTGGTACCACAAGTGATTTGTTGGTAATAATTATTTAGGGACTTTTCCAAACGGGCCTGGTTAAAATCCCACCAAAATGATGGGGAATGCATCAGGGTTCACTGTTGCATGCCTATTGATTATGTTGCTCAGTTTGTCTAGAGGCTGTATGACACAGCCCTGAGGTGAAATGTACATCACTACCAAGATGATGGCTGAGAACTCCCACAACAAATAAAATGGACGACACTTAATCACTGGACATTCCAGGTTGGGTGAGCAGGACTGGGACAGAACTGCCATATTTGTGCACCATGAGGAGTTAATCTTAAAGCTTAGTCTACCTCCTCTGCCTTTGAAAGACTCGGCAGTAGTCCTGTCTTGGCAGTGAATCATGAAGCCAGCGAGCTGTATCGCTGTGTCCGGAATGTTGGGGGGGGGGGGGGGGGAATATCCATTGCTTGTGAAACAAAAAAAAATTAAGTCCTAAGGTCCCTCTGGCGCAGCAATCTTGCTCTGAGGTCTTCGATTTTATTTTCCAGAGACTACGTTTGCTAGCAGAATAAACGGTAGTGCAAATCGGAATCCTCTTCTCCTTAAATGAACTTTTAATCCAGTGCAGCATCCTCTCTTCTGCTGAATTAAAGGGGGACCACGTTTGCAACTGGAGACTGATGTCCGAAGTTCAACTTTTGAGTCTTGGATAATTTTTAAAAATGTATTGCTGTATTGTCCATGGCTGTAGCTGTGTATTTCAGCTGTAGTAGTCTAAATTTTCTAACCACATTTTTTTTTGTTCCTCTAAAATCACCTATTTTCAATACATTGTGTGGATAAGTAGGTAATTTTAGGTTCAACTAATGAGTAGTGCTCAAAAATAAATGAATATTTCTATTGCAAAGCTTATGTTCAGTTTTTACTGGTGTAAAGAGGGTTTCTTCTTTTTTGTTAACTAGCAGGAATGCTAATTTACTGATAACGAGAATGGTATTCCTTTGTAAACCAAATGGGGATTAATGTTCTTTCTTCTGAGTCTGTAAGCTTTTGTTGACGGGCTTTTGAGCAGATCGGTGCGAGGGGGTCGAGAGAGAGGACGCAATGCTCTAAGCTGGGCGAGGATCGGACCCCAAAGGGGGGTCCAAGGCCGGGAGATTCTCCGAGGACGGGGGGGGGGGGGGGGTGATGAAGCTAGATGTGCTTGGTTGACCTCTCGGAGGGTCCTGAGCTGTTTGGATAGTCCGAGGAGTTCGGAGGGTCCTGAGCTGCGAGTCGAGGAGTTCGGAGGGGATCGAATGGTGGCCAGAAGACTTCAGAAATTGAGCGAGCCTGAGGCGACCCAGGGGGTTACATTGTGGGGTGCTTGTCCGGGATTGATTTCTGTGGAAGCTGTGTGATCACCCTCTTTAAATTGTGTCTGCGGCGAAGAGCTGGTGTGCCTTTGTGGGTGTGCGATTGCTGGTTATCACTGTGTGTGTGTTGGGTGGGGTGGCTGCTGTTGGTAGCCTGGAGGTCGTTGTTCGAGCCGACTAGTGCTGACGAAATGGTGGTGGGACCATGGGTTGTCCGTACTGTTTGGAGATTGAGGAGTGACAGGTTGGGATGTTTCAGCAGTGGTGAGCTCCGCCTCGGTTATTGGAATAATGTCCAGCCCCAAAGGGGCGGAAGCGTGGGCGGAGCGGACCTCTCAGTTGTTGGGTGAGTGGCAGTGCTTGGCTGAGGAAAAGCGACAGGGACGGGCTGGTGACTTTGTTAGAACTGTCGGGCGCAATTGCCTCGAAGTGACCGCTGCCAGTTCTGGGAAAGTGTGGGAAAATGCGTGTGGTTCGACTGGAAGTCAAATGCCGCAGCTGGGGGGCTTATCATATCCATGGCAGGAGATTGGTGGAAAGTTTTTAGGGTATCCCTTTTTGCCTAGGGGGGCAGATAAATTGCTTGTGGTGCAAAGGGGATCTGTCAAGGGTATCGGTTGTTCCGTTGATTCGAGAGGTGTCGGGAAACTTAGAGGAGGCCCAGTGGGGGAACGGCTTGGGGTCTCTGGGGGAGCACGTTCCCAGCAATGTACCAAGGAACTCCCGAAAGGAACAGACTCTATTCCTGAAGGCTTAGAGGGGCCATGCGCACAGGTGTTGTTACGGATGGATGGAAGTCAAGTTAAAGCCATCCTCGGCACCGGGGCGCCGGTTAAGTTGCTGTACAGTTTGTTTCATAACCGTTATTGGAAGCATTTACCCTTGACAACATTGAGGACACTGGAGATTCGGGGTACCAGTGCCGGTGATTATCCAGACAACGGTTGTTGGTCAGTGAAAATGGAGTTCTTGGAGGCAAATGTGGAGGAGACTGAGGTTCATGAATCGTTAATGCTGATGTGTCCGGACCCTGTAGAGACGGGCAGCGTTTCTGTTCTAGAGAGAACCAAAATCCTGCTGGTGCGCTTGGGAGCCTGCCCGGAGGAGGCGGGTGAGCGCTGTTTGGAGGCATTGTCGATGCACCCAGGATTTCGAGCTGCTTGTGCGGACGTGTGTAGCAGCATTGGGCTGATACCGAATTCAAACAAGAGCCAGTGGTGGTACGGCCTGGGGGAAGTATCTGAGGGTGAGACCCTCTTCGTGGACGCTGCGAAACACCACAAGGGAGGGGAGTTGACTGCTGAAGACACCTCGGAGAGAGAGAGGTTGCGGCGACGGGCCCCTACAGCCGTGGAAGATGTAGGCAGCGTGTGTATGGATTATATTGCGTTGAAGAGGCGCACTGTCAGTGACCAGAATATGGCCCTGAGGGCCAGAGAGGCGATGGCCTGTCTGAGTGGTGTGAAGTGGTTTAAGGTGCTGGATCTGAGGAGTGGATGTTGCCAGATCCCGATGAGTGGGGCCAACAAGGAGAAGACGGCCGTTATAAATTCCCTAGGAGTCTTCGGGTCCGAAAAGATGCCACAGGGCATATCTGGAGCCCTTGCAACCTTCCTGCTGGGCAGGTGGAAGACCATAGGGGATGTGGAGGCGTTTGGAGTTTTGGTGTATGTGGATGATCTCTTGGTGTTTGGATTTGCCTCAGGAGAATTTGAAGTGAGGTCGTTGCAGGAGCAGCTGAAAACTACCGAGTTAGTGTTTTCGGGACACATGCCAGGGCTGGCGAAGGTCGCAGCTCGTGAGTGACTGTCTCTACGGAATCAAGTTTGAAATGAAGACGGAGAGACTGGAGAAAGCGATCTGGAACCAGTCGGAAGACTTACAAGTTGGAGAGAATGAAGAAAGTTGTCTGACTGAGGGTAATAGCAAACTGAGAACCCGGAGAGGGGAGTTTGCGGAGGTGAGGAAATTACAGACGAATCTCAGCAGAGAGAAGCGGAAGCTTGAAGGGAACCTGAAGATGACCATCGACAGTTCAAATGAAGTGCAAAACCTGAAAGTTGATCTGGAAGAAGTCATGAGGAAGAAAAAGCTGGAGAGAAGTGCAGTGAATACTGAACAGGAGGCTGAAGAGACTGTGGGAGCAGTGCAGGCCACGTGTTTCCGTTTGGAGAAGATCAAACAGCAGCTACCGATCACAGGAATGAGGAAGAATACAGATTTGATGGATGATGTGCTGGATGTGTGGTACATGCTGCCTTTTGCTGACTTTCCCTCGATTGAGGAAGAGACCTTTGGCCCTTCTCCCATTGAGTCAGGTGTAGCGGGGAGGGTTAGCTGTGTGCAGTGTGGGGCATGAGTGAGAGGTTGAGAGAGGAGTTGGTAGTGGGCCCAAGGTATCCCCAGTTGTGTCCGAGCCTGAAGGGTTTAGGTGAGGGGGTACGGAGGCCTCAGAAGGGTTAGGGAACTCCCAGATAGTTGGCCTAAGTAGCGCCTGAGGAACAGGGCGTGAGGGTTACTGTGTGGGGAGGAGATGTCACTGTTTGTGCTTGGGTTACGGTGTGTTGGCAGGAAAGGCGGCGAGTTATTTAGTAGTCATGAGGACATGACTTTTATTTGGTGGAGGGAGAGTGTAAAGAGGGTTTCTTCTTTTTTGTTAACTAGCAGGAATGCTAATTTACTGATAACGAGAATGGTATTCCTTTGTAAACCAAATGGGGATTAATGTTCTTTCTTCTGAGTCTGTAAGCTTTTGTTGACGGGCTTTTGAGCAGATCGGTGCGAGGGGGTCGAGAGAGAGGACGCAATGCTCTAAGCTGGGCGAGGATCGGACCCCAAAGGGGGGTCCAAGGCCGGGAGATTCTCCGAGGACGGGGGGGGGGGGGTGATGAAGCTAGATGTGCTTGGTTGACCTCTCGGAGGGTCCTGAGCTGTTTGGATAGTCCTGAGTCTGTAAGCTTTTGTTGACGGGCTTTTGAGCAGATCGGTGCGAGGGGGTCGAGAGAGAGGACGCAATGCTCTAAGCTGGGCGAGGATCGGACCCCAAAGGGGGGCCCAAGGCCGGGAGATTCTCCGAGGACGGGGGGGGGGGGTGATGAAGCTAGATGTGCTTGGTTGACCTCTCGGAGGGTCCTGAGCTGTTTGGATAGTCCGAGGAGTTCGGAGGGTCCTGAGCTGCGAGTCGAGGAGTTCGGAGGGGATCGAATGGTGGCCAGAAGACTTCAGAAATTGAGCGAGCCTGAGGCGACCCAGGGGGTTACACTGGATTGTTGAATCATGAACCTATTCCTGATTTCACTTTAGTAGAATTAAACTATGTAAAGTATACATTGCTTTGAAGTTCTTGTCTTCCCTAGTTCACTTGTTGGGTCCAAGTGAATAGGATTGAGTATTTTTAAGATTTTTTAATGATAGGTCAATACAACAATTTCAAATGCCATATTTACAGCTGCTGTTACAAAGTGTACAATATGAATAAAACTTAGGAAAGTATGTCTTTAAGATAAAAGAAAGAAATATTTGAATCATTTAGAATGTAATAATAGGGTAACAGGTTATTTCCACCTAGATGAGCTAAAATAACAAATGGCTATCCAGATCTATAATTACTGTTTGACTAATGTAGAATATGTAGCATTGATATAACTGATAAGTCAGGCTTGAACTTCACTCATAATGAATAGGACTTGAGAGTCCATTATATCATAAAACCTCGTTGCTAACCACTTTACAGTAAGAGAAAGTTAGGATTTGTTTCATTCTGTCACTGATAAGATCCAAATGAGTAAAGGGTCTTTTTGCATATGTTCTGTTCTTTATTCTCATCCTTTGCATTTGAATTCACTCTAGCCCTTTGTCACTGAATTTTAACTTTGTTCTTGGTGATGATTGCCTGACTTGGATGGTCATTTAAAGGGAATGAATGTTTAAGGACTGGAATGCAAGGAATTAAATAGTGCATAAATTGTTCATGAATAATTTTGAAGTGAGCTATTTTAAATTACCTTGTCATAAAATCGTGCCTCAGTAAGAAATAAATGCTTTGTAGTGGTTAAGTCCCTAGATATAAATGGCCACTCTTCACATACACACAGCTCATTGAATCATACAGCACAGAAACGGGCCCCTTCAGCCCACTTTGACCATGCCAACTGTGATGCTTATCTACACGAATCGATTTGCATATAATAGACCCATATTGCCATCTTTCCTATCTAAAGACCTGTTCAGTGTTTTAAACATTGTAATTCCGTCTGTCTCAACTCATTCCTGATAATGCCACCTTTTATGTGGGAAAAACCTGCCCCTCAGATCTCTTCTGAATTTCTCCCCTCTCCCATTAACTTATGCTCTGTAGTTCTAGACACCTCTACCTTGAGAAGAACATTCTGACAAACTATATTATCTATTCCTCTCATAATTTAATTAACCTCAATAATACCACCCCTCAGCCTCCTACATTCCAGTGAGAATTAATCCAGTCTGTCTAATCTTTCCTTATATCTACAGTGTTCCATTTCATGCACAATTTCTAATGTGTTCTTCTCTAATATAACCCGATTCTTCATAGTGTGGTGACTAGAACTGTTCATGAAACACCAAGCTGGTGAAAAGGCTTTTTATTCCTAACATGTTCAGTGGTTTCATATGCAAGCACATGCATTAATAGTTGCATGATAGCTGCCAAAAATGCAAGCTGTTTTCTAACCTTTAATGCTGAGGTTATTTGTGTCACTTTTACCACTGATTCACTTTGAGTTGAATTAACTCAAATGCTGAAGTTTACTTGCTATGTATGGGTCAGTAGATAAACTTGCTGTGACTGTCACAAATATAGAAAGGAGAAATCTTGTAAATTGTTCAGATGTAGCTAAGCATGCCTAGTCATAGAATTCTGTAGGTTAAAAATCTCTGCTTCTATAAATAATTGTGATGGAGCTGCAGCACATTGAGGCACTCAGGACCTAGATTTACACATTGACTTTCACAATGCATTGAATTTGTGATTGGATACTTGCTGAAAAGGAGTTGTACGTTTCCATACAGGAGGGAAGAAAACCTCATACAGCTATGCTCAAGTTACCCAAGCAATGAGATTTGGCAAAAGCCTGGGGAAGCAATGTTCTGTTTGGCATCAGTTGGAGAAACCAAAGAAATGGTTGTAAATAATCTAACAGGATGATTACATTAGAAATATCAGTGGAAATAGCATTCACTTGTTCAGGGCTAGATATTGAGGCACAAGGACATTTAAATCAGAGGCAGTGCCATTACTGCACATTCTTGGTCTAATGTTTGTTGTAATGTTGGTTCGTCAGTTTTGAAAGGAGACTGCTGTCACGTAGAAATTAAATTGGCTGTCCAGCCTGACTCCTATGGACCTGACCCAAGCACAAGACTGGTATTAAAGTAATGCTGTTGTCAGATTGCCCATGATCAGATTATTTTGAAATTCTGTACCCAAGAAAATCTTTGGTGAAAAGTACAAACAAGGGACAAATTCAGAACATAATTTCAAGCTTCATTTATAACAATGGGAGCGGAGCATGACATCTGCCTAAAATGGCAAAATGTCAGCTTTTTATTAAGTGTAACATAAGTATTGAAAATTCCAGATTCATTTAAGAAAGTGCGGATACTGAGATGGGAAGGATGAGGGTTTAAATAACTGGACAGAGCAATGCTAAGAGTTATCTCATCCATCTCTTGGACAATTTTATGAACCAGCTGGAATCTGAGCATCAGATTCAGCATTGTATTATAAATGACAAATGTATACAAATGTAAAAAGTTGGACTCGTATCCTAAAGAGCTTGCAACTAATAGGCAATTGCTATACATGAATATAGCTTTCATGTGACAACTGACATTTTTTTATCTTTAGGAGATCCACACCAGTTTGAACAAAAGTTTAACTATAGACGACCTATGTACCCTATCCTAAAATACATGTGGGGATATGATAACTACAGACAAAGCATCAAGGTCTGTATTATTTTTATTTATTAAATGTATTATCCTTGCATGCCGTACACTTTGTATAACAAATATACTTTTTGTAGTTGGTCCATGGGAAGTGTTTCAAATGTGCTACATTTGAAGCTCTATACTGCATTAACTATTTTTAATATTAAGGTAGTAACATAATAAACAGAACATACAAGTAAAGTTGTCAGACAAGCATGTGTTTTAAAAAAAAAATTTCTAATTGTTGACTTTCTCTTGCACATGTTGGATTAGATTCTTGTTGAACTGAAATGAGTTTACATGGCAATAGTGAACATTTATGAAAAGCTTTTACTGTGATTTTATGCAACTGATGTAACTAAGCCTGCTTGTCTCTATATAATTACTTCAAAGTTTTGTTGGCCCTGAGTACTTGGTTGTATGCTTGCAATAGAAAGTTCAAAATTCCTACAGTACATCTACTTCATATTTTTGGAGAGTGGGTTGAGTTTTGATCTGCTCTAATTGCTGTTTCTAATGCATCCTCTATCGATCATCTTACAACAGCAAAAATGAGCGGGAAGACAGAGGATTGGGAAGCTATTAAAACCCTACAGAGAGCAGCTAAAAGAATCATTAGGAGGGAAAAGATGAAATATGAAAGCAAGCTGGTAAAGCGTATAGTAAAAGCTTTTTCAAGTATGTTTTTTTTAAATGTGAATAAGAGATGATAGTGGATATAGAACTGCTAGAAAATGAGGCCAGAGCAATAATAACGGAGGACAAGGAAATGGCAGATGAGTATTTTGCATCAGTCTTCACTGTGGAAGACACTAGCAGTGTGCTAGATGTTGAAGGGTGTGAGGGAAGAGAAGTGAGTGCAGTTATTATTACAAGGGATAAGGTGCTCAAAAGCTGAAAGACCTAAGGGAACCCAAGTCATCTGGACCAGAAGGACTGCATCCCTAGGGTCCTGAAAGAGGTAGCGTTAAAGATTGTGGAGGCATTTGTAATGACTTTTCAAAAATCATTGGATTCAGGCATGGTGCCAGAGGACTGGAAAATTGCAAATATCACACCACTCTCTTTAAGAAAGGTGGAAGGCAGCAGAAAGGAAATTATAGACCAATTAGTGTGACCTCAGTGGATGGAAAGATGTTAGGGTCAGTTGTTAAGGATGAGGTTATGAAGTATTTGCTGACACAGGACAAGGTGGGATAAAGTCAGCATGGTTTCCTTAATCGAAAATCTTGCCTGACAAACCTGTTTGATTATAAGTAAGATAGATAGAGGGAATGCAGCAGATGTTGCCTTTTTGGACTTTCAGAAGGCCTTTGACATGGTGTGACACATGAGGCTGCTTACCAAGTCAAGAGCCCATGGTATTACAGGAAAATTACTGGCATGGTTAACCATTGGCTGATTGGTAAGAAGTGTTGGCGCGTGGTGGAGTTGATAAGGCGTCGGTCTAGTGATCTGAAGGTCACTGGTTCGAGCGCGTTGTGTGCTTGAGCAAGGCACTTAACAACACATTGCTCTGTGATGTCACCGGTGCCAAGCTGCTTGGGTCCTAGTGCCCTTCCCTTGGACAACATCGGTGGTGTGGAGAGGGGAAGGCTTGCAGCTTGGGCAACTGCCGGTCTCCCACACAACCCTGCCCAGGCCTGTGCCCTGGAAACCTTCCAAGGCGCAAACCCATGGTCTCACAAGACTATAGATTGGTAAGAGGCAACAAGTAGGAATAAAAGGATCCCTTTGTGGTTGGCTGCCGGAGACTAGTGGTGTTCCACAGGGGTCAGTGTTGGGACTGCTTTTTGTGCTGTCTATCAATGATTTTCGATGGTGGAATAGATGGCTTTGTTGCCAAGTTTGCAGATGATACGAAGATTGGTGATAGGGCAGATAGTGTCAAGGAAACTGTGTGGATAGAATTGAGGAACAGTAAGGGCAAAAGGACCCTAATGGGTGTTGTCTATAGGCCACCAAACAGTAGCGTGGATATTGGGTGCAAGTTGAATAGGGAGTTAACATTGGCATGTGGCAAAGGTAATGTCGCAGTAGTTATGGGGGATTTCATCATGCAGGTGAACTGGGAGAATCAGGTTGGTGCTGGACCCCAGGATAGGGAGTTTGTAGAGTGCCTAAGGGACGCATTCCTGGAACAGCTTGTACGAGAGCCAACCAGGGACAAGGCTATTCTGGATTTAGTGTTATGTAATGAACAGGATTTGATAAGTGATCTTGAAGTAAAGGAGCCATTAGGAGGTAGTGATCATAATATGATAAGTTCTTATCTGCAATTTGAGAAGAATAAGGGCAGCTCGGAGGTGTCAGTGTTGCAGTTGAACAAAGGAGACTATGGAGCCATGAGGGAGGAGCTGGCCAAAGTTAACTGGATGGATATCCTAGCAGAAAAGACAGTGGAACAGCAATGGCAGGTATTCTTGGGAATAATGCACAAGGTGCAAAATCAGTTCATCCCCTGGAGAAGGAAGGATTCATAGGGGGGAAAGGGGCCACAGTGGTTGACAAAGGAAGTCAGAGGTTGCATAGCATTTAAAAAAAAAAGTATGACAGAGCTAAGGTGAGTGGGAGGACAAATGATTGGGAAATTTTTAAGGAACAACAGAATTTAACTAAAAAGGCAATATGGGGAGAAAAAATTAGGTACGAATGCAAGCTAGCCAGGAATATAAAGGAGGATAGCAAAAGCTTTTTCAGGTATGTGAAGAGAAAGAAGATAGTTAAGAACAATGTTGGGCCCTTGAAAAATGAATTGGGTGAAATTGTTATGGGAAACAGAGAAATGGCAGAAGAATTTAATAAGTACTTTAGATCTGTCTTCAGTAGGGAAGACACAAGCAATCTCCCAGATGTATGGATGGGCCAAGGACATAAGGTAACAGAAAAAATGAAACAGATTGACATTAGGAAGGAAACGGTGATGAGTAGACTGATGGAACTGAAGGCTGACAAATCCCCAGGTCCAGATGGTCTGCATCCTAGGGTACTAAAGGAGGTGGCCCTGGAAATTGCGAATGCATTGGTAATCATTTTCCAATGTTCCTTAGATTCAGGATCAGTTCCTGAGGATTGGAGAATGGCTAATGTTATCCCACTTTTTAAGAAAGGAGGGAGGGAGAAAACAGAGAACTATCATCCTGTCAGCCTAACGTCAGTAGTGGGGAAGATGCTAGAGTCCATTATTAAAGATGAAATAGTGGCATATCTAGATAGCAGTGATAGGATTGGGCCGAGCCAGCATGGATTTACCAAGGGTAAGTCATGCTTGACTAATCTATTGGAGTTTTTCGAGGATGTAACCAGGAAGTTAGACAAGGGAGATCCAGTGGATGTAGTGTACCTCAATTTTCAGAAGGCATTTGATAAGGTCCCACATAGGAGATTGGTGGGTAAAATCAAAGCTCAGGGCATCGGGGGGAAGACATTGACATGGATAGGAAACTGGTTGGCAGATAGAAAGCAAAGGGTAGTGGTGAATGGGTGTTTCTCAGAATGGCAGGTGGTGACTAGTGGGGGGCCACAGGGCTCGGTATTGGGACCACAGCTGTTTATGATTTACGTCAACGATTTAGATGAAGGCATTGAAAATAACATCAACAAGTTTGCTGATGATACTAAGCTGGGTGGCAGTGTGACATGTGATGAGGATGTTAGGAGAATTCAGGGTGACTTGGATAGGCTGGGTGAGTGGGCAGATACTTGGCAGATGACGTTTAATGTGAATAAGTGTGAGGTTATCCACTTTGGGAGTAAGAACAGGAAGGCAGATTATTATCTGAATGGTATAGAGTTGGGTAAGGGAGAAATACAAAGAGATCTAGGAATCCTTGTTCATCAGTCACTGAAGGTGAATGAACAAGTGCAGCAGGCAGTGAAGAAGGCTAATGGGATGTTGGCCTTTATTACAAATGGAATTAAGTACAAGAGCAAGGAAATCCTCTTGCATTTGTACAGGGCCCTGGTGAGACCACATCTGTAGTATTGTGTACAGTTTTGGTCTCCAGGGTTAAGGAAGGACATCCTGGCTGTAGAGGAAGTGCAGCGTAGATTCACAAGGTTAATTCCTGGGATGTCAGGACTGTCTTACGTAGAGAGATTAGAGAGACTGGGCTTGGAGACGCTGGAATTAAGGAGATTGAGAGGGGATCTGATTGCAACATATAAGATTATTAAGGGATTGGACAAGATAGAGGCAGGAAATATGTTCCAGATGCTGGGAGAGTCCAGTACCAGAGGGCATGGTTTGAGATTAAGGGGTAGGTCATTTAGGACAGAGTTAAGGAAAAACTTCTTCTCCCAGAGAGTTGTGGGGGTCTGGAATGCACTGCCTTAGAAGGCAGTGGAGGCTAATTCTCTGGATGCTTTCAAGAAGGAGCTAGATAGGTATCTTATGGATAGAGGAATCAAGGGATATGGGGACAAGGCAGGAACCGGACAAGGCAGGGTATTGATGGTAGATGATCAGCCATGATCTCAAAATGGCGGTGCTTGCTCGAAGGGCCGAATGGTCTACTTCTGCATCTATTGTCTATTGAAACAGGTAGGCTACAAAAGGACTTGGACAGATTAGGACAATGGGCAAGAAAATGGCAAATGAAATACAATGTTAGAAAATGCATGGTCATGCACTTTGATAGTAGAAGTAAATGTGCAGACTAGTTTCTAAACGGGGAGAATATCCAGAAATCTGAGATGCAAAGGGACTTAGGAGTCCTTGTGCAGAACACCCTAAAGGTTAACTTGCAGGTAGAGTTGGTGGAGAGAAAGCCAAATGCAATGTTAGCATTCATTTCAAGAGGTTTAGAATACAAGAGCAGTGATGTGATGCTGAGGCTTTATAAGGCACTGTTGAACAGTTTTGGACTAATCATCTGAGGAGAGATGTGCTGGTGTTGCGCAGGGTCCAGAGGCAGTTCACAAGGATGATTCCAGGAATGAAAGGGTTTTCACACAAGGGACGGTTGATAGCTCTGAGTCTGTGTTCACCAAAATTTAGAAGGAATTGGGGGGGTGGGGGTGGGAACATCATTGAAACCTTTTGAATGTTGAAAGGCCTAGACAGAGTAGATGTGGAAAAGATGTTCCCCATGGTGGGGGAGTGGGAGTCTAGGACAAGAGGGCACAGCCTCAGGATAGAGGGCTGTCCATTTAAAACAGATGTGGAGAAGTTTCTTTGGCTAGAGGGTGGTGAATTTGTTGCCAAGGGCAGCTGTGGAGACCAGGTCATTGGGTGTATTTAAGGCAGAGCTTGATAGGTTGTTGATTGGACACAGCATCAAAAGTAAGAGGGCTGAGGAGGGGGTATATGGATCAGCCATGATTGAAAGGCGGAGCAGACTTGATAGGCCAAATGGCCTAATTCTGCTCCTATGTCTTATGGGCTTATCTTGATAAGACACAACTTCAGGACAAGAGGAAATTCTCTGGATGTTAATCTTGCAGTGAAATTTAAGGTTTAATGTCTGGGAAAAATCCAGGAAGAGACTTTATTTTGTAACGGTCATAAACATATTGTATGGTATAAATTGTTTTGCAACTGAACTATTTATTCTCTTTGGCTTTCAGAATTTAGCTGACTATGCTTTTGACAACTTGGAGGCAATGAACCCTCCTCTTTTTCTTCGATTTCTCAATTTGCTCATCAACGATGCCATTTTTCTGTTGGATGAAGCCATCCAGGTACCTTGTGCTAGCAAGTCACTTTTGTTTGTATTTCAGGTTTTAAGCATGTTCTTCTGTAGTCCATTCAAAAACAAAAAGTCAGATAGGCAATAATTAATTTATTCTTTTTATTTTCTTTCACTGCTCCTCTTCTGAACATAGTGACTCATGGTCATGTACCAGATGATCTCATTCACTTCTGATATGTCTGCAGACTTAGTGTCCTTTCAGTTCTTTGTGTGAATGTCTCTTGAAGGCATTACAGCTGAGACTAATTCTTTCTCAGCAGTACATCAACACAGTGATATATACTTAATTAAGTTATGGGGTCAAGTGGGGAGGTTATAAATATTTTTTGAATTACTTTTCTTTTGAATTGACTAATCAGAAATCCACATGAAAATGCAAAAAGCTAACAAATGACATGACAGGCTTGGAATAATGTTTCTATTGTGTTTAAGCATTTAAATTGTTTGAGTGTCTTAGTTTTATTATCTTTTACAGTATTTGAGCAAGATTAAGATTCAACAAATTGAGAAGGATCGAGGAGAATGGAATAGTTTGCCTCCCGAAACTCGTAGGGAAAAGGAGGGAAACCTTCAGATGTTTGGACAACTTGCACGTTTCCACAACATTATGTCCAATGAAACAATTGGAACATTGGCCTTTCTCACTTCAGGTCAGTGCTTTTGAACTGCCACATACGGCACAAGGGGAGTCAATGGAGCATTAGTACCTAATGCAACATGTGAACTTTAATAAACTCCAAATATTTGTAACTACCAGATAAGTTCAGTTCATTTATTTAAGATAAAAAGGTAGGTAAATCTCTGGGTGTGTAAAATATGCCTTGTTTTATGTCATTTCTGTAAAGGGCAAGAATCCAGTGCATGCAGTACGGTGCCTAAAATTTTTGCACAGTTCTGTATATTGGCTAACAAAGGAAGATGGTGGGGAAATAAGAGTCCTTGGTTTTGTATTATCTCAGTAGTATTAAGTGTTATTTGGTAACTGGAAAGGCATAAGACAAAAAGAGTGCAAAAAGTGAGGTAGCACTTATGATTTGTTTAAAGATCTGATGGTGGAGGGGAAGAAGCTGTTCCTAAAATGTTACATGTCTTCAGGCTCCTGTAACTTCTCCCTGATGGTAGCAGTAAGAAGAGGGCATGTCCATAATAGACAATAGACAGTAGGTGCAGGAGTAGGCCATTCGGCCCTTCTAGCCAGCACCACCATTCACTGTGATCATGGCTGCTCATACACAATCAGTACCCCATTCCTGTCCTCTCCCCATATCCCTTGACCCTGCTATCTATAAGAGCTCTATCTAACTCTCTCCTGAATGAATCCAGAGACTTGGACTCCACTGCCTTTTGGGGCAGAGCATTCCATATATCCACCACTCTCTGGGTGAAAAAGTTTTTCCGCATCTCTGTTCTAAATGGCCTACCCCTTATTCTTAAACTGTGGCCTCTAGTTCTGGGCTCGCCCATCAGCGGGAACATGCTTCCTGCCTCCAGCGTGTCCAATCCCTTAATAATCTTATATGTTTCAATCAGATCCCCTCTCATCCTTCTAAATACCAGTGTATACAAGCCCAGTCGCTCCAATCTTTCAACATGACAGTCCCACCATTCTGGGAATTAACCTTGTGAACCTACGCTGCACTCCCTCAATAGCAAGAATGTCCTTCCTCAAATTTGGAGACCAAAACTGCACACAATACTCCAGGTGGGATCTCACCAGGGCTCTGTAGATCATAAGTTGTGATCTAGAATATGTTGGCTGAAGAAAATTCAATATTGATTTGCAAATATTAATGGAATAAATATGTAAAACAGGAAAAGAAACAGCATGAACATTAATCTTCCACCTCAAAAATATTGACATGTGCATGTTAGGCCAGATCACTTCCCTCCATGCAGCAAATGAATCTTCCAAATACTGGTAAGACCGTGAGGCATAGGAGCAGGATTAGGCTATTCGGCCCACTGAGTCTGCTCTGCCATTTCGTCATGGCTAATCCATTTTCCCTCTTAACCCCATTCTCCTGCCTTCTTCCTGTAACTGTTCATGCCCTAACTAATCAAGAACCTATCAACCTCCATCTTAAATACAGCAAATGACCTGGCCTCCACAGCCACCTGTAGCAACAAATTCCACAGATTCACCACCCTCTGGCTAAAGAAATTCCTTCTCCATCTCTACTTTAAGTGGTCATCCCTCTATTCTAAGGTTGTGCCCTCCGGGTCCTAGATCCCCATGATAGGAATGTCCTCTCCACATCCACTCTGTCGAGGCTTTTCAGTATTTGATATGTTTCAATGAGCTCCCCTTTCATTCCCAGAAACATTCTCATGAACCTCCTCTGAATTTTTCAATCTCAGCACATCCTTTCTTTGATGAGGAGTCCAAAACTGCTAATAATACTCCAAGTGAGACCTCACCAGTGCCTTGTAATGCTGAGGCTTTATATCCTTGCTCTTGTATTCTAGTCCTCTCGAAATGTACGCTAACATTGCAATTGCCTTGCTCACCACTGACTCAACCTTTAGGGAATCCTGCACAAGGACTCTTAAGTCCCTTTCTGCACGTCAGATTTTTGAATTTTCTCCTCGTTTAGAAAATAGTCTATGCTCTTAGTCCTTCTACCAAACTACATGATCATATACATCTCAACACTGCATTTCATCTGTCATTTCTTCATCCATTCTCCTAATCAAGTCCTTCTGCAGCCTGTCTGCTTCCTCAACACTACCTACCCCTCCACCTATCTGCAAACTTGGCCACAAGGCCATCAATTCCATCATCCAAAGCACTGACATTTTTTAAAAAAGTGGTCCTTCACTGACCCCTGCAGAACACCATTAGCCACTGAAAAGGCTCCCTTTATTTCCACTCTTTGCCTCCTGCCAATTAGCCAATCCTCTATCTATGCTTGTGTGGCGACCCATTTCCTGGCACATCCGAACCGACTCACAATTAGATAGCCTATGGGGGTTTGCGAGCACAGAGCTTTGGAGCCTCTGCGCCATGGGGGGCAGGTTGAGGGAGGCTTAAAAGTGAGGCTGAAGATTTCGAATAAAGTTTTTTCCTTCGACTGCAGTTACCGACTCCGTGTCGTAATTTTAGCGCTGCGTGTAGCACACCGCTACAATTGGTGACCCCGACAGTCCAAACGATTTTTGGACCAGAAATGACCGACGCCGCCTCTGTTCATGCGGTTTCGTTGAAACTGCCGGGTTTCTGGACACAGCGCCCGAACCTATGGTTCCAGCAAGCCGAAGCCCAATTCCACGTTCGCCAGATCACCTCAGAAGACACCGCTACTACTACGTGGTGAGCTCCCTCGACCAGGACACAGCGGCCCAGGTCGCGGAGTTCGTACAGTCGCCCCCGGCAGACGGCAAGTACACAGAATTCAAAGCCCTGCTCCTCAGGACTTTCGGACTCTCACGGCACGAGCGGGCTGCCCATTTACTGCACCTGGATGGCTTGGGAGACAGACCTCCATCGGCTTTAATGAATGAGATGTTGTCTCTGGCCGAGGGACACACAGGCCTCATGTTTGAGCAGGCATTCCTGGAGCAGCTGCCCGAGAACATATGACTGCTGCTGTCCGACGTGGATTTCAGTGACCCCCGGAAGGTGGCAGCCCGGGCGGACTTGCTGTGGAACGCCAAAAAGGTGAGCGGGGCGTCCATCGCACAGATCTCCCAGCCACGCTCCCGGCAGCAAACCAGTCCAGGCCCGGCCGCAGAGCCCGCCAACCCCCGGCCCAATGAACACTGGTGCTTCTACCACCAGCGGTGGGGCACAAAAGCCCGCCATTGTCGCCCGCCCTGCAAGTTCCCGGGAAACGCCAGGGCCAGCCGCTGCTGATGGCTACGGCGGCTGGCCATCGGGATAGCCTCCTGTATGTGTGGGATAGAAGGTCGGGACGCCGGTTTTTGGTCGATACTGGGGCTGAGATCAGCGTTTTACCTCCGACGAGTTACGACACCCGCAGCAGGGCACCGGGTCCCCCCCTGAGGGCCGTGAATGGCAGCACAGTAAGGACCTATGGCACCTGTCAGGTGCAGCTACAGTTCGGCTCCAGCCAGTTCACGTGGGACTTCACACTGGCCGCCGTAGCCCAACCGCTTCTGGGTGCGGATTTTTTGCGGGCTCACAGCCTACTGGTCGACCTGACCAGGAAGAGACTGGTAAACGCCGAGACCTTTCAGACGTTTTCCCTGGGTGCAGCCCAGTTGCCAGCCCCTCACCTCGGCTCCATCACGCTGTCCGACAACGACTTCACCAGGGTCCTGGCGGATTTCCCATCGGTTCTGGCACCGCAGTTCACAGCGGCCATGCCCAGGCACGGCGTACAGCACCACATCCCGACCCAGGGGCCACCCCTCCACGCCCGCGCTCGGCGGCTTCCCCCGGACAAGCTCCGACTGGCGAAGGAGGAGTTCCAGAGGATGGAGGAATTGGGGATCATCCGGCGGTCCGACAGCCCATGGGCCTCCCCCCTGCACATGGTGCCCAAAGCGACGGGGGGCTGGAGACCGTGCGGCGACTACTGCAGGCTGAACGAGGCTACCACACCGGACCGCTACCCTGTGCCGCACATTCAGGACTTTGCAGCAAACCTGCACGGCGCACGGATCTTCTCCAAGGTAGACCTCGTCCGAGGGTACCATCAAATCCCGATGCATCCTGACGACGTCCCCAAAACGGCTCTCATCACCCCGTTTGGCCTTTTCGAGTTCCTCCGCATGCCATTCGGCCTGAAGAATGCCGCACAGACGTTCCAGCGGTTAATGGACGCGGTGGGACGGGACCTGGACTTCGCGTTCATTTATTTGGATGACATCCTCATAGTCAGCAGCAGTCATCAGGAGCATCTGTCCCACCTCCGTCAACTCTGCGCCCGACTGAGTGAGTACGGTCTTACAATCAACCCCACCAAATGCCAGTTCGGACTCGATACCATTGACTTCCTGGGCTACAGGAACCCCTCTGCCCGCTAAGTTAGATGCGGTCCGCCTCTTTCCCCGACCCACCACGATCAAAGGCCTTCAGGAATTCGTAGGTATGGTCAATTCCTACCGCCGCTTCCTCCCTTCAGCTGCCCGGATCATGCGCCCCCGTTCGCCCTGATGTCGGGTCCGAGCAAGGACATTACCTGGGATGAGGAGTCCGCCGTCGCTTTCGTTCAAATGAAGGAAGCTTTGGCGAATGCCGCAATGCTAGTACATCCCAGAATGGACGCCCCTACCGCCCTCACAGTGGACGCATCTAACACGGCAGTCGGTGGGGTGCTGGAGCAACTCATCGCAGGTCGCTGGCAACCCCTGGCGTTTTTCAGCAAACACCTGCGACCACCCGAGCTCAAATACAGTGCTTTCGACCGGGAACTGTTGGCGCTCTACCTGGCAATCCGGCATTTCAGGTACTTCCTAGAAGGTCGGCCCTTCACCGCGTTCACGGACCACAAACTGCTTACCTTTGCGTTTACGAAAGTGTCCGACCCCTGGTCGTCCCGCCAGCAACGCCACCTGTCCTACATCTCTGAATACACGACGGATGTCCGGCACGTCTCGGGTAAGGACAATGTCGTGGCGGATGCGCTCTCTCGCCCTACCGTTCATGCCCTTTCCCAAGGGGTAGACTTTGAGGCACTGGCAGAGGCGCAGCAGGCGGATGAGGAGATTCCGAGTTACAGAACCGCAGTCTCCGGTTTGCAGCTCCAGGACCTCCCCGTGGGCCCGGGTGAGAGGACCCTACTCTGTGACGTCGCCACCGGCCAGCCCCGTCCCGTTGTCCCAACAGCCTGGTGGCGCCGCGTTTTCGACTCCATTCATAACTTGGCACATCCCTCCATCCGGACAGTTGTCCGGATGGTTTCCAGCAGGTTCGTTTGGCACGGACTCCTCAAACAGGTCAGTGAATGGGCCAAAACGTACATGCACTGCCAGACGGCCAAGGTGCAGCGGCACACCAAAGCCCCACCGCAGCAGTTCCATCCCGCCCACCGGCGTTTCGACCACATTCATGTGGATATTGTGGGCCCCCTGCCAGTGTCGCGCGGAGCGCGGCACCTCCTGACTATTGTGGACCGGTTCACAAGATGGCCAGAGGCGGTCCCGCTCACCGACACCACCTCCGAATCTTGCGCCCGAGCCCTGATCGCCACCTGGATATCTCGCTTTGGTGTACCAGCCCACATTGCCTCCGACAGAGGCGCCCAGTTCACCTCCAGCCTGTGGTCAGCTATGGCCTTTTGGGGACTCAGCTGCACCACACCACTGCCTACCACCCACAGTCGAACGGGCTAGTGGAGCGTTTCCACCGTCACCTGAAGTCGGCCCTCATGGCCCGCCTGCGAGGAGCCAACTGGACGGACGAGCTTCCCTGGGTCCTACTCGGCATCCGCACAGCGCCCAAGGACGACCTGCACGCCTCGTCGGCCGAGTTGGTATACGGCACGCCCCTGGTCGTCCCCGGGGAGTTCCTACCAGCCCCAAGGGGGCAAGAGGAAGATCCCGCAGCAGTCCTGGACAGACTACGCGAGAAGCTCGGTAACCTGGCCCCCATACCCACTTCACAGCACGGGCGGCACCTGACCTGCGTACCCAAAGACCTACAGAACTGTAAGTTTGTGTTTGTACGAAGGGGCGGGCAGCGGCCATACGAGGGGCCGTTTATGGTGCTCCGGAACAACGGGTCCACGTTCGTGCTGGACGTTGGGGGGAAAGAGGAGGTTTTCACGGTGGACCGCCTCAAACCAGCCCATGTGTACCTGGCGCAACCGGCCGAGTTTCCGGCACCTCGGCGCAGAGGCCGACCTCCCAAGCAGGTTCTGGCCCAGACTGTGGACATTGGGGGGTGTATCGCCAGTTCTGGGGGGGGGTTATGTGGCGACCCATTTCCTGGCACATCCGAACCGACTCACAATTAGATAGCCTACGGGGGTTTGCGAGCACAGAGCTTTGGAGCCTCTGCGCCACGGGGGGCAGGTTGAGGGAGGCTTAAAAGTGAGGCTGAAGATTTCGAATAAAGTTTTTTCCTTCGACTGCAGTTACCGACTCCGTGTCGTAATTTTAGCGCTGCATGTAGCACACCGCTACACTTGTATCTTTTCTGTAATACCATAGCTCTTACCTTGTATGTGGCACCTTGGCAAAGATCTTCTGAAAATCCAAGTACACAACATCCACTGATTCTCTGGTGTCTAACCTGCTTATAATTTCCTCAAAAATTTCCAACGGATTTGTCAGGCAAGATTTTCCCTTGAGGAAACCATGTTGACTACGTCCTAGTTTATCATGCGCCTCCAAGTACCCTGAAACCTCATCCTTAAAAATAAAAAAATAAATAATCAACTCCAACATTTTCCTAACCATTGAGGTCAGGCTATAATTTCCTTTCTTCTGTCTCCCTACCTTCTTGAAGAATGGAGTGACATTTGCAGTTTTCCAGTCCTTTGGAACCATGCCAGAATCTAGTGATTCTTGAAAGATCATTTCGAATGCCTTGACAAACCCTCCAGCTACCTCTATCAGAACCCTGAGGTGCAGTCCGTCTGGTCTAGCTGACTTACCTTCCTTCAGACCTTTCAGCTTCCCAAGCACTTTCTCCCCAGTAATAGCAATTGCACTCACTTCTACCCCTGACACTCTTGAAATTCCAACATTGTGCTAGTGTCTTCCACAGTGAGGACTGATGCAAAATATTTATTCAGTTCACCTGCCATTTCCTTGTCCCCCATTACTACCTCTCCAGCATCATTTTCCAGCAGCCTGATATCTACTCTCACCTTTCTTTTTATATATCTGATAAATCGTTTGGTATCCTCTTTGATATTTTTGGCTAATTTATCTTCTTATTTCATTTTTTCCCTCCTTATGGCTTTATTAGTTGTATTATATTGGGAAGCTTTTAAAAACCAATCCTCTAACTTCCCACTAATTTTTGCTCTATTATATGCTTTCTCTTTTGCTTTATGCTGTCTTTGACTTTCCTTGTCAGCTACGGTTGCTTCCTGGTTGCCTTTAGAATACTACTACCTTTTCTGATGTAAATGAAGTACTTAACATTAAAACTCAGGACTGGGGGTTATGTCCTTTACATTAAAAATTTTGATATTGGCTGTTCTATTCAAATCTTTATGTTCTGATCAGCAGAAGGTTGCAATAAGCAGTTTCTGAAGTTCAGAGCATTTTGAGTAGAGCCTTAATGCACAAGAATCTGAATTTTGAGTTCAATATCCGTCACCCCTCATCTTGCTCCCTAGCTGATTCATACAGAATTCATCCTCAAGTTTCTGAGTAATTCTTCCTTCATAATAGTTCATGATTTCCTTTGTTTTGCCTTCTGATTTTAAAACATATGGATGAGGAAGAATCTCTTAAGTGAGAGAGTGATGAATCTGTGGAATTTATTGCCACGTACATCTGTGGAGGGTAAGTCATTGAGTAACTTTAAAGTGGACGTTGATAGGTTCTTGATTAGTCAGGGTGTCAAAGGTTATGGAGCGAAAGCAGCAGAATAGGGTTGAAAGGGATAATAAATCAGCTATGATCAAATGGTGGAGCAGACTCAATGGTCCAAATGGCCTAATTCTTCTCTTGTGTCTTATGGTGTTAAACATCCCCATGACTTGATACTATTTTTGAAAGTGTAATTCAGATTTCAAAAGCTGAACATTGTGATCTCATACATGACCTGTGAGTGACTTCAGTAGACTAAGCAGTATAATCTGATTGTCATTTGTTCAGCTGTAGACTTTGTAATTAGCTTCCTACAGGCAAGCCAAGAAAGAACCTGATTCTGGTTACAAAGCAATGATGCTTAAGATACTTATTCTCAGAAATATTAGTCACCTAAAACTCAATTTTACTTGAAAGTTAATTTTTTTCTATTTAATTTGTGACAATGTGTTCTGAGAATAGTGAGTATTTAATTTCTAAGGATGCATCAATACTGACAGGAGTGGAAGGAAAGACTAGAAGGTATTTTAGTTTTTAAAAGCTGTCTTCAAACTGTGATTAGTTTAGTTACCAAACATAATTCTCTCTGCTAGAAATCAAGGCCTTGTGTGTGCATCCCATCCTTGCTGAGCGGATCATCTCGATGCTGAATTACTTTCTTCAGCACTTAGTGGGGCCTAAAATGGGTGCCCTGAAAGTCAAGGATTTCAGTGAATTTGACTTTAAGCCTCAACAGTTGGTGTCTGATATTTGCACCATCTACTTGAACTTGGGGTAAGTGACAA
Organism: Hypanus sabinus; assembly: GCF_030144855.1. NCBI lineage: Eukaryota > Metazoa > Chordata > Chondrichthyes > Myliobatiformes > Dasyatidae > Hypanus > Hypanus sabinus. Next base: position 8,020,033 of record NC_082739.1, on the reverse strand, counting down.
CAGTTCAACAAAATGTAGATCAGTTTCATAGAATACCTCGAGTCTGAGTCTCAGAATTGGAATATTCCAGTTTAATACTTGATTACTGAAGACTCAAGATATATTATCACTAAGAATGCTGTAAAATAGACAGTATCCCCAGTCCCTTCAAGTTGTTGTAGTAATTAGCATCCAAGACCGTGGAAAGTAGAATACTAATTTCCCCCTTGTTTTTCCTCCCATTTAAAGTTAATACATATATCCTTTGCCAGTTACAGCATTTGATCTCCCATGTGCAATTTGTGCACCATTTTAACATAAATATTCTTTACTCTTCTAATTTTAAATTAGACAGGCAAGGATTTCAGTTTATGTGGAAAATATAGTGCGTCAAAAAGACCACAGAAAAGAAATTCAACTCAATTGAGCAGGTCGCTGATCTTTAATCTCTACAGGGTCTTTAAAGTCTGGTTTATTCTATACACAAGGACATTTGTATGTACAGGTGCAATGAAGAACTTAAGTGCAGCAACACCCCAGGCACATAATATAGAAGCAGCATTCACAAGCAAAGCAAATTAACCATCAATTATACACAATTTTTATAAGAAAACAAAGTCCATTTTGTGCAAAGTGGTCAATCTGTTGCTGAACACTAGTGATTAGGATTTTGCTGGTTGGGTCAGGAACTGGATGTTTGAAGTGAAGGGAAATAACTATTCTTGAATCTAATTAGGACTTAAGGTTTCTAATCTTTCTGCCCAATGGTAGCAGTGAGAAGATAGCATGGCCCAACTGGCTGGTGGGGATCTTTGATAATTAATGATACAGAGTGTTTGATTGCTCTGGGCCTGTATTTGTTGGAGTTTTGAAAAATGAGGGGAATTGTCATTGAAACCTACTGAATCTTAAAAGGCGTAGATAAGAGTGGAGGTAAAGAAGATGTTTCCAGTGGTGTGAGAGCCTGGGACCAGAGGGCACAGTCTGACTAGAAGGACGTCCCTTTAGAGCAGGGGTGAGGAATTTCTGTAGCCATATGGTAGTGAATCTGGAATTCATTGCCACCGACATCTGTGGAAGCCAAGTCATTAGGTATATTTAAAGTGGAACTTAATAGGTTTTTGATTAGTAAAGGTGTCAAAGATTATGGAGGGGGAGGCAAGAAAATGGGGTTGAGAGGGAAATTAAATCAGCCATGATTGAATGGCAGAGCAAACTCGATGAGCTGAATGACCCAATTCTTTTGCTATGTCTTATGAATGTTGCCTTTTGATGTAGTGCCTCCTGTAGGTATTATTGGTGGTCAGGAGGGAGGTGCCCGTGATATATTGGCCAGAGATCATTACTCTCTGCAGCTTTTTATGTTCCTGCCATAACAGTTGCTGTACCAGGCCTTGATGCAACCAGTCAAGATATTTTCAACAGTACATCTGTAAGAATTTTGTTAGCATTCCATGACAAACTGAGCCCCCCCTTAACTTCCAAAGAAGGTAAAACTACGGGCACACTTACGATTGCGTAATTATCCAGTATAAAGTGAGTATAGGAACAAAGTAGTATGAATGTATTCAAGTACATGATCTTCATTTGAATCAACTTCTTCCTCAAGAAGAGATAGTATATGTGACATCAATGGGATTTTTGTTTGGTTTTCACCTTCATTCTGATCATGGGATTTCCTTGGTTTAAATGGACTAACTTGCATCCCTTAATCCATGTCTGAATTTAGTTTTAATATTTTCTCAAACATGCAGTTAAAATGTGTTTTTAACTTTCCCTTGATATTTGGATCAAAACCAAACAACTTGTTTAAAAATGTTTGGTCACCTTAGTTTATAATTGTTAATTCTCCTTCTCTTGCTCCTTCAGAGCAAAGGATGATTTCTGTGCTACAGTACCAAAGGATGGGCGCTCCTATTCCCCTATGCTATTTGCACAGACGGTGAGAGTATTGAAAAAGATCAACAAGCCTGGCAACATGATCATGGCATTCAGTGAACTTGCTGATAAAATAAAGGTCAGTATGTCATGTGTTTAATCAAGTGGTTTAATTAGACACAAAGGTACTGTCTCTGGTGACTGCAGAGACTTTGCGATCACGATGATTGAAATAGCATTACAATAGCAGTTGAGCATACCACCTAACAAGATGATGATGTTTTAGATGTTTTTTGATTGTTATGCATTCATAGTGAACTGTCTTACAATATGTTGATACAGGAAACTGAACATTGTAAAGGTATTCACTGGGATGGCTCCAAGTTGCATTGGATGTTGCTTGGGCATAGAATGAACTAGTAAGTGAAAGGAAATAGACGATAATCCATATCTCGCTGAGATGTTAGCTTGAGAATAAAGGAAAACAATGTGAGTTAGCGGAGATACTGAAATAGAATTGCAACACCATACACTTGTCTTCTTAAGCCTGGGTTTTAAAATTATGGACGTCTATAGATTGTGGACATCTAACTTCAATTTGAAGTTAGATGGGAAGTTGTTGTGTATGGACAGAAGGATTGTTAATTTGTGATTTAGCTCAGTGCATAATGACATGAAACTTAATCTTATGACTAGGGTGTCTTTACTATTAATGTGGTAAAGCTAAAAGTGGGGAGAATGCCCTTCCTAATGGATATCAATTTCAACACTTCAACTCTGACATGTATATTTTTATTTACTAACTATAATTGCAGCATTAAAGAAATCAAAGCAGGCCTTCAATTTAGTTTTAGTTTTTAGACATGTTACAGTGCTGTATATCTAAATAAAATAAAGAAAACTAATAGCTAAGATTTCTGCAAAACAATATAGTTCAGTAATTTGGTGATAAAATGAAAACACACAGGTGGCTGCTTTACTTTGAGATGCTAGCTGTGATATCTCACGTGTTTATTAAAATTAGCTCCAATAAATAGTGTAACATGCCAGTAATCCAAAGTAAGCTTTAGTCTTTCCTGTTATATGGACATCCATATAACCATATAACATTTACAGCACGGAAACAGGCCGTCTTGGCCCTTCTAGTCCGTGCCGAATGCTTACTCTCACCTAGTCCCACTGACCTGCACTCAGCCCATAACCCTCCATTCCTTTCCTGTCCATATACCAATCCAGAAGCTACGTCATTGCTGAGCCAGTAAATGTGATGGCTCAACAAAATGCTACTTGAATTAAAATAGTTCAGTTAGTTTCTGTGGAACTAATCTCCAGATTAATCTGTTAATTTGTGAATTAGAATTATGGAGGGCCCTGTGAACGGAATTCCATAGGGATTCCTATATCATGGCTGTAATCTGATATGCGCTGCGTAAATTGGTGATAGCCTCTTCTTGGCAACAGTCTTCTCTCCATGAAATTATAACAATCAGGTGATTCTGGAAATCAGAAATAGGAAGTGCTCTGCATGGTCAGCAGGTCAGGCAGCATCTGTGGAAAGAGGAATCTGTTAAGTTGAAAAAACCAAATGCAGATTGGGTGACTAGTTTGCAAAGTACTTGCATTCAATCTGCAGAGGTAACCCTCTGGCTTGCCTGCCACTTTAATTCACCACCACAGTGTGACTTTTCTATATGAGACCCCCCCCCCCCCCATAGGTTCATAATTTGCTTAGTTTATTGTCATGTCAAAACCTGGGCCTCTGTACCTCTCTCTGTAATTGGATCCGCAACTCCCTAACCAGAAGACCACAATCTGTGCGGATTGGTGATAGCACCTCAGGGGTGTGTGCTTAGCCCTATACACATGACTGTGTGGCTAGGCATAGCTCAGATACCATCTAAATTTGGTGACGACACAACCATTGTTGGAAGAATCTCAGGTGGTGATGAGAGAGCATACAGGAGTGAGATATGCCAACTAGTGGAGTGGTGCTGCAGCAACAACCCCACACACTCAATGTCAGTAGACAAAAGAGCTGATTGTGGACTTCAGGAAGGGTAAAACGAAGGAATACGTATCAATCCTCAGAGGAATCGGAAGTGGAGAGAGTGAGCAGTTTCAAGTTCCTGGGTGTCAAGATCTCTGAGGATCTAACCTGGTCCCAACATATTGATGTAGTTATAAAGAAGGCAAGACAGTGGCTATACTTCGTTAGGAGTTTGAAGAGACTTGGCATATCAACAAATACACTCAAAAACTTCTATAGATGTACTGTGGAAAGCATTCTGACAGGCTGCATCACTGTCTGGTATGGGGGGCTACTGCACAGGACCGAAATAAGCTCCATCTTGGGTACTAGCCTACAGGGAGACATCTTCAGGGAGCGGTGTCTGAGAAGGCAGTGTCCATTATTAGGGACCTCCAGCACCCAGGGCATGTCCTTTTCTTACTGCTACCATCAGGTAGAAGGTCCAGAAGCCTGAAGGCAAACACTCAGGGATTCAGGAACAATTTCTTACCCTCTGCCATCCGATTCCTAAATGGACATTGAACCCTCGGACACTACCTCACTTTTTTAAAATATACAATACTTCTGTTTATTGCACGGTTTATAATCTATATATATATATATATATAATCTATACATATACATGTACATATACTGTAATTGATTTACTTGTTTATTTTTTAGTTTATTTTTCTCTTCTATATTATGTATTGCATTGAACTGCTGGTGCTAAGTTAACAATTTTCACATCACATGCTGATGATGATAATAAGCCGGATTCGGATTCTGAATGCTAATGTATAATGAAATTCCTTTCTTGCGTGAAACTCATTGTAAACAATATACATGGTGACTCGTGCAAAGATTGTAATGCAATCTGATACAATGAAGCCCAAGATAAGTTTAAGAAACAACAGTTCATCTGGTCTGGGCACAGACTCCATATTGAATTTGCCAACTTTAGGTATTTTTTTTATCCGTATTAGTCATCCATCTATAATTTTAGCTGTTTTCTCTTTCCAAAAGTACAATCTAGCTCAGGGGTGGGCAAACTTTTTGACTTGAGGGCCACAAAGGGTTCTAAAATTTGACAGGGGGGCCAGACCAGGAGCAGATGGACGGAGTGTTTTGGTAATACACCTCAGAAGAGAAAATAAAATATCATGGGATATGTAGAAAACATGTGCTTTAATTTCAATTGAAAATGAACAAATGCATTACAACAAAATATCTGTCTTTGAAGTCCCATGGTATTTACCTATTTATTGAAATGACTTTTAAAACACTGAAAATTAAATGAATAAAATACAGCTTTTTTTAATAGTAACAGTTATTATTTTAAAGCACTGAAAATTCTGTTATACTTCAAGATATTATCATCATCACTCTCCTCCTGACTGTCTTTATTTCAAAAATGGTAGGAGATGCAGGTCTACTTGTCCTGCTCCTTCTTATTCAATTGTCCCCTGTGCCAAAACTCAACAACGACCCGCACAATGACAAAGCAGGGAGAGCGCGCCGGTATGCGGAGCTCTGTGCTCGCAAATCCCCGCAGGCTATCTCTCTTAGCCGGAACGCTGGCTAATTGTGAGCCGGTTCGGATGTGCCAGGAAATGGGTCGCCACAAGGTCACAAAGTAAAGCGCAAATGTGGAGTAATACGCTGCACCTCAACAAAGGTCAATGTATATAGAGTGCGTCATCTATTGGGAAAACGCCAGAATTGCGGGGAAAAAACGTTAACAAGGTTTATTAATATAATTTCATTAAGTTCTGTGGGCTGGATTAAAAAGCATATGGCCCGCGGGCCGTAGTTTGCCCATGCCTGATCTAGCTCATTGGGCATGTCCCATGGCCTTGCTGTTAACTGCACATGACATGAGCATAAACTATTTCAAATGCCTCATTAACCCATTTGGTTTCATCAAGAGATATTCCCCTTGTTCCACCCACTTCTTTTTCCCATTATTGCATCTGAAAACTATCTTCCTTTCTCTTTGCCAATTCTGATAAATGGTCTTGGATTGAAACATTAACTCTGTTTTACTCTTTCCTGCAGATGCTACCTGCCCTTTTAAGCATTTACATTTTTTTCTATTGTTATTTAAGCCTTTGTTTAATGTCTTGTCTGCCACTCCAGTATTGTTAAGTTTAGGGATGTTCCCTTTTGCTATGGCGTCATTCTTCACCACAATAACATTCATCTGCTAATCAGTCCCTTGCAGACCTACAACAGCAGGAAGAGGAGATATTTGTAGATGCACCGGATGAATTCCTTGACCCAATAATGAGCACACTGATGACTGATCCAGTTTTGCTGCCCTCCTCTCGGGTGACAGTTGATAGATCAACTATAGCTAGGCACCTCCTCAGGTAAGCAATTTATTTTCACAGTCCAGATTTGATAATTGTATTTTCAAGGATGAATTTCATTTCCATTCTCTGTTTCTCCTGTTATGTGTGTTTTTTTTCCCTTTCAGTGACCAAACAGATCCGTTCAATCGTAGCCCACTCACAATGGATCAGATCAAACCAAATTCAGAAATAAGAGAGAAAATTCAGCAGTGGCTGGCTGAAAGGAAACGACAAAAGGATCAAAATGGGCAGATTTAGAATGATAAAGCAAGAAGATAATTGGCATGCATAGTTATGGGACATTTACTGCTGACTATACCTGCCTATCGTACCAGGACTATCCAGGGATTATACCTTAATGGCATATCTTAATCCAACTTCACAATCCTTGTTTAGTACAAATCAATTTAGTGAATGTTCTTCTTATAACTGTGCAAGAGTTTGGCCCAGCACAGTTTCACTTTTGCTCTTAAGCAGCCAACTGCCAGCTTTAGCAAATAGTATCCAGTGTTTTCCTTATGAGTTGGCTGACTGTAAATCAGTACTTGCAGAGGACCTTAACATAAGTTAAATGAGTGATGAGTTCATGACTAACAAAATGGCTGCTTGAGTTGGTGTTTTTAATGAAATTGAAATTATGCTTTGCTATTATAAACAAGCGTTATTTGTGCTGTTGTGAAATTCCTTTTCCATTTGTTTCAATGGGCCTGTTAACTTATTCTGTGGGAGTAGAGATTCTACTTAAATAGCCCAAAAAGAAATGTGATGGCTACTGCAGCACAACATTAGTCCCAAGATTGTGTATTTATTTCTCTGTAACTTATCAGAATCACTTTTCTTTAAACTTTAACTGGATACTTGCTTTTCCAGCTAGAAGGGGATGTAAAGTGGGAAGAAGCAACTAATAGTAATGCACCTATATTGGTGAAGTTGGTCTGTATAATCATCATGTCTCAAGACTAGTAGTATATTTTCTGTAATAAATAAATAATCTACAAAGAGGTGGGGTAATCCCTAACATGTTTAAATTGTTTAGGGAAAAATATGAACTGGTGCTACATCTGTCATGCCAGGAATTGCATTGAGGAACATCTGAAAATTCCTTTTATGATGTTCATGGTGCCAGAGGTGCGGTTGAATCCCTCCAAACATTGGTGTGTTTCAGTGCATCTGCAAGTATTGTACACTGGGAACCCTACCCCATAACTGCAAAGAAAATATTATAATTTTATCCACGTTTAGTGTACAGAACAGATCACCTATATTAGGAAGTTAATGTTAATGTACAGAATGCTCAATTTAAGAAAAACATCAATAGCTCTACTCCCAGGCAAATGAACCCAATGATATCTGAAATTATGTAATGTTCTTCTTTTTTCCCCCCCACTCCGCCCACCCCCTGGCAACACACTCATTTGTTAAGCCAGATATTGTAGAAGGAAACTTTAAGCACTTGAATTGGCCTTTGGCAGCTTAATAAAAATATTTCCATTGTATGATGCCTTTTCTCTCAAAGTCCGCAACATAGAGAAATGGCTTATTCTGCTTAAATAAATTTCAACAGTTTTCTACTAGGAATTGCTGTCCATGAGCAAGGTAATGATTTATTTTGAAGATTCCTGTACTTTCTCTTCATTCTTCCAACTCATTTGCCTAAAAGATTGAGTTTATCATTAATTGCTTATTTCCAAGTCATTAGTTGACACTTAGGCCTATTTCCTTAATGAGAGTGAATACTGGTTATGCAAGCTTATATTAGGATAAATGAACATTACCTAAATTATACAGGATTAATGCAAAAAAAATGCCAACTGAGATATGGATGTCCAAGTTTATGGAAACATTTCCAGCCAAATTCAGGTTTATGGTTGTTATTCACCAACGCAACTGTCGCCCTTGAGCGGTGAATCTAAATGAATGGTGAAAGTTATTTAATGTATTAAGTATTATTTGTATTTTAAGTGTTAGAGATTTGTGGCATAAGAATAGCACAAAATAATGTTTTTTAAAATGTTTGTGTATCTACTAGTTCTGGGTGGTGGTGTGCAGTGACGAGCTCAAGTTGATGTTCATCCTGCAGGTTTTGGTGCTCTGGCTTTGCTTTGATCATTTGATTTTATACTTCTGCACACATTTTAAATTCACTGCCCCACTTGCTGCCTTAAAATACTGATTATGGGATCTTGCAGGCCACATGTTCTGTTGAGTTGTGACACGCTGAACTCCATATATTTGGGCCTTTCAAGGAAAATTTTAAAGGATTTTCCTTTGACCTTTTAATGATTTCATTTTGTTTCATAAAAGGTCTGAGTGCTTTCTGTTTTTCGGTAGAGTCTTGTGGAGATAGAGATTGGAAGGAGATTGGAAGATTGGATGCAAACATTTAATTCATTATTTTCCACTGCATAGAAATTCTTGCTTAATGTAAGATTAAAGCAGCCTTTATTATTGTTAAGGAAAACTTTATCACATTTTACCTTCATTTAGGAGAATGCTATAACTTCGCACAACTTACTAAGTTAACTAAGCACAAATCCTTCTCTTATGTCAGATCTAGCTTTGTGCTGAATAGTTCTGGAGCCATCCTGTTATGTGATAGGTCATCAGGCTGAACCCTTAACTCTTTCTCTCCACAGATATTTGACATTTTCCAGCATTTTCTGTTTTATTCTTGACTTACAGGAACTGTACTGTTTTACTTTTGGAATACTTATAATCACCTGTGAACATTTGAATGTTAACGTTATTTATGAGATTACACCCATTATTTTGAATTCTTATAACATCGTATAGAAATTTTCACAGAAGATATTTAAGATTTGTAAGTTGCTTGAAGATTTGAATTGTACAGGAATGAGCAATGATTTTGCACCTATCCTACTTCTACATCATTGCTGTTTTCATTAGTTTGTTCACTACTGTAGCCTTGACAGTATAATGAATGAAAGATTAGGATTAAAACTTCAGGTATGACTGCATGCTTCAAAGATGTAGTTACCTTGCTATGCTTTGCAATTTTGATACACCAGCATCGTCTAGAGGTTGGCAGATATTGAAGTTGTGATACTGAAGGACTGTGGAATGAAATCATTATTGTTGATCATGTTTCTGTGAAGACCGCTAGAATTATTATTCAGAAGGGAAAGAGATGGGTAAATCTCACCCAATCCTTTGAAAGGTGAGACGTATGCTCAGAGATGCTTTAAATTTACCTGTAAGCATGGAAATAATTCATAAATTGAAGCCATTGTTCATTAAAAAGTTTATTCAGTATCAAAATTCTAAAGTAGATCAGCATTATTTTCCAAATTCCTTGTATTTTATTCGTATCGATATCTTCTCAAGCATTAAATGTGATTGGTGTCATGTTCTTGATGGCATTGAAGCTGGTGAATGCGAAAATTGCATTACCTGCTTGATTCTCTGTTCAGTAACTTTCTGTGTCATGTTGTTCCTCACTTGGTCTTATTGGGAAATTACATCAGCAAATTATTGCACCAAAGCATTAGATGTATAAAGCATCTTGCATTTCAAATTTACTGGGGCTGGAGTGTGACTGAACTACAAGCTGACCCTCCTGATCATTCATTAAACATGTTTTAGGTTCACTAAAAAACCTGCCAGTTTTGTAATCGAGTTTGTACCTTTTGTGTATTTTCTTTTCTGCCAAGGCTTTTGTTAAAAAGCCTGTGAATGCTGTGGCTGGTGCAGTACTGATTTTTGGGTGTGTTATTGGGGGGGGGGGGGGAATTAACTATGGATGCCAGTGCAAAGTGCATCTTATTCAATCAACTGCTGTTATACAATTCCTTTCTTTGACACTTCAGCTCATAAGGTATGACAAGCAGGTGATCTAATATTGTCTAGATTACTTTCAAAAAACATCCTTATGGACTGATAAAATCCATTGTGTTGCTTCAAGTTGGGTGATCACCTGTAACAGGGAGATGAAAATTTATTTGAAGCTGATTGGAAACAGGAGTTAGAGGAGCTCTGGTCAGGCAGCCTCTGTGCAGATAGAGGGGTAGTTTCAGGTTGGGACCTGACATCAGGACTAAGTGTAGAGGGGAAATAACCAGTATAAAGAAGTGAGGTAAGGGTAGACAGGTGCAAATAAGTGAGGATTGGATGGTGTGTAGATGGAGCCAGGTGGGGGAGTAGAGTTGGGAGACAGTATGTCAAAGTGGTTGAGATAAGTAAAGGGGGGAGGAGACTGTGAAGGTAGACATAGGGGCTGAATAAATGGAGGCTGCTAACACCCGTTGTAGAGTACCTAGATAGTCAACAATATCTACAATAATTGACCCTACCCTGTACAAGAGTTTTAAGGCTATTCTTTGGGGCTGTATCACTGGGATTATTTGTTCTGGCCAGAGTCTCACTGCTTTTCCAGTATCCTGGTCCTCTTGATTGAGATGTTGAGAGTGAGTGATGCGGTGAGTTCAAAGTAAATTTATTATCAATTATTAAGATATGTTACAATACACTGCCTTGAAATTAATTCTCTTGCAAGCATTTACAAGAAAAAAATATAAACAGATCACTATTGAGCACATGAAAGTGAGTCTGTAGGTGATAGAATCATTACAGAATAGTGATGAATGAAGCTATCCACAGCGGTGGTGTGTAACCCAAGGCTTCTGTAGTTCCTGCCCAATGGTAGTAGCGAGAAGAGGTTATGACCTGAGTGTTGTGTGTCGTTAATGATAGAATATGCCTGCTATGTATAGTGAGGAGGGATTTGCTTGTGATAGACTGGGCTGTAACTACCACTTTCTATGGCATTGGTGTTTCCATACCAGGCCGTGATTTAAACATTTGGGATATTCGCCACTATGCAGTTCGAGTGATGCCGATCATAAACACTCAGGCAGACCATAGTCTTCTATCATTTCGGATTTCCCTCTCAAATCTCTTACTATCTTTTCTTTCAGTTAGTCCTGACGAAGGGTCTCGGCCCGAAACGTCGACAGTGTTTCTTCCTCTAGATGCTGTCTGGTCTGCTGCGTTCCACCAGCATTTTGTGTGTGTTGTTGATTGAATTTCCAGCATCTGCAGATTTCCTTGTGTGTAAGACCATAGCAAGCGTCAGCACGAGATTCGTCTTTATTACGGCCACAACAAACATGGTGCAACAGATAAATAGGTGTCGCCAGCTTGGAAGCAACGGTGTAAATGAAGGGTTACCAAACAACCGGCAGGCTCCGCGCTACCATACAGTCGTATCTACCGATCACTTACAAGTGATGGTCGACAGAATGTTCAGTTAACTTCACCAGGTAGGTCACTCAGGAAAACAACCGCAACATCTGTGAAGCGCGACACCCTTTGGATCATGAACAATGGACTCTCCAGAGAATGGAGGGAGTTTGTGAATGAGCATTAAATAAATGAATCCGAAGCCATAAACGGGGAAATCACGAAGGACCACAGCCAACACAGAGAGTGGCACTCAGCAGAGGATGCTAATACGAGACGGTCGGCTTCCCCGGCCCGCAGACAAATTGCTGAAGCCACGGGCCCAGTGGGGAATAAAAAAACAGCGTCGGTCCCAAAGCGGGTTTACCCTTGTAAGGACGAGGCATATCAGGAGCTGATTTAATATAGAGACGGGGACTGGTTGGTGTTCACAGGAGTAATATAAAGCGCAGAAGGAATGCAGCAGGTCAAAAGTGGGAACTACTGAGAGGAATGGGCAATTGACGTTTCAGGACTGAAAGAGCAGACGGGAGATAGGGAAGGGAACATTTATGGAAATACTTAACGCAAAGATAGAATACGCACATTGTGGGTCGATCAGGGTCTAGGAAATATTGCTTTTGGGGAGATGAAAGGAGGGAAGTCCCGACTGAGAGAGCTAATCTATCAGGGCAAAGACCTTTTCCCCGGGCGTTTGAGCAAGGTCGAGAAAGCTTGGTTACCAGTCTAACATATATTCTTCCCCACCCCGCACAGTTGGTAGAGAAACCGCAAGTGTCCCAGATTTGCCCACGGTTTCCCGAAAGTTAAACAAGGACGAACCCTACGCTAATAAACACCCTCGAAACACCGGCCGTACAAAAGCAAGATACCAAGTGTTGATATACAATGTTGAAATGAAATGTCAGTATCACTGGCTGCGAGAAGATCCAGATTTTTTTTAACCATATACACCAGGGTGCAATGAAATTACTTGCTCGCGTGAATGTCTGAGTTGACAATACACATGGTAATAATAAATACAACAACAAATACAGCGACAAATGCAAAAACAGCAGAGCGTTTTACCATTAATGGGCAATGATGCACTTTGAATTATTTGTAACATTTCTACAACATACTTCCAGGTCTCATCAACTAAAAGTGAAGCACCTTCCACGATTTTCCTTCCCAGTGATCATGTCAGGTTCAGAACGTGCAGATTTATTGTTGCAGGTTGAACCCCATGAGAGATTAAACCGGTCAATAGATTTACTGAGGAAGGCAGGAATAATCCTTTAAAAAAACACTCCAGATGAAGATAGTTTACTGTTGTAACACAGGAAGGCTGAGGCGTTTCGACAGCCCACCATTCTGAACCCCAGCGGTCAAATCACTTCGTTCCATCTCGGAACCTGTCGGGCATTGGCCAAGGGTTGGTAACCGAGACGCCCTACTACGGCACAAGGACCTGCGAAGTGAGTGGGCGGATAGCGGGACGGAAGCTCTGGCCTCTGCACGTTCCAGAGTCTATGCTAACGTTTGCCCTTCTGCCATCCTGACGTAGGACTCCTGAACTCGACTTGGACGTTTAAGTCCGCGTGCTCGATAGAGCCTCCTACAGGACGGATATTCAATGGACGGAACCTGAATCACATAGTAGTCCAGCAAGACTGAGCCGGCACATCCACTTCCACCGATCCGACAATAATCCCATTTATTCTCCCTAGATTTCCAATAACTCTCCTGATTCTGTCCCTCACCCACACAGTAGTAAAGTCCAAATAATCTACAAACCTGCACACCTTTGGGGAAAACAAGAATGCCTGCAGGAAAACTGCGCGATCACACTGAGAACAGCCAGATTCTACGCAGAAGTACCAAAGATCAGGATTGAAGCCGAGGCTGCGTGAACACCGTGCCATTCACTAAACCTTTGTTTATTCTTCTGTTTTGACAGCAAAAGCCCTCAAGCGACCGCTTGCGTCAAGGATAAGACGGGAGGGAAGCGGAAATGCGAACGAGAATGGATCTGCAACAATATTGTCCGATGGGTGGGATGAGGTAATTGTGCTGACAGGACAGAATAAGGAAAAAGACGAGGCAAATAACTACTTGAGAAAGGGGCGATACAGTACAATATGTGACCCCTGGTTTCGAGGCTTTTATCTCTTGCTGATACTGATCGGATTGTGAAATACGCAATAACCTGACTGAACCTATCCCTATGGGTGAAGGTTTGTGTCTGTAAACTATAAGTCCCAGTTACAGACTCTTTGCCAATCAATATCAGAAGACATTTCCCTCTATTGACACTCTGCATGACACTGTTGAGGTTCACCAGTGCTTTATGTGTTCATGATAGAGGACAGTCGGCCAGGAACTGGGAGGACACAGGAAGGAGCTGGAAGAGAACACAAGAGATTGCGGAGGCTGGAAGCTAGAGCAACAACCAATCTACTGGAGGAACTCAGCGGTTCGGGTGACAACGGGGTCTGCGTGTGGAGGCTGACGACCCAGTGAGTTTCTCCAGCAGATAGTTTGTTGAGCTGTAAGGGTTAATGTATGGAATCCAATGGAAAGTGAATGGGAAAGAAAATATCGGAGAGATCAGCGATGCTGTTAATCAGACCGAGATGCAGGGTTCTAACTCCCTAGAGTTAGAAGCGCAATAAACAATTAGCGAAGATCAAGCAGGAAGACTGGGCACGGGAACATGAGCAGTAGTGGAGTGAGAGAAGAAGCTCTCAAGGAATGGTACAGAAGAGTAAAAATGCCGTGCGGGAGAAAGCACGGTTCGCTTGAAGTTGATGTTGAAGGATGGTCCAACATTTGGCAGGGGGATGGGAGCCGGAGTGATAGGGCTGAGGAAAAGGAAAACAGAAATAAATCAAAGATAGCGTGCAACAGAGATTAAAGAAAGAATAGGCAGGAGATGAGGCTTAATCAAAACCAGTGGCATGAGTTACAGGGCAATTAAAACATAAAGCAACAAATAATGGACTGAGAGTGGAAAGAGATGACATAAGATTGGAAGGTGTAAAGTCTCTATAGGTTGAGTTAAGAAATGACAAGGGTAAGAGGAGCCTAATGGCAGTTGTATACAGGCCTCCAAACAGCAGCTGGGATGTGGATTACAAATTACAGCAGGAGATAGAAAAGGCATGTCAGAAGGGCAATGTCATGATAATCACTGGGGATTTTAACATGAAAGTGGATTAGGAAAACCAGGTCAGTTGTGGATCTCAGAGAGAGAATTTGTAGAATGTTTAAGGGATGGCTTTTTAGAACAGCTTGTTGTTGAGCCCACTAGGCGATCACCTGTGCTGGATTGGGAGTTGTGCAATGATCCAGAGGTGTTAAGAGAGCTTGAGGTTAAGGAAGTCTTAGGAAGGAGTGATCACAATATGATCGAGTTCACATCGAAATTTGAGAAGGAAAAAATAAAATCCAATGAGTCAGTATTTCAGTGGAGTAAAGGAAATTACAATGGCATGAGAGAGGAACTGGCCAAGGTTGACTGGAAAGGGACATCTGCAAGAAGGACAGCAGAACAGCAATGGCTGGAGTTTATGCAAAAAATGAGGGAAGTGCAAGACAGATATATTCCAAATAAGAAGAAATTTTCAAAGGGAAGAAGGACACTACCGTGGCTGACAAGTGAAGTCAGAGCCAAAGTAAAACCAAAAGAGAGGGCATACAAGGAAGCCAGAACTAGTGGGAAGATAGAGGATTGGGAAGATAGAGGATTGGGAAGCTTTTAAAGACTTGCAGAAGGAAACTAAGAAGGGCATTCAGAAGGAAAAGTTCAATTATGAGAGGAAGCTGGCAATTAATATCAAAGAAGATACTAAAAGCTTTTTTAAGTAAATAAAGTGGAAAAGAGAGTCGAGGGTAGATATAGGACCAATAGAAAATGACGCTGGAGATATTGTAATGAGAGATGCAGAGATGGCAGAGGAACTGAATGTGTATTTTGAATCAGTCTTCACAGTGGAAGACATCTGTAGTATACCGGACATTGAAGCGTGTCAGGGAAGTGAAGTTTGTGCAGTGAAAATTACGACTGAGAAGGTGCTCAGAAAGCTTAATGGTCTGAGGGTGGATAAATCTCCTGGACCTGATGGAATGCACCCTCAGGTTCTGAAGGAAGTAGCATTACAGACATCTACACCACATGCTGCACCTGCAAAGCTAACAGCATTGTGGACTCTGCATACCCCTTATACAAACTCTTCTCCCTCCTGCCATCTGGCAAACGGTACTGAAGTATTCGGGCTCTCACGACCAGACTGTGCAACAGTTTCTTCCCCCAAGCCATCAGACTCCTCAATACCCAGAGTCTAGACTGACATCTACATCATTTATTATTATTTTGAAATTTGTCCTCTACTGTGCCTATTGTCTTGTTTATTATTTATTTATTTATTAATTATTGTACTGCTCTGCACTATTTTGTACACTTTGTGTTCCTGTGTAGGTCTGTAGTCTAGTGTAGTTTTTGTGTTGTTTTACGTAGTCTAGTGTAGCCTTGAGTTGTCTCACATAGTCTAG
Source organism: Hypanus sabinus (assembly GCF_030144855.1). Classification (NCBI taxonomy): domain Eukaryota; kingdom Metazoa; phylum Chordata; class Chondrichthyes; order Myliobatiformes; family Dasyatidae; genus Hypanus; species Hypanus sabinus. The sequence goes on along the minus strand of NC_082739.1, from coordinate 8,004,082 downwards.
TGTAGTTTCATGCTGTTTCATATAGCACCAGGGTCCTGGAGGAACATTATTTCGTTTTTACTGTGTACTGTACCAACAGTTTATGGTTGAAGTGACAGTAAAAAGCGACTTGACTTGACTTGATAAAGGGATCCTATTCTGGCTGACTGCCGGTTACCAGTGGAGTTCCACAGGGGTTGATGTTGGGACCACTGCTTTTTACGATTGATGTCAATGATTTAGACTATGGGATTGATGGATTTTTGGCTAAATTTGCTGACAATACAAAGATAGGTGGAGGAGCGGTTAGTATTGAGGAAACAGAGAGCCTGAAGAGAGATTTAGATAGTTTAGGTGAATGGGCAAACAAGTGGCAAATGAAATACAATGTTGGAAAGTGTATGGTCATGCACTTTGGTGGAAGAAATAAATGGACAGACTATTATTTAGATGGGGAGAGAATTCAAAATGTAGAGATGCAAAGGGACTTGGGAGACCTTGTGCAAGGTAACCTAAAGGTTAACCTCCAGGTTGAGTCGGTGGTGAAGAAGGCGAATGCAATGTTGGCATTCATTTCTAGAGGTATAGAATATAAGAGCAGGGATGTGATGTTGAGGCTCTATAAGGCACTCATGAGATCACACTTAGAGTACTGTGTGCAGTTTTGATCTCCTTATTTTAGAAAGGATATACTGACATTGGAGAGGGTTCAGAGAAGATTCACGACAATGATTCCAGGAATGAAAGGGTTACCATATGAGGAATGTCTGGCAGCTCTTGGGCTGTATTCCCTGGAGTTCAGGAGAATGAGAGGGGATCTCATAGAAACACTCCAAATGTTAAAAAGCCTTAACAGATTAGAAATGGCAAAGTTATTTCCCATGGTAGGGGAGTCTAGGACAAGAGGGTACGACTTCAGGATTGAAGGACATCCTTTTAGAACTGAGATGTGGAGAAATTACTTTAGTCAGAGGGTGGTAAATCTGTGGAATTTGTTGCCATGAGTGGCTGCGGAGGCCAAGTCATTGGGTGTATTTAAGGCAGAGATAGATTCGTTCTTCATTAGCCAGGGCATCAAAGAGTATGGGGTGAAAGCAGGGGAGTGGGGATGACTGGAAGAATTGGATCAGCCCATGATTGAATGGCGGAGCAGACTCAATGGGCCGAATGGCTGCAGAAGGTTGTATATCTAGGAGGCTCCATCTTGGGTACCAGCCTACAAAGTACCCAGGACATCTTTAGGGAGTGGTGTCTCAGAAAGGCAGCATCCATTATTAAGGACCCCCAGCACCCAGGGCATGCCCTTTTCTCACTGTTACCAACAGGTAGGAGGTACAGAAGCCTGAAGACACACACTCAGCAATTCAGGAACAGCTTCTTCCCCTCTACTATCTGATTCCTAAATAGACATTGAAGCTTTGGACACTACCTCACTTTTTTAATGTATAGTATTTCTGTTTTTGCACATTTAAAAACATCTATTCAATTACATCTTTGATTTACTTGTTTATTTACTATTTTTTATTTCATTTATTATTTTTTCTCTTTGCATAATTATGTATTGCATTGAACTGCTGCTGCTAAGTTAAGAAATTTCACGTCACATGCCGGTGATAATAAACCTGATTCTGTTCCTATATCTTATGGTCTAACATAGGAGGGCTAACACCTCAGGTCAAGGCACGGTTGGTTATCTACACCTAATGGACAAAGGATACTCCTTTGATAACAATATGCAGATTTTGGACAGGGAGGACAGGTGGTTTGAAAGAGGGGTTAAAGAAGATATCTTAGTCAAACTGGAAAACCCATCCATGGAAAGAGGGGATTGGAGTACAACACCAGCTATCAGCTACTTACAGTGTAGTCGGAACATCTTTAACCTGGCATCTCTCACACCTCTATTCATGCAGAGATAAGACTAATGATCCTCTCATAGTTAACTCTATGACTCCTAATGACCCTCGTGATTGCTGTACCTTTAAACAACTCAAGAGTTTACGACCCGGAAAACTACCCACTGTAGATTAGAACTGGAGAAGCCTCTCGGATGAGTAGTGAGACGGCTTCCAGACAACACAGCAAGTCCAGTTGCCTTGATTTACTACAATGACCTGAATGACTGAAAACATGAGATAAATATTGCCATACACTATAATTGAAAGTCCTTAAACTAACTTGAAGGCAAATTATATTGGACTGCTGCCACCCTGTAAAATTGTTTCTGGTGTAGATTTAAGTTTAATTTGATGACAACTTTGTTATGTTTTGAAACCTTCCCCCCCCCAAACATAAAACTAATCGGATTAGAACAAGGGAGCCTAAAAATTGTGTCTTAGTTCCGTTTTTAACTTTAAGCGAGGCGCGCACTTATCACGCGATGACGTAATTTACTTTCTTTTCATATAACCTCAATGAATTATGTAAACACTGAATGTTTACTCGAATGATATATTTACAATATTACTCAAACATTACTAAACTATTAAATACACAACACTCCTCCCTGTTTAGCTATAAACGCCAACTCAATATAGAATGCATCTCAACTACATACACCATATACCATATAATACAACTACTATAAACAGCATAGTAAATTTCAAATTGTCCTATTCAGGCTTCAAGATTTAATCGCTGTGGAAGATTTCTTACTCTTGTGGGATAATATCTTTCTTGTGAAGAGGGGGAAAGTCTCTCTGCTTGGCAGGAGAGATCTGTGGCCGTGAAACAATCTCAGGTTCTAGGGTCTCCATGGCAGTTGTAGGAGTTGATTCTGAGACTGCAAGAGGTGGTTCTGACAGCTCTGGACACCTTTCTTCTCCTTTTCTTGGCTTTTCTCTTGGATTTACTTTGATCTCTGCTTTTCTTCCGATCCCGGCTTTTCTTTCTCTTTTTCTCTCTCCCGCTCACTCTCTCAGTCAAGGGTGACACCCAGGATTTTATATGATGTTTTACCTGTTTTTCTCTTCCTGGTGACACGCATGTTTTCACATTTGGAAGGATTGAACCCATTATTGTGACAACTCAACCATACTATCAAGATCTTTTTGGAGAGCATCTTCATCATCAGCTGACTTAATTGGACGGTATATCAGTCATCAGCAAAAAAGTCTAGTGGTGCTTGTGACTTTTTCATGGATGTCATTAATGTAAAGTGAAAACAAATGTGGGCCCAGCCCTGTGCCCTGGGGTGTACCACTTAATACTGGACGCCATTCAGAGCTTTTACCATTCACGCACACATGCTGAAGACGATCCATCTTTTAGTATTAAAGCGAACACAGTGGAAGTCGAGCTTCCGAAGTAATCTTTGGTGGGAAATGACAGTGAATGCTTTAGAGAACTCGAGTACTACTAAATCAGTGGTGACATTGTTATCAAAGATTTTGGCCAGGTCAATTGTTGTCAGGATAAGCTGAGACTCGCATGATCTATGCTTCCTAAAAGCAATGCTGGTTGTCAGCAGGAATGTTATATCTGCTAAGGTGCCTCATCAGATTGCTGTCAATTATATGCTCCAAGAGTTTGCAGCAAGTGCTTGTTAATGAAACAGGACGATAATTTGCTGGATTGGTGGTTGAACCCTTTTTAAAGAGAGGGGTGACATTTGCCTTTCTCCAATCCAGAGGAAGATCACCTGAGTCGAGCGACTGCTGGAAGATAAACTGCAGAACAGGAGCCAGTTCTTCAGCTGTGATCTTGAGGGCTTGATTCTGAATTTGGTCTGGCCCAATAGCTTTTGTCGTATTGATGCTGAGCAATAACTTTTTGACACCGTCAACCTCAATTTCAATAGGAGGCATATCAATATACGGGCTGGGCAGTAGATCAGGAAAAAAAGAAGGTTCCGTATCTTCCCGGGTAAAGACATTTTGAAATTGGTTTGCAAGAGCTTCTGCTTTCTCCTGGTCCTCAGTGATCAGACAGTTGTTCACCTTAAGCGTCTGGACACAGTGTTGTCTGTCCATCTGGATTTCACAAAAATCCTTAGGATGCTCTCCTTCAAGAATTGAAGAAACATGTTGTCTATGAGCACTCCTAGCAGGACGGTCGACTTGCTTTTGCATCCTGGTGAACTTGTCCCAATCCAGTCTTGTACCACTTTCCTTGGCACGGATGTAAAATTTCTCTTTCTTACTGCAGAGAGGTTTTAGCTTTGCTGAAAAACAAGGAGGATGCATACCGCCCTTAATGAGTTTATGAGGAACATGATTTGTAACAATATCATTTAGTGAGTCTCTCAGCCACACCCAGTTGTCTTCAACAGATCTTTTGTCTAGTTGTAAGTTAAATAAGTCTTTCCCAAGTTGTTTTGCTAAGTCTTTGAATTCCTCACCCCTTCATCTTTCTCCATAGGGGAATTTTATGAGGTGGTTTAGGAGTAACTTTAGTCTTTGTGTGCAGTTTTACTTGAATAATAAAATGATCACTAATTCCAGCACTAGGTGAAACCTCTTTTATTAAATCTAGATGCAAAGTCAGCAATAGATCTAAGGTGTTTTCAGTGCCACTTGTATGATCACATCTGGTATGAAAAGTGACTTTCTGAGACAGATCAGCCAGGGCTTCCTGAAGAGCACCTTTTGGTTCACTTTGTGTGCTATCATTCTGATCTACACCTGGGGCATTAAAATCACCCCCAAGGGTGATAAACAGAGAGTGCGATGATGTGTTTATTTTGAAAACGTTTGATTCAAGGTCTAAAAGAGGCCCAGACTTTGCATCAGATGGACGATAAAAGCTCCCGATCTGGACCATCTGTCCCTGAAGTGTCGTTGACACCAGATTTGCTCAGAATCGCTGCCTAAGTCAGTTCTTTTGCACCAATAAAAACACCGCCTCCTTGAGAGTTTCTGTCCTTTCTAAAAATTTAGAGATGGGGAGGGAATATCTCAGCAGATTTTATTGAGGGACCAAGCCAAGGTTCAGAACCCAATTAGAATGTCAGAATTTTCAGTTTCAGAATCAGAATCCTTTATTATCGCCAAGTATGAGGACACATACAGGGAGTTTGATGCCGGTTTCCCTGAGCTCTCTCTGTACAGAACTAAAAGCAAACAAAAACAATAGTGTAAATAAACTATATACAATGATGTCCACCTCACTGAATGTACAGGTGGACTTGATTTATAATAAACTAAAATTCAAGTGGTCAAGACTGATGGCATACGGAAAGAAACTGTTCTTGTACCTATTTGTTCTGGCATACAGTGATCTAAAGCGCCTACCAGAAGGAAGGAGTTGGAACAGGTGATGTCCAGGGTGTGATGGGTCTACAATAATGCTGCTTGCTCCCTTCCTGACTCTAGATGCATGTAAGTCCTGGATCGAGGGCAGCTTCACACCAATAATCCTTTCCGCAGGCCTGATGGTTCTTTGGAGTCTATTCTCATTTTGTTTGGTAGCTGATCCAAACCAGACAGTGATGGACGAACAGAGAACAGACTGGATTAGTCCTGAATAGAATTGAATCAGCAGCTCCTGAGGCAGGTTGTACTTCCTGAGTTGACGCAGGAAATACAACCTCTGCTGAGCCTTTTTGATAAGAGTGTCCGCCTTGGGTGTCCACTTCCGGTCCTGGGAGATTGTGACACCCAGAAATCTGAAGGTCTCCACAGCAGACACAATACTGTTGAGTATAGTGAGTGGGGGCTCCTCCTGATGTCCACTGTCATCTCCACAGTCTTGAGCGTATTTAGTTCCAGATTGTTCTGACCACACCAGCGGGCCAGCCGTTCCACCTCCCGTCTGTATGCAGACTCGTCACCGCCTCGGATAAGGCCAATGACAGTTGTGTCGTCTGCAAACTTCAGGAGTTTAACAGATGGATCCTGTGAGGTGCAGTGATTAATGTAAAGGGAGGAGAGCAGTGGGGAGAGCACACATTCTTGGGGGGGGGGGGGCACCAGTACTGATTGTCCGGGTGTTAGAGATGATGCTCCCCAGCCTCACTTGCTGCACCCTGTCAGTCAGGAAGCTTGTGATCCACTGACAGATGGCGGGGGAAGACAGTAAGCTGGGTGAGTTTGGAGGGGAGGATTTCTGGGATGATGGTGTTAAACGCCAAGCTGAAGTCAACAAACAGGACCCTCACAGAAGTTCCTGGGTTGTCGAGGTGTTGTAGAATGTAATGCGGTCCCATGTTGACCGCATCATCCACTGACCTATTTGCCCAATAAGCCAACTGCAGGGGGCCCATGATGTCCTTCAGGTGAGCCGACACTCGCCTCTCAAAGGACTTCATGACCACAGATGTCAAAGCAACAGGCCTGTAGTCATTTAGTCCCTTGATAGTGGGTTTCTTAGGGACTGGAATGATAATGGAGCGCTTGAAGCAATGAGGGACTTCACACAGCTCCAGTGATCTATTGAAGATCCGTGTGTAGATGGGGGCCAGCTGGTTAGCGCAGGTCTTCAGGCAGGAGGGCAACGCACCGTCTGGGCCTGGCACTTTCCTGTCTTCTGTCTTCCTGGTCTTTCAATAAATGAATTAATCACAGCCGATTTTCCTTCTATACTGCAGCAATTAATGATAGCAATTTTAATCCCATTACTTTTACTAGTATCCTTGTGAGCACTGTCTTTTTTAGATTCTGGTTCTTTATACTCACAAAATCTGAATGCTTGCAAATTCCCCGAAGCTCCTTGAATTTTCTTTCAGCTTAAAACCAAGCCACATTTCACTCCAAAACAGCCTGATTGATATATCAGTAGCATTCTAACATATACTGCCTACAAAAACTGTTAGAAACATAGAAAACCTACAGCATAATACAGGCCCTTCAACTCACAAAGCTGCGTCGACCATGTCCTTATCTTAGAACTACCTAGGCTTACCCATAGCTCTCTATTTTTCTATGCTCCATGTAGCTGTCCAGGAGTCTCTTAAAAGACCCCGTCGTTTTTGCCTCCACCACCGTCACCAGCAGCCCATTCCACACACTCACCACTCTCTATGTAAAAAAACTTACCCCTGACATCTCCTCTGTGCCTATGTCCAAGCACCTTAAAACTGTGCCTTCTCATGCTAGCCATTCTAGGCCTGGGAAAAAGCCTCTGACTATCCACACGATCAATGCTTCTCATCACCTTATACACCTCTATCAGGTCACCTCTCATCCTCCGTCACTCCAAGGAGAAAAGGCTGAATTCACTCAACCTATTCTCATAAGGCATGCTCCACAATCCAGGCAACATTCTTGTAAATCTCCTCTGCACCCTTTCTACGGTTTCCACATTCTTCCTGTAGTGAGGCAACCAGAACTGAGCACAATACTCCAAGTGGGGTCTGACCAGGGTCCTATATAACTGCAACATTACCTCTCGGCTCCTAAACTCAATCCCACTGTTGTTGTCGGACCACTGTTTTCGTCACCTTCGCACTTCCTCTGAGCAGCATGGTCCATTGTATGTGTCCTACTTTGTTACATTTCCTGCAAATTTCACCTTTAAATCTGCATTTGCCCTGAGTATGCGAGCCCCTGCAACAACCAAATGAATTATACCTCGACACATCTTTTATACATGGACGATTTGAAATTATATGCTCCTTCATCAGTAAAGCTAAAGCAATTAATTCAAATAGTACAACTATTTTCTGAAATATAAACTTTGGGCTAGATAAGTGCAGAACATTAAACATAAAGAAAGGTGCAACAGAGCTAGTAGAATATAAAACTGAGCAGCAGGGTACAATACAACCAATGGATGAATATGAAACATATACAGTGGTGCTAGGAAGTTTGTGAACCCTGTAGAATTTTCTCTATTTCTGCATAAATATTACCTAAAATGTGATCAGATCTTCATGCAAGTCCTAAAAGTAGATAAAAATAACCCAATTCAATAAATAACACAAAAAAACATTTTATTTGTTGATTTATTTAGGCCATTCCTCTTTACAAAACTGCTTCAGCTCTGGATGTTGGTGGGCTTCCTTGCATGAACTGCTTGCTTCAGGTTGTTCCACAACATTTCTGTAGGATTAAGGTCAGGAATTTAACTTGGCCATTCCAAAACACAAATTTTCTTCTTTTTAAACCATTCTGTTGATGATTTACTCTTGTCTTTTGGATCATTGCCTTGTTACATTATCCAACTTCTCTTAAACTACCCTGACGTCCTCCTGTAAAATGTCTTGATACAATTTTGAATTCACTGTCCTGTCAACAATTGCAAGCTGTCCATGCCCTGAGGCAGCAAAGCAGCCCCAAACTATGGTGCTCCCTCCACCATGCTTCACAGTTGGGATGAGGTTTTGGTGTGGGTGTGCAGAGCCCTTTTCCCTCCAAACATAGCAATGTGCATTTCTACCAGAAAGTTCAACTTTTGTCTCAACTGTCCACAAAGCATTGTAGAACGTCCAGGTGGTCTTTTGCAAACTTGAGATTTGCAGCAATGTTTTTTTTGGAGAGCAGCGGTTTCCTCTGTAGTGTCCTTCCATGAACACCATTTCAGTGTTTTTCTTATAGTGGATACACAAGCAGAGCTTAATGGTAAAAATATAACAATATAACTTTTGGTACACCCATATTAATGTATCCTTTTGGTATAATATCTTGGTTCAAACCGATGTTGAAAATTTACAAAGAAATAACTGAAATAATTTACAACTGAAATAACAAATTTTAGAAATCACTACGTACACTCGAACACACTTAGATTAGGACGGAAGGAGGAAGAGAAATAACAGACACAAAAATTTACACAACAGTCAGATAAAACTATTAAGGATATATTTTCATCAATGAAAACAGGTTTCAGCTCTCCACACAAGCTTATGAAATTCTGATAAGAAGTATACACCACTAAACTTAAATGAAAGCACATAACAGAAAACTGAAGAATTATCACTATTGAAGAAAAAGTTAACCAACGGAAGAACATAACCCTCCATGGAAGACATCCCCACAATCTGAGCAGACTAGATGTCGACAAGGAAGTGTTTCAGTGTTGGAGACCTCTTCCCAGAAAAAGAGGGGTTCCTTGTGGTAATACAGGACCAGGTGGTTAACACACACACACAAAAAAAATCAAAAATGCATAATAAAAGACCATAAAAATTTAAGACAATAAATGCAGAAAATGCCAAGAGAAACCAGAAAGAATCCAACAGAAAGGATCCTGCAGCAGTTTAACTCAATCTGATTACTTACACGGGCACAATCAAGTAGCAAACATCATTCACCAAAATCTTGCTTTAAAATACGAACTCATAAAAGACACCAGACCTTACTATAAATACAAGCTTGATCAGCTTTAGAGACAGAGTGCCACAAATTATATTGCGACCAGTCGATTATTACAGATAGGACCATCTGGATATAATATTACAGGATAAACGAGCAAGAACAACTTACTTAATAGATGTAGCCATTCTGAACACACAAAACATACAGAAACCAGTAAGTGAAAACACCAGAAATATGCAGAATTAAAAGAGGAAGTTGAAACACTCGGGAACATGAACGTGTCCCAATAATAATTTCTACAACTGGTATCATTCCAAAATATTAAACAATTAAGCTTACACGATAATATTTATGTAAATCTTCAGAAAGCAACAATACTAAACACCATTAGAACAATCCAAAGGTTCATAGCAATTGACAACCACAGGCTTTAACAGCTTGAGCTGAGAAGAGATAAAAAAATATAATAATAATAAGTAATTAAATAATACTGAGACATTGACAGTGAGTCTATAGATTGTGGAATCAGTTCAGTGTTGAGGCGAGTCTGAGAAAGATCGTGGGTGAAAGTTTTACTCTCTTTTGAAATTACTTTTATGTTTAATGTACCATTTAAGTTACAAATACTTTTACTTTTTAGTTATTATTTACCTGCACTTATTGAAAAGTTGTATCCTCGAATTACTTGAATCCAGATACTGACGTTAAACTCAGTGATTTAGCTGGCCAATGATGCGCCTGATGGGCTATCATTGAAAACACAAGGCGCGCAGTCAGGCAGTAATATAGACAGCTCATAGCTAGGGACTTTCAGCAGCCCACGGAGGTGACTTTGTGAAGATGGCACAGGCAGCGAGGCGGATGGTGCAGAGGGTGGTGACCGGGACCCCGATGCTTGCCAGCGGTAATGATGGACGGTTGGGAGGGAGGAGAGGAGAGGACGGGGAGATTGAGCGAGTGAACAGGCTCGGTTTTATAGCAAAATGCTGTGGGACGGGATAGGGAATGCCGCGGCTGACCAGGTACTAGACGGCCCTAGGCTGGAGCCACGGCAAAGAGGCTGGGAGCATTCGCGGGCCTTTAGGTCGGTTGCGCCGCGTGTGAGGGAGTGGAAAAATCGCGCACGCTGGGTGCCACTGCGGCGGTGGTGGGCTGCATCTTCATTTACTCCGTTTCGGGCCGCGGTCATCCGTTTGTGGGCCTGGGCCTGTCCTCGCCACAGAACCCGTTCATATTCTGTGCTTTAGCCTCTCTACCTGTTAACCAAGGCCACAACCCCTCGCTTTCAGCAGTGCTGTCTTTTAATGTATATGACTTATTTCAGTAACGCGAGAGACTGCAGATGCTGGAGGATTAACTAGCATTTATAGAAGGAAAATACAGTCGACATTTTCTAGGCAGCGTCCGGGGAGGCGCTATCTCTCACACTCACACAGTTCCTTCAGCAATATCCTTTTTGCTCAATATTCTAGCAGCTGCAGTCTCTTGTGTGTGTGTGTCTGTCTTAAATCCTAGCCTGGGATCTGCCCATGAAAACCCCTGTTCTTGAAGAGAATAGCTTGTTGTTCTTGGGAGTTGAAAGATGGCAACAAGTTAACAGAAAATGTTCATGTCACCCAACATCTATCTTGTAACAAGAGAAAATCTGCAGATGCTGGAAGTCCAAGCAATACACACAAAATGCCTGAGGAACTCAGCAGGCCTGGTAGAGTCGACGTTTTGGTGCTGTTGAAGGGTCTTGGCCCAAAACGTTGATGATTTTACTCTTTTCTACAAGATGTTTCCTGGCCTGCTGAGTTTCTCCAGCATTTTGTGTGTGTTGCTTGCATCTTGTAAGACAGCATTGGGATTATTGCTGCAGTGTTGGTCCTTACAATCCATATTAATAACTTTCTTGAAGGAAGCAAATCTTACATGTTTGTTCACCTAAGAATAGATGAAAAGGAAAATAGTCAGCTGGACACAGTCTCCTAAAATATCCAGACTAGTTAAATGTCTATGAAAATATAGGGGAAATGTGAGGACTGTAGAATTAAGTGGGATAAGTGAGCCTATTAAAGTTGGTCCTAAGGGGAGTTTGGGTATCCTGCTTTAAGAATTACAAAAGTTACTTAGAAAATAAATGGGATGTGAGCCCTTGGTGCAAGATGGATGGATGGAGTATAAAAGTGAGTAAGTCTATATACAATTGTATAGGGTATTAATGAAACTGCACTTTCAGTATTGAGTACAATTTTGCTTTGCTTGTATGCGGAAGGATTTAATTGCTTTTGGGTGCTGATAGATTCACCAGATTAATTCCTGAAAATGAAAGGCTGCAGACCTGAACCATTAAGTTCTCTTTCTGCAGATACTACCCAGCCTACTGAGTATTTCCAGCACTTCTGTTCTTATTTCTTGAGCAAGATTCTTGATTATATTAGGGAAAATTGTGCACAATGAGTGTTTGCCCTTTGGTATTCAAAATCAAGCAGTGATCTGACTGAAATATGCTCATTTCTATGTGAGCTTGATAGAACAGATGATATGAGAGTGAACTCCTGTATATGAAAAACCAAGTCTCAAAAGGTTGGCCACAAGACGGATACAAATTTTCTTAAGGTTTTGAATCACTTGGAATTTTCTAAAATGCATTTAGTTATATTTTTGCTTTATGCTCGTGGGTATATTCAATTCTTGGATTTCAATGGAATCAGGCGAGAAAACAGTTGAGCATAAAGATCAAGTCAGCAGTAATTTTATTGAAAGGTGGAACAGTCTTGAGGGAAATGGAAGAAGGGTGCTGTCACCAATTTTGACTGGCAATAACTGTGTAATGCTGTATCATGTAACTGATCATATCTTGGCCAGAGAGGTTAATAGTTGGAGCAACTGGATTTGTTGTGTTGTCCAGGAGCCATTTCACCACTCATCTGAGATGCTTCAGTTCTGATCCATGGTGGGTAGATTTTTCGGTTTATAAACCCTTCAGTTGTTTAAAGGTATAGAAATCACATGAGAGTTATAGAGAGTAATGAGGGCCATTAGTCTTACCTTTTCACGAATGGAGGTGTGAACTGTTGTGGAGACACTGGGGTAAAGATGTTAGTACTATATTGTAAGTAGCTGTGTCATACCCTACCCCCTCTGTTCAAGGATGGGTTTTCCAGTTTGACAGAGATGGCTTCTTTAACCCCACTTTCAAAACACCTGTCCTCCCTGTCCAAAATATGCACATTGTTATCATCAAAGGAGTGATCTCTAGATATAGGTATACAGCTTGGTCTTGACCTGAAATGTTAGCACTTGTATGTTGGGCCATTTGTTTGTTAGCATGAATGGAGATGTTCACCTTTTGACTGTTTATGCATTTTTAAAATGTTATGTGTCACTATGCTTTCTTAGTTCATAGCATATAGTATGTCAGTGAAGTGGATTTATGGCAGAGAAGTGGGATTAGATGGGAAAGTTTTGAAGAAGTGTTATAGATTATTCAGTCATAAGCAAGTTACATACATCTTTTGCTTTCTGAGCTTGAATAAAGGGAATAGTCAAATTTTGAAGATGAGTTTTGATGAAGGATCTCAGCCTGAAACATCAGCTCTTTATTCCTTTCCATAGATGTTGCCTGACCTGCTGAGTTTCTTCATACAGTTATTTACTCCTATTGTGGGATCAGGAGGCTTGGAAAGTGAACAAAGAGTTTGAATTACCCACTTCAGTCACTAGTGTTTTTTCCCTTAAATTTTACTAAATGTTGTGTTTTGGGTATTTATTTTAGATAATTGCTGGCCTGTATTTTCCATATTTGATGCAATTATCTACTTGCTTTCTTTCATTGATTTTTGTATTGGAATTTTACAAAACCTGGTTGCATATTTGTTTTGCAGCTGCTGTTAAGTATTCAAGGCCTCGTCTAGCTACTTTTTGGAAATATGCTCGGGTAGAGCTGAGTCCTCCAACACCCGGTGAAATCCCTGTGGCTATCGAAAGCTTTAAGGGCCTTGCTGCATCTTTCAAGGCTGGGACTTACAAACAACTAACTGTCAAGGTAACTAAGAGATGAGAAGTACTTTCTAATCGTGGCAGCTTCAATTGTGCATTGAAAGATAAAAATGCACTATTTGCAGTAATTTCTCATCAAATTGGCATGCACAGTGTATCTAATCTTCAGTTCATTCATTACCTTGCACCCACATCATTGAAAATTTTATGTGGGTAATTTCTTTTAAAATTGTAGGGTTTAGGTCACTGTAACTCATGCTTTTACAATTGTTTTTGCTTCCTTGCCAAGTTACTCTGAATTTATTTACTAATCACTCTGGAAATTGGTTCATGCCATCAAAGTGTTTCATGATTTGGGATACTATGCTAAAGAAATTGCTTTCTGTTTCTCTGATCCCTCCTTGTACAATTCTGTGGAAAAGTCTTAAACTAGGGTGCCTAAGACTTCTGTACAGTACTCTCCATTTGTCAATGTTGAGTGGAGAGTGAGTTTGTAAACCTGCCATGAGAAAAGGATGCTGGGAATGTGAAGGGTTGAGTGTGACAGGAGGGGTGTGGGAAATGTGGCAGAAGGAGTGCTGGGGTAGGGGGTGGTGTGGGTGCAGACATGCCCAGCTCTGAGACACCAAGCAAGGTAATTTGATTCCAAACAATTGGTTTATTGATCGTTATAGAATGTCTCTGATGCTTCCTGTTCTGCCCCCTCTCCCTTCCCCTTTCCCACTCTTAGTCCACTATAGAGACCCATATCAGATTCAGGTTTATCGTCACTCTCATGTCATGAAATTTGTTTTTTTTTTACAGCAGCGGTGCAGTGCAATACATAAATTACTACAGTACTGTGCAAAAGTGTGAGGCACCCTCACTATAGATACGTGCTTGAAGACTATTGCACAGTAGTGTATACTTCATTCATCGTTGGTATCATTTCATATCTATCACCTACTTTAATGCATTAAGATATTGTACATACATTTGAATATTAAGCATTGGGATGACTTGGATCAATGTTAGCTTGGAAACATGGTAATTCAGTTTTGTCAGCACCTGCTGTTGCTGGAAGAGAAAGAATTCAGGCATGTAACATAACAAACATGTTCAGCCTATACTAGCAACTTATGAAGAAAAGCAGTACATTAATTTAAAATCTAACAAAGCATTTAACAAAAATGTTAAAAGTAATCTGATAGGTAAGTGATCTGGTGTTGGATGGAGCCATTAGGTTCTAATCTTGATCAGTGTGGTGGTGAGCTAACTTATCTGAGTAGTGTCTCTGGGTGATTAAGGCACTGGGACCTGCAGCATTTTTATTCATTTCTATAAAATAATTTCTATAAGATGTGTTGACAAGGAAATGAATGGTATCTATTTCACGTCCCTGCTTATTTCTCCATTTGTCAGGTGCCTTTCCATCAGTTCTTTTTTCTCTATAAAATTGTGACTACTAATTCCTCTGGAACATTTTCCCATGAAGTGGGAACAAGACAACAAAACTTAATTTTCATGCTAGTACTCCTGGCTCATGAGTTGTAATCCAAGAATGTGTATTAGGAGTTAATCCACATTGTTGAAACTGCTCACTTGTATTTCATTAGTTCTCATTTCAGTTCTTATTAAATATTGTACCTGTATACTGCTTGAATTTTTATTTGTATATTAAAAAAAAATATATATATTCCTGGAAAATTTGAACTCTTTAATTTAATTTAGCGATATAGCACAGTGTAAGCCCTTCTGGCCCTTTGAGCCCCAGGAAACCCCGGATTAACCCAAACCTTTACTATGACAAATTAACTTACCCCAATATGTCTTTGGACTGTGGGAGGAAACTGGAGCACCTGGAGACAACCCACGCATCCCACGGGGAGGACATACTGAGACTCCTTACAAAATTGCACCGGAACTGAACTCCGGAATACCCCAAGTTGTAATAGCATCGTACTAACTGCTACACTACAGTTGGAAATCTCATAACCAAAGTGATATGAATATAAGCATATTATTCAAAGATCTTGACTCCCATAGCTAATTTGTTATAATAGTTTCCCTTAAACTTGAGATTAATGGGAAAACTGTCATGACATCCCTTTTCTCTGAGAAGATAGTATTTTTCAGAGTTTGTAGTCTGTCTTTGTTGTCTTTTTCATTCATATGTAAATAGTCTCTGCCATCTGCTCTTGCCTGCTGACATTGCAGGTTATGGAATAAGGGCTTGTTAAATAAACTATATAAATGTCATATTTAGCTATCATGAACATTGATGGAGCACAAATATAGGAGGATTCCACTTCAGGGTTTTGAAATTTCAAACTATTTATTTGGGTCAGTGCTGGGTGAATGAGTCAGAATTTCTGATTTCCCTTCCCTACTAATAATTTGATCTTAACGAATGTTTATAGGAAGATTTTTACACACAGCTGTTTCTGGTGATTTCTAGGGTTTGCAGAGCAAAGAAAGACCAGCTGAAGGGGTTAATTTACATATGAATTGAGATGTTAACAATAGATAACAGTTTGAGAATTGCATTCAAATCTCCAGGGTGGTTTCTTTTTGGAAAATTCTCCTTTTTTGAAATTTGGGTGAAGTTTTTGCTGCTGATATAAATTAACAGACCAAATCAGAATCAAAACAGAAAAAAACAGATCAAACAGTCAAATCAAATGCTTGATAGTCATGTTAAATTCAAGGTTTACAGTATTGTCATTCTTTTCCACAATCTTCAGGTTTTTAACGTTTGAACATAGTATACTTGCACTAACCTTTCGATTATCTCTTGCAGGACGCCTTGAGAAATACATTGGTGGCCACAGAAGTTCTGATGTGGTTTTTCATTGGTGAGGTCATTGGCCGAGGAAGCCTGATTGGATATAATGTCTGAGCTCCTCTGTTTGACCAAGCATTCCATTGTGTATGAATGAACATAATATTTCAAAATAAACAAACCTATTATTAAGACCTGAAATACTGGTGCTGCCTTTTGTTTCACACACTGCACTTCTGATTAATCATTTTATGCTCATCGCGATGTGTATCAGGGTATTTTTACACTTCTGACACTCACTACCAGTAGATTTCAAGGAAGGCACAAGATACATTTATTTCACTACAGTTATGTCAAAACATTAATTTAGCTAGTGCTGCACTATCGTGATAAAGCCATTAGAGGCAGTTCTAGGGGCTAAATTAGAAGCAGTTCTTTTAATTTTTTTTACTAGACTGTGAGTATTGGAGTTGAGGCACAATGGATTTTTATCTGTTGTAATGTGACGTCTATCTGGAATTTGAAAAGCTGAAGATGGTGCCAACATATATGGACAGGAAAGGAATGGAGAGTTATGGGCTCAGTGCAGGTCGGTGGGACTAGGTGAGAGTAAGCGTTTGGCACGGGCTAGAAGGGCCAAGATGGCCTGTTTCCGTGCTGTAATTGTTATATGGTTATATTTTTTAAAACCTTTTATGAATAAAATGGTTAGTGGATTCTGATAATTGATATTTTACTAATTTGCCCTACTTATGATTTGTTCCAGTAATGCTTTCTTTTGATGTTTCTGAATAATGTGGGAAGAATTTTTACATACAACATTGTTAATCTTTGAAGTTTTAGGAAAGGAAGGATATTTGAGCTGCAGATTTATTAATGCATTCTCTTTGCTGGATCTTCATTAGCTGGAATTGCGGTGAGATGAGGTAAGCAAAACTGGGTTTGTTGAGGTAATGAAGCCAAATAATCCACCTTTTGGCCTGGTTTAGTACTGTGGGATCTCAAGAAGGGTGGTGGGAGTAAATTTATAAATTACTGGGGGAGGGAAGGGATGATTGGGGAAAATCTGACCGTTTTAAGGTGAGCCTCAATTTCTTGGTTATGTATCCGTACAGAAAGCAGCCTATTTTGAGGAAGGTGGGAAGTGGGGAAGAATTCCTTGACTTGCTTTCATTGAGATATGAGTAATGTATTTGGAGGAGCAAGTGAATACAATTTAAATTGTTGAATCAACAACACACACAAAATGCTGGTGGAACACAGCAGGCCAGGCAGCATCTATAGGGAGAAGCGCTGTCGATGTTTCCGGCCGAGACCCTTCGTCAGGACTAACCGAAAGGAAAGATGGTAAGAGATTTGAAAGTAGTGGGGGGAGGGAGAAATGCAAAATGATAGGAGAAGACTGGAGGGGGTGGGATGAAGCTAAGAGCTGGAAAGGTGATTGGCAAAAGTGATACAGAGCTGGAGAAGGGAAAGGATCATGGGACAGGAGGTCTCAGGAGAAAGGAGAAATTGTTGAATGTTGTAAAAGACAAGATGCAGGAGGAAAATGCCCACACTCACGCACGAAGAGTGCAAAATTGACATATATTGGAGGACAAATTTGATGTTAACTTTCTAGATTCATGATTGTGGAGGGAGATGGCTTTTGATGAAAAAGGGGGCTTTATTAGATATATCTGACAAGATCAAGAATGTCAGTGGGTGAAGAGCATAAGGCTGCTTGAAACTGGCAAGATACCAGAATGTATTAGAAGAATTGAAAAAGACACAGATCCAAAGTGCAAGAAGATCAGGATATTGTGATTTCTCTGCTTCATTACATGGCAATTAGACAATGCGGGCACGGAAAATTGTCATTGTGTGGCATCTTTATAATATGAAGCATTGAATTTGTAAATAATGGGTCCAGGAAAATGTGAGCTTGACTTCAGTTACTGCTAACTACTAGTCATACATTCTTAACATAGCTGAAGTTAATTAGTTTCAATGATTCTGGAATGCTAGCAAGTGATTTTTGTTTTGCCCCAGGACTCAGTTTAAAAAGTGGATAGTTGAAATGTGCACTGGGCCCAATGCTCCTTGGGTACTGCAGGAATCAGTGATTAAACACACAGATTGATGGGTTTCCCAGTCTTTAGATTAATGCCTATTCAGTCATGTTCATTGAATTTAGTCTGATATCTGCATAAGCCTGGCTGGATAAGATATTACAATGCTTATCTGCCAGTGTTGGAATATTGCTATGTACCACCACAAAGTACTTTCAAACAAGATGTATCAGCATTTGTCCTCTGGCAAGCTACTTGTATTTACGAAATTCCTAATGATATGCCCAAATGCAACTGTTACAATTAGTTGCATTTCTCAAGTTGGTGCTTGTGACTTCCCTGCAGCTATCATTTACCACATACAGTGTAACTTTTTTCTAGCACTTTCAACAGAGGTTTCATGATGCTAGCATTGGGATGCAGTTTTGTGGTAGTTCTGGCTAATGTGGGAAATCCTTGGGATAACTTGTACGTAGTTTGAACTGACAGATCTAGGCATATCCCCTGTTCCCCCAACCCATCTCAAATGTTCTGTGCAAGTAATGCCAATTGTACTTTGCTGCATTACAGGGTCTTGGATTGTAATTTTAAGATGTGAAATAAGGTTCTCCCTGCTACTATCCCTTCATTTTCTTCTGAGGATATTGATTCATGATGGTTATCTGGTAAGGAGAGTCTTGTATTAATTCCAAACAGAACATCTGATGGGGTCTGAGCCTCTTTTGACAATGATCTCATCTATGTTTACTTCATTTACCAGTCATGGATCTGCATCTCTTGAATTCCTTAACTGTAATTGATATTGGGACACATCCAGTGGTGGAGAGAATGGTTCATCATGAATGTAATGTCAAGCTAGTTAATTTGGTATTAATGGCACCATTTCTGACAATTTTCTGATGGGCATGCACTAAAAATCTGATTATTGAGCATTCCCATGGGATCCTGCAGCAGTTGGCAATTTCATTTGTTGGAGTGTAAATTAATCTAGAGTATATCAGAGCTTTGAGAGGCTTTTTAAAACAAGTTAAGTTTCTATTTGGATTTGGACTTGGTGTGTCATTTAATCAGTGAGTTGTGATTCAGAACCAGCCCTTTTTAAACTGTTAAATGGTGAAGAGAATTTGCCATTTCAAGGCATTTAAAAAAAAAACAAGTGTATCCAGTGACTTTTTTATTCCTCATACTGACATTCTTAAGGTACTTAGACACTAAAGCACATTGCTCTTAATTGAAAATTTAAATATAAAATGAGATTGTACCAACAGATCTTTGAGCAAAGGTGATTTGGAAAGCATCCTGGATGATTGTATTAATATTATAAACATTTAATAATAGTTTTCATTATCAGTTTAAGCTTGGTAAACAGTGTAAAAGTCCTCCATAAAGGTCACACCTATTTTTTTATAGTTGTTTTTGGGTGAGTGTCATAGCCTCAAGGAAGCATTTTGAGCATCATTGACACCAGGTTCATAAATGTGAGTTCGTTTAAGATGGCTATAGTGCAAGCCTTGAAAAATGGTTTAAATTGTTCAAGTTAAAGGGAAGCATTTCACAGTATACTCATCTTTTTTTTCCCTTTTCTCCAGCATCTTCCATAACTCATTACATTTGTTAGCATTTGGTTCTTTGTTTCCATGCCCCAAATTTGCTCTTGGGTAATGGGTTAGTGAATGGTTTCATGAGGTTGCCAACTTTGATGTCCTAAATGGTTTTACTTTTGTGTAAAATGTCTCATTTTAAAATTGAGAACATCATTACCAGGGCTGGTTTATTTATTTATTTTACTTTGCATGTCTGATGTATGTGTATGTACCTTTCAGTAGGATTTGGTTCAGGACATGGACCTTTTTCTTTTATCTATATTGTGAATGTATAACATTTAATTAGGATGTTCTCTCAGGTTCTCTGTGAGATTAAGTATACAAGTGAAGTTTCAAACTGGACATTGGTTTCA
Source organism: Hypanus sabinus (assembly GCF_030144855.1). Classification (NCBI taxonomy): domain Eukaryota; kingdom Metazoa; phylum Chordata; class Chondrichthyes; order Myliobatiformes; family Dasyatidae; genus Hypanus; species Hypanus sabinus. The sequence continues at coordinate 7,984,156 of NC_082739.1, read as the reverse complement.
TATAGTTGTTGATCTATTCTGACCAATGATGCATATTATACAGATCTCATGTTAGCACATGATGCATGTGTTGTTTCCCTGTATTTCTCCTGTTCCAAAACCATTAGTTTTAAGTTTTTTAACTTAGAATTTTTTATACTTCAGGTTGTTTCTAAGTTCTCGGGCGACTTATGCCTATTTTGGAGTTCAGTTGTGTGGTTGTTTTGTGGATTGGCAAATTTAATGTGCTTGTATTGCTCTTCCAGCTTTTGCAATTGGCTGATTAATAAGAACACTCTGACTTCTGGTAATCCCCCTTGTCCCCCTTCTCTCATTTTCTGTTCCCCATTCTGGTTCCACTCTTACCCCTTTTTCCTTAAGTGCTCATCACTGCTGGTGACCCTCAGCCTTCCCTTTCTTCCTTGGTCCATGGTCCTTTCCTATCAGATTCCTCCTTCAGCCCTTGATCTTTTCCAACTATCATCTCCCAGCTTCCTACTTCCCACCCACCTGCTCCCTCACCTGGTCTCAACTACCATCTGCCAGATTGTATTCCTTCCCTCACAACCCCCCCCCCCACCATTCTGCTTTCTGCCCCCTTCCTTTCCAGTCCTGAGGAAGAGTCACAGCTCAAAACATTGACTGTTTACTTTCCTCCATAGATGCTGCCTGACTTGCTGAGTTCCTCCAGCATTTTGTGTGTTCATAAGAATCTTTTATTCTGAATTCTTGAAATTGAAACTCTGTATATCATTGCCTGTAGGTTAGGTATTATTACAAGGAAGAACCATAAAGTCTTATTTAAGTACAAAACAAATAATTTGAATCAATTTGAAAATTTCAGCAGGAGGAGGACATCCTGTTTATTGGTTGATAAAAAGCTTTCTAATCTAATCCCCATTCTTGATTCATTGTCTGAAACACCAATGTCCTTGAACAGAAAATCCTACAAAAAGTAGTGGTTGCGACCCAGTCCATCATGGGTAAAACCCTCCCCACTGATGATCACATCTACCTGGAGAGCTGTCACAGGAAAGCAGCATCGATCAAGTACCCTCACCATCCAAGCCATGCTCTTCTCACTGCTACCATCAGGAATGAAGTACATGAGCCTCAGGTTCCACACCACCAGGTTCAGGAATAGTTATTACCCCTCAACCATCAGGTTCTTGAACCAGAGGAGACAACCTCACTTGCCCCAAAACTGAAATGTTCCCACAACTTATAGAATCACTTTCAAGGACTTTTCATTTCATGTTCTCAGTATTTATTGCTTACTTTATTATTTTTTTGTTTTTTTTTGTATTTGCACATGTTGTCTTTTGCACATTGTTTGTCCTGTTGGGTGTGGTCTTTCATGGATTCTATTGTGTTTCTTGGATTTACTGTGTATGTCCACAAGAAATCAAATCTCAGGGTAGTATATGGTGACATATGTACTTTGATAATAAGTTTACTTTGGAAGATAGCGTGCTTCACAGACAATTTCAGGCAGTTTTTCATGTGAGCCAGGCTCTGCTTTTACCACCAGTGAGCTTCATACATCCCCTGGTTTTAAAACAAACACTTCTCTAATTCCACTTCTGATTAATTTAAATCTTTAACACCTCGGCTAAAGGAAGTAAATCCCTGCTTATTCTGTTTGAGCTTTCGTTCCTTTATATATAGCTATGTTAATGACGTTTGCCCTTGGCTCCAAAAGAGCCACTGCTTATTCTACCTTTCATCATGGCTATAAGTTTACAGTCCTCAAATTTCTGCAGTCTCTAGAGTCATAGCCATTGAGCACAGAAACAGGCCCTTTGGCCTAACTCATTCATTCAGACCAAATTGTCTGAACTAGTCCCATTTGCTTGCATTTGACCTACATCCCTCTAAACCTCTTCTATCGATGTATCTGTCGAAATGTCTTTTCAGTCATAATTGTACCTGCCTCTACCACTTCCTCTCTAGCTCTTTCTTTATACTCACCTCTATCTGTATGGAAGAAGTTTCTCCTTGAGTCCCCATTAAAACTTTACTCTCTTTCTTAAATCTGTCATCTGGTGCTACTCTTCTACCCTGGGAAAGACTGTGACTTATCGACCTTTTCTACATCCCTCATGATTTTGTGTATCTCTTTAAGATCACCTGCCAGTCTCTCGTGCTTCATGAGAAATATGTCCCAGCCTCTCCTTACAGCCCAAGAAATCTAAGTTCCAGGAACATCCTTCTGAAACTTTTCATCATCCTTTCCAACGTAATGACATGCTTCCTGTAGCTGGGCAAACAACATCGGGTTTTCTCATAATGTGGTAATGAGAACCTTACACATTCTTTAACTGCAGCCCTCAAGCATTGAACGTAATTCCATCATAACCTCTGCTCTTGTGTTGTGTTTTGCTGAATAAAGAGAAATATTCTATTTTTAACCACATTTATCAGCAGATCACGCTGTCTAAAAGTTCAAAGTTCAACAAATTTATTATCAGATAGATCAGTATTACAATGGATCAAAGGGAATTGCAGAGGCATGAGAGAGAAGTTGGCCAGAATTGATTTTTTTTTGGGAGGGGGGAACACTTAAGGATGACAGCAGAGCAGCAATGGCTGGAATTTCTGGAAGCAATTTGGAAGGCACAGGATATATACATCCCAAAGAGGAAGAAGTATTCTAAAAGAAAGATGACACAACCATGGCTAACGAGAAGTCAAAGCCAACATAAAAACCAAAGAGAGGGCACATAATAGAGCAAAGACTAGTGGGAAGAGAATTGGGAAGCTTTTAAAAACCAACAGAAGAGGTAAACATGGAATACTAAAGTAAGCTAGTCAATAATATTAGAGAGGATACCAAAAGTTTCTTCAGATACATAAAGTGTAAAAAGAGGAGAGAATGGAAAGCAATGCTGGAAAAGTAGTAATGGGGGACAAGGAAATGGCAGATGAACTGATAAGTATTTTGCATTAGTCTTCATGGTGAAAGACGCTAGCAGTATGGTGGAAGTTCGAGGTGTCAAGGGTCATGAAGTTTGTGACGTTACCATTACTAGAGAGGAGGCTCTTGGGAAACCGAAAGGACTGAAGGTAGTTAAGTCACCTGGACCAGAGGATGTACACCCCAGAATTCTGAAAGAGGTAGCTGAAGTGATCGTAGAGGCATTAGTAATGATCTTTCGAGAATCACTAGAATCTGGAATTGTTCTGTAAGATTAGAAAATTGCAACTGTCACTCCACTCTTTTAAAAAGGGAGAGAGGTGAAGAAAGGAAAGTATAGGCCAGTTAGTCTGACCTCAGTGGTTGGAAAGATGTTGGAGTCGATTTTTTAAGGATGTGGTTTCAGGGTACTTGGAGGCACGTGATAAAATAGGCCGTAGTCACCATGGTTTCCTCAAGGGAAAATCTTGCCTGAGAAATCTGTTGGAATTCTTTGAAGAAATATCAAGTAGGATAGACAAAGGAGAATTGGTTGATGTTGTGTACTTGGATTTTCAGAAGGCTTTTGTCAAGGTTAAGAGCTGGTGATCTCTTTTTTTTAAAAAAAAATCACTGGGCAGAAGGCAATGGTAAACCAGTGCTGTAACTTGCCTAGTACGCGATTTCCCAATATGTCAGAGCGGTGTGGAAGGAAATCATCTGCTACCTGGAAAAAATTCTGGATGCGACATACCCTTTGTCAAGGTGCCACACATGAGGCTGCTTAACAAGCTCCAGGGCCATGGTATTACAGGGAAGATTTTAGCATGAATAAAGCAGTGGCTGATTGGCAGGTGGCAAAGAGTGGGAATAAAAGGAGCTTTTTCTGGTTGGCTGTTGGTGGCTAGTGGTGTTCCACAGGGGTCTGCGTTGGAACAGATTATTTTTACATTATACTGTATGTGAATGATTTGGATGATGTAATAGGCTTTGTTACAAAGTTTGCAGATGACATGAAAATGGGCAGAGGGGCAGGTAGTTTTAAGGAAGTAGGCTACAGAAGGACTTTGACAGATTAGGGGAATGGGCAAAGAAATGGCAGGTGGAATACAGTGTTGGGAAATGTATGGTCATGCACTTTGGTAAAAGAAATGAAAGGGCTGACTATTTTCTGAATGGAGAGAAAACATAACAAACTGGGATGCAAAGGGACTTGGGAGTCCTTGTGCAGGATTCCCAAAAGATTAATTTGCAGGTTGAGTCTGTTGTGAGGAAGGCAAAGGACTAGAATATAAAATAAGTATGTAATGTTGAGACTTTATAAAGCACTGGTGAGGCCTCACTTGGAGTATTGTGAGTAGTTTTGGGCCCCTCAGGAAGTGCTGAAACTGGAGAGGGTTCAAAGGAGGTTCACAAAAATGATTCTAGGATTGAATGGCTTGTCATATGAAGAGTGTTTGGTGGCTCTGGGCCTGTACTCACTGGAATTCAGAAAAATGAAAGGTGGCCTCATTGAAACCTATTGAATGGTGGGAAGGCCTTGATAGTGGATGTGGAGAGGATGTTTCCTATGGTAGGAAAGTCTAAGACCAGAGGACACAGCCTCAGAATAGAGGGGAGTCCTTTTTGAATGGAGATGAGGAGGACTTTCTTTAGCCAGTGATGAATCTGTGGAATTCTTTGCCACAGGCAGCTGTGGAGGCTGGGTCTTTATGTATGTTTGGGGCAGAGGTTGATAGATCTTTGGTCAGGGAATGAAGGGATATGGGGAGGAGTCAGGACATTAGTGCTGAGAGGAAAATTGGATCAGCCATGATGAAATGGTGAAGCAGATTCAAAGGGCCAAGTGGCCTAATTCTGCGCCTATATCTCATGATCTTATTATGAAAGTACATGTATGTCACCGTATACTGCCCTGAGATTCATTTTCTTGTAGGCATTCACAGTAGAACAAAGAAATACAATAAACTACACAAGACACTGACAACCAATGTGCAGAAGAGGAAAAACTGCAAATACAAAACTAAATTAATAAATAATACCATGAAAGTGAGTTGTAGAGTCCTTTGAAAATGAGTCCATAGTCATGTTCAGTGAACAGTTCACTGTTGAGGGTGAAGTTATCTTATACAGGGTCAGGAGCCCAGTGAGTGAAGGGTAATAGGTATTCTTGAACCTGGTGGCATGGGATGTAAGGCTCCTCTACCTTCCTCCTGATGGCAGCAGTAAGAAGAGAGCATGACCTGGATGGTGGGTCCTTGATGGATGCCACTTTCTTGTGGCAGTGATCCTTTTGATGTGCTCAACGGTGGGGAAGGCTGTGGTAGACTGTTAAGAACTTTAGCCATACATTTTATGCTTCTCATAATCCTCTCATTTATTCACTTGTGTTATTGCTTCTCTCAAAGTGTATTTCTTTCCATTTCTTTCTATTACATCCTGTTTATCTCTGGTAATCTAAACAGATGATGGATATTCTACTGAAGTTCAATGCTTTACTCATTGCAAGCCATATAGCCAACTTTAGTATGATCTGCCAACTTTATTATGCCTCTTTACACTTCATTGCATGTCACATTGCTGTCTGGAAACTTACTGTTTTGGAGATCAGCAAGGCGACAATTTAGGTCCTGATCTATGCCATTAGCTGCCCTCCCCAGGGAGACAATACTGCTGTAATTGATATTGGCTTCCTTCCCATTGCCTTTTGTAAGACAAGTGATCATCTGATAAATTCCTTTCATACTGGAAGGTGTATAGTTGATGCTTTTGGTATTTTCCCCCAACTGCCATACTATTTAGAATGTATATCATTTGTAAAATATTCTTGAAGAAATAGTGACGCATGCCAAGGTTATTGATGCCCATGAAGAACTTCAGGGCTATTTTCTGTAACTGGAAGGATGAAGAGTGAATTCTGTGCTTTTGTGTCTACAATGTAGAAATAATGAAAATACTTAATTTTGTCATTTTGCTAGAAGGGAGAACACACCTTTCCAGTATCAACAACTTGCTTCTCAAAGCAGAGAATTTATTTTGTCTGCGGCAAAAATCTGGGAAATCATCAGTATGCTAAAGTGTATTACTGGAGTTGCAGCTATGAATCCAAATGGCAAAGGACCTGGTACTTCCCACTACTTGTCCATCCCTTCCTATCCTTCAGGACACTGGCTTTCAGCAGCACTTGAGTTTATTGGAAAGAATGTAAACCAACATGCCTAAGCTATGGTCAGCTAATGAACCAATGGGTGATGTTATTAGTGATGCTCTTAGGGTTTTATTTGCTTATGAAGGCATTACTTCAATGTCCTTGCTTCCCCAGCAACCCTTCCCCCCCCCCCCCCCAACCCTGCCAAGTTTTTGGAATCCAGGAAATTTGGGCCCTCCCGTTTCTGAACTTGCACTGTTTAGAATTGGTGGGGAAGGGGGTGCAAGAGGAAGACATGATGGCAGAAGTGATGATTGTGTTGAAGGCTTGAAGTTATTACTGAGATCTTTATGTATGCTATTAAAAATAACTTTTGTTCAGACAGGTGGCCATTAAGATGTGCCTCCTACCTAATGAGAATAATAAGGTCCTTGTATTTAAATTGACTGCTATGCAGCTTTTTTTATATTTCGGGAGGAACAGAAGGTAATCACTTTTCAGTCAATGTAAAATCAAAACCAGTCTTCCTTCGCCGCGAAGGGAACAGTGCGCCCAGACTTTGCTCCTATCAATAGATGATGGTGTGTGGGGCGGGAGGTTTCCATCTGTTCCTGCGTTTAACTTTAAAGGCGTCTGCGTCTTAATTTGCATCTTAACCCAACCCTATTTTTCTGTTTGCTTTGATGCTTTCCAAGTTGAGCCACAGCACACTAGCGGCTAGAGTGCAAGTACTCGAAGTGCTAAGATTTGGATACTGCTGCTATCTTAACTCAATAGAACTTCCACAGGGCGCGTTTATTCCGCTTGTGTCCTCACTATAAAATAGCCTTAAACCGCATTTTGCACCCAGAAACGCATGCAAACGCAATATTAAAATGACAGTTTTGGAATGGCTGCATTTCTATGCAATGCTTCTAACAGTCCACACTATTTCCAGTGTAAATGTTTGTATAAATTATATAAATTAATAGTTTGGAGTAATTCATATTCTAGAATTCCCCGTGGACCCCGGACAGTGTATAACGCCGAATTATTATTAGTTGACACCATATCTGCGCTACGTTATTCTGTTGAGATAACGATGTCGTAATGTGGCCAAGTGCCCGACTCGTGTATATTAAAATTGTACCTATTTACCACCGCTAAGTGTTGAACTACGCTGATACAAGGTTAACCGTACCCTGGCCCCGGCTGCTGATTATTGTATAATTTCTCCAGGGACAGTTTCGATGTATCGAATGTTTATTCAGCATCCTATGGTTTTCCTTGGGGGCACAGAAGGCTCAATTTTAACGTCGCCTCTTGTAGCAACACGTGTATCCATAGTGCTTCAATTCAGGTTCCGGGGTGGACTATTAAATCCCTCCCACTTTGGTCCCGGAATCCTGAATAATACAATTTCAATACTTTCATTTGTCTGCTGGGTTATTCAGATTGCGGGGTGACCAGTTCGTTCTTGTGTCTTCCCTTCGGTTCTCTTCTCTGGTCCCGGAAGGTGAATGAGGCATTTGCCTTCCGGCGACGGCAGCTGCGCGATTGCTACGTAATTCAGAGTGCGGGGCGGCGGTCCTCCCCCCCCCCCCCCCCAAAACACACAAACAGACTCCCTAAAATGGCGCACACAGCTCGGACTCGTTTCCCAGCTCGGCCCTGGAAAAAATCAGGACGCTCGCGTATTCTGGGCTTGAAAAATGATTTTAAATGCGGTTTCGACGCCGCATTGCCAGTCTCTGCCGCTATCAGCAAAAACCTTCACAAGTTTCATGACCTCTTCGGAGAAAGCAGCAGCAGTGAGGTAATTTTTTTTGAAGAAGGATTTTTTTTTCTTAAATAGTCCTTTTGAGGAATGTACGGGGAAATTCACAGGTTCAGCATTTACTGAAGTGGGAAAAGTCTCAGTAAGATTTTTCAGTAAGTGGTGCTGGTCAGGACCGGCCTGTGTGACAGATCTGACATCCAGGCACCAAGAGGGGAGGTGGTCGGATTTTTTGGGCAGCAAAAAACGCCGTTTTCTACTGGGAACGTGTTTTCATTTAAAGTTTTTTGTTTATTAAAAACAAAATATTGTATTCTACAATATATTAACGTTACGTTACCCTGAGCTGGAGTTGCACCCTGGCTCCTGCATTTCTAATCACCTGTTTGGCGGGCTTTCCTCCAGCGACCGCCATCATGTTCATGATGCAAATTCTGCCTAGCTTTTTAAAATATACTGCCTTCGCATTCGCTTCATGCCACTTACTTTCAATGCTTGTGTATGCAAATGTGCATTTTAAAATTGCATCATTAATTTTCCATTCACCGTATATTTTCTGTAGCATTTGCAAATATCCGGTCATCAACTTCAAACTGAAATTAATTTTGTTTCTATGTTCAGTGGAGTCGGGGGTTTTTTGGGGTAGGGGTTGCAGTTGTTAGTACAGTCTCATTAACCTTGACTCATGCTTTTGAGTTGACAGGGAGTAGAGTTTGCTTTTTAATTTGGTGAATTCTTAGCAAACCCTTTCCTAACCACACCCCCCCCCCCCCCGTCCAGTATTTCAGAGCTTTTATGATTCAATTTTGTATACTGTTATGACTCGATTCAAATTGAAACCTGAGTAATCTAGATTGTTGCAGTTTAAATTGGAAAAAGCCCCTTTTGGTACTGTTTAAAACAAATTTAATTCCTTGCATATAGTTGTATTGAGCAACTTGTGCAGAATGTGTATTATCCCAATTTTGCTTGGAGTAGTCCACATTGCTGTTCTTGTGGTTTTAGGTACAAGTTTTTGAGACTGATGTTAACTAGTTTAGGAGGATATTATCTACTGGAATTGAAGAAGATGCTTCACGGATTTAACTTTCAGCAGAAGTACCATGTCAGGGGACTTTGATTTTAATCTCTATCAAGTGTCAAAATGCTTATAATGCTTGTGTGTAGATGTTATTGTTGTAATGTCCTTAGAATTTCTTAAATATGCTTTCAGATGGGTCTGGTTGTGGGTGTAATAAAGTGGTGGTGGTGGGGGGGGGGAAGGAAGCACCATTGTAAAAGTGAATAGTTTTTGTTAGAGTTTGTGCGGTGGGGAAAAATCTTAAAATGATGTGCAACAAATGTAGGAACATGCAGTGCTATTACGTATATATATTTGTGACTAAATATTTAAGAAAAGTCTATAGATGAGTAGCTCTGGAGTATCCAGTTAAAGGGCAGGGGGATTATATTTCCTGCAGTGTACTGTCCTGATTACCTTAAAATGCAGAATTTTCAGTTTTCCATATTCCTACAAACTGTCCTCTCGACAGTATTTTAAGTTTGATGTAAAATAAAATATGTGGCCAGCTTCTGTTGATCATGATGAAAATATTCAATCCTTTGTCAGACTTTTTGATATTATTCAGCTGATTTTTGCGCGACTGAATCTGGCAGGTGAGTTCGATTTGTCAGAGATCATCACTAGCTTGAACTTTGTGGGCACTGATCTATATTACACAGACACACTTGTTAATATTTTTAGAAAGAAGCCAAGTTTGGGAACCCTTTTCCACTTTACATAGCTGTAATCTTGGAATGCTGGGACTTGTAGTATGACCTCTGACATTGCTGACATCATCAAAATCCAGTGATAGACTAAAGTAATTACTTGTATGGGAGTGTTTCACAAATACTGAATACTTGCGCTATAAGGGGTGGAATAGTTTTCAGAAAACTCTGTCATCCATTTGACCAAGGACGTAGAGCAATAAGTTTTATACTGAGCTTTGTATATAATTTTTTGGATGCAGGTTTTCTATTTGTTTACTTTTGTATCTTCTGATTGCGAATAAACTTTTATTGGCCCACCCCCACAGATTTTGGAGAACAAAATGTTTCATTGGTATTGTAAGTGACTTGTGTTTCAGCAGATGCCAATCCCACACTTCTCTGAGATCTACATAACCTAGTTGATTTTTTAAAAATTGTACCTTCTTTCCACAACATCCCCTTCCTTCAAATCAGCATTTTTCAGAGCAAATCATGTTCTGGCTGAGATCAGCTGGGATGATATGATACAGGTGATTTTAAAAAGTGGAACCTTTCAGTCTAAATGATGCAGTATCTAGGATGGACTGCTGAATAGAGTGCTTGAAACCTATTTGTTTAAAGATGAGATTTCAGATGATTGCAATGACAATCTTGTTATTGTTGAAAACTTTTTTTTTCCATCTCCCCAGTGCATTTTTAAAATAACATTTTCTGTTGCTTACTGATGCGCTTTTCACTTGGGTTTAAATTTGTAACTTCAATAATGATTCGGGGGTTACATCTCCGGAAGTGAATTTACTGATCCATTTTCAGCACATTGTAACAAGATATACACCAACACTTTGGAGAGTTATTCTCAGAAGATAAGTTTATATGTATTTATTTATTTATTGAGAAACAGCACGGAACAGGCCCTTCCGGCCCTTCGAGCCACACTGCCCAGCAACCTCTGTTTTAACCCTTGCCTAATCATAGGACAATTTACAATGACCAATTAACCTATGTCATTGGACTGTTGGAGGAAACTGGAGCACCCGGAGAATATCCATAGTTCCATGGGGAGGATTTATAGACTCCTTATAGATGATATTGGAATTAAACTCAGATGCCCCGAGCAGTAATAACTGTATAAAAGTACTGGACACTGACAGAGAAGAGACGCTAGAAACACTCAGCAGGTCGGCTAGCATCTGTAGAAAAGAAACCTAAGCATCAACTCACTTTCTCTTTCCTCAGATGCTGAGTGTTTCAAGCATTTTGTTGTTGATTTCAGATGTCCAGTTGATTTATTTTCACATACTGAGAACTTCATAGTGTAAAGCATAGGAGAAAAGTGATTATATTCTGCATAATTAATTAGGGTACAGCTGAAATAGTTTGTACAAATCTGTGTGCCGTAATGCATAAAACGTGATAATCCTGGAGAGGCAACTTTTATGAGAATGTTTATAGGTCTAGAGAATTAAAGTTCAGAGGAGAGACTAAGTTAGGACTACTTGTTTTGAGACAGACTGAGTAAAATGTAAATGGCATAAAATTGAGGCCTAGATGCAGTGAGTAGATGGATTTATTTCCTTCCAAAAGTTACCAACTGCAATATGTATTAAAGTTCATTGATAGAATGATTCAGGGAGTTTCTTCACTTCATTAACAGGCCAAAGAATGGGAATAAAGGGGGTCTTTTCTGGTTGGCTGCTGGTGACTAGTGGTGTTCCACAGGGGTCAGTGTTGGGACCACTTCTCTACACATTATATGTTAATGATCTGGATGACAGAATTGTTGGCTTTGTGGCCAAGATTGCGGGTGATACAATGGTAGCTGGAGGAGCAGGGAGTGTGCAGAAGAACTTCGACAGATTAGGAGAATGGGCAAAGAAGTGGCAGATGGAATACAGTGTATGGTCACACACTTTGGTAGAAGGAATAAAGCTGTAAATTGTTTTCTAAATAGGGAACAAATTCAGAAATCAGAAGTGCAAAGGGACTTGCCATCCTGGTGCAGATTCCCCAAAAGTTAACTTGCAATTTGAGTCAGTAGTAAAGAGCCTTTGACTGTTGATGGAGAGAATGTGTTCAGTAGTGGGAGAGTCTATGACCAGAGTAATAGGGCATTCCTTTAGAACATAAAAAAGGAATTTCTTTAGCCAGAGGGTGGTAAATTTGTAGAATTCATTGCCACAGACAACTGTGCAGGTCTATGGTAATATTTATTTGAATTTTGTTTGGAGATGCAGCATGGTAATAGGCCCTTCTAATCCAATGAGCCTGCATTGCCCAATTAACCTTTGGAATGTGGGAGGAAACTGGAGCACCCAGAGGAAACTCCCGTAGTCACGGGGAAAATGTACAAACTTCTTACAGCACTGGAATTTAACCCGGGTAGCTGGCGCTGTAATAGTGTTTTGCTAACCACTCTATTGTGTCACCCTCAAAAGGTGAGGTTGATGGGTTCTTGATTAGTATGGATGTCATAGGTTACAGGGGGGAGGGGAGGAAGAAAATTAGGTTGAGAGGAAAAATAAATCTGCCATGGTAGAATGGCAGAGCAAACCCAGTGGGCTCTATCGCCTAATTCTTTTATGTCCTATGGCCTTGTGCTGCTTTGCATGTTTATATTTGTGATTGTTGTATTCAAAGCTCTCTAAAAGAGCTGTGAAGGTGGAATGAGGCATCAAAAGGGGGTTAATATTGTAGAAAGCCTAGAATAATATAGGCAATTTTAGAGTGCAAGGGAAATTAGAAGAGCAAAGGGAAGACATAAAAATAAAATCAAAGAGTATTTCTGAGTATGTTATGAATAAGAGGATCAGTAAGGTAAAAACAATGTCCAGTATGGGCCTTAATCATGTGGGTAAGGTTCTTAATAAAAATAACTACAAAAGATCTGGGTAGTGTTGATGTAGTAATGTGTGAGACAGTGGATGGGATGAGTTAAAAGAGGAAGTATTAAGTAAGGGTTTAGCATCTTTGAAAGTGGATAGATTCCTATGCCTAGATGAATTGTATTCCAAGCCTGTTAAAAGAAGCAAGAGAACAAATTCCTCTCTGATGCATGTGGCCCAGATCCCTCTGAGGGGACGGAGAGACCGATTATTTTAGTGATTTCCATCCACAGTAAATTGTAGGGTTACTAATATTATATTGCTTTAAAAGAGAGGCAAAGATGCACCCCACATTACAAGGCAGTTATGTTAACTTTAGGTGTGGCATATTCTCAGAATCTGTTCTGAGGGATGGTGATTATTTAGATGGTTGTCAATAAATTAAAGGTAGTGCTCTATGACTGACTATAGACAGCATAGATTTAAGGCCTTGTTTAGTTGAAATTATTTTGAGGAATTCTATGATAGTTTCTTTTTGATACGGTTTATATGATTTTAGGTAATGCGGTGTGGCATTGTTGAGTTTTGTAGGCTTGCAGTTTTGGGGTGCAGATTTTGATTCTGAGTTCTGGTGGTGTCTGTTTGATGTTTGCCCTGTGACTGAGTTTGGCTGCTCTTTAGGCACCGTCATCTGAAAAATATGCTGTTGGGTTAATTGGCTGCTCTAAATTATCCCTTAACATTAGTAAGTGGCGAAAGAATCGGGGGAGGGTGATTGAGCACTTGAGAGAGGTCCAATTGCAGGGCTGTTGGGAAATGAGACTGATAGGATTAGTTTGTGTGAGCTTGTAGGGACTCTGGGCCATATGGCTATCTCCTGTCTTGGATGAAATAATTCATTGTAGAAAAGCTCCATACAGCAGACTGATCTGTAAAGTTACTGGATCAAAAAGTTGCAAATGCTAGTAATCCAAAAAATAAACATAATGCTTGAAATACTTAAAAGCTCAAGCAGCATCTGAGGGGAGTGAAATGATCAGAGTTTCAGTTGAGAATCTTTTGAGTACTTCCAGCATTTTCTGTTTTGGTCAGAAAAGTAAATTTACATGGGATTCTAAGGAGAGTCTAATTTTGATCATTGGCACAAAGCAAGAGAGTAAGGATATTCTTTTTGTCTGGGAGGCTATTTGCACTGTTGCACTGGGGGTTTGCCAAGGCTCAGTAATTGATCCCTTTTTGTTGGTACATATTGGCAGATTTGTATGTAGGGGGCATGATGAAGAACTTTGTCAATAATACAAAAATTGGTTCAAAAAATAAATTGCTGGAAGAACTCAATGGGTCTCGCAGCATTTGTGGAGACAAAGGAGTGGTTGGCATTTCAGGTTGAGATTTACATCAGGATCAGTAATGATGTTGAAGAAAACAACAGAGGGAGAACAGTGAGAGGGACTTGTAGAATCCCTGTCAAAGAGAGGAAGAGCAGTGGAGGAGTATGGAGACATAAGGCAGAAGGCGTTGGAATTTGGAGCAAATAATAAAATGCTGGAAAACTCTAGGTCAAGTAACATCTGTGAGTGATTGTTGGTGTTTTGGGTTGATGAAAGTTCTGCCCAACTAATCATTTGCATGATCTGATGAGTTGGGAAGAAAAATGGCAAATGACATTTAATCTAATTTATTGTGATATAAAGCAGCTATGGAGGTGTAACAAGACAAAGAAATGCAATAAGAGGATATTGGACCAAGAGATTTAGAGTGCATTGTCACTAACTTTAAAAGTAGCTGGACAGAGAGGTAAGATGATTTAAAAATGTATACAAGAAGCTTCTGTTGATATATGGAGACAATACAAGAGTAAATAGACTGTGCTGTAGTTACATCCAATACTTGTTAGGCCATTTCTAGAACTTTTGTGTAGCATTCTGGTCATTCCAGCAAAGCTGTGATTGTTGTAACAAGGAATAAGGAAGGAGTATAGAAGAGATTTAAGATGGTGTTACCAGGACATGGAAACTGAGGGAAGACTGCATAGGTTGGGGTTACTTTATTTGGGGCAGAGAACACCAAGTGGAGAATCCCATTATATACAGGGATAGAGGGGATTGAAAATGAGATGCCAAAAATTAGGGAGAGGAAATGGAAATTAATTGGTGGAAACAGGAGAACAGTAACATAAGGATTTGGAACTTGCTATCTGAATGGCTTGATATGGAAATCATCATTTCATCTTTAAAACAAACTGAAATGTTGTTGAAGAGCAATATCTTGTACGATTTGCAGACCGAGTATTGGAAGTAGGATTAAAGGTCGTTAGGTCTTTGACCAAATGACAGTCTCCAGTGTCATGAACAGTCTATGATTCATAAAATTGTTGGCTAAGTTTTGGGAATTTCCTGTTATAATAGAATGTACGACTACATTCATTTGTTTAGATTTCAACCTGATTTATTTGGTGGCTTGCTAACTAGAGCACATAAGTTTAAATGATAAGTGGGAGAAATTTAAAAAAAAAAGGAATTCTAGGGGCAAGGTTTCCACCCAGAGAGTGGTCCATATATGGAATGAGCTGTCAAATAAGTGGTTGAGACAAGCACACTAACAATGTTTAAAAGGCACTTTGACAAGTACAAGATGGGAAAGGTTGAGGGATATAGGCCAAGTGCACGAAAAGACCTGGTCAAGATGGTGCCTGCATACAACGCTCCTTTGGCTGGCGTCTTCTGGATGGATAATGAAACCATATATTTCACTTTTATGTCTTTTACTTTTGTTTTTTGTCTTGGATATGATTGGAACCTGTGATTTGCTAGTTGGAGATCGTTTGGGTGTTCCAGCGCTCTGCAGTTTCTGAGAGGGTTCCAGGAGACAGGCAGCGTGAATGAACTTCATGGTGGGCAGGCTGCAAGGCGCAAGCTGATGTTTGACTCCATTTTGCCGAT
This sequence comes from Hypanus sabinus, assembly GCF_030144855.1. Classification (NCBI taxonomy): domain Eukaryota; kingdom Metazoa; phylum Chordata; class Chondrichthyes; order Myliobatiformes; family Dasyatidae; genus Hypanus; species Hypanus sabinus. The sequence goes on along the minus strand of NC_082739.1, from coordinate 7,968,861 downwards.
TAAAGCAATGAGGGAGATCGAAACAAGGCAAATGCAGAAGTTTGGAGATCGTTTGGGTCTTCCAGCGCTCTGCAGTCTCCAAGAAGATTCTTGGAGACAGAGGCAGCGTGCATGAACCTCGTAGTGGGCAGGCTGATGTTTGACTCCATTTTGCTGATTAAATCTTCCATGTGTCAGCTGGAGACGCTCATGGAGTGAGTACTGTTTTGGATTCGCTCCATAACCTTTACTTTTTTTAACCTTTGATTGCCCTTATTCAGCTTATTTTTACCTATACCGAAAGTTTCTTTGTTAATTTTTCTTTTGGATTTACTGCCAAGAGTTTGTTGTGAACTTTTGAAGATATGCAAACAGAAATGTCTCTCAAGTCTAAGGGACGGGATCCCGGACGCAATCCGAATGGTAACGGAAAAAAGCAGGCTCCGCCACAACAAACTCAATTAACTTTTGAATTGTTTATGGAGGTTTTGGATAAAAAATTTGCTGAACTACAACAATTTTTTAAAGAAGATATAAAGGCTTTTCAAGAGTACATGGTTAAGACGGATTTAGTAATTAAACAGCAACAAGCTCTTATTGCGTCTCTGCAAGAAGATGCTCGGAAGTGAGATTTGACTATTGAAAAACTGCAACAGGATTTAATTTCGACCATTAAGCTGATGGAAGCCCTTAAAGCCAAGAGTGACGATTTTGAGAATCGGTCCAGAAGACAGAACTTACGTATACTTGGTCTTCCAGACGACATAGAAAAAGATGACCCTTCGAAATATTTTGCTCAACTTTTAAAAGAAGAGTTTCCGACGATTTTCCCAAATAACCCTCCTTTATTGGATCGGGCACATAGAATTCGGCGTCGATCACCGAGTGCTACAGACAAACCTTCGGTGGTAATTGTCCAGTTCCGTTATGTATATGACAAAGAACAACTTATAAGAGCAGCTCGTCGAGCAGGAATGATTAAATTCAAAGAATTTTGCTTCCGCCTGGTAGAAGACTTTAGTCCTGACCTTTTAAAAAGAAGGCTTCTTTTTAAACTGTTGATGGCTGAATGTTATGAGAAAAATCTGAAACCTGCGCTTCTATACCCTGCGAAGCTTCGAATTTCTCCGTCAAATGCTCCACGACAGGTTTTCACTTCAACTTCAGAAGCGAGAAAATATCTGGAGGAGAACTTCCCTACTGCTACAGACACCAGTCTCTAATAAATGAACGATTCTGATCGTGTAAGATGGTTCTCGATCTCTTAAACCAGAATTAAAATCTGGTTATTGGTGTAGGTTCATCCTATACTTTATACTTAAGTTAAAGTGTGTTTTCGTCATATTAATTGTTTTGCCTTATATACTTTAATCATTTAACTACATACTTGTCCATTAACTTTGTTCCTTCGAAGGTATATTTTTAATTCTTTGAAGGTGAATTTTTCTTTGATTAAGATGGTGGTTTTTTGAAAAAGATTTTTGGTTTTGCTTAAGATGGCGTTATGTTTTTATTTTTTTCGCCTTTTTCCTACAATGCATCGCTTATCATAGCTTAAATATTTTTTGTTTTGTCTGGGCTAGAGCCCGATTTATAATTTTTTTTAGTGATTATATTTTTATTCTTTTTACAACTAACTATACTTAGAAATATGGTTTTTATTATAGCGATTTTAATTTTTAAAGTTGGGGTGATTCTTTTATATATATCCTTTATATATGGAGTGTTCTTCAGCTGACATGGGGGTAGGATTAGTCTTACTTTTTCCCTTTTTAAGTCATATTTTGGCTTTTTCTCTTTTTCTTGGGGGGTGGGGGGGATGGTCTATTTTCTAATTCTATTTTTTTTGTACCAGTTTGTTATTTGGGCTGTTTTTGAACTTCAAATATGTCTGTGTTGTCGTCACTTCCGGGTCTTCTCTTTACTTTTGTTCCTCTTCCGGGTGCATGAGTTTATAAGTTGGTTAACCCTTTCTATACCAAAGGGTTGAGTTTAGAATTATGGCTCAGACCATTAATTTTGTGTCTTGGAATACTAATGGTTTAAATCATCCAATTAAACGAAAGAAGATTTTCAAGGTATTCCAAAGACTTAATGCTCATATCATTTTTGTACAAGAAACTCGTTTTTTTAGATTTTGGCGGGGTCAACAGTATCACGCAAATTCGAATGCTAAAGTAAAAGGAGTTTCAATTTTTATTGACTCCTCTATTTCATTTGTTCAACATGATATTTTTTCGGATCTGAATGGCAGATTTTTGTTAATTACGGGTTTACTTTGTAATAAAAAAGTTGCTTTGGTTAATGTTTACGCTCCAAATGTGGATTGTCCTGACCTTTTTAAGTCTTTATTTACCTTTTTACCCAATCTAAACAAATATAAGTTAATAATGGATGGTGACTTTAATTGTTGTTTAAATCCTCTGATGGATAAATCTTTATCTATTCAGACTTTACCTAATAAGTCGGCCACTTGTATTAACTCTTTTTTGACTGACAATGGAGTTTTTGATATTTGGAGATTTCGACATCCTAATGACAAAGAGTTTTCTTTTTTCTCACATGTTTATCACTCTTATTCGAGAATTGATTATTTTTTTGTAGACTCTTGTTTTATTCCATTGGTAATCGGTTCTAACTATGATATTATAGCTATCTCTGATCATGCTCCATTATTACTTTCTATGAAATTTACGGATACAGCTTCTAATGCTGGACAATGGCGATTTGACTCTACCTTGTTGCAAGACTCTGACTTTATAAAATTTATGGAGGAGCAGATCGACTTCTTCTTTTCAACCAATTCTACAGATGATATTTCCTGCGGAACACTTTGGGACACTTTTAAAGCGTATATACGTGGACAGATTATTTCTTATTCTGTTGGTTTGAGGAAACGTATCAAGATGGAAACTCTTTTATTGGTTGATAAAATTAAAGAGATTGATAAGAAATATTCGATTGCTCCTAGTAAGGAGCTTTACAAACAAAGGGTTGAACTTCAAATGGAACATAGTTTATTACTTACATCCTCGATTGAAAATCAATTAATGAAAACTAAATCTGATTTTTATATACATAGTGATAAATCTGGTAAACTGTTAGCTAGTCAATTGAAGAATGCTCTGGTTAAACGTCAAATCACTAAGATTGGTCAGCAGAATGGGAATCTGACAGTTAATCATGATGAGATAAATAAGGCATTTCAAGATTTCTATACCTCCCTGTATCAATCTGAATTTCCTCAAGATTATAATATCATGTCTGATTTTCTGGGGAAATTAAATTTTCCAAGGTTATCATCTGATGATCTTTTGATATTGGATACTCCTATTACGGATGTAGAAATTAAAGGGGCTATTTCCTCAATGAATTCTGGGAAAGCACCGGGTCCAGATGGTTATACAGTTGAATTTTTAAAATTTTTTTCCGCTACTCTTTCCCCTTGGTTAGGTAAGGTTTTTGAGGAGGCCATTAGATTAGGGAATTTGCCACAATCTTTTTATAGAGCTTCCATTTCTCTAATATTGAAGAAAGATAAAGACCCTACTAATTGTGCTTCTTATAGACCTATTTCTTTATTGAATGTAGACTCCAAGATTTTTTCTAAGTTACTGGCATCTAGATTGGAGAAGGTATTACCCAAAATTATTTCAGATGATCAAACTGGCTTTATTAAAAATCGTTATTCTTTTTTTAACATTAGGAGATTGTTGAATATTGTTTATACTCCTTCACATGATACTTCTGAATGCGTGATTTCATTAGATGCGGAGAAAGCATTTGACAGAGTTGAATGGCCTTACTTATTTAATGTGTTGGAGAAGTTTAATTTTAGTCCGATATTTATATCATGGATTAAATTGATAGCCTCAGTGTTTACCAATAATCAAAGATCTCCCTTTTTTCACTTATTTCGGGGCACTAGACAAGGATGTCCTCTTAGTCCATTACTATTTAACATTGCCTTAGAACCTTTGGCAATTGCCATCAGACAATCACAGGATAGTTTGGGTATTAATTGTATTAATTCATGTTATCTTTGTATGCAGATGATTTATTACTATTCATTTCTAACCTGGAGAAATCCATTCCAGCAGTCTTATCATTATTTGCTCAATTTAGTGAGTTTTCTGGGTATAAGTTAAATCTTAATAAAAGTGAATTGTTTCCTTTGAATAAACGGGTCCCAATTTATGGAAATTTACCTTCTAAATTAGTTAATGACTCTTTTACTTATTTAGGGATCAAAATCACAAAAAACCATCAAGATTTATTTAGATTTAATTTTTTACCCTTAATTGATCAGATTAAAGATTTGTTTACTAAGTGGTCACCTTTATCTTTATCCCTAATAGGTAGGATTAATGCTATTAAAATGGTTATTTTACCTAAGTTTTTATATATTTTTCAAACGATACCAATTTTTATCCCGAAATCTTTTTTTACTAATGTTGACTCTAAAATTTCTTCATATATATGGCAGAATAAAAATCCCAGGTTAGGTAAAACATATTTACAGAAGACAAAAAAGGAAGGTGGGTTAGCATTACCTAACTTCAGATTTTACTATTGGGCAGTTAATATTAGATATTTGTTATGTTGGTTGAAAAATGGGGGTGGATCTTTTGGCCCTTGTTGGGTGAGTTTAGAAACTAAATCGGTATCAGCTTATGCTCTGGGGTCTATTTTAGGGACTTCTCTCCCTTTTGTTCTTTCTAAATTGCCGAAACGAATTGACAACCCGATAGTTAAACATACTTTGCGTATATGGTTTCAATTTCGGAGATTTTTTGGGTTGACTCAATTCGTTTTAAATAGTCCTATTGTATCTAATTGTTTTTTTCACCCTTCCATTATAGATCAAGCTTATTCGGCTTGGAAAACTAAGGGATTACTAAGATTTTCTGATTTATTTTTAGATAATTGTTTCATGTCTTTTGAGCAATTATACAACAAATATAACTTGCCTAGATTTCATTTTTTTAGATATTTACAGATTAGACATTTTTTAAGTTCTGTACTCTCTACGTTTCCAAATTTTGTGCCTTCAGATATTTTGGAGAGTTTACTTGAATTAGACCCTTTTCAAAAAGGGCTTATTTCAAAACTTTATAATATAATTATGAAGATACGTTCAGAGCCTCTTTATAAGACTATAAAGGATTGGGAAAGAGAGCTTAGTCTTTTTTTTAGTGAGAATTGGGATAGAATTCTTCAATTAGTTAATACATCACCGTTATGTGCCAAACATCCATTAATACAGTTTAAGGTTGTACATAGGGCCCATATGTCCATGGATAAATTAGCTCATTTTTACTCTCATATTAGTCCTATTTGTGATAGATGTCATTCTGAAATTGCATCTTTAACTCATATGTTTTGGTCTTGTTCATTTTTGGAGAAATATTGGAAAGATATTTTTGATACTATTTCTGCGGTTTTGAATATCGATTTACAACCTCATCCTATTACCGCAATTTTTGCTTTACCAATCTTAGACTCACTGCATTTATCTTCTTCTGCCCGCCGAATGATTGCATTTCTAACTCTGATGGCTAGAAGATCTATATTGTTGAATTGGAAAGAAATTAATCCTCCCGCTGTATTTAATTGGTTCTCTCAAACTATGTTATGTTTAAATTTAGAAAAAATTAGAAGTGGTACTTTTGAGACTTCTATCAAATTTGAAAAGTTATGGAGACCATTTATTCAACATTTTCATATGATGTACTATGACCCTGTGCCAAGTTCATTTGATTTCCCAGCTTTTAGCTTATGTATTTTGAGAGGATCGGAAGTAACGGCATTGATGAATACTTATTTTTGTGAGATATTATAAACAGCCCCCTTTTTTTTCTCTCTTTTTTTTTGCTTCTTTTTTCTTCTATATTAGTTATTAGATTAGATTAGCTAGTTTGGCATTATATATTTTTTTGGTTTTTTTTCTTTCTTTTTTCTGTTTTCTTTATATCATATATTATGAAATATTTAGACTTACTATGTTCATACATATATTTTATGGCTTATGTTTTGGTAAACTCATTTATATTGTAACTATTATGTATGTTTTTTTCATATGTAATGGAATTTATATGTTGGTAATTTCTTTATCAATATATCATTTGTATTCTGTCCTTATTACTAATATTAATAAAAAGATTTAGAAAGAAAGAAAGAAATCTTCCATTATGTGCCAATTGAAGCGTCGAGGCAACTGCGGAGGGTGAGCACTGGCTGCCTGTCTTTTGATTGCTCTGTACCGTGGAGGGGAGTGCCTGCCGTTGTGATCAAAATGTGTTGCCCAGGTTTTCTGCATTTTGGATGTGGATTTAAACTATGGACTTTCTTTTCAAACACAGGTTTTTGTATTCTGTGTTTTTGCCTGATTTTTTCTTTCTATTTTTTGTGCAGAAGGAGGGATTGGGGGTTGATGTGCCTGTTCTGTTTTCGTCTGTATCTTTTGTGGGAGAGGAGGGATTTGGGGGTTGATGATTTTTATTTTCTTTCTTGGTTTCATGGTTACCTGGAGAAGAAGAATTTCAGAGTTGTATACTTTGATGATAAATAATCCTTTGAACCTTTGAAATACAAGTAAATGTGACTAGCTTAGATGGGATTCTTGGTTGGCATTGGCCAATTGGGCCGAAGGTCCTATTCCTTTGCTGAATAATTGAGTAGTGATCTGGTCATGGTTAATTTGCACACTGAGGTATGGTACCTGCTGTACCCACTCACAGCTTGAATGTCTCTGACTTGAAATGTTAATTTTATTTGTATTTTTAGCCTCTGCCAATTTTATTATCATAATTTAATAGTTGAGGCCTTACAAAACCTGCATATGCTAAAGTATTAGTAGCCAGATGGTACCAAGCTGAACTAAAATTTTGGATTTGCCCATTTTCAGCATGCCTTTTTCCAGTTCCCTGTTTTCCTCAGAAGTGTGGTTTGCTTCAGAGCAGATGTGATTTTTAATAAATGAATTCCTTCTACTTTGTTCGAGTTCTCAGTTTTCATGCGAGGGTAGCTAATGTTGGTAAAGAGAGTGGGGAACGCTTCACAGTAGTGCCTTGTGTTCTCAACAGCATTATGTTTTCCATTCAGAATTTTGGGGGCAGTGAAGGTCTAGATGTGTTAAGCTTAGGGTTTCTTTTGGTGTGGCTGAAATTGCAGGTTGACTTTAAAGGAAACATTGAAATATTTTTCTTTCAGTTTGAGATGTTTGGGTTGGACCAATTACTTGCTCAGCCACAGTTTGAAGTTATAACTAGTTTTGGTATAGTGAAGTAAATAACTCTTAATGCTTAAATGTAAAATGTTTTTACATTTTTACACAATGTCTTTTTGCAATTATAGCTCTGTAATTCTTCCTATCTTGAAAGTGATGATGCTGTGTTGTAGATCTGAATGTCATTTGATGCCTCTTCACTTAGTGATTTGTGTTAGGTGTACTGATGGGTTATCTGATTTGGAAGAAGGGTCAATTTTTACCCAATGTCATATGACTTAAGTGTTCCAGCAGAGGGAGCAATGTGTATGTTTATTTCACATGCAGTTAAATGTTTTGCCTTTGATTCTGTTTTTTTGGTCTGTAAGCATCCACTATTTTCCTTTTCCAAAGAAAACTAAGGTATTATGTCTGAATGATTGGCATCCTGTTGCACTCACCTCAGTCATAAGCAAATGCTTGGAGAGGCTGGTCAAGGACTACATCTGCAGCATGCTTCCATCTACACTGGACCCCTTACAATTCGCCTACCAACATAGCCGACCACCAGACAATGCTATAACTACAGCACTGTGCATCATCCTCTCTCACCCGGAGAAGAGGGATGCTTGTGTTAGAATGCTGTTCTTGGATTACAATTCAGTGTTCGACACCATAATTCCTCCCAGGCTTGACAAGAAACTCAGAGACCTTAGCCTGCACCTCACCTCTGCTCTCCTGACCCTCAACACAGGAGCCCCCTAGGGCTGTGTCCTGAGCCCCCCTCCTGTACTCCCTATACACCCATGACTGTGTTGCCACACACAGCTCCAATCTGCTGATCAAATTTGCAGATGACATGACATTGATGGGCCTTATTTCCAGCAATGATGAGATGGCCCACAGAGGAGAAGTCAGTGCCCTGACACAGTGGTGCCAAGAAAACAATCTCTCTCTTAATGTCGAAAAAATGAAGTTGATCATAGATTAAACTTACCTGGACTGTACATACTGGCTATGTGATGAGAAAAGCACAGCAGCTCCTCTTTCACTTCAGATGGCTAAACAAATTTGGCATGACTACCCAAATCCTCAGGACTTTCTGCAGGTGCACCATTGAGAGCGTCCTGACTGGCTGTGTCACCGCCTGGTACAGGAACTGTATTACCCTCAACCGATGAGCACTGCAGAGTATGTTTCAGACAGCTCGTTGCATCTGATTGCATATCTGACTGTGCACACATGTGTGCAAAACAATTGTGCATAAAATCATAATGTTTGGGCACATTTCCCCTCTTTATTGCTTGTACATTGCAATGGAGACACAACCTAAAGATTTTTACTCCCTTGGATGTAGGAAATAAATTAATAGGACTATTAATTCGCGCTTATCTGCTGAACTGGGGAATATCCTTACTTCGAGAAAGAGCCTTCCATGGTACTTTGATTGGGAAGCTTTACAATTGAATTGTTAGGTTTTATGAGTGCACTAGAAGTAATCTTACTTATTTAGTTCTCCCATAAACACAACAGTTCAATTTATATGACTTCAGAATGAGAAGAGTGTCTTTGGTTATGCAGCATGTTCCCTTTTAGGCAGATCTTGTCATCTCTAATACTAGAGTTTAAATTTGCAGCTCTTCTGAATTCAATACTGTACAAGGAGCATATGAAGTATTTTTTACAGTGTGGTAGGTCCTTGGTATAGATTACTAGGGGTAATAGTGGAATCAAGCACAAACATGAGAAAACCTGCAGATGCTGGAAATCCAAGGAACACACAAAATGCTGGAGGAACTCAGCAGGCCAGGCAGCATCTATGGAAAAGAATAAGTGGTCAGTGTTTCAGGCTGAGACCCTTCTTCAGGATCAGCATTTTGTGTGTGTTGCGGTAGAATCAATCAGTTTGGAGTTTGAGGTTGTTAGATAGACACATGAATATGGAGGGATATGGATGATACACAGGAGAGGACATTTACTATGTTGGCATCAAGATCAGCACAACATCAAAGGCTGAATGGCCTGTCCAACACTACTGTTCTATGTTGCATCTCATTGCACATTTGTCCATCTACACATGGTATATTTGGGCTGTTGCATTTGCGTACATTAAAGTGATTGATATTAGAAAGTCATTTCTCATCCAAAGTTGATTGTAATTCTAAACTTTATTCGAAAATACATAATTTGTATCTTGGAATTCATTTAGTGTAGTAAGCACATATCTTAGAATCAATTAAAAAATCCTGAATAAGGATTGTTTTGAATCTACTTAATAATAATTTGCTTAGAAATAGAGGTGAGGGATAAATATAAAGTGAATTTTTTCAAGAATTCTCATGCTGTTTTTGGGTGAATGATGCCATTAGCTGAGTTGGAAATGAGACTGAAATCTAGTGATGCTGGCATTAAGAAATATTCTGTTCACCTGTCAGAGAAAATTTATGTAGAAATTAGCCAGTTTAAGTTCTTACAGTAGGATTCATAGATTTGTTCTGAGTTTGCAGAAGAAATGGTCTTTCGTGTTCAGTTGCAAAGAGTTTAAATCACTGAATCTATTAAATAATTACAGTCGGCCCTCCTTATCTGTGGGGGATTGGTTCCGGGACCCCCCGTGGATACCAAAAAACACAGATACTTAAGACGGTGGACTTTAGGACCCAGCAGAGCTCTGGACCTTATTTAACCTGTCTCAGTGCGGTGGACTTTAGGACCCAGCGGAGCTCAGGACCCGCTGCCCGCAGTGTTTCAGTTCCGTTGATGGAAAACGATCAAGATTGAAAATAATGTGGAAATAATAAAGCGATCGGAAAGAGGTGAAACACCATCAGTCATTGGAAAAGTGTTAAGCTACAGTCGGTCAACGATCGGAACAACTTTAAAGGATAAAGTGAGAATAATGGAGCATGTGAACGCCCTGCTACAATTATTACTAAGCAATTCAGTGGTTTAATTATTGAAATACATACATTTCTTGTGTTTTATATGCATAGAAAGGTAAAATATATGCTGTATACTAAGACAAACGTTTGACTGACGCTAAATTATACCGGATGTACCTGTTCCAACTTAAAGAACTACAGTTTTTTTTCTATTCCCGATCAGCGGTAACCTATGCACATCCTCCTGTATACTTTAAATCATCTCTAGATTACTTATAATACCTAATACAATGTAAGTGCTATGTAAATAGTTGTTATACTGTATTGTTTAGGGTAGTGGTCGCCAACCCGTCGATCTCAATCAACTGGTCGATCTTTGAGACTTTCCCAGTAGATCCCGGAAAAAAAAGAAAAATAAATACACAAATACTGTTGAGAGATTGTTTCCGGGTTGTGTGGTTTTAGTTCCGTTCTTTCTGCCCAGTGCGCATGTGTGTAGCTCTCCCGCACTACACAGTGTACTTCAGTTGTCCCCAACCACCGGGCCGCGAGGAAGTGATACGAGTCAGCTGCACCTTTCCTCATTCCCTGTTACACCCACTGTTGAACTTGAATACATGCAAGGTCATCAGTCGCCTAAACGCAGTGATACCCTCTCACCAGGGATCACTAGTTGGCCTTGTGCGGCTGGCGGGAAGTGCTGTTGCTACTGGCTTGGAGCGCGGACTGATGGGCGCTGCCTCTAAACCTGTTTAGTACACTGAATGTTCGTGGGGAACCTGGTGCTAAAATATTCGCAGATGACTTAATTTGGGCTCAGCATTTCGTAAATAGCAGAGCAGCTGCCGCACTGCGATCTACTGACACAAACTTTTGTTGGCCGATAGATCCTACGGGGGGGGGGGCACCCTGTCGCACTCCTTGCTTGGTTGCTCTCTCCGGACTGCGACCGCCGCGGCCCCGGTACGGTGACCTCCGGTCCTGACCTTGTCCTCTCACCCCAGCCACGACCAGCCGCACCTAACCAAGGCATCTGGCGGCGGGTGGGAGGCTGCAGTTTGGACCGGGAGGCTGTCTAATGAGGCATTGAAGTCCTCAAAACTGCTTCAGTACCTTGAGTCCAAGCACCTCACACTGAAAGACAAGCGCGTTGAATTTTGTGAGTGGAAAAAACGTGAGCAAGCGGGACAGAAGCTAAGTGCCGAGAGCCGCGAAAACTAAATTGCGGAATAGACTGGAGATAAAGAACCTGCTTCGAGTATCGCTGTATTCCGGTCATGTTTAACACTCTCCCCGCCCCGGGCCGGTCTGCAAGAATATTGTCAATATTAAACTATTAAACAGGTCTGCGGAGCAAAAAAAAGGGTGGGTACCCCTGGTGTTTATACATTATTTCTACTTCTGTGTTGCGGGGTTTTACTTCTGGTCTTTTCTGCCCCGGTGCGCATGCGTGTAACTAATCGATCTGGGGTCGATCTTGCCTTTCACTAAAACTGAGGTAGGGGATCTTGGGCTTAAAAAGGTTGGTGACCACTAGTTTAGGGAATAATGACAAGAAAAAAAAGTCTGTACATGCTCAAACAACAAGTGCTGGAGAGAGAACTTCCAGGTTTTCCCGATCCGCAGTTGGTTGAATTCGGGCATGTGGAACCCGCAGATAAGGAGGGCCAACCATACTCAGTTTTCAACTTTTTGTCCCTGTACAATGCATATTTCTAGTTGAGAGACAAAATTCTGGCCTCAGCTGGACTAAAGTGTAAAAAGCAAGTAATGTTTACAAACTCTCATACGTTCTATCTTCAGTGTTCTTCCCTTGAAGGTAGTCTGTCATACTGGCTGAGCTTCATGAGAAATGATGGCTTTTTTTTTGCCAAAGTTGTCTGAATTGTAGTGATGGTATGTTCATATTATAAATCATATTGTACATGTACTGTTTGAGCTTGAAAGGGAGATGTAACTTCCTAAATCATCTGAAATTTGTAGAATACATTAAATTCTAAAATAACAAATGCAGAATATGAACAAAAAAAGTAGTTCATCAGTGAGCTTGGAAGCAAAGCTGCATGTTAATTGTATTCTGCTATGCAGTGGTAGCAATAGGAATTCAGGTCTAATCTGTCATATGGGGAAAAACTATAATGAATTACCTGAGGTGGTGGTATAGGCATTCTGCTTTTTAAAACAAAGGTATTAAGGAATTTTACATGAGGGAGTGTCTTGGTCACAAATCATTACTCTTTCTCGTATATGCCAAAAGCAGGTGCATCGTGGACCAGATCTCCTGGTAGCTGGTTGACAGCTACTCAGAATGAACCGGAAAGGAAACTCTATCTGTGTTGTATTTGGATACTGTTCAAAGGAGATCTCCTGATGCTGTTGCCCATGGAGGAAGTTGTAATGCTGGTGTGAGTCTGTTTCATCACTTTATATATTAACTCTCCTTACTCTACAGAGGAATAAGAATAGGTTACTTTACTGTTAAGGAAATTGTGTGATCTGAGACCAAGCTCACTAGATTTTGCATTCATTGGGCACCATTTGGCAGAGTTCTGTCACACTAAATATATTACAATGCTCAATAATCTAATGTTTGTGTCAACACCTTGTAACACATTACAGAGCACTATTAAACATGAAAACTGAGATATTTGAATTGTTGGAGAACAGGTCTGTCACCACATTTAGTGGTCAGCAAAAATGTGGCGCATGATAATATCCTGAGCAAAGTTTGTAACCTAATTCCCTTAAGTATCTTTTGATATTTCTAGAAAATTTTTCTTGAGTAATATCAATACAGAATGCTGCTGCTCAGCAATAATCTTTACTCAATGATGACTGTTGTATGTTCTCCCAACTTCCATTCCTGAAGTCTACAGTAAATTACTTGGACTGCCTGGGCTTTTATTGTATGCTTGACTGTTCCAAGTTTTTCAGTTTTGCATCTTCCCGCTACAGTCTATATTTTCCATTTTCAACTACAGGTTTCCCCCACAATCCAAAGGTAGAGCGTTTCTATGAAATCATTTGTAAGCCGAAATGTCGTAAAGTGAAGAAGCAATTACCATTAATTTATATGGGAAAAATTTTTGAGTGTTCCCAGACACAAAAAAAACCCCACCAAATCAAAGCAAATAACACATAAAACCTAAAATAACACTAGCATATAATAAAAGCAGGAATGATATGATAAATTTACACCCTATATAAAGAAGAAGTACTGTAGGTGCGGTGTAGTTTCACTTATCAAACTCGGGAAAACAGCGAGCCAAAATCGATTTGGAGAAAAAGAAATCGGCACGTACACGCATGCGCAAACTGCCTGCACAAGGCTTCACGGTCATTGTAGTCTTTCTCGGGGTAAACACATGTATAAAGCGGGCGTCTTTTTATTCGTAAAAGCGAAAATCCTCTTTGGTTAGCGAGAACAGGTACTAATGTAAGTCTTTCGTAACAGCGAGTTGTCGTAAGGTGAACGTTCAAAAAGCGGGGGCCACATGTACCCATCCATCAATTTCAGTAACTTTTTGTATTTTATTTCATTACTTGATCGACATTATGTTTACTCAGCCTTGATTGATCCTAAGTTATTCTAGGCAGTTTGATGGTACAAAACATTTACTCATTAAGCTTTGAAATCAAATAAAGATAAGCAAAAGAGAATTTGCAAATAATGTTAGCCATATTGAAACTATGCATCTCAATGGGGAAGGGAAATTGATGACCATTAATCATCTAGTACCTTTGTGGGGGGGAGAAAAACACAATTGATTTCCTGATTTATATAAGCCCTGCTCTACCACTTCTGTTTGGAACCTGCAGACAGCTTTCACTACTGTAATCTGTATGCTGCTGTTTCTTAGCTCCACCCAAATCAGTTTGATCATTTGTTGTTTGGAACTTCAATCCTTATAGCCATTTTCCCAATCTTTATTATCTATTTCCATTTTACACGTTTTAAAAAAAAATTAAGTATCTTGGAACTTTAAAAACATATCAGTCCAATGATAATACCTGTTATTTCCACCTCAGTGCAGGTGCTGTGTGTTCTGTATTCGGGTAAAGGAACTTCAATTTTCTTTTGTATGCCTTCTCTAACTAAATGAAGTGTACTTGGGTGTCTGAGTACCATTATTGTTACCCTACCTTATTACCTTGCTTTTAATCTAAAGTCTTCTCAATTCACTCTCACCATTCCCCTCCAATTCTCCTTATTTAGTTTAAAGCTTTTTTAGAGCCCTGGATGGTTGATTTGCTCACACGTCATCCCATTCCTATGCCACAGAACGCCTTTCCCTAGAACTGATGCTATTTCCCCAGGAATTGTTACTGATTTTTTCCACACCAATTGTAGAGCTACACATTCAGTTTCGTCCTATTGTTAATATATTGGTATCTGCAGTACTTTTCATACAAAACATCCTGTGTCTTCAACTTGCAATATTTATCTTATAAATGCATTATTTATTTCCCAATTCTTTCTTGTCTATATAATTCTGTTAGTTTACTCTCTCTGACTTGAGACAGTTCCAAGAAATATCAGGGTGCTCTTTATTGATTACAGCTTGGCATTTAACAACACTGTCAAAACTAATCAGTAAGCTCCAAGACCTGGGCCTCAATAACCCCTTGTGCAATTGGATTCTGGATTTCCTCACTTGTGTAGACCCCTATCAGTCTGGATTGGCAAAAACATCTCCATAATCTCCCATCAGCACAGGAGCACCAGAGGGATGTGTGCTTAGCCCCCTGCTTTACTTGCTTTACACCTATGACTGTGGCTAAGTACAGTTCCAACTCCATATACAAGTTTGCTGATGACTATTGTGGGCTCTATCAAAGAGGGTGATGAATCAGCATACAGGAGGGAGATTGAAAACTTAGCTGAGTGGTATAATAACAACCTCTCACTCAATGTCAACAAGACCAAGGAACTGATTGTAGACTTAAGGAGAGGGAAACCAGAGGTCCATTAGCCAGTAATTGTTGGAGGATCAGAAGTGGAAAGGGTCAGTAACTTTAAATTCCTGGGTGTCACTATCTCAGAGGATCTGTCCTGGACCCATTATTTAAATATTATTGTGAATATTGAGTCTCTACTCAATGAGACTCAATATTGAGTCTCTACATGGCAGAGTCTCTACTTTCTCAGGAGTCTGCAGAGGTTCGGCATGTCATTGAAAACCTTGTTAACCTTCTATAGGTGTGTGGTGGAAAGTGTGCTTCCTGGCTGTATTACAGCCTGGTATAGGAACACCAATGCCTTTTGAGTGGAAAATCCTACAAAAGGTGGTGGGTTTGGCCCAGTACATCATGGGTAAAACCTTCCCAACCTTTGAGCACATCTACATTAAACTTTGCTGTAGAAAGGCAGCATCCATCATCAAAGATCCTCATCACCCAGGGCATGATCTTTTCTCACTGCTGCCATCAGATAGAAAATATAGATGCCTCAGGACTCACCACCAGGTTCAAGAACAGCTATGACCCCTCAACCATCAGGCCCTTGAACAAAAAGGGATAGCTACACTAATTTAAGGGCTCTGTTATATTTTTATTTCATGCTTGGTATTTATTGCTATTTATTTATATCTGCATTTGCACAATTTATAGTTAACAGTTCCTGATATTTAAAGTTTACAGTTACTGTTCTATAGATTCGCTAAGTTTGGCCTGACAGACTCTCAGGCGATGTTGCCTGGAAGGACTTTTTGGGGCCCTCAGTGGTGGTGAGGGCGGAGGTGTATGGGCAGATGTAGTACTTGACCCTCTCCACTGAACTCCCTCCTGGTACTTATCCTGTGAAGTGAGACAAGTGTAAAGATGTTAGGACTACATTGTAAGTAGCTGATAGGAGGTGTCATACTCTACCCCCTCTGTTCAGGGATCGGTTTTCCATTTTGACAAAGATGGCTTCTTCAACCCCTCTTTCAAAACACCTGTTCTCCCTGTCCAAAGTATGCACATTGTTATAATCAAAGGAGTGTCCCTTGTCCTTTAGGTGTAGGTATATAGCTGGGTCTTGATCTGAGATGCTATGCCTCCTATGTTGGGTCATCTGTTTGTGAAGTGGTTGTTTTGTCTCACCAATATATAGATCCTTGCAGTTCTCATTGCATTGGATAGTATATACAATATTGCTCCGTTTGTGTTTGGTGTAGGATCCTTAGGGTGGACAAGTTTCTGTCTAAGTGTGTTTGTAGGTTTCAGAAACACAGGGATTTGGTGTTTTTTGAAAATCCTTCTGAGTTTCTCTGAAACTCAAACTATATATGGGATGACTATGTTTTTCTGTCTGCTTTACCCTTTACTTCTGTTGTGCTGATGTCCTTGCTGGGTTTTGTTGCTGTCTTGATGAAGGGTAGCCATAGAGTAGGGCTAACACCTCAGATCAAGACTATCAACACCTAATGGACAAAGGACACTCCTTTGATAACAATATGCAGATTTTGGACAGGGAGGACAGGTGGTTTGAAAGAGGGGTTAAAGAAGTTATCTTAGTCAAACTGGAAAACCCATCCATGGAAAGAGAGGATTGGGGTACAACACCAGCTATCAGCTACTTACAGTGTAGTTGGAATATCTTTAACCTAGCATCTCTCACACCTCTATTCATGCAGAGATAAGACTAATGATCCTCTCATCGTTATCTCTATGACTCCAAATGACCCTTGTGATTGCTGTACCTTTAAACAACTCAGAGTTTATAAATCGGAAAATTATCCACTGTAGATTAGAATGGTAGAAACTTTGGATGAGTGGCGAAACATCTTCTAGACAACACAGGAAGTCCAGTTGCCTTGATTTATGATTTACTACCTGTTGATGTACAATGACCTGGATGACTGAGAACCTTCATAGACTTAATGTGCTTGAAGTAATCAAGTGCATGTGAAGTGACATGGATGTTGGTAGGTATGGATTAAATCAAGAGGGACAAAATGGAATTGAGCCAGGCAGAAACAATGGGCCTACTGCGACAGACAGATTTGTTGATCTTGGTTAGAAGATAGAAACAAACAGTACTGGGTATGGGAACTATGAGCTAGATTGCAGTGAATGGGAGTTATCCAGAGGAAGTGAAGTTGGTGATGTTGCAGGGTCCTGTTCAAGGGGTGAGTGAGTAGAGGTGCTGCAGTTATGCAGCGGCAAGGCAGAGATTAGTCAGCCATACTACAACAGCACCCCCTTGTCAATAGGTTTGATGGTGAGGTTGGGATTGGTGCAGAGAGTGGAGGGCAGTGTATTCAGGGCTTGAAGTTCGAATAGGAGAGAGCAGTGCTGAAGTCAAGAAGGTTGATGTTTCGTCGGCAGTTAGAGATAAAAATATCCATAATGGACAAAAGGCCAGGGTGGGGTGTCCTACAAGAGGAGGAGGGTTGAAGATTGGAAAAGGGGTCATTGGTGGGGCAGTGGTAATCTTGCCATAGAAGGTGTTTTGGAGACAGGTGACAGAAGAAGAGCTTGGTGTCAGGACAGGTGCAGAAATTTTTGAGGTGCGGCATAGGGGCAGAGTACCGAGCATTCTGCCTTGAGAGGAAAGTTTGAGGGAAAATCATGAGAGACATGTTGAGGATTAGAGCTAGAGTCAGGGGAGAGGCAGAGAGGTCAGAGGGGAGGATTAGAGTGTTAAAGGAATGTGAGGAAGAAAGGGAGGAAGATCTCATCTTGCAGAGGGTAGTCTGAGATTCTAGTGGTTGGTGGCAAGTAGTTGTGGAAGAACTGGAGCAGTAGGACCCAGCACAATAAGAAAGGAGGTGACGGGGCTGAGATAGGAGCTGGAGATGGCTGGGGTTGAGATCAGAACCGGAAGTGGTGGAGACTGTGACCTTCTGGAGGCTGAGGTCAAGATACGATTTGGAGGATTCAATCTATCATGTCACAACTTCTTACTTCATATTCCTCCTCTCACCTGATCTCATTTATCACCTGCCAGCTTATACTCCTTCCCATCTTTTTCTGGCTTCTGCCCCCGTCCTTTCTAGTTTTGAATGGTCTCTGCATGAAATATTGACTTGTTTCTCCTGCATTTTGTGTGTGTGTGTGTGTGTGTGTGTGTGTCTCATTATGTTGGTACGACTGGATATGTTTAATTTTGGTTGTTTAGAAATCTAGTCTACAGATTTTGATTCAAGTGCAAAGCTCAAGATCAGTCACTGGATGTGATCTTGCTGTTATAATGATAATTATTTTTGGAGGGCAAAGAGCAATGGTCATGGTATACAAAAGCAACCACAAATCTTGGTGACTATGTCCAGAAAATTGCAGCAGGCCTACTGAGAGAAGATTCAAGAGTGAAGTAACATACAGAATGTTCTGTCCTCATTTCCTGCAGTTTTGATCTAATTTGTGAATAAAGGTCATTCTAGCCTCAAAAACTCTTAAAGGATGTGAATCTTGGATAAAAGTGAGTGAATAAAAATAAGGAGGCCAAAGCAAAAAAAGAAACTTGGAGCAGTGCAAACAAAGTCTTGGAGGAACAACCACAGTGTAAAGTTGACAAACTCTGCAAATACAAAAAATACTGCTGATTATAATATTGAGACACAACTTGTAGAGAACCCTTAAGAGTGAGTTCACATATTGTGGAATCAGTTCAATGTTGGGTGATAGATAGCTTATATAAAGTTCAAAGTACATGTGTCATACAACCGAGATTCACTTTTTTGCGGACATACTCAATAGATCCATAATACAATAATAACCATAATGGAATCAATTAAACTGACTATGGAAGTTATCTCTTCTGGTTCCAGAGCCTGATTGTTGAGGAATAATGACTGTTCCTGAACCTGGTGGTTGGGACCTGAGGCTCTTATATCTCCTTCCTGATGGCAGCAGTGAAAAGAGAACATGGCCTGGATGGTGAAAGTCCTTGACAATGCATGTTGCTTTCTTGCGACTGGACTCTTTGTAAATGTGCTCATTGGTGGGGAGGGCTTTACCTGTGATGGACTGAGCTGTATTCCCTACTTATTGTAGGTTTTTCTGTTCAAGGGTATTTGTGTTTCCATACTAGTCCATGATGCAACTTGACAGTATACTCTTCACTGTGCACCTATCGAAGTTTGTCAAAGTTTTATGTGACATGCTGAATTTGCACAAACTTCTAAGAAAGCAAAAGCACTGCTGTACCTTCTGAAATGATAAATGCTGAGGAATTTACTGCTGATCCACCTCTGATCTAATGAGGACTGGCTCATAGACTTCCAGTTTCCTCTTCATGAAGTCAATGATCAGCACCTTGGTCTTGTTGTCATTGAGTATGAGGTTGCTGTGGCACCATTCAGCCAGATTTTCAATCTTCCTCCTATATGCTGATTTATCACCACCTTTGATTATAGGAGTCATAGGAGAGCTTGTACATTTGTAATGTTACATGCAGGACCATTATGGGTCATGCTGCTGATGGTAGACTGATCTGGTTTGCCTGTTTTCTCTCAGATATCTTTAACTGAGGGAAACGTTTAGTTTGTTTTTCAAGTAGGTCAACATCTCCAGAAATGAGTTTTGCAGTCTAATTAGATTGAGACTTGGCAGCTACTGTAAACCAATCTTTTAAATATTGAACTTCTTAACATGAATATACCTTAAAAATTAACTGTGTACAACGAACTTGGAATTACCTGAAGATATGAAAGATACCATTAAAGAAATTTTGTCCTTGGCAAATTTACTGTATCGATGGCTATAATCAGTTTTTTATGCCTTTTGACTCATTTGCTGACCAGATTCCCACTTGCTTCAAAAAGACAATTATACCAGTGCTTAGGAAGAATAATGTGAGCTGCCTTAATGACTCGCCTGGTAGCATTCACATCTACAATGATGAAATACTTTGAGAGGTTGGTCATGACTAGACTGAACTCCTGCCTCAGCAAGGACCTGGACCCACTGCAATTTGCCTGTTGCCACAATAGGTCAATGGCAGACACAATCTTAATGGTTCTTCACACTGCCTTGGACCACCTGGGCAATATAAACACCTATGTCAGGGTGCTATACATCGACTATAGCTCAGCATTTAAAACCATCATTCCCACAATCCTGATTGAGAAGTTGCAGAACCTGGGCCTCTACCTCCCTCTGCAATTGGATCATTGACTTCCTAACTGGAAGACCACAGTCTGTGCAGATTGGTGATATCATCTCCTCGCTGGCATTCAACACTGGTGTACCTCGGGTGTGTGCTTAGCCCACTGCTGTTCTCTCAATTGTGACTAAGCATAGCTCAAATATCATTTATAAATTTGCTGATGATACAACCATTGTTGGTAGACTCTCAGATGGTGATGAGAGGGCGTACTGGAGTGAGATATATCAACTAGTGGAGTGGTGTCACAGCAACAACCTGGCACTCAACGTCAGTAAGATGAAAGAGCTGATTGTGGACTTGAGGAAGAGTAAGACGAAGGAACACATACCAATCCTCAGAGGGATCAGAAACAGAGAGAGCAAGCAGTTTCAAGTTCCTGGGTGTCAAGATCTCTGAGGAACTAATCTGGTCCCAACATATCAATGCAGTTATAAAGAAGGCAAGACAGTGACTATACTTCATTAGGAGTTTGAAGAGATTTGATATGTCAACAAAAACACTCAAAAATTTCAGTAGATGTACGTGGCAAGCATTCTGAAAGGCTGCATCACTGTTTTGTTTGCGGGGGGTGGGGGGTGCTACTGCACAGGGCCGGAAGAAGCTGCAGAGATTCATAAATTTAGTCGGCTCCATTTTGGGTACTAGCCTACATAGTACCCAGGATATTTTCAAGGAGCGGTGTCTCTATTATTAAGGACTCCTAGCACCCAGGGCATGCCCTTTTCTCACAGTTACCAACAGGTAGGAAGTACAGAAGCCTGAAGGCACATGCTCAGCAATTCAGAAACACCTCTGCCATCTGATTCCTAAATGGACATTGAACCTGTGAACATTACCTCACTTTTTAAATAAATATTATTTCTGTTTTTGCATGATTTTTAATCTATTAATTATATGTATACTATAATTGATTTACTTATTTTTTTCTTCTATATTATGTTTTGCATTGAACTGCTGCTGCCAAGTTAACAAATTTCATGACACATGCCAGTGATGATAGACCTGATTCTGCTTGCTTGCCATGCTTAAATGATGCTGGAGCTTCTGCACTGTTGGTGGTAATTTTATTCTGCCAGACAATTATACAGAAGTTAAAACAAATTATTAAGTTTGATCTAAGGGAAATCAAGCTTTTTAAAATGTGTTTTTTTTTACTACTTTTTGATTATATTTTCCTTTCAGGATGAACAGTTTTTGGGTTTCTGTTCAGATGACAACAGCGTACGAAGCCCTGCAAGGTGTCACTTCAGATCTCTGCGAGGTAATTGTCAGCCTTTCTGTTTGTTATATCAGAATAATGCATCAAACTTTAAAATTCAACCAGTAAAACTTTAAGTTAGGTTTAATTTCTAGAGTTTGAGCTACAGTTTATAAATCTTCCATTGACCCTATGATTTCTGCTTGATGCTGATCCTTATTACCCCTGAGTATAACTTCAAAGGCATTAACAGCTTGCATAGGAAATCCAAGTGTCTAGTCATCCCATAGGAACTGGAGAGTTCGACATTTGTATCAAATTTGAGACCTCATTTGCTATCTTTCCAGCAAATGTTGCCACATTAGCACCTTGATCTAATTGAAGCTGTTATTTTTTTCCCTACGCTAGTTTAGCTGGTTTAATTCTTCGTAGGGAATGTTGCAGCTAAAGTGATTCTACTTTTTAAGAGTTTAATCTTAATGGTATAGTAGAAAGGAATGAATTTCAGTTTTGTAATAGAATAGTAATCTTTTCTTGCCCCTGTGGTATTGTGGCAGGAATATACCAGGAATTGTTCTTTCAAGAATTCTGAAGTTAGTTAAACTAGTAGAGCTTCTGCATATTTGTGCAAACAGTTATAAAGCTCCATCTAAATTTTTATCATTATATTTATCAACTAGATGTATTGAAAATAGCATTTGAATAATTTTGCCATTTATTTAAAAGTACTGGGGCTAAACTGTCTAATTTTGGTTAGTTGCACTGTAGATGAGGCATGGTTGATTGAGTGTAAAGAATGTTTAACTGATTTCTCCAAGTAGCCAGCCAGCAATAATGCTGGAAGGGGAATTTTTATCATGGTTGGGGCAATGCGCTAGCTTGAAGCTTGCAGATTTTGCTTCTGCTGATTATCAAATGCCCTGATTATGCCTTCTAAGATTAAGTCATGAATTGTGAGCCATCTTAAAGCTGTTTAATAGCCACTAGACAACTGGGTGACCCGTTGGGAAACCCTTTGAGAGAAAAGTAGTGCAGTCTGATGAGATGTGCTTTGGAAATTAAAGAAGAAAAACTCACTTTATTAAAGAATAAAGACACGTAGCAAGGCAAATATAGCTCCTCATTTAATGAAGGACTCTTTTGATGACATTTCTGGTTGATCTGCCACCCTTCAAGAATACTCTTAACGTATTCATTTCTTTTTCCCCGGCTTAAAGCCACATTACAGCTGACCATGCTGGAATACCGGTTTCTCCAGATAAATCAACACATTCTCCATGATTTGGCCTTGCGCCTTATGCGCCTTTGCGCCATAGCAAAGCATGACTGTATCAGGAACTGGTTCCACTGAAGAGGAACATCTTCCCCTTCTGATAAATTGAGAGTAATTCTTGGGATTATGACAATGTCATTATTGAACATACCAATGTTTATCTTTGCTATGATGAGGTTGTTGTGCAGTTCTTCCACCATCATTCGCGTTCCATTGCAAAGCCTTGGTGGATCCAAGTTCCTCACTGAAATGATGGGAGATACCCTCTTCAATTCCAGTTTATGTGGCGACAATCCAGAGAGTTCTACTGAATCAGGAAATTCTGTTGGAAAATGAGTGGCGTTAGCTCCTTCACTTATGGCATTGAAGGAACAGTATTCTTTCATGATTCCAGGGAAGCATCTAATGCATGTGAAGTTTATTTTTCGCATAATTTCATTGAGAGAAACCAAGATAGAATTCCTAGAGAACAGTTCTGCAGGATTGTTGAATGTTGGGTAGATGAAATCAATGCATTCTTCCATAGTTTTTGCTGGGAGAATCATATCTTAAGGTAATTTGATTTCAGTGTTTTCATTTTTCTCAATCTTATCTTCTCCAACCTCCAATAAGAACTCAGAATATTGTCCTTCTCCCTCACTCAATCGCATGTTTTTCTTCAATTGAAACTTGATGAAGCTTCTCCATAAGTAGGATTTTTTATGCATGAATTCTCCACATCAGCATCATTTCCACGTTTCACAGCTGGTAGAAGCTGACAGAAATTGCCTCAGCAAATGGTTAAAATATCCTTGAAGGCCTCATTCTTGCCGCATACATCACAAAGGGTCCAGTCCACGGCTTCGAAGCTCTCCCTCCTAATCATGGGGCACTCATCCCAGACAATAAGCCTCGTATTTTGGAGTAAATTTGCAGTATTGGTGTTTTTAATCGATGTTACAAAGGGTATCTTCATTGACTTTGTGGGGTATTTTGAATCTTGAATGCGCTGTCTTACCATCAGGCATCAATGTTGCTGCAATACCTGATGATGCTACAGCAATAGCAACACCTCCATCTTCCCTAACTTTAGCGAGGATCAAGTTGATGATAAATGTCTTACCCGTTCCTCTTGGTGCATCAATGAAAATCAATGAAGAGAGATTCCTTTCCAAGCTGTCGCACACATATTCATATACTTCTCTTTGCTCATTATTTAATAGGGGCTCCTTCTGTGAAACAAATTCCTGCAGTTCGTCTCTGTTGTATTGCAGTTCACACAATAATTCCAAATTGCTAGCACTTTGAGTAATTGTAGCTTTTTTGGTGTTGGCAAGTTATATTCTTCCAGTGTTCTGCCCAAGTTTTCAAGTTTCTCTTGGAAATACAGAAGAGCTTGTCCATGATGTCTCTCATTGATAATGATATTAGGATCATTGATAGTTTCCATTTGTAAGAAATTTTCAGACATTGCATTCTTGAATGGGTTCCATAATTGCTGTGGATTGTTGATTTCGGTGTTTGTTAGCAAGACAACAAACAAATCTCTCATTGCTCTGGGCGTTCTTGTTCTCTCTGCTTCTTCCATAGTTTGCTGCCAATGATCGTCAGTTTGCAACAATCCTCTCTCTCTGCAGATGTCTTTGAATGATGGAATGATATCTCCATCATGTGTTTTCAATGATTCGAAAGATACTGGTCCCTTTATGTGATGAAGAAGTCGTCTGAAATAGTAGAGGTCACCACTTCGTGGAGAAACGGTATACACTCGACCCAGAACATTTGTTTCAAAAGTCCCGGAGTACTCCTCCACTCTTTTCCCCATTCTTCTTCTTTCACATCTCTTATTAGTCCAAGTGTAGAATCTGGGACTATCTGCATAGTACAGGGTTCTTGCAAATGGATCGCAAGTGCAAAGATCCATGAGTTCTGTTAAAGTGGTTCTTGCCATATCATTATCCAGTTGTATCTGGAAAGAGTACTTGATGCTGTTGGGGAAGGTGCACTTGAAGGCAAGCAACGGCTGGTTCCCTCTCGTGAATTGGAAATCCAAGTATCAATCCAACAGCTTCAGAGGACCTGATATATCTGCCTGTCAAATACTGCGTGATTTAGTCTTCTCTATTCACTGCAAAAATTGCCCGACCACTCAAAGGTGGAATCGGTGCTGTGAGCATCGTGAGGCGCTGCTGAGGCTGGCCATGCACATGTGTCATGGTGTCGTGTCACAGTTTTCATCATGGCTGACATCGGCTCTTGGGTCAAAACGGGGCAGTTGATTTTGGTGAATGAACAATTTTATACAAATATATAACACTGAATTTTGCCTGCATTCTGTAAGTTAGCGCATTTTAAGTCGATTTAGCCAAAAATAGTGCCGCTGTAATGCTCCGTTTGCGCTGACTGGAGGTCACAAACAGATAGAGCATGAGAGTTTTAGTATTATATAGATTATTCAGGGTTATCAATGATGGAAGTAGGTGTACGCATGAGGACCTTTTTATAAAGCCAACTTTTTATCAGGCCAGCTGCAAAATGTTGCTTGTATTATCAGGACAGTTAAAATTCAAGGTGTTAAATGATTAAAGTTCAAGGAATTAGGGGGTACTGATATATTAGATGAGGATCTAAGACTAGGAGGTAAAGGTTAAATTATGCATAGAGGGACAAAAGATTAATATTTCTGGTCTAAACCTGAATATTGTCTAATAAGAGGCCCTCCATTGGTCAAGGTGAACCAAAGATGTTATGTCCTAATTTTGTTGTACTCAAGCAATACGATATGTAGAGTAGGCCATTGTCTGTGTAGCAGGCTACCCCTCTCCACACAGATGATGAATCCAAAGGAACAGCAGAGCCTGATAAGAGTTTGGCACCAGTGGAGTTGCAGGAGTTGCCAGTCAGTGTGGGACTGCCTTACTTACTCTATATATTTTCAGATATTGATAATCTGAAATTGGTGAACCTGTATTAAAATAAAAACATAATTACTCTCTATAAAAGGAGCCTATATGCCCCACCTTCTATAGGCTTTCTTTACGATCAGTCAGTTTTATGCCCCAGTTCTACTTTCATGTATGCACAATTTTCTGTTTTTCTGCCTAAATTAGAACATTTGTGCTCACTTTGAAAGGCTAATTGTATGTTACATAGGAAAATAGATTTTGAACAGCGAGTAGTTAGTATGAAAGTGAGTTAGAATGGTAGCTTCTGTAAAATAACACACGACTAGAGATATTCACTTTTTCATCTCTATAGGATCTGCCCTATTTTTTTTAGTATCTCCAGCAATGTTAAATAGTCTAGCATAATCTGTTTTTCCTGTGTACTTTCCCATCAATCTTGACCTTTGCCCTGATGACATAGTGTTTAGATACAGGTGTGTTTTCATGTCCAGAATTACCTTTTCATCATTCTGATATCATGTCAGTGTTTGAGATAGCTAAATTGCAATAGCATTGTAGTTATAAATGAGTTCCATCTATCAACTGAACAGAAGGATCAAAACTGTTAACTTTACACAGATGCTTAAACTTTGCATCTTTGCCAATCTCTTTTAAAACTTGTCCAGTCCCATTATGATCTTTAACCAGAAAACAATTTTTTTGAGCCACTGATTTGTTCATTTTCCTGAAATTTCTTGTTATGTTTCGCTGTTTTATTTTATTTCTATCCTTAAAATTTGATAGGATTGTTTTCTGCAATACTGTAAATGCATAAATTAATTGTAGGCAGTTACTGGACAAATAGTGCAAATTAAGTGTCTTGGAATTGTAAGCTCTGATTTAATCCATGAATTCATGTAGCTTTTGATCAGTAATGTCTTTGAATTCCATTATGCTTGTTTGTTTACCTTGTAGTTGCCTTGTTGAAAGTCAGTAACCAGAGGCATTGACAGGGTTTTCATGATGCTGTTACCTTAGAGCTAGGTAACCTAATGCAATGTACCACAAGACACTGTTACCTTGAGGTAAACAGAAATTAATGGGTTGTGTGAACATGGCACACAAGAGTTTGGATTTGTGTATACAGATGGATCATGAAAACATCTTGCTGCCACCCACAGGCCAATCTAGGACCCTCCTGTCACTAAAGTAACAAAATTCAGGTTGTAATATTGGAATTTAAAAAATTATCAATAATTACCATCTCCACTGACTTTCAGTGGCCACCTTTTCTGCCTTAATTTATTTATCTAAGCATGATAGGTTAAATTGTTTCTGCTCAATTCCAATTACTGACTCAGCTTGGCTGGGCCTTGCTTCTGATTTTGGGGATGTACAGGACTGGTGTTGGTGTTTGCATTTGCACTGATTTGCAAGCTTCATTGTATTTTCAGCATTGCTGTACTTATGGTCTTAGAAAATAAGACATGCAGAATTAGGTCATTTGGCTCATCAAGTTTGCTCCACTATTCCATCATGGCTGATTTATTATCCGTCTTAACCTCATTCTTCTGCCTTCCCTTCGTACGTTAGACACCCTGACTAGTCAAGAACCTATCACCCTCCACTTTAAATATATCCAATGACTTGGCATCCCTTTTCTGAGGCTGTGCCCTCTGGTTCTACACTTGCCCACTATAGGAAACATCCTTTCCGTAGCCAACTGAATCTTGGCCTTTCAGTATTCAATAGGTTTCAATGAGATCTCCCCTCACTATTCTAAACTCCAGCGAGTACAGGCCCAGAGCCATCAAATGCTCCTAATACATCAACCCTTTCATTCCCGGAATCATTCTCGTGAACTTTCTCTGGATCCTTTCCAATGCCAGTGCATGTTTTCTTAGATAAGGAACCCAAAACTGCTCACAGTACTCCAAGTGCTGTCTGGCCAATTCTCTATAAAGCCTCAGTATTATATCCTTGCTTTTATATTCTAGTCCTCTTACAATGAATGCTAACATTGCATTCAACTTCCTTACCACAAATTCAACCTGCAAGTTAACCTTTAGGGAATCCTGCATGAGGACTCCCAAGTCCCTTTGCATCTTAGACTTTTGAATTTCCTCCTGTTTAGAAAATAGTTTATGCCATTAATCCTTCTACCAAAGTACATGACTATACACTTCCCTACACAATATTCCTTCTGCCACTTCTTTGCCCATTCTCCTATCCAAGTCCTTCTGCAGACTCCCTGCTTCCTCAACACTACAATTTCGTCATCCAAATCATTGACATATAATGAGAAAAGAAGGGGTCCCAACACAGACCCCTGCAGTACACCATTTATCACCAGCAGCCAATCATAAATAAGTAAAGAGAATACTCTCTTTATTCCCACTCATTACTTCTTGCCAGTCAGCCAATCTTCTATCCATGGTCGTATCTTTCCTGTAATACCATGAGCTCTTGTTAGACAGCCTCATGTGTGGCACCTTGTCAAAAACCTTCTGATAATCCAAGTAACCAGCATCCACCTACTCTCCTTCATCTATGCTGTCTGTTATTTCCTCAAAGAATTCCAACAGGTGTGTCAGGCAAGATTTCCCCTTAAGGAAACCATGCTGACTTTGGCCTATTTTATCATGTGTTTCCAAGTCAGACTTCCAAGCCCATAATTTCCTTTCTTTCTGCCTCCCTCCCTTCTTAAAGAGTGGAGTGACATTTACAATTTTCCAGTCATCCGGAACCTAGAGTCTTCCAGAGTCTATTGATTCTTGAAAGATCACTATGAATGCCTCCACAATCTCTTTGACTAGCTCTTTCAGAGCTTTAATATTTGTAGATAAAAGTATTAATATTGAATAGATGTAATGGTTGTTTTTTCATTATTTCTAATTAACAATACCTTTAATTTATAGTTGAATCTCCTCAAAGGAAGCTTCGAGGAAGACAACGGACATTTTCTTCACAAAGTTCGGATGTGTTATCAGATTCGTCCTCTGCATTGTCGCCTCCGAACAAGCTTGAGTCGAAGCCTGTTGAAAAAGAAAAGAAGCAAGAATTGAATAGCAGCGAGAGGAAGAGAGGTCGACCTCCAGTGTTAACCAATCCAAAGCTTCATATCACAGAAGACAAGAAAGAAGCATCCAATGGGAAAACGGAGAAACAAAAAAATGAAAAAGAAAAGAAAGTGAAGAAGAAGCCAGCATTATTGCAGCAGGTAACAAAAATAAAGAAACTAAGAGTCGTCAAATTGTCACCTTTGCAGTCCAAATTAAAAAAAGCGAAACTACAGATTAATAGCAATGTGGGAAAGATTGAACGGAAGAGGGGGAGACCACCTTCTTCAGAGCGATTGAAGACTATTCCAAAACTCCTTGTTCCAGCACAAACCAAGAAACAAAAAAGCCTACGTAAGGAGAAAGATGGAACACCAATACAGAAATCATCTGTGACAAAAGAGATGAAGTCTGCTGTCAGACAGAGACCCCGGAGAATAACCAAACCAGTTAGAGTTGTTCCTGTCACAAAAAGGACTGATGCAGCTATTGCAAAACAACTTTTGCAGAGAGCTAAAAAAGGAGCTCAGAAGCGCATGGCTTCACCTCAGCTGAAAAATATTCGTCAGTTTATCATGCCAGTTATCAGTGCCATTTCTTCAAGGATAATCAAAACTCCAAAAAGATTTATTGAAGATGATAGCTATGTACCTCCTATCAAAGCTCCACGCCTAGAGTCAACTCCAACTAGTCGGTTCAGCTCGGTATCTTGTGGGTCGAGCGAGAAATCCAGTGCTGTTTCACAGCATTCTTCACAAATGTCTTCTGATTCTTCAAGATCAAGTAGCCCCAGTGTTACCTCCACTGATTCACAGGTGTCTGATGAATTGCAGACTCTTTCTGAAGTAACAACTCAAACAACTGATTTGCACAGTTGCTTAAATGCCTCACAGTCCAATGAACCAGGAGGCACAGATAAAAAGGGTCACAGATTTCCAATGCCAGAAAGAAGCAATGCTACAACAAGTAAGAAATTGCCAACTTCTTCACCACAGCCAACGTCCTCCTCTCCTCCACCACCTCTGCTTTCTCCTCCTCCCCCACTGCAACAAACTTCAAACATATCTGATCATTCTCCCTGGCTGATGCCTCCAACCATACCATTTATTTCCCCACCAACAGGCCTTCCAGAAAAACGGAAGTCTATCTTAAGAGAGCCAACATTCAAGTGGACATCTCTCAAAAACTTGAGGCCAGAATCGCATCAGTATTTCTCCTCAGCAAAGTATGCCAAAGAAGGACTTATTCGCAAGCCAATATTCGATAACTTCATAACATCGCCCTTAACTCCTGAAGATGTTGGCTTGTCATCCAGGTTTCATTCATCTTCCAGTTCAACACCACCACGATTTTTCTCTTCTCTTCATCCTACTTCTAGGTTTGATACTCATAAGAGAAGTCCTCTGCTTCGTGCTCCACGATTTACTCCTAGTGAAGCCCACTCCAGGATTTTTGAGTCTGTTACTGTATCACCACGCAATCTGATTCGATCTTCAGTTTCTGTCTCGGGTAAAGGGCATTCTTCCAAAAGGAAGAACAGAGAGTTGCATATATCAAGCCGTATTGATCCAAAATCTCCTTCACACTCCATGAGAACCAGAAGTGGAAGACTGATTTCTGCAGATCTATCACCAATAACTCCACAGACTCCTATAACATCCTCATCTCCTGTAAGCAGCATTCTAACTGGTGCCTTAACTCCCCCTCTTGGTGGTTTGGTGCAGTCCGAAGGAGCAACAAAAGATAAAGATGGTAGAGTAAAACTTGTAGCTCGACAAACCAGCACTCCAGGGGACAGCTTCTCTGCAGAGTCGGCAAGTCCAACATCTCCATTGTTTCCATCACTAACACCCAGTACCCAAAAAGACAGGGGCAAAAGCAAGGACAAGCAAACTGAAGAAATAATCAAAGAGAGAGATTTTGAGAAAGGATCAGAGAAAGACAGAGAAAGAGATAAGGAAAAGGAAAATAAACGAGAAACAAGGAAGGAAAAGAAATTGCAGAATAAAGGGACTGAGCCTCAGAGTCCCGCACCATTGTTCCTTTTCCCAGTTGCTGTGGAAGAAGAACGAACTGTTGTAGAGGATGTGGCTGCTTCATCTTCAATAAAAAAAGTTTCAGGAAGGGCAAAAAGGACAAGTTCAACTGATAAAGGTTCAGGGGTTTTGGGGGATGGTCTTTCCTCAACACACTCTGATGGGAAGAATAAAAGTACGAAGAAAGGCAGATTGGGAGCTGAAGAAATAGTGCCGGTAACTGGTGGGACAGAAAGCAGTACAGCTGCATCCATTAGCAATAAAGACAAGCCTCCTCGACATTCTTCAATAACCTCTATGTTCTCATCTGGCACTCTGAAGCATTCTGCACCCGCTATTAGTAGCATGCTAGCGCAAGCAGACAAAATGCCAACAACTGATAAACGAGTGGCAAACCTTTTAAGAAAGGCTAAAGCACAGCTTTGCAAGATTGAAAAGAACAAGTCATTAAAAATTGCTAACCCAACAAGATCTCAGGTACTTTGTTTTCTTTATGTTTAGATTTAAAGATCTGTTTGTCTCTGAGCTAACAGTTGTTTCAGAAAATAGTAATATTTTACTGTTAAAGTACTGCATTTAACTTTTGAGTTGCTCAATCTTGTATTGTTAACTTTATTATTTACTTCAGTAATCCTTCAGTAAAACACTTAGGAGTTCTATTATTCTTTTAAGTCAAAACTTTTACCAGTCGGTTTCACTCCATTTCAGATTGTACATTATTTGCACAATCATTTGATATGATAGTGAACAATTTATTTAAGAAAACTTATAAAGAAAGGTATTATACCTTCTTCTCCCTTTACTATTTCTTTACTATTTTCCTTTCATTGCGCTTTATCAGTGTCAATGATATTTGTACTGTGCTGAAGAATTGATTGCTTTAACTGAAGCATTATACAGAAATTGCTACCACTGTAAAGTATGTTAATATATGAGAGTGTGTTGTGCAATACAATATTTCTTGGTGACTGTATTTGAAGAAATATTCACCTTTTGTATCATGGAAATTTTATTGTCACGTAGTTTTGAGAAGCATTCACATGTAGGGGGCAGGAAGATAGTGTGAAGTGAGTATTGGGTTGCAGTTATATTATGAAGATTTTAAAACTTCATTATAGAAGGAATATTGAAGTCATAAAAGAATGGATCTGTTAAATCATTGAGATGAAGCTACTCATTGGAAAACCTTAAAAGGGATGTTTTGAAGTGCTGTAAATCATGTCAGTGAGATAGAGAAAACCAGAGGACTTAATGGATAAATGATTTTAAAATTGTGAAAGATTTTAATATGAAGAACAGAAACAAATTACCTCTGGCTGGCAAGTTGGTGATGATTGATCATCAATGCAAAATTATCAACAAGGGCAAGAGTTTGGAAGCATGTTATATGCAAGAAAGAGAATATGCTGATCAAGGAGACTTTGTTACAAATTTGAATACAAGAACATTGCTTTTTATTAAGGGGAAATTGACAAATATTTGAAATAGAAGAAATTGCATTGCTATGAGGAGAATATCAAACCAAGGCTGAGTTTCAGATTTCTGTAGCATGTATAGTTATGTCTGATCAGATGTTTTCCACTTTGGATTCAGAATTGGCTTGAGCTTGAATACTCAATGGGACTTATTCTGGTTCGAAGTCTGTGGCTGATGGTGTTCCACAGGGATCCTTACTGGGACCTCTGCTATTTGTGATGTATATAAATGACCTGGATGAAAACATAGACGGGTGGATTAGTAAGTTTACAGACGATAAGGAGATTGGTGGTGTTGTGGATAGCATGGAAGACTGGCAAAGGAGACAGCGGGATATAGATCAGTTGGAGATGTGGGTGGAGAAATGGGGGATGGAGTTTAATTCAGCCCAATGTAAAGTGCTACACTTTAGGAGGTCAAATGTAAGGTGACAGTACACTGTATTGGCAAGATCCTTAAGTGTTGATGAGCAGAAGGATTTTGGAATCCATACACTGTCAGTGCAGGTTGAGAGGATGATAAACAAGACAAATGAAATACTTGCATTTATTAGTTGAGGCATTGAGTTCAAGAGCCAAGAAGTTATGTTGCAGCTTTATAAAATTCTTAAGGCTGTATCTGGAGTATTGCATGGAGGCTTTGGAGAGGGTGCAGAAGAGGTTTCCCAGGATGCTAAATGAAGAGGTTAGACAGATTTGGGTTGGTTTCACTGGAGTAACAGAGGCTGAGGGGAGAGCTGGTAGAGATTTATAAGATCATAAGAAGCATAGAGGAGATAGCTAGTATCTTTTTCCTAAGGTTGAAATGACGAATACTTGACAAATACAAGAAGGCACACTTTTAAGTTGAGATGGGGTAAACACAGGTTGATGGGTGCCTAGAATGGACTGCCTGGGGTGGTAGAATGGGCTAATATGATGGCAAGAGTTCTGAGATAGGCACATAAATGTGCAGGAAGAAGAATATGGCCATTGTGTAGGCAAAAGTGATTAGTTTAGTCGGCATTTTATTACTAATTTAATTTGTTCAGCACAACATTGTGAGCCAAGGGGTTTGTTCCTATGCTGTGCTGTACTATTCTCTGTTCTATATATTTCTTTAGAGAAAGTGCTACCTTGCCTTTAAAAAATAAAGTTACTAAAATAAATTGCTTGGTTCATAAAAGTCAAGGAAAAATAATTCAAAGTGGTGAAAACAAGAGTGTTAAATGTAAATGGTGCTTATAGATGAAGAGTTTGGCTATTTTCCCCCCTAGATACTGTAACTCCTTTCAGTTTTGGGGGTACAACTAGCAAAACAGTGCACAACTTAAAGGTCATGCACATGTTCCTCTCTTTATCAAGATTAAAATCTGGGAAGAGGCCTATCAGGTGTGATAGTCAAAGAGTTTGACATCATATTGTGCCTGTGCCAACTGCTTCATGACTGTTGAAATTGCTATTTGTTCCATCAGGAAACTACCCTAATATTATTCAGTTGTTAGACCCATGCCTATTGTTGTATACCTCTGTGTAAAGATTGATGTTTACCCGGACCAAAATCTGAAATGGAGTGTGGTGCGAAAGTGTTAGGCACGTATATAGTTAGAGTGCCTAAGACTTTTGCTCAGTATTGTATTTGTCAGCGAGACGTGGAGATCAAGTTTACAAATTTAGTGGGAGCAAAGGATGTTGAGAATGGTGAGGATGGAGTGCTGCAGGAGGGGTGTGGGACAGGCGGTGGAGGGGTGGCGGGTGGTGCACTGACACATCCAGCCCTGAGACACCAGGCAAGGTCATTTGTTTCCAAACATTTGGTTTATTGATTATTACAAAATGTGTCTCTGGTACTTCCTGCTCCCTCCCAAACATGATTCCCCTCTCTCTGCCTCATTCCCATTCTCAGTCCACAATAGAGACCCAGACCAGAATCAGCTTTATCATCACTCACATATGTCATGAAATTTGTTTTGAAGCAGTAGTGCAGTCCAATGCATAAAATTACTGCAGTACTGTATAAAAGTCTTGGGCTTTTTCAGAATCAGTCTGGTGTCTGGGAGATGGAATTCAACTCAGACGAGAATGAAGTAATGAATTTTGGTTAGCCTAGTCCAGGCCAGATGTCTACACTAAACAGAGGCCCATGCTAGCTCTCAGGAGAAAACCCATACTCCTCCCTTTAATTTCTCTGTTCCCTGCAGCCAAAGTGCTATTGAGGGAGTGCAGCGTAGGTTCACAAGGTTAATTCCCGGAATGGCGGGAATATGTTGAAAAATTGGAGCGACTGGGCTTGTATACACTGGAATTTAGAAGGTTGAGAGGGGATCTGATTGAAACATATAAGATTATTAAGGGGTTGGACACACTGGAGGCAGGAAGCATGTTCCCGCTGATGGGTGAGTCCAGAACTAGAGGCCACAGTTTAAGAACAAGGGGTAGGCCATTTAGAACAGAGATGCGGAAAAACTTTTTCACCCAGAGAGTGGTGGATATGTAGAATGCTCTGCCCCAGAAGGCAGTGGAGGCCAAGTCTCTGGATGCATTCAAGAGAGAGTTAGATAGAGCTCATAGATAGCGGGGTTAAGGGATATGGGGAGAGGGCAGGAACAGGGTACTGATTGTGTATGATCAGCCATGATCACAGTAAATGGCGGTGCTAGCTGGAAGTGCCGAATGGCCTACTCCTGCACCTACTGTCCATTGTCTATTAAAATCTTTATCTTTACAAACTCATCTGGGTGCACTGTTGTAATTGTATATCCCATTCAGCAGTCCCATACATTACTACTTTGTCATTCCATCATGGCTGATTTATTATCTTTCTCCCCATAACCTTTGATGCCCTTACTGATCAAGAACCTATCAACCTTCACTTTAAATATACTCAGTGACTTAGCCTGCATGGTCATCTGTGGCAGTGACAGATTCACTGCCCTCTGGCTAACGAAATTCTTCCTCATCTCTGTTCTAAATGGACATCCTTCTATTCTGAGGTGGAGCCCTCTGGGCAAATACTTACTATAGGAAACATCCTCTCTACATCTACTCTACTGAGGCCTTTCAATATCTGATAGGTTTCAATGAGATCTCCCCTCATTCTTCTAAACTCTAGTGAGTACAGGCCCAGAGCCATCAAATGCTAACCCTTTTATTCCTGGCATCATTCTCGTGAACCTCGAATGCCATCAGTCCTTTTTTAGATAAGGGCACCAAAACTGCTCACAATACTCCCAAGTGCTGTCTGACCAATGACTTATAAAGCCTCAGCATTACATCCTTTTATATTCTAGTTCTTTCGAAATGAATGCTAGCATTGCATTTACCTTCCTTATCACTGAATCAACCCGCAAGTTAACATTTAGGGAATCTTGCACAAGAACTCCCAAGTCTCTTTGTACCTCTGATTTCTGAATTTTCTTCCCATTTAAATAATAGTCTATGCCTTTATTCCTTCTACAATAGTGCATGTCCATACACTCCCTACACTGTATTCTATCTGCCACTTTTTTGCCCATTTCCAAATCTGATTCCGTCTGCAGACTCACTATTCCTCAACACTACCTGCCCCTCCACCTCCAAATAAATCCTACTCTTCAGTAGTTTGTCCAGTACTTTCCCTACTTCTGACTTGATGCTGATCATTCTGCTGTTTCTTGGCTAGCGCATTTCCAGAATTAGGGAACAACAGTAGCTATCATCTGATCTTGTACCCTATCTCTGGATAAGGATGATGCAAAAATCTTTGAGTTCCTGCCATCTCCTTGCTTGCTTTCCAACCATCCTGGGATAGATTTCATCAGGATCTGGGAATTTGTTCTCATTAATTCTCCTCTATCTTTAACACTTACTCCTTCCTGATATATGTGTTCCAGGTTATTAGGATACACTTCCACTAATTTTCCATCTTTCCCCCTGTGAATATTGACATGAACTATTCATTCAGGACATCACACACATCCTCTAGCTTCATGCACAAACTATTTCATTATTGACGAAGGTGAATGATCTCTTCCCAATAGGTTCTTTCACTGGATCTGAGCTAACTTCTTGGAAGATCTCAGCAATGCTTTGGCTACAAGTACGTCCCATGGCTGTTTCCTGATAAGGGTTTAAACTGTTGTTCCTTTAATAGTATATGCTACCGTACTTTGCTATATTAAGTGTGGTATCCAGATCCAATTGCAACATTATATTTTGCTGATTCCTAAGTGTCAGGCTTTCTGTAATTGTCATAATAGGATCTTGGCCAGACAGTAGGTGCATGGAAACATCAGTTTTACAATTCCCTACCGTGTCACAGGCTATCTACCAATACTTCATTGTCATTGGGTTAAAGTCCTGAATGAAACTGTAGTCATTAAAGAAGGTATCTCAATCATTTTCTCAAGGTCATTTTTGGGATAAGGAATACGACCATAAGCTATAGGAACAGAATTAGGCCATATGGCCCATCATGTCTTGTTGCGTGAATGACATTACCGGAGAAAATTACTAGTAGGTACAAAGCAGCTTCTTTATTCGACCAAACAAGGTACAGCAGGCATTATATGGAGATGCTTTCGGTGAGAAGGTCTGCTGGCTCAACATGGGGCTCGATATTTATTTGCTAAACACAAAGGACAATTCCATATTTACAAAGAATAGACAATGCTTCTCTCTTTCTTTCACTTCACTTCACACCTTCTGATTCGCATCCATCCCACAGATGCCAGCAACGTCTGGACTGGGATCCACAGGTTTTAGGAGTGCATTTGTTCCAAACTGAATTATCAATACATTATCAAGGAACAGAAGACTGGTGGCCAAAACCATTTGCTAAATGTAAATGTTCAAAACCCAGAAATCACTCTTTTAAAAAAAAATAAATTTGTATCGGGAAAGGCCAACCTAAGAGTATCTACTCAAATAGGACAGCAAAAACACCTTGCCTCGAAATCCACCCCCCCCCCCCCAATTTTGTGTGCCTCGATATCTACCCTAGCATTCCCTAATTAACTAGCAGAGAGGTTGTTCCAGAAATTTGAACAAGTCTTTAGAAATGCTGCTTCTTTTGTATGCCTGTCGGCTCTTTCCCTGCAGTCCAATTGCAGCTTAATCACATCCCTTGTCTTCACCCCTTCATTTTCTGGTTGCTGAAACACTTCTGTTCCAGGAGCACCCACAGACCCTCTCATCAAAGTACAGGAAGGAGTTGGGGTGGTCTCTGCAAGGACCTTCCGAACTGTTCAGTCGATCACTGGCCTGACTGCTGAAAGGGCCCAGCTCATTTGGGTTTGTTCCCCATTCAGACTGGGGGTGACTGCCTTCAGATGCTGTGTGCAGTCTGAAATGCCTTCGGAGTTGTGGAACTTGTGGTCTTTGCTTCAAATTAAAAATCCCTCCCCATCTATTTTCCAATATCTTTTCTAGTCTATGCTATTAAACTAATCATCTACCTTCAGCAACCAGCCTTTGTTACAGAGTACCATTATCAC
Organism: Hypanus sabinus; assembly: GCF_030144855.1. Classification (NCBI taxonomy): domain Eukaryota; kingdom Metazoa; phylum Chordata; class Chondrichthyes; order Myliobatiformes; family Dasyatidae; genus Hypanus; species Hypanus sabinus. The sequence goes on along the minus strand of NC_082739.1, from coordinate 7,931,342 downwards.
GCTATTCATGCTATTCACGGTTTTCCGTCATGCTCTCAGTTTCTTTTGCCACGTTCTTGGGGTCTTCTGCCTTTGCGTTTCCCCCAGGTATGTTTTCATCAGCTGTGGTCAGGTCTGATATGGCTGGCTGGTGTTCATCTCTTAGGTTCTCTGTAATTACATGGTTACTGGGTACACTCAATCCCCTGCTCTTGTCTGTGGGAGCAACAAGAGCTTTAATCCGAGTCCAATATTTCTACTGGCTGCCTCGCCGAGTTTGCACACAGACACAAGAATCGTTGGTTAAGAGTACCATCTGTGGTCCTCTCCACCTGGGGGCAAACCCTGGCCTTTCTGGCAGCACCCTCACCATGACGTGGTTGCCGGGCTGTAGAAGGACTATCTCCCTTCCCTCTGACTCTCTTTGATCAGTGATGCACTGCTGTTATTTTGCTCAGTCCTTCAACACTTTAAGTTGATTACAAAGGTCTTTCATGCATTCTGTCATTCTATCCTTGTAAGTCCCAGGCTTCCCGCAACCCGTAATTAAACCATAAGGGAGTTGCATTGCTCACCCCATCAATAACTTGTAGGGGCTGAGACCCAAAGTGTGGTTCGAGGTTGCGCACAATCTCATCAGGATTCCTGATACCAGGATACCATAAATTCCGGTGTATAAGCCGAGAACTTGGCCCTAAATTTTGGTCCTAAAATTAGGGGGTCGGCTTATACAGAGGGTGCCAAACCAATACACGGAAGACAGGTTGTATTTATTGGCTGTTTTTGAGTCAAAGTCGTTCCACTGTCGACGCATGTATTCTTTGAATGGTTTGTTTAAACTCACGTCTAGTGGCTGGAGCACGGACATCAAACCACTGGGGATGACTGCAATGTCCATATTTTCAGCTTTCAATGCTGCTTTTGTCTCACCTGACAAGTGCGCTTTGAACATCTCCCAGACAAGTAGTGACTTTTCCTTCCCGAAACCTTTGGGATGTCGACGCCACACTTCTTTAACCCACTTCAAGCAGCCTGCTTCGTTCATCCGGCAGCGTTCTTGAACGTAAACAACACCCCGTGGGAATTTCCTGAGTAATCCTTGTTTTTTGTCTGAACACAAGATCACATCTATTCATAAATTGGGTGCACCAACTTCACGTAGCTTTGAAATTTTCACTGACCTCACAGTGTTTTTCAGCCCATTTCAACGCTTGAACTCGAATAATTTTTGTGGTGACTATGTATCCAGACGATCGCTGGTGATTCACCCACTCTAAAACTTTTTCTTCCAGTTCTGGCCACTGGCATGTTTTCCTGCGGTTTGCACATTTCGTCTTTGGCATTTCCCTCAGCGTGTCCTCTGCCTTTCTACCCTCTCTCACTTGTTTCTCATTTACACTAAACTTCTTAGCAGCTGCAGAATTATTCGTTCCTTTAGCAAAGTCAACAGCTTTCAGCTTGAAGCCGGCATCATATCACATTCGTTTTAATCTTTTGTGCATGGTGGTCGCAAACTCAATACTGAGTACACGTACTGATCCCGCCACCTCATGTTATGTTTTAACGAGATTATGATGGGCACTAAATGGTTTCACGGGGGTTACATTTCAGAGGATTCTTTTCCATTGGAAACCTAATCCAAAATTTCTCTCCTTGATTTATTTATTTAGAATTCGCCTATAATGCTCTACAATGTGTAGGCCTGTTTTCTTAGCAGGTACTAGTTCACAAAAGTTCCAGGTTCCGGATCCAACAAAGTTGAGTACTGGCATGTGAGATCTTGTGATCTTTTCTGGTTAAATCAAAGACCTCTACAAAAAGGGTCGGCTTATACAAAGGTAACATGAAAAAGTTGCTTTTTTAACCTTGACAATGGGGAGTCGGCTTATACACCAGAATTTATGGTATATCAACCCATGACTTTCCCGTCTCAGCTATAGCTTTGGCTATGGCATTTTTGATTGTTCAGTTCATCCTTTCTACCATCCCTGAACTCTGGGAGTGGTAAGGTACGTGGAACCATTGTTGAACCCCTCGCAGTCAGGAAATTTCCTTCATCACTTTCCCTGTGAAATGTGCTCCCTGATCTGAATCCACTTGAACTGTGGTTCCCCACCTTGGAAGGAATTTCTCAACTAAAATCCGTTCAGCGGTGCTGACGGTGCCTGTTAGATTGAACTTTTCCAAAGTCAGCGCCATGACTTTATGAAAAATGGCTAGACTATTGTGGAATTCCTGGGGGAATCTGGCTGGTGTACATTGCCTCTCACCCAAGGTGAAGGCAAATTGGTGTTGAGACTAAAGGGAGTCCCCAAAATCCATTAGGCATATCAATAGACAATAGTTGCAGAAGTAGACCATTCGGCCCTTTGAGCCTGCACCACCATTTTGAGATCATGGCTGATCATCTACTTTGAATACCTGGTTCCTGCCTTGTCCCCATATCCCTTGATTCCCCTATCCATAAGATACCTAACTAGCTCCTTCTTGAAAGCATACAGAGAATTGGCCTCCACTGCTTTCCGAGGCAGTGCATTCCAGACCCCCACAACTCTTTGAGAGAAGAAGTTTTTCTTTAAATGACCTACCCCTTATTCTCAAACCATGCCCTCTGGTACTGGACTCTCCCAGCATTTGGAACATATTTCCTGCCTCTATCTTGTCCAATCCCTTAATAATCTTATATGTTGCAATCAGATCCCCTCTCAATCTCCTTAATTCCAGCGTGTCCAAGCCCAGTCTCTCTAACCTCTCTGCGTAAGACAGTCCAGACATCCCAGGAATTAACCTTGTGAATCTACGCTGCACTTCCTGTACAGCCAGGATGTCCTTCCTCAACCCTGGAGACCAAAACTGTACACAATACTCCAGATGTGGTCTCACCAGGGCCCTGTACAAATGCAAGAGGATTTCCTTGCTCTTGTACTCAATTCCCTTTGTAATAAAGGCCAACATTCCATTAGCCTTCTTCACTGCCTGCTGCACTTGCTCATTCACCTTCAGTGACTGATGAACAAGGATTCCTAGATCTCTTTGTATTTCTCCCTTACCTAACTTTACACCGTTCAGATAATAATCTGCCTTCCTGTTCTTACTCCCAAAGTGGATAACCTCACACTTATTCACATTAAACGTCATCTGCCAAGTATCTGCCCACTCACCCAGCCTATCCAAGTCACCCTGAATTCTCCTAACATCCTCATCACATGTCACACTGCCACCCAGCTTAGTATCATCAGCAAAGTTGCTGATGTTATTCTCAATGCCTTCATCTAAATCGTTGACGTAAATCATGATCAGCTGTGGTCCCAATCCTGAGCCCTGTGGCACCCCACTAGTCACCACCTGCCATTCCGAGAAACACCCATTCACCGCTACCCTTTGCTTTCTATCTGCCAACCAGTTTTCTATCGATGTCAATGTCTTCCCCCCCCCCCCCCCAATGCCATGAACTTTGATCTTACCCACCAATCTCCTATGTGGGACCTTCTCAAATGCCTTCTGAAAATCCATGACTGGAGAAACTTTATGTTCTGGAGACAGACCATTTAGGATTGCTACATGGCTTGCCACTATGGGATGCAATCTTGGCATGGTCTTAAGGGTGGTATAGCCTGTTGTTAATGGATATGATCCACTGGGCTTCTTTACTAGCCATATTGGTGAGTTAGTAGTCGCCGCAATCTCTCTGAGTATCCCCAAGTGTTTTAGTTCCTTCACCCTGAACAGCGGTCAGTGCGTCAGTTTTATAGGATACTGCTTCATGAGGTTTATACAGATGCCCCCTCTATTTTAACTGGGTTTATCTTTACTCGACCACAATCTTGCTTGTGTATACCCCGCACTGCTGGCTCCAGTCTCTAATGATCGGGACAGCTGCGACTATGCGACAGATTGTGTATTCTATTGGTTGTACATGTTTGCTGCCCCGACTTGTCCATATTTCTTCCTTTCCTGAATCTATAATTGCCCCTGCTTCCCTTAGTATGTCTATTCCAAGGATGGTACCCTCACTATTTGAACATACCCAGATATACACCGGAAGCTGCCTTACCCTGATTTTGTGTATCTACGTCTCACTTCTTTCTGCTTTTCACTGTTTTCCCTTCTACACCACGAATATAAATAGTCTGTCTGGTTGTTGGCAAGGGTAGGTCAGTTATTGATACCGATGCTCCTGTGTACACTAACAGATTGCTGGCCCCCTAACAATGCTGTTGTGTACATCCGTGGGTCACCAGCGCTGGCATTGGGGCTCGCTGCCACATCTTTTTCTGACCTATGAGCCATCTTTATTAGCTCTATGATTTGATTAACAGTCAGACTGGGCACTAATGGGGTGAGAGATTGTGTATCTGCTGTGACGTTCACCTGTTTTTCTTTCCTCTGTTTTTGGACAGTGTCTCCAACCATGTCCCAACAGGCCACACCTGTAGCATATCAACTCTGCCCTCCGATGTCTATTCCAGCAGTTCCTTACTTCGTGCCCTGGCTGCAGACAAACAAAATTAATTCTCTGGGACATCACAGCAGCTGCAGCCACTATGGTCACTTCATGATTTCTCTTGAACTTTCTTTGGTCTATCTCACTGGCTCACGAAACTATCGCAGAGTAGGTCGACCCCACCGTTATGTCTAAATCTAAAACTTCCTGGTGGGCTGAGCTCAGGCCTTCCTTCATCATTTTCACGAAGACTTGACTGTCCTCCCTGGATTATCCAACCCAGAATACTCCTCATACGCTCGATGTTTACGTTAATCCATGGCTGTCTCATCAGCTTTTTGAATCACTCCCATTATCATTCCCCGGTTACTCTCACCTCCTCCCAGTTGCTGCCTCACTTCCCCTTTAGAAAAGCAATATCTTTCTTCATTGCTGCTGTTCCTGGTAGTTGCCCAGATACCATCCCACACCCCCAGGTCATCTTGTCCTACGTATTCCTCAGGCACTTCGCTTTTACCAACACGTGTATATCTTTATTTCAACCATTGAAAATTGGTGAATTTCAACCAATTCCTTGAGCTTGTGCCAGAATTCTGAATTCCCACGTGCGACTGAGGGCAACTCTGACAAAATGCACTTTTTCTCCCCAGGGGTGAAAGGGTTATGAATGGTTGTAATCAGGGTCAAGGGCTGGCTTAGATCATCGGGGTTCTTGACCTGACATGGCTTGATCTCAGTAGGTGCCATCCTGACAGATATATCTGGGTAAAACCTCTTCCTGAGATACCTCCACACTAATTTCCATACCATGCATAATATAAGAGATGGGTACCAGTTAAACAGCACGTACTTAAAACGGCCAAGTATGTACTCCTCAGTCTGCCAATTTTGAGCATCTGAACTCATGATGCCTGCTGTATTCCTTTGAATCACACTTGCAAAATGTATACACTTAAAATGCAGCTCCCCGAACGAGTATATATGCCCCCACTCTGGCGTCCCGAACTGTTGGTAACCACCCTTCGCAACTGGTGGCTCCGTCCCCAGCAAATTAGCACACAGTTTCCTTGCTTACATAAATACACATACACACGCACGCTCTACTTTTATATCTACCAGTACAGCTCTTCATGTTCGTGATACCTTGTATTCCCATGCACCACAGACCTGAATAGGTCCAAGCGTGAATACTAATTTAGAAAATACTCACCCACTTAGTCTGCTAAGATCGCTGGCCACACGATGGGTCATGAAGGTATCTCACTCCTGACACCAAATGTTGTTGCATGAATGACATTGCCGAAAAAAATTACTGGGAGGTGCAAAGCAGCATTTTATTCGACAAAACAAGGTACAGCAGGGATCATATAGAGATGCTTTCGGTGGAAAGGTCTGCTGGCCCAATGTGGGGCTTGATATTTATTTGCTAAACACAAAGGACAATTCCATATTTACAAAGTATAGACAATGCTTCCTTTTGAAACTACATACAAACTTCACACCTTCTTATTTGTATCCATCCCACAGACACCAGCAGAGTCTGGACTGGGATCCATGGGTTTTACAAATACATTGTTCCAAACTGAATCCACAATACATTATCAAGGAACGGAAGACTGGTAGCCAAAACCATTTTCTAAATGTAAATAACAACCCAAAAATCACTCCCAACACTGTCTGCTCCGCCATTTCATCATGGCTGATCCAATTTTCCTCTCAGCCCTAATCTTCTGCCTCTTCCTCTCCTCACCCCCCCCCCCCCCCGTATCCCTTCATGTCCTGACCAATCAAGAATTTATCAACCTCTGCCTTATTAAATATGCTGAAGACTTGGTCTCTACAGCTGCCTGTGGCAATGAATTCCACAATTTCACTCTCTGGCTGAAGAAATTCTTCTCTGTTATACAAGGATGTCCCTCTATTTTGAGCCTGTGTCCTCTGGTCTTAGACTGTCCTACCATTGGAAACATCCTCTCCACATCTGTTCTATCAGGACCTTTCACCATTCGATAGATTTCAATGAAGTCAACCTTCATTCTTAGGAAGTCCAGTGAATACAGCCCCAGAGCCATCAAATGCTCTTCATATGACAAGCTGTTTAATCCTGGAATCATTTTTGTAAACCACTTTTGAACACTCTCCTGTTTCAGCACATCCTTTCTGAGATGAGGGGCCCAAAATAGCTCACATACTTGAAGTGAGGCCTCACCAGTACTTTATAAAGTCTCAACATTACATCCTTGCTTTTATATTTTAGTTCTCTTGGAAATGTATGCTAAGTTTGCATTTGCGTTCCTCACTACAAACTGAACTTGCAAATTAACCTTTAGGAAATCCTGCACAAGTACTCCCAAATCCCTTTGCGTCTCAGATTTTTGTATTTTCTCTCCATTTAGAAAATAGTCAACCCTTTTGTTTCTTCTGCCAAAGTGCATGACCATACATTTCCTGACACTGTATTCCATCTGCCACTTCTTTTCCCATTCTCCGAATCTAACTCCTTCTTTTGCCTGTTTCATCAAAACTACCTGTCCCTCCACCTATCTTCATATTATCTGCAAACTTTGCAACAAAGCTATCAATTACATTATCCAAATCATTAACATATAATGTAAAAAGAATTGGTCTCAACATAGACCCCTGTGGAACACTGTTAGTCACTGGCATGCAACCAGAAAAGGCTCCCTTCATTCCCACTCTATGCCTCCTGCCAATCAGCCACTGATTTGTCCATGCTGGAATCTTTCCTGTAGTACTATGGGCTTGTGAAACAGCCTGATGTGGGGCACCTTGTCAAAGGTCTTCTGAAAATTGAAGTATACAACATCACCTAATTCTCTTTTGACTATCCTTCTTGTTACTTCTTCAAAGTAATTCAACAGATTTGTAAGGCAAGATTTTCCATTGAGGAAACCATGCTGTCTTTGGCCTATTTTATCATGTGCCTCCAAGTACCCTGAGACCTCATCCTTAACAATCGACTTCATCATCTTCCTAACCACTGAGGTCAGATTACGAGGGGTGATTGATAAGTTTGTGGCCTAGGGTAGAAGGAGTCAATTTTAGAAAACCTAGCACATTTATTTTTCAACCTAGTCCTCTCCTACATTTACACACTTAGTCCAGCAGTCATGGAGCATAAGGATCTTGGACCTCCAGAAAGTGTCCACAGCAGGGGTGATTGTTAAGTTCGTGGCCTATGGTAGAAGGAGATGAGTTATACAGTTCTTGTTACATGCATATGCAGTTCAACTCTTTGAGTGATTATGCAGAAGGTTTGAAGTTGTTAACTCATCTAATACTGTAGGCCACGAACTTATCAATCACCCCGATGAGTTATTCTCTGAAGAAACTTTTGATATCCTCTTTAATATTATTGGCTAGCTAGCTTTCATATTCCATCTGTACCTTAATGACTTTTTTAGTTGCCTTCTACTGGTATTTAAAAGCTTCCCATCCTCTAACTTCCCACTAAATTTTGCTCATTTGTATGCCCTCTCTTTGGCTTTGACTTCTCTTGTTAGCCACAGTTATGTCATATTGCCTTTAGAATAATTATTCCTCTTCCTCTTTATCCTGTGCTTTGCCAATTGCTTCCAGAAATTCCAGCCATTGCTGCTCTACTGTCATCTCTGCCAGTGCTCTTTTCTCATCAATTCTGGCCAACTTCTCTCTTTTGCTTCTGTAATTTCCTTTACTCCACTGTAGTACTGATACATCTGATTTTAGCTGCTGCTTCTGCAATTTTAGGGTGAATTTGATCATTTTATGATCACTTTTCCCTCAGGGTTCTTTTACCTTCGGTTTTCTAATCAGTTCCGGTTTAATACATGTTGACTCTAGCAGTGACACTCACACCCTGAGAGTGAATATTAAAAAAAAAATTCTGACAGTGCTAGTGATTATGAATAAATGTTGTCACTCTGACTTATTATTTATCAATTATGTTCTGAGACTATTTTTCAAATTTTCTTTGACAAATATGAGATTAATTTTGTGTGTATTATAGATTATTGATATCACCAAGGTTTGCATACATAATGAAAATAAACCAGAAATCTTTTTTTTCAGTATTTGATGAATTACCTTTCCTAATGCTTTGTTGAATATATCAGGGTCAAGAAAGTGATTCTTCAGAAACATCAATACCAGGCCCTCGAATAAAACATGTTTGTAGACGGGCTGCTGTGGCACTTGGTCGGAAAAGGGCCGTGTTTCCTGATGACATGCCTACCCTGAGTGCCTTGCCTTGGGAGGAGCGAGAAAAGATACTATCTTCAATGGGAAATGATGGTAAGCCTATACAAAATTGGACCTCAGTTTGTCTGTTTCTCAAGTGCAATTTTAAAAACTTCTGGTTCTGAATATTCATTGAATTATGCTACTATGGTTTCTAAAACATGTCTTAAAATATTGACATATGAAAGTTTGAGGAGCATTAGGGATTATTTCAAACTATTAATAAAGTTTTGATCAAAATTGAATTGGAGTTCAATTTTTGCTCCAGGTTACACTTGCCTAACCAGAATTATAAAACAATTAAAACAATGTAATTAAACGTGCAGTCTCTGGTGAATGAAATCGATGATCTCAGAGCTAGGGTGCTGAATCAGAGGGACATTAGGACCACGTGTGTCGATTGTTTCACAGATTCCTGGTTAACCCCTTCCATACTGGTTGTAGGGATTCAGATCGATGGGTTTACTATATACCGTCATGATAGATCTGTAGTGTCTCTCAAAAGCAGAGGTGGAGTAGTATGTCTCATGATCAACTCTTCTTGGTGCACAAATATATCAGCGCTGTCCCAATTCTGCTCACCAGACCTGGAATATCTAGCAGTAAAGTGCTGTCCTTTGTACCTATCACGGGAGTTCTCTGGGGTCATTTTGGTAGCAGTTTATATTCCACCTCAGGCCAATGTCAAGCAGGCTTTAGGTGATCTGAGCAATGGGATCAACATGCACGGAACAGCGCACCCACCCTCGTTTTGGGGGATTTTGACCAGGCCAGTTTGAAAAAAATCACGAAGCAATTACGATCAAAAGATCACTTGCAATACCAGAAAAAACAGCACACTGGACCTTTGTTACACCACCATCAAGAATGCCTACCGTGATATTCCACGCCCTCACTTTGGGAAGTCTGATCACTTGACTGTACTTCTACTCCCTGAGTATAGGCAGAGACTGAAGACTGCAGCACCAGTACTGAGGACCAAGAAGGTGTGGACAAGGGAAGCACAGGAGCACCTTCAGGACTGCTTTGAATTGGTGGACTGGACTGTATTCAGGGATTGATCTTCGAACCTGGATGAGTATGCTGCAGTTGTTACAGACTTCATTAAAACCTGTGTTGATGAGTGTGTGCCCACAAAGACTTACTGTATATTCCCAAACCAAAAGCTGTGGATGAACCAGGAGGTACGTTGTCTTCTGAAAGCTAGATCTGTGGCATTCAAGTCTGGCGACCCAAGCCTGTACCAGAAAACCAGGTATGATTTGCAGAGGGCTATTTCAAGGGTGAAGAGACAATTTTGAATGAGGTTGGAAGTGACATTGGATGTACGGCAACTCTGGCAGGGTTTGCAAGACATTATTTCCTACAAGGTGAAACCTAATAGCATGAATGGCAGCGATGCTTCACTACCAGATGAATTCAACACCTTCTATGCCCGCTTTGAAAGGGAGAATATAACTACAGCTGTGAAGATCCCTGCTGCACCTGATGACCCTGTGACCTCTGTCTCAGAGGCCAGTGTGAGACTGTCTTTAAAGAGGGTAAATCCTCGCAAGGCAGAATGCCCAGATGGAGTACTTGATAAGGCTCTGAAAACCTGTGCCAACCAACTAGCGGGAGTACTTAGAGACATTTTCAATCTCTCACTGCTACGGGCAGAAGTTCCCATTTGCTTCAAAAAGGCAACAATTATTACCAGTGTCTGTGAGCTGCCTTAATGACTATTGCCTGGTAGCACTCACATCGACAGTGATGAAATGCTTTGAGAGGTTGGTCATGATGAGACTGAACTCCTGCCTCAGCAAGGACCCGGACCCATCACAATTTGCCTATCGTCACAATAGGTCAACGGCAGACGCAATCTCAGTGGCTCTGCACACAGCTTTAGACCACCTGGACAACAAACACCTACGTCAGGATTCTGTTCATCGACTATAGCTCAGCATTTAATACCATCATTCCCACAATCCTGTTTGAGAAGTTGCAGAACCTGGGCTGCTACCTCCCTCTGCAATTGCATCGTTCACTTCCTAACCGGAAGACCACCATCTCTGCGGATTAGTGATAACATATCCTCCTCGCTGACGATCAACACTGCCGCATCCTAGGAGTGTGTGCTTAGCCCTCTATTCTACTCTATATATACCCATGACTGTGTGGCTAGGCATAGCTCAGATGCCACCTATAAATTTGTTATTGATACAACTATTGTTGGTAGAATCTCAGGTGGTGACAAGAGGGTGTACAGGAGTGAGATATGTCAACTAGTGGAGTAATGCCTCAGCAACAACCTGGCACTCAACGTCGGTAAGACAAAAGAGCTGATCGTGGACTTCAGGAAGGGTAAGGCAAAGGAACACATACCAATCCTCATAGAGGGATCAGAAGTGGAGAGAGTGAGCATTTTCAAGTTCCTGGGTGTCAAGATCTCTGAGGATCTCACCTGGTCCCAACATATCAATGTCATTATAAAGAAGGCAAGACAGTGGCTATGCTTCATTAAAAGTTCGAAGTGATTGTGGCATGTCAACAAATATACTCAACAACTTCTTTAGATGTACTGTGGAGAGCATTCTGACAGGCTGCATCACTGTCTGGTATGAGGGGGCTACTGCACAGGACCGAAAGAAGCGTTGTAAATTCAGTTGGCTCCATCTTGGGTACTAGCCTTCAAAGTTCCCAGGACATTTTCAAGGAGCGGTGTCTCAGAAAGGCAGCGTCTATTATTAAGGACCTCCAGCACCCAGGGCATGCCCTTTTCTCACTGTTACCATCAGGTAGGAGATACAGAAGCCTGAAGGCACACACTCAGCGATTCAGGAACAGTTTCTTCCCCTCTGCCATCCGATTCCTAAATGGACATTGATCCTTTGGACACTACCTCACTTTTGCAAAAAAAATAGTATTTCTGTTTTTTGCATTTTTTTAATCTGTTCAATATACGTACACTGTATTTGTACTTCTTTATTATTAGTCTTATTATTTTTTTCTCTTCTATATTATATATTGCATTGAACTGCTGCTGCTAAGTTAACAAATTTCACGTCACATGCCGGTGATAATAAACCTGATTCTGATTCATCCAGATAATCTAAACAAGTGACATTATCTAGAGAAAGCCATTTGCACATATTTTGTTCTGTGAAATATTCACTGAATTTAGTGCTATACATTAATTGTCTGTGATGCTATTCAACTGGTGTTGAAGTGCTATTTTCAGGGCATGGTTTAGTTTAAATCAATGAAGGTAGGCACTTCAGAAAATATATAACTGTTCAAATTGTACACAAATTAATTGTAGAAAAATGCCAACATTGTGATTGTCATTTTCAGGAAGTCACTTAAAGTTTGTATTAGTTTAATTATTTAATGTACTTTTATATAAAGCCATAGTTTTACTTGCTTGGAAAAGCAGTTGTTCTTCCTTTATAATTTATCTCCATAATGTTATGATAGCTTTACTGAATCACATTGTGTTAGTTGTGAATGGTAGCCAGTGCTTAATTTGTTGAATGATAGATATATTTGAACTTGGACTATTTTTATGATTTATCACTCCACTGTAGAGTGGAGGGCATGCAGTATTTGCTCCAAAAATTTGACAGTAGTGAATGAGAATGCGGAAGCATGCAGAAGTTAGTGCCTACAATTTGGTTAAAAACTATAGTTTATTTGTGAGCTGGGAATAGTTTTGCAGTTACTGTTTCAGTCAGGTGGAAGTGTTCACAAGGTCTGACTGAAATTTGATAGCTATTCCTGGAAGCTTATGTACATGTCTGGATGCAGTTGTCTTACAGTAGTTTACAATTCAAATATTTGAGATGCTGGACTCTTAAATATTTAAACTGATTTTTACCAAGCTCTTGGAATGTTTTGTAAGCTTGGTTGAGCGTTCCCTTCATATACTGTAGTTGAGAAATGCTGTGAGTCTGCTTTCTCCACAGCATTGCTTTGGATAAGGCCTCAATTATAAACACCTATTTATACTCCAACCCTAGTGTTGTTTTAATTGAGCACTGCTAAACTGGGTTTGAAAATGAGCTAATTTACCATTGGGATGATTGGACATATGCCTCAGCTGGATGTATTGTTTCAAATACAACTTTGAAACTATGTCTGTCTGCATTTTATCCTTATTCCAAGTTTTGTGGGAAATGTAAACAGCTACATTGGTTTAGTGTATTGATATTTTCTCTTAACCTCAGTCAGGATGCACAACTGCTCCTCCCTCACCATCATACTCAACGTAGTGCCCCCGAGGGCTGTGTGCTGAGCCAATTACTATACACTCTGCTCACACATGACTGCATGGCTAAACACCAGAGCACTCACATCAAGTTCACTGATGACAGAACTGTGGTGACGCTCATCACCAACAATGATGAGATGGTTTAATAGATAGAAGAGCTCAAGGCCTGATGTCAGGCAAATGACCTCTCCCTTAATGTCAGCAAGATAAAGGAGATGACTGTCAACTTCAGGAGAACTTGCATCACTCACACTCCCCCTTTATGTTGGTGGCAGAGCAGTGGAATCTGCAAGCCTTTTCAAACTCCTGGGAGTGCACATCACACACAACCTGTCATGGTTCCAGAACACACCCTACACGGTCAAGAAAGCTCAACAATGCCTTTACTTTCTGAGGAGGCTGAAGAGAGCTTGATTTATACATCCATATTCACATGACTCTACAGATGTGCAGTAAAGAGCATCTTGACAAGCTACGTCACTGTGTGGTACGGAAACTGCACTGTGGTGGACAGGAAGGCTCTACAACATATAATCAAAACTGTCCAACGCACCTCTGGCACCAGCCTACCCAGCATCAATGATATGTATACAGAAAGGTGCTGGAAAAAGACCAGCAATATGAAAGGTCCCACTCACCCTGCTCATGGACTCTTTGTCCCACTCCCATCAGGGAGGGGGCTACTTACCACTAGACTCAAAAACACTTACTTTCCCCAAGCAGTACGACGGATCAACACCTCCACCTGCTAACTCCACCACTACTTTATTATTTTCTATCAGTCACCTGTTGTACAGCCTAACTTCACAATCTATGTATAAAGTCTTCTTATGAAGTTAAATCTAGCGACATAGGTGTGACAATAGGGCTTTGCTTCCAGATGAGCTCAATGCCTTCTATGCTCGCTTTAATTGGCAAAGCACGAGGGAACCATCGTGGATTCCCACTGCCCCCAATGATCCTGTGATTTCAGTCTCTGGGGCTGACGTGTGAGCAGCATTCAGAAGGGTGAGCCCACAGAAAGTATTTGGCCCCAGACGGATTAACTAGCCATGTACTGAAGACCTGTGCTAATCAACTGCTGGAGCGTTCACTGAGATCTTAACCTCTAGCTTCAGCAGTCTGAAATACCCACCTGCTTCAAGCAGGCTTCAATTGTACATGTGCCTAAGAAGAATGTAACCTGCCTCAATGACTATCGTCCAGTAGTACTTGTATCCATAGTGATGAATTGTTTTGCAAGGTTGGTGATGAAACATATCAACTCCTGCTTGGGAAGTGACTTGGATCTGCTCCAATTTGCCTACCGGAACAACAGGTCCACAGCAGATGCTATCTTGTTGGCTTTTCACTCAACCCTGGAACATCTGGACAGCAAAGATGCATATAACAAAGCAAAGATGTTCTTTATTGACAACCATCATCCCCTCAAAACTAATCAATAAGGTTAAAGACCTTGGCCTCAATACCTCCTTGTGCAATTAGATCCTTGATATCCTCATTTGCAGACCCCAGTCTGTTCGGATTGGGAATATCTCCTCCATGATCTCCATCAGCACAGGTGCACCCACAAGGCTATGTACTTAGCTCCCTGCTCCACTTGCTAGGCACAATTCCAATGCCACGTTCAAGTTTGCTGATGGTACCATTATTTTTAGATTGAATCAAAAGTGACAAAGCATATAAGGGGGCAAGACCAAGGAGCTGATTATTGACTTCAGGAGTTGGAAGCCAGAGGTTCATGAGCCAGTCATCAGCAGACTGTAAGAGGTGGAGAGGATCAGCAATTTTAAATTCCTTGGTGTTATATTTTGGGGGACCCATCCTGGGTCCAGCATACCAGTGTAATTACGAAGAAAGTACTGCAGCGCCTCTACTTATTTAGGAGTTTGCGAAGATTTGGCATGACATTTAAAAGTTTGACAAACTTCTTATTGATGTGCAGTGGAGAGTATAGTGACTGGAAACATCACAGCCTAGTATAGAAATACTAGTACCATTGAATGGAAAATCCTACAAAAAGTGATGCATATGGCCCAGTCTATCACAGGTTACCTCCCCCCACCACCACCATTGAGCACATCTACAGAAATCGTTGATGCAGGAAAGTAGCATCCATCTTCAGGGACCCCCACCACCACCATTGAGCACATCTACAGAAATCGTTGATGCAGGAAAGTAGCATCCATCTTCAGGGACCCCCACCACCTAGGCCAAGCAAGCTTCTCACTGCTGCCATCAGGAAGGAAGTATAAGAGCCTCAGGACTCACACCACCAGGTTCAGGAACAGTTATTACCCCTCAATCATCAGGCTCCGGAACCAAAGGAGCTAACTTTCATAGTCTGTTTCATTGATTCCATTATGACTATTGTTCTGTTATGGATCTGTTGAGTATGCCTGCAAGGAAATGGATCTCAGGGTTGTTATATGGTGACATGTACTTTGAACTTTGTATCACCTATTTATTGTGTGTTTTTATTGTTCTGTTTTTTTTTGCACCGCATCAGGTCTGGAGTAACAGTTATTTTGTCCTTTACACTTGTGTACAGGAAATGACATGAAACTATCTTGAATCTTGAAAGTAATTTAGCAGAATTCAAAGAGTAAAGGGAACAGTGATTTGTGTTTAATTATGCACTACAGTCGGCCCTCCTTATCCGCGAGTTCTGCATCTTCAAATTCAACCAACTGTGAATTGAGAAAACCCGGAAGTGCTCTTCTAGCACTTGTCGTTCGAGGATGTACAAACTTTTTTTCCTTGTCATTATTCCCTAAACAATGCAGTATAACAACTATTTTACATAGCATTTACATTATATTAAGTATTATAAGTAATCTAGAGATGATTTGAAGTATACGGGAGGTTGTGTGTGGGTTATTGTGGATCGGGATCGAAAAAATCAGAAGTTCTCTTACTAATGTAAGTCGGAACAGGTACATCCGGTATTATTTAGCGTTAGTTAGTCAAACATTTGTCGTAGCATATAATATATATTTTACCTTTCTATGCATATAAAACGCTTAAGAACGTATGTTTCAGTGCCGGGAGGATCAAAAACCTAAAACCCAATAATTAAACCACTGTGTTTCTTAGTAATAATTGTAGCTTTCATCGGGGCAGGGCCTTTCTGACTTTATCCTTTAAAATTGTTCCGATTGTTGACCGACGTAGCTTAACGCTTTTCCAATGACTGATGACATTTCAGCTCTTTCTGATCGCTTTATTATTTCCACTTTATTTTCGATCGTGATTATTTTCGTGAACAGAAACACTGTGGATTAAGAGCTGCACCGCTGGGTCTTAATGTCCACCACACTGAGACAGGTTAAATAAGGTCTGGGGTTCCGCTGGGTCCTAAGGTCCACCGCATTGAGAGAGGTTGCATAAGGGTCTTGAGCATCCATGTTTTTTGGTATTCGCGAGGGGTCCCGGAACCAATCCCTTGCGGATAAGGAGGGACGACTGTACCTGGTCTGGGAGAATTTGCATGGGCTGTTCCAATTCAACTGTTATCCCAATGATAGAGTACAAATTAGAGCAAAAAATGTTCAGTATAATCAACTTTCTGAAATTGAGAACAGTACCTGACTAATGCTCTGTTTTATGTTTAGTGGATTTGGCCGAGAATGAAGTTCTTTTGGCTATGTGTTTTATATTGTAATTGCTTAAACATTTTGGCTAAATCACTCCAGACAGAAAATGTAAATTGTGTTAAATTATTCCTGCTTTGAGCTTTCACTTGTTAAGGGAAGTTCAGATAGGTCACTCTGTAAAAAGAGGATTGTGCTAGTGTAAATGAGTAACCACTAAAAAACTCTATAAGTAAAGAATTGTCTTGTCTCTCAGAGTAGGCTAGTATGTAGAGTCTTTATTTCCTTTGGTGACTTGAATTCCTTACAATGGAAAACTATAATGCTAACAAGCATGGACTTGCTCAACATGATATCAGTCTATTATAATATGTCAATCTAAAAGCAATTAGCCATAAGTGTATTCATTTTTTGTCCATTAAGTAAAAATACGCAGAAGTGCCAGGTCATTTCTGTGGATGAGGTGTGATCTTTGTGATAACAAAAATAATTGGCTGTTATAACCTGGTTAAACCAAAGGCTTAGTCTGTTCTTTTGTGATGCATTATCATTGCATTAATATTTTGTATGGTGATTTTTTTTCAGTTGGCTAATGATGATGAATCCATCTTGAGTTTTTTAATTCCATATATATTTGAGTGATGTTATTTCAAAAGACAGTGTAAGGATTATAGCTTTAAGTATCTATCTGTATTATGAAATACAAATAGTCCTTGTTTGATTTGAGCACTTGAATTTTAAAGTTTTTTTCTTTCTGACTCCAAGGATGTTTTTTAATTATTGCTTGACAAAATTGATTAATGAGCAATTTTCTGTTGCTGCAGGCTGCAAGGCGGGGGTGTACTGTGATTTTAATTTCATGTATCGACCTCCTGCCACTTTTTGGTCCCAATGATTATACCTCATTTAAGAAGGTAGAGGATGCAGTCATTCATGCTTTATTCAAAGTTTCACTCAAGTCGAAGTAAACCCACTTTACAGTCTGTCTGGAAGTGTGTTCCAGAAATGATCTGCTAATCTGATGGCTTGTTTGTTTTCTTTTACTGACACAGGAGTTTGGTTCCTTGGTTTTTTCACAGGCAATTTCTCACTGTCATTGCCTGTAGAATGAATATCCTTTTCTGATCAACTTTGGCAAATATTTTCAAACTTTCCACCGTTATCAGGTGACTGTTTAGCACATCAACAGGCACAGAGCATTAAAAAGCAGGTTGAAAGTAGACCAATGTCTTGACCAAGCCTGTTCCAACAGTAAGACCATGGCTGATTTAAATCTTGGACTCAGCACCACTTTTTTTCCCTTAACTCTCTCGATTTTTGGCTCCTTTGTATTTTAAATGTTTGTCATTATCTTCCTTGAACATATCCAATGACTCCATCTCCACTTGTAGAGAATTTCGCAGTAATAATCCTATGAGAGAAGTTTCTCTTCATTATTTTTTAAAAATTTGCAGCCTCTTTGAAAAGTTGTTTTAGATGTGCCCACTAGGGGAAGCATCCTGTTAGTTATCCTTAAAATCTAATGTGATTCAGGAAGATTTTCATTGAGTTTAAATTTTTAAACTCCATAAAGTTTGGGTTCAGTCTGCACAACCTGTCTTTACAAGGCAGCTTTTGATTTCAGGAATCAGCCAAGTGACCCTTCTCTGCACTGTACATGCTTTCTTAAACTAGCAACCAAAACTGTGTGTAGTACCAGATGTAGCTTATATTCTGCAGTTATTTTCTATTTGGCACCTTTAGAAGTGTCTTCTGGAAATCAAAACACACTGTATTTACCCGCCCTGCTACTGCTTTAACATGCCCTATTCCTCGCAGCTTCAAAGGACTCTAGCAAATTTGCCAAATGTTTGTATAACTGTTGACTCAGCTGGATTGTCGTATAATTTTTTATATGATCAGCTGTTTCTTTTTCTCAATGGATTCCAGTATTTTCCCGTAGCCGCTGACATTCCCCATTCTCCCTATACTTACTTCCAGTCACCTTAAAATTATGTACCTTCATATTAGCCATTTTCACCTTCGGGAATATTCTCTGGCTATCCACTCAATCTGTGCCTCTTATCATCTTGTACACTTCTATCTATCAAGTCAGCTCTCATCCTCCTACGCTTCAAAGAGAAAAGCCCTAGCTTGCTTAACCTGTCTTCATAAGGCATGCTCTCCAATCTAGGCAGCATCCTGGTAAGTCTTCTCCACACCCTTTCTAAAACTTCCTATCCTTCCTATAATGAGGCAACTACAAATGAACGCAGTATTCCAAATGTGGTCTAACCATTGTTTTATAGCGCTGCAACATTATCTTGCGGCTCTTGAACTCAGTACTGGATTATTGAAGGCTAAAACACTTTATTAACCACCCTACCAACTTGCCTGACAACTTTTTGGGATATTTGGATATAGGCCCCAAGATCACGCTGTTCCTCCACTCTGCTAAGAATCCTGTCATCCAAGTGTAGCTTTCCAAAGTGTATAACCTTACCTGCCTCTGGATTCTGGATTCTCTGGATTGAACTGCCAACTTTTCCAATCCTTTGGGGCTATCCAGGAATTTTGTTAGATTACCTCTACTGTCTCTGCAACCAATTCCTTTAAGATCTGAGGAAGTGGGCCATTTAGACCAGGTGACTTGTCAGCATTTAGTCCTGTTAATTTGTTGTTTTTTTTTAAGTGAAAGATTTTTAGTTCGTCTTTTTTTTGTATTCCTCATGACATAAGAGGTGGCTAGTTGGCCCATAGGGTCAGTGCTGGATCTTGGTATTCCTATCAGGTACACTCCCACATTTCACTATCACACATTAATTATCCTCTGAGTTTCCTGCCACCAACCTCACCTTAAAACAATTTAGATCCTATTTCTCTCCCCACCCCCCCCAACAAGGCAGCGCTTGAGCAAAGTTTCAGTCAGCTCATTGTTTCCAAGCAATTTAACATATAATGACTTCTGTAGGATTCAATATGAACAAAATGAGAGGGATACTGCTCAATTTGGGATACTTTGTAAAGCACAATATTATTTAAATGTGTGATAATGCACGAGGACAATGGAAGATTTTGATTTTATTTGAGAGGGTAGTGAGAAAGTTGAATAGTTAATGTGATTAAGTGGCAAAGATGAAGCAGAAATAGTAAAAAAAATATTCATATGGGAACTGGGTAGATATTTAGGGAAAGTAACTGAAGGTTTTTAAGGGAAATTAAAGTCTTATATTTTTCATGCTTGCTTCAGGACCAGCAGCTAAAATTGGATGCTGTCATGTACAGTCCCACCTTCATTTAGAATGTTGCTTCTATATGAAGATTGAGTTTGTAAGTGTGCAGATTGTATAGGGAAATGTCACATATTGGGATAGCCAACATGATGAGTGCTCTTAACTTTTTGTCCATCAATGTTTCGGAGTTCTATCCCACTGGGAGTTCAGTTTTCTGTAGTTCTAGTATATTGAATATGGGGGGGGGGGGGGGTTTATTAGTTCACAATCTAAATAACATCAGGCCAACAAATTTAAAAAAGTATCGCAGAACGGAGACAGGTATGCTTGAATTCCTAAATATTTAGCTGCTGGCATCAAAAGGTATATATTTTGCCTTTGTTTGACTATTTGTACATATCTGAGTCATATATTAGAACTAGTGAGTTGGATATAAATTTTAAAAATAAAGTTCCAATGAGCTAAAAGTAATAAAGTTTTTGTTGTTGATGTAAAAATTCTGACATCTGTAACTTGGTATTTAAGGTGGTAAACATAATGATTTGTGCATGTAACTTCCTCTTGTTAATGCGTAAAGGCAAACAAAATTCGTCTCTAGGAATCAACAAATCACCAGAAAACCTGGGGCATGGAAAAAATTGTTCTTATAAAATTTGTGCACAAAATATTATTTGTTTTCAACTCTTATTCTTGACACTTGCTTAGATGATGTTTTGTATTGTGGAAAATCACATTATGGACTTTTTTCCAGGAATGCAACCTCCTTGCAATGTGGCAGGTTGCCTGTATTTATTAATTTGTTCACCTGATAATACTTTTATTATAAACACAATATATTTTCATGGTGTATTTTTAGATGTTTGTTTCCCTGTGGAAATTAAAATATTCCCAGGGAATGAATCAGAGTAACAGGATCTCTAATGATATGTTTCTTTGAAATCACTGTTGAAAGACAGAAATTCATTCAATGAGATTTTAACCACTTGTGCCTAAGGAAACAGTCAATATGAAACCATTTCCGTCTTGCAGATAAATCATCAGTAGCTGGGTCAGAAGATGCTGAACCACCAACACCAGTGATTAAACCAGTGGCCAAGCACAAAGTTCCGCAGGAGCCTGTTGTTCGAAAAGGGAGGAGGTCACGTAGATGTGGGCAGTGTCCAGGCTGCCAAGTTCCAGATGACTGTGGCCAGTGTACAAATTGCTTGGATAAGCCCAAATTCGGTGGTCGAAATGTGAAAAAGCAATGCTGCAAGTGAGTAAAGTTTCATATCTGACAATTTGAAAATTAGAGTAGATTAAATATGTTTTACTGAAATGGTAATACTTACCTGAGAAATATTTTGTGGTTCAAAATTGACTTGAAGTGTAGAGCCATGCTGCATAGGCAAAACCATGTTGTATCCAATTTGTGTTCTCAGACAGTAAAGGAAACAAACGATCAGTTATATGGTATCAGTTGAGAGTTACTTGTGGCAGAAAATTGAAGATTCTTCAAATAGAGCCATGAAATGTTTAGTGCCCAGTTTAACAAGCATGTTGATCTCAGAATAATAATCAATCTCCAATTTATATGCTGAAGATATTGGTTGAGAAATTTTAAAATCTATTGCTAAAAATTCTTTGTGTGGAAGCAGATTTCCAGATTTTAATCCCTGTTTATTGGGCTTCGCCAGTCTTGTTCAGGATGACTAATTGAGAGCTAAATTTTATATTCCAACACTGGTTAGGTTTGGATAAAGTCAATTATGGAGCTTTCCTTTGATCTGAATTTATTGAACTTGAATGAAAATTTTTACATAGGTTGCTTGACTTGGCTTGGTGTTAGATTTTACTGTAGTGTATTATGGCTGAATGGCATGCCAACTTTATCTTGACTATGTGTATGACTAATGGAATAGATGCTGGTATCCACGGTTCCATTCCCAATGATACTGAAGTTAGGGGAAAAAAAAGAGGGATGATAGCACAAAAATATATTTTAAAAAGTTTTTTTTGGATGGTTTCGTTGAGCCAACTCAAGAGCAGGTTCTATTAGATATGGTGTTGTAAACGGTGGCAGGACTAATTAATGACTTCATAGTGATAACAATGATCTTAATATGATTGAATTTTACTTTGAGTGTTCAAGTAAGGGCATTTATGAGGGTATGAAAGCAGAGCTGGTTAAATTGAACTGGCAAATTAGGATAAAGGATAGATCAATTAAGAATCAGAGGCAGATATTAAGTGGATCTTTCAACATACACAGAGTAGATGCTATGCAACTGGAAAGCATAGTTACATTGAGGAACAACCATCTGTGGCTAACTAATGTTAAAGGAAATACTAAACTTAAAAGTAAAAATAAATTGTACAAAGATGGATAGCAGGTCCATAAGCTCATAAGACATGGGGACAGAATTAGGCCATTCAGCCCATCGAGTCTGCTCTGCCATTCCATCATGACTGTTCCCGGATCCCACTCAACTGCGCACACCTGCCTTCTCGCCAGCTGATTGGAGAAAATTTGAATAAAAGTAGAAAATGACTAAAATTAATAAGGAGTTAAATAAGTTGTTAGAAAGCAAAGCTGAGGACTTAATGTCAAGAAGATATAATTAACGAGTATTTTTGTCAGTCTTTGTTTATATGCAGATTTTTGTGAAATTCTTTTACCTATAAATGCCTGGAAGAAAATGAATTTCAAGGTAGTATATAGTAACATATATGTACTTTGATAATAAATTTACTTCGAAGTTGGCAAGTCATGTTGAAGCTGCATAAAAATTAGTTTGTCATATTCAGATTATTTTGTGCATTTCTAGTTACCACAAGATGGGAAGAATGTAGAGCCATTTGGAGAAGGTGCAGAAAAGGTTTGCTATGAGGTTGCCTAGATTGGAGTCCATTGTCTGTAAACCATTGGACAAATGTTATTTGTTTTCTGTAGAATGTTAGAGGCTAAGGGGCAACCTAATAGAAGTATATGTACAATCATGAGATGCATAGATGGAGTAGGTAGTCAAGAATCTTTTTGTCAAATACTAGAAGCATGGGCTTAAGTTAAGAGCAGGGAAGTTTAAAGAAGATGTGCAAGGCACGTCTTTTTACACAGAGATGCTAGGTACATTTAGACAGATCAGCAAGACCATGCGGTGGTAGATAGCATTAGTTTGGATTGCATTATAATCAGTACAGATGCAATAGGCTGAAAGACCTGTTCCAGGTGCTATGCTATACTGCACCGTGTTCTATATTCACTATTTCAAGAGGAGCTCAGCAAAAGTACGAATTGATGAGGAAGTGGTACTGGATCATAGAAGTGTGATAGCTCCTGCTTCAGTTTTCCAAAGTTCCACAGAATTGGGAAAAGTTCTATTAGGTAGGAAAACCGCAGGTACACTTCAGTAAGAGGGAGGCAACGGCACCACATGTTAGTTAGGTTAGCTCCAGTCATAGAAAAAATGTTAGCTAAAATGTTGTAGAAGGGCTCAAAGCAAAGGCAAAGATAATTCAGTAAAATCAACATGGTTTTGTTAAAGGGAAGCCATGTTCAGCCACTTTATTCAAGTTCATTGAAGAAATGTTGTAGATAAAAGACGGATAAAGATGGATGTGTTGCACTTCGATTTCCTAAAGGCACTTGATAGATGTTTTGAAGTTTTTCGGAAAACAAAAATTCTGTGTGCTTGTGGCAACGTATTGATATGGATAGGAGGTTGGTTAATGAACGGGAAACAGAAGGGGCAAGAGTTGGCTATTTCTAATTGTGAAGATGTAACAAATGATGTGCTATGGGAATCGGTGCTTGGGCTTCAAATATTTGCAACTTATCTAGATGACTTGAAATCATCAAATGTGCAGTTGCTAACGTAACATAATGTGATGTGTTCCCTGTTACAAATCAGTACCCTGAAATAACAAACACTACACAATATGCAATTAAATGATTGAGCTTTATATTTTTTAGATTATAAGGACACTCAGCCCTCGTTTATTGTCATTTAGAAATGCATGCATGCATTAAGAAATTATACAATGTTCCTCCAGAGTGATATCACAAAAAAACAGGACAAACCAAAGACGAACACTGACAAAACCACATAATTATAACATATAGTTACAGCAGTGCAAAGCAATGCCATAATTTGATAAAGAGCAGACCATGGGCATGGTAAAAAAAAATGTCTCAAGTCCTGATTGACTCCGATAGTCCCCGATAGCAGGCAGCAAAAAGGGAGAAACTCTCCCTGCCATAAACTTCCAGGCACCGACAACTGATGTATTGGAAGCACCCGACCACAGCAGACTCTGAGTCCGTCCGAAAACTTCGAGCCTTTGACCAGCCCCTCTGATACAGCCTCCCGAGCGCCATCCTCTGCCGAGTGCCTTCGACCTGGTCCCGGTGGCCGAAACAAGCAAAGCCGAGGTCTCGGAGGCCTTCTCCTCTGGAGATTCTGGACCACACAGTAGCAGTGGCAGCGAAGCAAACATTTCAGAAGTTTCTCCAGATATTCCTCCACGCTCTCACGTCTGCCTCCATCAAATCAGAATTGTGCCTGGTACCCTATTTAACAAATAACAGATAGCATTCATTGGAGAGCCGTGCGCGCTGCCATCTCCTCCCTCTTGCTGGTAATTTGTAATTTGACTATAGGTTAGTAAAGAAACAAAAAAGAAAAAGAGCTCATTCTCATGAAATACAGGCAGTCCCCAGGTGATGAATGAGTTCCGTTCCTGAGTCTGTCTATAAGTCAGATTTGTACGTAAGTTGGAACAGGTACATCCTGTATTATTTAGTGTCAGTTAGTCAAATGTTTGTCTTAGTATATAGTATATATTTTACCTTTCTATGCATATAAAACACTTACTGTATAGTCCGGGGTATAAGCCGACCCAGAGTATAAGCCAACCCCCCATTTTCAAAGTTAAAAAAGTGACTTTTTCATGTTACCTTTGTATAAGCTGACCCCTTTTGTTAGAGGTTTTTGATTTAACTGGAAACGATCACAAGATCTCACATGCTGGTAGTCAGCTTTGCCGGATCCAGACCCTGGAAATTTTGTGAACTAGTACCTGCTAAGAAAACAGGCCTACACATTGTAGAGCGTTATAGGCGAATTCTAAATAAATAAATCAAGGAGAGAAATTTTGGATTAGGTTTCCAATGGAAAAGAATCCTCTGAAATGTAACCCCCGTGAAACCATTTAGTGCCCTTCGTAATCACGTTAAAACATAACATGGTGTGGTGGGATCGGTATGTGTACTCAGTATTGGGTTTGCGACCACCATGTATAAAAGATTAAAACAAATGCGATATGATGCTGGCTTCAAGCTGAAGGTTGTTGATTTTGCTAAAGGAACGAATAATTCTGCAGCTGCTAAGAAGTTTAGTGTAAACGAGAGAGAGTGGAGAAAGGCAGAGGACACACTGAGGGAAATGCCAAAGACAAAATGTGCAAACTGCGGGAAAAGATGACAGTGGCAAGAATTGGAAGGAAAAGTTTTAGAGTGGGTGAATCACCAGCCATCATCTGGATGCATTGTTAACAGAGAAATGAATCGAGTTAACATTGAGGTCAGCGAAAATTTCAAAGCTGCGCGAAGTTGGTGCACCCGATTTATGAATAGACGTGATCTTGTGTTGAGACGAAAAACAAAGATTGCTCAGAAAATTCCTGCGGAGTGTCGTTCACGTTCAAGAACGCTGCTGGATGGATAAAGCAGGTTGCTTGACGTGGGTTAAAGGGGTGTGGCATCGATGTCCCGAAGGTGTCAGGAAGGAAAAGTCACTACTTGTTTGGGACATGTTCAAAGCGCACTTGTCAGGTGAGACAAAAGCAGCATTGAAAGCTGAAAATACGGACATTGCAGTCATCCCAGGTGGTTTGATGTCCGTGCTTCAGCCACTAGATGTGAGTTTAAACAAACGAAAGAATTCATGCGTCTACAGTGGAACTAATTTGACTCAAAAACAGCCAATAAATACAACCTGTCTTCCGTGAATTCGCTTTTCCAAAGTTGGCACCCTGTGTATAAGCCGACCCCCTAATTTTAGGACCAAAATTTAGGTCCAAATTCTGGGCTGATACACCGGAATTTACGGTAAGAAACGTATGTATTTTAATAATTAAATCAGTGCGTTGCTTAGTAATAATTGTAGCTTTCATCAGGGCAGGGCCTTTCACAGGCTCCATTATTCTCACTTTGTCTTTCATCCTTTAAAATTGTTTTGATCATTGACTGATTAGCTCAACGCTTTTCCTATTGTTACGTACCCCATAACTGGGTGTCAGACCAGCAGAGAAAGAAGAGTCTGTTGGAGTTTGGTGGTACCAAAACTAAAGGTGTTTATTAGTAAACTACACAATACAGTATCAAAAATGCAAACATACATGTAAAACAAGGTAGCAGTAATAAACCTAAAAGTGTAGGAATAATAATAAGCAATAATAAACAAACTCTATCGATCTCTAGGGGTAAATGAATTGTCATAGAAAAGTATAAAGTTCAGTTCATACATGCTGAGGTAGTTATGGTTGTTGTGTTGTAATCGTTGGAGAGAGAGAGAGAGAGAGAGAGAGTGAGAGATCAGGCAGCTGCAGCAGGCAAACCTTCTGTGGCTTTCTTAACCTGTCGTGTCATTGTGGCCATTCAGTTATGACCCCTCCGTCCTTCAGCTGGGCCGTTCTTCTGTGGTGGACTCGTCACTCTAGCATGAGTGGACATACACACAAGTCCCCACTGGCCCTGCTGTCACACTGAGAGCTTTATTGACCGATCTCCTGGTTCGGTCTCCGAAGCCCCCACCTTTCTGTGGGTTCACAACACTCAGTCAGTGTCCACTGGTGTGTCTGAAGGGTGTCTCTCCAGATCTGTCTTTTATCCTTACTAATGGGGTCTCAGCTATCCATCAACTCTGAATGACTGTGTCCATCAAATCAGGCCACTCCTGCTGTCTCCTGAGGAATGTTAACAAGCAAAGTAAAGTCCTTGTAGTGAAAGGTAAATAATCCAGGGTCAAAATACAATAAATCAACAGTCTCTCTCTCCCTCTTATCTGTAGCAGATGTTCTTGCCTGAGCGTCATCTCTCTCTCTCAGTAGCAGCATAGCAACAGCAATAGTTCATAGTTCTCGGGGGGGGGGGGGGGGGGAATGATTAACTCTGCACCCCATTTCCATCAGGTCTGTTCATCACTCATAACACTATGACCGATGGCATTTCACCTCTTTCCAATTGCTTTATTATTTCCACTTTATTTTCAGTCGTGATCATTTTCCGTCAACGGAACAGAAACACTGCGGGTTCGGCAGCAGCCGCGGGTGGCGGGTCCTGACCTGAGCTCCTAAAGTCTACCCACACTGAGACAGATTAAGTGGGATGTGGGGGCGGTGTTGACTGGAAAAGGGGTGGGGGGGGGTCAGGGTGAATCTTGCTAAGAAAAATTTAGGCCAAATACAAAGTTACACACTCAACACAGTGACTTAAAATGGCGGACGGCATCGTGATCTGACTTAAAATGGCGGACGGCATACTCCTTCCTCCGTTTGTAAATACCAGTTGTTCGTAAGTCGGACGTTTGTAACTTGCGGACTGCCTGTAGTCTAATGTGCAACTTTGGAGCTCACTGTTTTCTCGTTTGTTAGTTCTCCATCGATTTTCCCCTTGGGCATCAACTCTGGACCCCATTCCAAGTCCACTCCATCCTGCAGACTACGACTTCCTCGCTCTGGCATCTTCTCTCTCCATCTTCCACCAAACAAAAGACCACGAAACCTTCGCTTGGGCCCACAAGAAAAGCATCTTCCCTCATTGGCCAGTGCACATTCCAAAGTCCCCATTACCTCTATTCATAACCCAAGCATTGCTGCTACAGAGAAACCATTAGATTAGCAGTAAAACATTACAGAGAGGCCATTACATTAACAGTGAAACCTTACAGTGCATTACACTAACTTTGTTGACACAAAGTTAAGTTGTAAAGAGGACATAGGAGGTGACAAAAGGACAGATTAAGTCAATGGGAGTGATCTGTAAAATACGGTTTACACAGTATCTGAAAATATTAAATTTTCAATTTTGACAGAAAAGAAAGCATTGGTTGCTGACCAGTGAAGTATGTTCCCCCAGTTGGTCTTGTGCCTTGGAACTCTTCTTTTTGAGTGGTTGTGGAAATAGTCTCAACTTTTAAGGCAGAGTAGAATTATTTTTGATAAATGAGGAAATGTAAGGTTTCTGAGCTAGGCTGAACATTGGGGTTATAGCGAGTAACCAGATTAGTCTTTTGCTTATTGAATGGCAAAACAAGCTTGAGAGTTCAAGTGGCCAAATCCTACTCCTTTTTCTTATTAGTATGTATGCATACAGTGGTGCCATAAGTCACAGATTTGCTTCTTCAGGGCAAAATTTTTTTATCTTGAGTTGTAGAGACTAATCAAACTGGAATAGTGGCAGAGTCTGCCTTTAACTACCAACCTTTTTGAACTTTCAGCCTGTCATATGTACTTTATTTAGAATCAGTGTGTATTTGAGTATAACCCCTGTTTTAGACAGTTCATTTGATTTGTAATATTGCTGACTTAATTCTGTGAAGATGCTCCCATTGAGCCAGGCCATCAAATTTGAAATAAAATTGTGTCTGCAAATCAAAGTGTTTCCTTTTATGCCATATCCATAATATCTCAATACCTTTTCTTTTAATGCAGAATGCGGAAATGTCAAAACCTTCAATGGATGCCTTCTAAAGTACCTCCTCCAAAGCCAGTTAATAAAGGTGAGCATTGTCCAGAGCCAGTAGATTAAAGTGTGGAATTGGCAAACAGTTGATACAGAAATGAATGCAAGAGCCCACCAAAAAGAATGGCTGTTTAGATGTGGCACCTGAGACACGTTAAACAGAATTCCATCTTTGATCACCTCCTTTAGGAGAGTTAAAAGGAATTTGGGTGAGATTGACTAGAATTGTGTCAGTTCTGTAAATTGGCTTATAAATTTTAACTTTGATTCTTAGTGAAGAAAAAGGAAAAGAAAACAAAATTACAAGAGAAAAAGGAGGCTCCACCAGAAAAGCAGCAGATCGACACCAGCCATAAGAACTCTCCACAGAGTGTTTCACAAGATCACATACAGAAAGTAAACCAAGTTCCTCATCAACAGAGTGAGCAGCAGTCTGAAGAAGGCAGCTCCTCTCCACTTTCAGAAGCTCAACAACAGGCTACGTTGGTTTCACCTCTGCGGAAACCCAGCAAACAACTT
Source organism: Hypanus sabinus (assembly GCF_030144855.1). Classification (NCBI taxonomy): domain Eukaryota; kingdom Metazoa; phylum Chordata; class Chondrichthyes; order Myliobatiformes; family Dasyatidae; genus Hypanus; species Hypanus sabinus. The sequence continues at coordinate 7,902,385 of NC_082739.1, read as the reverse complement.
CCACAGCCACTTGAACCCAGTATGCCTCTACAGCCAGGTCACGTGCAATTAAAGAAAGAATCAACTAAGTCTGTGCTGAATGACCCAAAGAAAAAACAGCCACTGCAAACCGAATCAGGTAATCTGAACTTGGCAAGGCCATTCTGTTGCTGGGATCAGTAGTATTGGTATTAATTTCTTAGGAAGCTCCTCCATCTTTTCTAAGAAGACACCATCTCAGTTGAAATGAGCACATTTATCAACATTGCACAGCTTAAATTTCACAGTGCAGATTTTCATCCTAATTTGGTGCTTCCCTCCACTTCATCCGCATCCGTATTTTGTGATTATATTCCCACTGAATAGCCTATTCCAAGTTAGATATAGGCTTGATTACTTGCAAGTGGGGATCAGAGCATGGATGAGTGGGAGTGGATAGAGTGATATTGCTTTCAGATCTATCACCCCTGCAATCAGCATTGTGATTTGCTTGTTTGTGTCCTGTGGCTAAGTTTATCACACTATGGAACTAATTCACACTAGTTATGTGTCTTCTGCCAAGATAAATATCCTCTGTTGCAGGTTGGAGTTTGAGAAGGTTATCCTTGCAGGTTGGTACTAGAAGAAGGAAGATTTCTTTGATTAACTTATCTCTGCTATTTTCTTTGAAATCTAGTCATCTTCACTTTGCTGCCATTCATTGGTGCATTTTCTATTGGGAAAATATGACTAATAATCAAATACAAGATGCCCATCGATTTTTAACCTGAAATATATGATGCATTTTATAGTTTAGTTGTTAAATAACATTCCCTTCTGGCCAGGGATTCCTGAGCCAACATACTATTTCCTGACAAAAATAGCAGGCAGGTGGACAATTTACTGAAATGCTCTAATCTTGGGGTGCATTTCAGTTTTCTATGTGGCTTATTTAATTGCCAGTGCATGGCAGCTCAGCCTAACTAAGCTGGACTCCCACCATTAGGAAAAATAAATGTATATATGCACATCACTTATGAGGGGCATGTGCATTGCCTAACCCTAACTGGCTTTGAGCAGTTTGATGTAGGCTGTCTCATTGAAGTATTGCAGTCCACCTGGTGAATGTGCAGCCACGAGGTTGTTGCAAAAGGTATTCGAAGTTGGAAAGCTTTGTGACTTGAAAAGATCATGTTCTATCCCATGCCTAGAGGGAGTCACTAAAATTGGAGCCTTATTTTATTTCTGTTACCTCTTCTGAAGTGTTGAGACCATTCATAGAGTCCTAAATGTTGCACTGAGTGATGTTGTAATTAAGCGTACTGGTATTGGACTGGGATCTTATGGTCCATGTGGCTGTTATATTCTGCTTTTATAATTTTATTAATTGGTGAGCTCTCTGATGTCTATATTAAAGGTTCCATGAAGTTCCAGCCATTTTTAGTCAAAATAAAAACAGCAGTACTTTCTGCCAGTTAATAGGATTTTACTGCATTTATCATATTTAGTGGGGAAAATGGTTCACAGTGTGAACCTGTTCTCATTGAAAGGTTCATCTTGGCTTGTCATTTAATAAAATCTTTGTTTCCCCAGCAATAGAGCTGAGCAAGCAGAAGAAACCCCCTGCTCGTTTCAATATTCAGTTAAAAACTAAAAAGCCGAAAGAAAAGGTGAGATTTAAACTTTAATCCTAGGGTTTTAATTCTGCCTTAACAATTGACACTAGCTTATTCTTTTGTACATGTGGTCTAGCTTTTTCTGATGACATTAAAATTATGCCACTGTATCAAATCTTTTGAAGATTGCATTTGCCTAAGATGTTTTCTGTAGGTCCCAGATATCAGTTGGTCTTCTGACTGTACTGTTCTGTTCCAGATGAATAGCAGAACAGTGTCCTAAAACTTTGTTTCGTGTTGAGACCAAAAGTTCATTTTGTGTTACCCTGGTTAGATTTCACAGTTTAGAATTCCCAGTGCAATTTAACTTTTGCTAGAAATTCTGGTAAATGATGATCAGTGTGCCAGGCATATTTACTGCAATTTTCATCTATTAAAGTTATTACAGATAACTGTAGGCTGCAAGTCATGTGTGTATTTGCATTTGTAGACCATGTTTGTGCTAGGTTTTGTTCAGGAACGTCCAATTGTAAAGTTTTTACTGCTGTGCTTCTCTTAGACATAGTCACTTCTTTGCTAAGCCATTCTCTTTTTCAACATGCCACGTACAAGTGCAATATGTGGTTCATCAGCATTGTCCAAGATGTACAAGAGAAGCCTGTAGTTGATTTTCCCTGGGACTTTATTCACTACTTGAAAGAAAGCATCATGTCTCTTCCTGATGTCTTCCTTAGTTTTTTTCCACCTGTGGAGAATCATTTGGTGGGTTTGGGGAAACTTGTGTTGTTGTTTTGGTTCACGTAGAAACTTTATAGTCTGAAAGGGAGATTACCTTATTTTAAAATGAATTCCCTTATTTCCTCCCCACTTCCTACTTTGTGCAGGTACAGTTCCACTAAGGCTGGCAGTTTCCTGGTGCATTGCCAAATGTGCATTTTAATGTATGCGAATCCAGACAGTGAGTGCAATAAACTCCTTGACTGTATGGAGCATTACAGACATTTTACTTGATAATTTACTTCGTATATTTGTGACCTGATACTGAGACCATTTGTAGCATCCTAACTGTTGCCCTGGCTGAGAGCAGTTGACAGCACATTCTGGGCCTATATGGCTTTGTCCAGTACTAAGTAGTGCCTTTATCTATGTGGACAGTTGTGATAATCTTTGAAATGTAATCCATTGTTAATTAGCTTTTTTGAGTTAATTTCACAATTTAACCAAGTGTTGTCTGTTAGGAAAGTATTGCATGCAGTTGAAACCAAATGGGAGGTCATAGAGACCAAATCTGTGATTTCCCAGTCTACACTCCAGATGTCATTGCTCACCTCAGATTTTATTACTTTCGGAAGCACATATGATATGTTCAGTAATATTTCATTGTTCGAGAGTGATTTCACATCTTGTTGAAGTAGATACACCAAAATTTGAAAAGGATATATGTAACGTAAAGGACATTTACTTTAAGCATTGAAAATTAAGGTTTTTCAAATGGGGTATCATTGTTTGTAGGACAGTGCTGTTAATGTGTATAATTCCTCTTTTGACCTTAATTGGGCTTTTCAGAATTGCATACTTTTTTCTTTGCAGGATCAGCCAAATCTTTTTTATAGAATTCATCTATTATAGGCAGAGGATCACTGACATCTTCATGGTTGCTGGTGACTTAGATCCTGAAGTTTGATGTTATGTTGAAGAACAGCTTGTTTTAAAAACGGAATTTTCAACCTATGAGCATGATGCTAACATGTTTTTCCCACAGTGCTTTGAAATAGCTGGATGGACTATTCTATCTGCACTGCTTTATCTTGCCCATGTATCACCAATTCAGAAAGAAAACAACATGGCAGTGGAATTAATTTACGTACTTTTATGAGTTGTGCTTCTCCCTTTTACTGAGCATCTTTCTGTCAGGAGAGTCCTTTCAGCTATTTGCTGGAGCCGCTCCATTGTTCTGCAAACAGTTGTACAAGTGTGGCTCAAGTTGATTTTCTGTTTGACATTCCTTCAAACCTGTAAGATTAATGTCTCCTACTGCTTGGCTTGGGTCAATCGAGGACACATGTCCTACCACGTAAGAAGCAGTATATTCATATGAAATCTTAGTAGACTGCTAGGCTTCTTAATGAAAGATATCTGTTGAATAGGCAGAGGGAGTACTGAAAGAGATCGGAATTAAAAGCATGAAAATTAAGAGGAGAAAACTAAGGCAGAAGAAACGTGAGAACAAGGGATACTGAGAAGAGGATCAAGAAAGACAGTCAACAAGGAATCATGAATTAGAGAGTTTCAACTGAGATATAAATGCACAAGAGAGTAGAGAATTAAAATAAACATATAAAAAGTAAGGTACAGGAAAAAAGTCTAGAAGAGAGAGATGGGGAAATGTTAAACTCCAATTACACTTTGGAAGAGTAAAGCTTCTGTGAGTGCCAGCATCAGTTCCCAATCTTTATCAACCTATTTATTAGTCGTTAAGACAGTGGTCCCTAACCACCAGTCTGCGGCCCGGTGATTGGGGACCACTGGTCTAAGATGATCTTTTTTGCCCCCTTCCTGTTTATTAAGTATAACAACCTGAACTGGATGCCATGTACAATCCCTTGAAAGAGCACAGTGCTTTCCTAGCTTTTTGCCAATATTGCTTGCTAACTATTTTAATTTTTATTATTAGGAAGGGCCAGCTCTGATTTGGTTTTATAGCCCACAACCCTATTTCACTATCTGTTTATTATTGCTCCCAACAGCGAGTGTAAAGTGAGGGGCGATGATTGCAAATAGGTTTGGAAGAATAAAGTTTAAAATTTAATTTTCAAGATAATCCAAACAGTTACTGCTAATATACCACCACTGTAATTGGCTTTTTGCTAGACATATATTCACTATGATGTAGGAGACAAGTGTCAGCATAAATACAAATGAGTGTTATATTGCTTGATTCCTAGTTAAGTAATTCTCCTATCTTGAAGAAACTTTCCATTGGCTTTACTGTGTCCGTTAAATTTAAATGGATTGAACTGTATTATTTACATATTCATAAAGAATTGAAAAAATAATGATAATTAGCTTAGTTTCTATTATTAACACTGGATTGGTGAGTGCTGGTATACTTAATTGATGAGCACAGTTAATTTATGAATATCACATTAATTCGTTGCTTGAGCATGCTACCTTTGTTTTTTTTTCTCTTTATTGAGCAATTTTCTGCAGAATTGTGTGATAAACACAGAGTGACTGGTTGTGGACTTGTAATGGTGAAATCCTAATTTGAATTTGGTCACTGGAAGCAGAGATCTGGCACTTCTGTACTGGAAAGAAACATTAAATCAAATGGCAAATAGATTGGTTTCTTCCAATTTTAGGGTACACTTGCTTTGGAGTATAAGTACTTAGCTATGTTAAATATAGTTTAAGTTCACTTCCACTGCAGGGGAGGCTTTGAATAGAGAATAAAAGTACTTGGAACTAAGTTCCTTTATGCTACAGTTGAAGGATATGTATCATTATTCTTGAGGTGTTGGACTTATTTCAAGTCTTCATTGGTGATACTGGATCAAATGTATTGAACACCTTGAAATTTTCCTCTGAGGAAGAGCCATAACATCCTCATAGCTCCACAAGTCTGATTCCCACCGCAGGGGTTTTCAAACAGTGGTATCCATGTCTTTGGGGTATGATTAATGTGGGTAAACTGTAATGACAGATTTAGATTAAATGGCAGCTTCAGGGGTAACTGGGGACTGAGTAGGGTTTGGGGGCTGGGGTTGAGATCAAATATAGAGAGAGGATCTGAGTGGTAGATTGAGGGAACCAGAAAAAGGAATTTTGCTGGGAGGTGGGGGGAGGGGCGAGGTTAGGTGGTTAGATACTTGAAAAACACAGGAGTGTACAAGTCGCAGAATCTGAAGCAAGAACTAAACTGGTGAAGAAACTCAGTAGATCATGCACCATCTGTGAAGGCAAAGAGATAGTTGAGGTTTTGATCTGTGACCCTGCATCAGGACTTGCCAGCTGTCTCGATAGATGCTGCTCAACCTGCTGAGTTCCCAGCAATTTGATGATTGGAGAGTCTTTTGATAATCATTTTTGGGGGTAGGTGTCAAACATGATGATGAGCATTAAAGTGGTTAAAAGCGGTTTCCGCCTCTGCCTGTAAGGAGTTTTGTACATTCTCTCCGTGACCATGTGGGTTTCCTCCCAGAGTCCAAAGATGTACTGGTTGGTAGTTTAATTGGTCATTGTAAATTGTTCTGTGATTAGGATATGATTAAATCAGGGGATTGCTGGGAGGTGCAGCTTGAGGGGCCGGAAAGGCCATTCTGCATTGTATCTCAATAAATAGATGCAAAACATGATGGTAATAGTATACAGCAATCTGGAACAGTGCATGATATTAAAAAGAAGTCTGGAATCTTGTTTAAGCCAAAAAGGGCCACAATGATACATAATAGAAATATGTTCTTGAAGCAGTTTGTCAAAGCAGTCATCTCTCAATTGTCTACCAAGACAAGTTTGATGTAATATCTTCCCAGAGTACTTTCTCCAAAATAGTTCAAAAATAGTCCAGCTTTTTGTAAGCAAAAGGGTGCCAAATGCCTCTGTATAATTTGGAATTTAATGTTTCCTTCTTGCTTTGCTCAGTTAGAAATATAATTTCTTGTACCCATTATATTAATGCCAACCACAAATGCTCCCTTGGATGAAACTGCATTTTGTAATACTGAGTCATGCCTGCTGATTGAGCTGATCTCAGCTGGGACAGCAACTAAACCTCTGCAGATGGTCTCAATTCCTCTGGACTGGAACAGGCAAAAAAAATTATTTGTTGGGGGAGGGGCTTGAAATAAACCAAATAATTCAAATTTCATTATTTTTATTTATTTTATTGAAATTAGTTTACATAGAGATCTACTGCAGTTGAACATGCTTAAGGAAATTGTGCTTTGAAAATATTGACCCGAGTAAAGGTAACCATTGAGAAATGCTTTGAAGTAGTGTTACCTACAGAGGCACTGCTTTTATAATTAGTAACAGATATAGCATAACACAGAACAGTCTCATTGATTTCATGCTTCTTATTTTCAGGACAAAGTGGTTCCTGTCAGTAAGTTTGAACCCAGTACTCTGAATCTCCTCACTACGTTCACAAATGTTAGTTGTGGAAAACAGAAGCCAGTGGCGGATGGAGTCCACAGGATCAGAGTGGATTTCAAGGTAGAAACGGAAATCTAAGGCTTCACATTTGCACTATTGACCGTATTGGCTCAGGGAAATGGATAATATGATATTCATTTATATTTTCTTCCACCAGCAACAACCACCCTCTTCTACAAGCATACACATACAAGCTTTCCAACATATTTATTTGAACCTTTGAAACCAAAGTAACGCAGAGCACTAAACTCTTCAATAGCACTACTGAACACATGCAGACACCTGCCTGCACCTGCATGTTAACCATATGTTAGTGTAAGGAAGCAACTCATTATGACTCATTTTACATTGTTATTCGACCATGCCACCAAAGTTACTACTTTGTAATATGTTGCTTGGGTAACTTCTAGAATTAATTGTGTAGGAAACTTTCATTCGTTCATGCTCTACCATCACTTAGACAGCATTATTTTGATCTACATTGAGCTTGTTTCTGGCTTAGAAGGTATGTGTATAAGTGAAAAATATGACTCGTTTTTACATTAATACAATGAATATTGGTTAATGTTTTGGAGATTATGGTGGGCACCACTGTAATCTGAACTGAAGACTGGGATAAAACCTTCAGTTCATGCTAAATAAATGAAGATGCCCTCCATATGAACTTACTGAATATTTTGGCCAAATGGGAATACTCATCAACCTACTGGTTCTCTACGTGGATTCATGTACATCCTGGCTTGCTGATTAGTCTGTATTCATCTTTAATTCTATTTGGTCATATTTATTGTATGTTATTCAGAATCTTCTTGTGAAGAGCTCTTTGAGTCAAGATATTCCCATCGGAATTCAGTCTTTACTAAGCAATGTATTCAGAAATCCTTTGCAAGAATTTGGACTCATAAGGAGTTCTGATGTTGATGTAGAGTCATAGAGGAATACAGTGTGAAAGTAGGCCCTTTGACCCAACTTGTACATGCTGGCCATGGTGCTCATTCATCAAGCTAGTTCCATTTTCCTGCATTTGGCCCATATCCCTCTGAAACCCTCCATTCCATGAATTATTCAAACATCTTGAATGTTGTAATTGTACCACCTCAATCACTTTCTCTGGCAGCTTATTCCATATCCGCACCTCATCTGTATGTCAGGCCCCTTTTAAATATTTTGCCTCGCACTATCAATCTGCACCCTTTAGTTTTTAGTTCCACCTCCCTGTGTGCATTCACTCTATTGTTGCCTGTTACGATTTCATACATCTCTAACAGCACCCCTGAAATCCTCTATGCTCCAAGGAATGAAGTCCTAACCTGTCTAACCTCTCCCTATAACTCAGGACCTTGGGGCCTAGCAGTATTCTCATAAATCTGCTCTGCACTCTTTCCAGTTTTAATTATATCTTTCCTATAGTTGAATTGAATTGACTTTAATTCTTACATCCCTCACATACATGAGTAAAAATCTTTCTCTGTCTAAATGTGCAATCATAGTAATTTATAATAAATAGAGCAGTCAGTGTAACATAGAATACATTCAAATCAGCATGAGTTAATCAGTCTTATGGCCTGGTGGAAGAAGCTGTCCCAGACCCTGTTGGTCCTGGCTTTTATGCTGCGGTATCATTTCCTGGATGGTTGCAGCTGGAATAGATTGTGGTTGAGATGGCTCAGGTCCCCAATGATCTTACAAGCCCTTTTTACAGACTTGTCTTTATAAATATCCTGAATTATGGGAAGTTCACATCTATAGATGCCCTGGGCTGTCTGCACCACTCTCTGCAGAATCCTGCAGTTAAGGGAGGTACAGTTCCTATACCAGGCAGTGATGCAGCCAGTCGGGATTCCCTCAATTGTGCCCCTGTAGAAAGTCCTTAGGATTTGGGGACCCAAACTTCCTCAACCATCTGAGGTGAAAGAGATGCTGTTGTGCCTTTTTCACCACACAGCTGAAGTGTACAGACCACGTGCGATCCTCAATGATGTGGATACCAAGGAACGTAAAGCTGTTCACCTTCTCAAACCTAGATCCATTGATGTCAATAGGGGGTTACCCCATCTCCATTCCTGCTGTAATCCACAATCAGCTCCTTTGTTTTTGCGATATTGAAAAGAGGTTGTTTTCTTGACACCACTGTGTCAGAGAGATTACTTCTTCCCTGTAGGCCACCTCATTATTGTTTGAGATTAGGCCAATCATGTAGTGTTGTCGGCAGATTTAATTAGCAGATTAGACCTGTGGGTGGTGACAGGGAGTAAAGGAGGGGACTTGGTACACAGCCCTGAGGGGCTCCTGTATTGAGAGTCAGAGGGTTGGAGGTGAGGGAGCCCACTCTTACAACCTGCTGGTGGTTTGACAGGAAGTCCAGAATCCAGCTGCACAAGGCAGGATCAAGGTCGAGGTCTCTGAGCTCCTTGTCGAGCCTGGAAGGAATTATGGTGTTGAATGCTGAACTGTAGTCCAAGAACAGCATTCTCACATAAGTATCCTTCTTCTCCAGATGTGTAAGGATGGTATGTAGAGCAATGGCTATTGCGTCGTCTGTCGATCGGTTGTGTCAGGAGGCGAAATTTAGGGGGTCCAGTTTGGGTGGTAGCATGCTGCAGATCTAATCCTTGATCAGCCTCTCAAAGCATTTGCTTATTATTGAGGTGAGTGTGACAGGATGTCAGTAATTCAGGAATGTTACCTTGGTCTTTTTTGGTACAGGGACAATGGTGGATGATTTGAAGCAGGAGGGCACTCTACACTGGGAGAGGGAGAGATTAAAAATGTCAGTAAACACACCTGCCAGTTGTGCTGCTCACATCCTGAGTACTCGCCCGGGATGCTGTCCGGTCCCGCAGCCTTGCGACTGTCCACTCGTTGGAAACATCTGCGTACCTCAGACTCAGAGATGACCAGGTTGCAGGTTGTAGCGGTGGCTTTCCTCGGAGGCTCAGAGTTAGTGATATTGAACTGAGCATAAAAGCGATGAGCTCATCTGGGAGAGAGGCTGCGATGTTGGCGGCACCACAACCTTTGGCATTGAAGTCTGCGATGGTATACAGCCCTCACCACAAGTCATGTGTGCTATTCGTTGTGAATCTTGACTCAATCTTGTCCCTGTATTGTTGTTTTTCAGCCTTAATAGCTTTGCGCAAATCATAGCTTCTTCTCTTGAGCTGATTGCCGGCAATTTAAGGTCTATGTTGCGCAATAAGTGCTGCTCACACAGAACTATGGTTCCAGGGTTTCTGGCTCACGAAGACCCTGACCGACTTCTGGGGGACAACATCGTCAATGCACTTCTAATGAAGCACGTGACTCCATTGTAAACTTGGAGACATCCTTATCATGGAAGACATTCCAGTTGACGTCATCAAAGCAGTACTGCAGCATGGAGATCGATTGATCAGACCAACAGTGGACAGTTTTAACTATGGCTGCCTCTTGTTTCAGCTTCTGCCTGTACGTCGGCAAAAACAGGATCGAAGAGTGACCTGATTTTCCGAAAGCTGGGTGAAGGAGAGCTTTGTAAGCTATGTGGAAGGGAGTGTAACAGTGGTCAAGTATCTTAATCTCCACGAGTGCTCACCTGGATGTGCTGACAAAACTTCAGAGAGACTCATCAACGATGCTCAATTAAAGTCACTGGCAACAATGGAGGCAGCCTCTGGGTGTGCAGTCTCCAGTGAGTTGATGGTCTCGTACAGTTCCTTGAGAGCCAGGTCAGTGTCAGCCTGTGGCAGAATGTACCCCGCTGTGATGATAACAGCCGTGAACTCCCTAGGCAGCCAGTAGGGTCTGCACAGCAGCACCAGGTATTTCAGGTCAGGGGAACAGAGAGTATGCACATTCTGGGGGTCGCACCAAGCATTGTTGACCATGAAGCATACCCCTCCTCCTTTACCGTAACTAGACAATCAAAACTGTCCAGATACTCCAAGTGCATTCTCACCAACATCTTGTACAGCTGCAACATAATGTTGTAGCTCTTGTACTGAGTGCCCTGAGATGAAGGCCAGTATGCCACATGCCTTCTTTACCATCTTGTCTACTTGTGATGCTGCATTCAGCCAACTTTGTACTTGTACTAGGTCTCTCTGTTCCACAGCATTCCTGAGGGTCCAACCGTTCACCGTATCGGTTCTACTCCAGTTTGACTTCCCAAAATGCAATACTTAGTACTATCCTTGAGCCATTTACCTAACTGATCAATATCCCCCTGCAATTTTTGATAACTATCTTCACTGTCCACGATACCACCATTTTCTTATCATTCACCAAACTTACTAATCATACTTTGTTACATGTATATCCAGATATTTTGGATAATGAACAACGAAGGTCTTAGCACCACCCTCTGTGACAGGCCAATGGACCATCTGAGAAACAACCTTCAACCATTACTCTCTTGCTTCCTACCATCAAGCCAAATATGAAACCAGTAAGCTACGTATACCTGGTTACCTTGTGACCTAACCTTCCAGTACTTGTGGCAATATTTGCGAAATTTTAATTGAATTTGATCCACAGAAAATAATTGAACTTTGCTGTTTATTGTCTGACGTAAATCTACTGACTCTTTGCAGGAAGACTGTGATGTGGAAAATGTGTGGGAAATGGGTGGACTTAGCATCCTGACTTCTGTACCCATCACTCCCAGGGTGGTGTGCTTCCTTTGCGCCAGCAGCGGACAAGTTGAGGTATGGTTTCCTGCTTACTGTTATTTAATTGTATGGTATTCTGGATTTGATTTCAGATATTATCCAGTGCATTGAGAGAAGTAAAACTGTTTGAGAGAGCATACCTCAAAATTGAGTTTTAGAGGAATCTGTACAGCTTACTAAGTTTGAATGCAAGATTTCAGAAAATAATATTTAAACTTACTGGGGCAATGGAGTGGTAGTGAGAAACCAACGAAGTAGTTGATTTATCTTAACCTAATATACTTACCTAGTTCTGTTTAATGCTGTGTGACATTTGACATGTTAATCGCATGAGAGAATAGACATCTTGATGATTATCATTTGTAAACTTCACAGTGGACTTTATAATGGTTTGTACATCTGAATATCCACTGTGGAGCTTCCAATAATGCTGAATATGAAATCTAGCTGTTGCATAGTGGTGATGTGTTCACCTTGGGTGAATACATCAGGGTCTGCAACTCCTCCATGGATTTTGATTCAGAACTTTAGCAAAAATACCAATACCGTACTTGAGGGAATGCTATACTATCAGGAGTCACTGTTGTGGATGTTAAAATAACGTCCTGTTTAAGTGAGTGTAAAGGATGCCAGTATTTTGCGAAGGATTTGTGGTGTAGTTCCCTGGTCAACATTTATCTCTGCATTTATCAATAAAATAGATTGTATGTTTGTAATCTCATTATTGTTTGAAGGAGCTTGCTGTGTGTGAATTTTCAACTTTTTTTTACAGTAAGCCATCAGCCGTCTTACCAGGTCTATTACAAATAATGATGTGGTGTGTGATGATTACAAATAATGTGTCATTGCGAAAGGTGCTGTATTGATGCAAGTATGATTTTGCTTCAGGGGTGCTCTTTGTTGATTTGTTCTCCATTTCCATCCCTTTGCAGTTTATTTACTGTCAGGTTTGCTGTGAACCCTTCCACCTTTTCTGCCTGGAGGAGAATGAGCGCCCCCTGGAGGAGCAGTGGGAGAACTGGTGTTGTCGGCGCTGCAAATTCTGCCATGTTTGTTGCCGACAAAATAAATCCTCAAAGGTAATAGTGTCAGATAATAAGCTACATTTGAAAATTAAAGATGAGTCATTGTGGTTACTGTAGTGCAAAATGTATGCCTGGCCTTAATTCATTATTTAGAATTTCCCACGAAAATAACCTTGATTGGTATATCCTGTTGTATTCATACCGATAGGATTTTGGATTCTTAATTTTTTCCCTCCCTCCTTCATGTTCATTACAGTAACTTTAAGAATGGAGTAAATGTGTCACAAAGAGTACTTTTAACATTTTTTAAATGAAATTAAGCCTTAATCTAACCTCAAATTTATATGGCTATCTTGCCTTCTCAAGACCTTCTGCTCTTCCCCCAAACAAAAAATTCCATTGGTTTCTTCTAGTGTCATTTATTTTGGTAAATACTTGGCATTTGAAAAATATATGTACTTTCTCCCATTTTCATCTGTAAAACACATTGGTGTTGTAGAGATAATACAATAGGAGCAGAATTAGTCCATTCAACCCATCGAGTCCGCTCCACCATTTCATCATGGCTGATCACAGATCCCATTCAATTCCATACACCTGCCCTCTCAGCACATCCCTTGTTGCCTTAACCAATCAGGAAACTATAAAGTTCTGCTTTGAATATACCCACAGACTTGGCCTCCACTGCAATCTATGGCAGAGCATTACACAGATTCACCACCCTTTGGCTAAAAAAGAATTCCGCCTTTCTTCTGTTCTGGAAGGTTGCCCCTGAATTTTGAGGCTGAGTCCTCTAGTTCTGGATACCCCAACAAGAGGAAACATCCTCTCCATATCCACCTTATCTAGTCATTTGAACAATCAGTAGGTTTCAATGAGGTCCCTATGCATTCTTCTACATTCCAGTGAGTGCAGGCCCAAAGGTGGCAAACACTTCTCATCTGTTAACCCCTTCATTCCTGGAATCATCCTTGTGAACCTCCTCTTGAACCTCTCCATTGACAGTACATCCTTTCTGAGATAAGGAGCCCAAAATATTTGACACTATTCCAAGTGCAACCTGACCAACGTCTTATAAAGCGTCAGCATTATCTCCTTGTTTTTGTATTCTATTCCCTTGAAATGAATGCCATTTGCCTTCTTTACCACAGACTCAACCTGTGAATTAACCTTCTGGGAGTTTTGCACAAGGACTCCCAAGTCCCTTTGCACCTCTGATGTTTGAATTTTCTTCCTATTTAGATAATAGTTTGCACTATTGTTCCTTTTGCAAAGATGCATTATCATACATTTCCCAACATCGTATTCCATCTGCCACTTTTTTGTCCATTCTTCCAACTTATCCAGGTCTTGCTGCAATCGCATTGCTTCCTCAGTTCTTCCTACCACTCCACCTGTCTTCATATCATCTGCAAACTTTGTCACAAAGCCACCAATGTGAACAGTATGTGAAAAGTAGAGGTCCCAATACTGACCCTTGAGAAACACCACTAGTCACTGGCAGCCAACCAGAAAAGGCCCCCTTTATTCCCACTTGCCGCCTCTTGCCATCAGCCATTCCTCTATCCATGCTAGTATATTTCCTGTAACACCATAGGATTTTATCTTGTTAAGCAGATTTTATTTTGGTAAGATTTCCCTTTGCAGAAATCATGCTGACTTTGACTTATTTTATAATTAGTCTCCAAGTACCCTGAAACCTCATCCTTAAGAATGGACTTCAACACTTTCCAAACCACTGAGGTTAGGCTAACTGGCCTATAATTTCCTCTCTTTTGCCTTCCTCCTTTCTTAAAGATTGGAGTGATATTTGCAATTTTTCAATCATCTGGGACCATGTCACAATAAAGTTATCCTGAAAGACCATGACTGATGCATCCGCTATCTCTTCAGCAACTTCTCTCAGGACTCTAGGATATAGTCCATCTGGTCCAGGTGACTTATTCACCTTAAGACAGTTTCCCTAGCATTTTTTCCTTTGTAATTGCAATGGCGCACACTCCTGCTCCCTGACACTCACGGACCTCTGGCACACAGCTGGTATCTTCCACATTAAAGGCTGAAACAAAGTACTTAATAAATTCATCTGCCATTTCTTTGTCCCCCATTACTACCTCGATAGCATCATTTTCCAGTGGTCTGATATCAACTCTGACCTCCCTTTTACACTTTATATAACTGAAAAATAACCTTTAGTATCCTATTTTATATTATTGGCTAGTTTGCCCTCATATTTCATCTTTTCCTTCTTATAGCTTTTTTGGTTGCCTTTTGTTGGATTTTAAAAGTTTTCCAATCATCCAACTTACCACTCACTTCTTTTACCTTATATGCCCTTTCCTTGGCTTTTATGCATCCTTTTCTTCCCTAGTCAGTCACGGTTGCCTAGCCCTGCCATTTGAGAACTTCTGTGGGATGTATCTATCCTGTGCTTTGTGAACTATAACCACAAATTTCAGCCACCTTTGTTCTGCTATCATCCCTGCCAGTATCCCCCTCCAGTCCACCTGGGCAGGCTCCTCTCGTGCTTCTGTAATTACCTTTATTCCATTGTGATACTGATACATGTGACTTATGATTCTCCCTCTCAAATGCATTATGATCACTATCCCCTAAGGATTCCTTTACATTAAGCTCCCTAATAAAGTCTGGGTTATTACACAACACTCAATGTAAGATAGCCTTTTGCCTAGTAGGCTCAAGCACAGCTGCTCTAAAAAGTCATTTCATTGGCCTTCAACAAATTCCCCCTCTTGCAATCTGACACTGACCTGATTTTTCCAATCTCCTTACATATTGAAGTTCCCTAATACAATTGCAACATTATCCTTATTATATGCCCTTTCCAGCTCCCTTTGCAATCTCAACTCCACATCTTGGCTACTATTTGGAGGCCTATATATGATTCCCATAATGATTTTTTTTACCCTTGCAGTTTCTTAACTCCACCCACAAAGATTCAACATTCTCTGACCCTATGTCACTTCTTTCTAAAGGTGTAATTCCATCTCTTACCAACAAAGCCACACTACCGACGATGCCTTCTGACCTATCCTTTCGATATAAAGTACATCCTTTGATGTTAAACGTCGAACTATGACCGTCTTTCAGCCACGACTCAGTGATGCCCACAATGTTTTTCCAACCAATCTCTAATTGTGCCATGAGTTTGTCCACCTTATTCTGAATGCTACGTGCTTTTAAATACAGCACCTTCAGTCCTGCATTTTTCACCCTTATGAATTTTACCTCTGTAATACAACTTAACTCTTTGCTTTGTCTGCAGATGTACCCAATCATTTGCTTGCCTTCCTTGCATTCACATTACACATGACATCGTCTACTTGTAAACCTGCTGGCTCATCCTGAGCTCTATCATACTTGTTCCATCCCCCTGCCATTTTAGTTTAAACCACTCCCAACAGCTCTAGCAAACCTGCCTGCAAGAATATTGGTCCCATCAGATTCAAGTGCAACCTGTCCAAGATAGTACCTTAATGTAATATGTAATGGTGAATCAGGAAAATGAATTACATTTGAACATGTGCTATGAACATTAGATCTAGAAAAATCAGAATTACGTGTCTTTGGTCTCTTCCACTAAAGGTCAAGGCCACACAGGGTGCCAAAAACTGGGATTTTTTTTTTTGTCTGCCTGGGAAATGCTTCACTGCATAATTTCTCCAAAAAGGCCCAGTTGAAATCAATAAGTTGAGTGTTATAGTGCATCAGTCTGATTAAACAGCATGAGTTTATCCAGATTCATCACAGTCAACTGCAATAATATACTGTCTATACAGCACCTTTGAGTTTTTCAGATAAAAGTAGTTTAATTAGATTTTCTTATGATTTTCTATGCTCCTTTATTGCTTGGTTCATTTTCGAAAGAGCTCTGGAACTTGCCCATACAATTTCCAGTTAGGATTTTTAAGTTTTTTTGACCTTCTCATGGTTAATTCTAGAGAGAACTGTGTTTGAATGATGATGGAAGTGGATTGCAAATGTAACTGAGAAATGGAGAATTTTCCCCAAGAAAGGAAAAGGATCTGAATGATTAGTTTCTTGTGCTGAATTGTGAGGGTAAAATAGACTATTAATTCTTAAAACAACAACACACACAAAATGCTGGTAGTACACAGCAAGCTGGACAGCATCTATAGGGAGAAGCGCTGTCGACGTTTCGGGCCGAGACGTCGACAGCGCTTCTCCCTATAGATGCTGCCTAGCCTGCTGTGTTCTACCAGCATTTTGTGTGTGTTATTAATTCTTAAGACATTTCTTTTCACGCAGCAGCTTCTTGAGTGTGGCAAGTGTCGAAACAGCTATCACCCAGAGTGCCTGGGACCAAACTATCCAACAAAACCAACTAAGAAAAAGAAAGTCTGGGTAAGGTTTGTTAATTCATGCAAAAGTTTTGACTACTTCACCTCCATTTAATTTCTTAATGTGGGCATAGAAAGCCTACAGCACAATACAGGTCCTTCAGCTCACAATGCTGTGGCGAACATGTACTTACTTTAAAAATTACCTAGGGTTACCCGTAGCCCTCTATACTTCTAAGCTCCATGTACCTCTCCAGGAGTCTCTTAAAAGTCCCTATCATATCCAATGAGTAGCATAAATATGATACAATAGGGTCTTTTAAGAGACTCCTGGAGAGGTACATGCTTAGAAATATAGAGGGCTACGGGTAACCCTAGGTAATTTCTAAAGTAAGTACATGTTCGGCACAGCATTGTGAACTGAAGGACCTGTATTGTGCTGTAGGCTTCCTATGTATCAGCCACCACCACCATTACTGGCAGCCCATTCCACGCACTCACCACTCTCTGCATTTTTAAAAAAATACTTAACCCTGACATCTCCTCTGTACCTACTTCCAAGCACCTTAAAACTGCTCCCTCTCATGTTAGCCATTTCAGCCCTGGGAAAAAGCCTCTGACTATCCACATGACCAATGTCTGTAACTTGCCTCTGTTTTAATCTGGACTATACATAGATAAGATGAATGTTTGAGACATTGTCAAGAAACTGTAATCAAATAAGTTATTATTTGAATATATTAATGTAATTCATTCTGAATACATATGGCAGGATCAACTCAGGCTCTTGGTGAGGAGCATTTCATTGAACTATGTTTAGTACTTCAAACAGCATTGATTTGACTCTTCCAAATCACGCATATAAAATCCCCTGCTTTGGTTTTGTACGTATTTCTATTTCTGTTGCCTGTAGATAAAGATTCTGCTTTCTTCATTGCCAGCAGACTTATCATTGTACTGATCTTCTTTCTCTTTATCTGTGCATCAGCAAGTTGAGGCCAGGTTTCTTTTTGCATTTGTCAGTACGATTCTGTTACCTACATAGGACAAAATTAATTAACCAAGGGCATGGTGAAGTTGCACATTGGTATGTTCATGTAATGTGCATCTGAACAGCAACCGCTTTTGTATATTTCCATAGGGCAAGCTACCAAGCTAGCCAGTAAAATTTTTTATTGAAATCATGAAAAAAAATTGGAGGATGAGCTAACTTAGATTATTAGAAAATGGATCTTGTGCTTTTCTGGCATATAATGATGAATAAACTCTTCTCTGACTTCCAGCCGGGCACAGGTATGGATAGCTGTGCCTGGCTGGAAGCCTGAGAAGAGTTTATTTGTAGTTTATTAGTATTGCTGCAGCTTTTATCGGGCAAGCTAAGAACTTAATAAGTACAAGCTTTGCCTCACTTTAAATGCCATAGAGTTTGAGGATCAGAGTTGAACTCTGAAGTGATTTCTTGCATTGCTTTCATGATTTTGGTTTTGGTTTAAAGTTCTCAATATTTATGTGTTTATGATTTATTAAAAGGATATAAAAAGAAAAATGCAAAAATCTGAACTGAATTAGGAAATATTGAAAATACACAGCAAACTGTAGATTATTTATCCTTTAAATGCAACCATTTTTTCTCTCCACTATCAGATGGGTGATGCTGTGCTTGCTTCTGGTCATTTTCTGCTTTAATTTGCCATCATTTTAATGGTTTCTAATAAAGATCTTCTCTGTAGATATGCACCAAATGTGTAAGATGTAAGAGTTGTGGAGCTACAACGCCAGGGAAAGGCTGGGATGCACAGTGGTCACATGATTTTTCTTTATGTCATGAATGCGAGAAGCTTTTTGATAAAGGTAAGCATGCGTATTTGTTTTATTCACCAAGGTTACCATTCCTGGGTACTAATCATACAGCAGTAGAAGTAAAGTAATTTTCAAACAATCAATTGGAGATTTCTAATGAAGCTTTGCTCACAGCAAATTAGTTGATATGCATCAGGGTAGTGATTTGTCCTGTTGTGGAAAATTCTCTTCTTGAGTGAAAGGCCCTTTAAGACAACAAATGGTACGCAAGTGTTTTTAATTACATTACAACTGCACCCTCTTTCATGTATTAAGAAAACTTGATTGCTAAGGTCAGGAGCCTTGGGCATGTTGACACCAATACCTTTTAAATGTTTGATGGAGTTGTTAGAGGGTGTTACACTTTACAAAATTACTTTAGCTTCTCTGTAAATGTTTTGTGTATTACGGAAACTTGTACCTGATTGTTTTTTAAATAAATCTCATTAAAAGCTACATAGAGACAAGAAAGCTGCTGAAGTTACAATTAAATCTAAATGGGAATTCCGAGACTATCCGTAGTTTGGAGGTCTCCTCATAGAATAGTACAGCACATTACAGGCCCTTTGGCCCACAATGTTGTGCTGACCTTCAAACCCTGCCTCCCATATAACCCCCCACCTTAAGTTCTTCCAAAAACTTGTCTAGTAGTCTCTTAAACTTCACTAGTGTGTCTGCCTCCACCACTGACTCAGGTAGTGCATTTCATGCACCAACCACTCTGAGTGAAAAACCTTCCTCTAATATCCCCCTTGAACTTCCCTCCCTTTAACTTAAAGCCATGTCCTCTTGTACTGAGCAGTGGTGCCCTCGGGAAGAGGCGCTGGCTGTCCACTCTGTCTATTCCTCTTAATATCTTGTACACCTCTATCATGTCTCCTCTCATCCTCCTTCTCTCCAAAGAGTAAAGCCCTAGCTCCTTTATTCTCTGATCATAATGCATACTCTCTAAACCAGGCAGCATCTTGGTAAATCTCCTCTGTACCATTTCCACATCCTTCCTATAGTGAGGCGACCAGAACTGGACACAGTACTCCCAAGTGTGGCCTAACTAGAGTTTTATAGAGCTGCATCATTACATCACGTCTCTTAAACTCTATTCCTCGACTTATGAAAGCTAACACTCCATAAGCTTTCTTTACTACCCTATCTACCTGTGGGGCAACTTTTAGGGATCTGTGGACATGTACCCCCAGATCCCTCTGCTCCTCAACACTACCAAGTATCCTGTCATTTACTTTGTAGTCTGCTTTGGAATTTGCCCTTCCAAAGTGTACCACCTCACACTTCTCCAGGTTGAACTCCATCTGCCACTTCTCAGCCCACTTCTGCATCCTATCAATGTCTCTTCAATCTTCGACAATCCTCTACACTATCTACAGCACCACCAACCTTTGTGTCGTCTGCAAACTTGCCAACCCACCCTTCTACCCCCACATCCAGGTCGTTAAAAAAAATCACAAAAAGTAGAGGTCCCAGAACAGATCCTTGTGGGACACCACTAGTCACAACCCTCCAATCTGAATGTACTCCCCCCACCACAACCCTCTGCCTTCTGCAGGCAAGCCAATTCTGAATCCACCTGGCCAAACTTCGCTGGATCCCATGCCTTCTGACTTTCTGATTAAGCCTACAGTGTGGAACCTTGTCAAATGCCTTACTAAAATCCATGTAAATCACATCCACTGCACTATCCTCATCTATATGCCTGGTCACCTCCTCAAAGAATTCTATCAGGCTTGTTAGGCACGATCTGCCCTTCACAAAGCCATGCTGACTGTCCCTGATCAGACCATGATTCTCTAAATGCCCATAGATCCTATCTCTAAGAATCTTTTCCAACAGCTTTCCCACCACAGACATAAGGCTCACTGGTCTATAATTACCCGGACTATCCCTACTACCTTTTTTGAACAAGGGGACAACATTCGCCTCCCTCCAATCCTCCGGTACCATTCCTGTGGACAACGAGGACATAAAGCCAGAGGCTTAGCAATCTCTTCCCTCGCCTCGTGGAGCAGCCTGGGGAATATTCCGTCAGGCCCTGGGGGACTTATCCGTCCTAATGTATTTTAACAACTCCAACACCTCCTCTCCCTTAATATCAACATGTTCCAGAACATCAACCTCACTCATATTGTCCTCACCATCATCAAGTTCCCTCTCAGTGGTGAATACTGAAGAGAAGTATTCATTGAGGACCTCGCTCACTTCCACAGCCTCCAGGCACATCTTCCCACTTTTATCTCTAATTGGTCCTACCTTTACTCCTGTCATCCTTTTGTTCTTCACATAATTGAAGAATGCCTTGGGATTTTCCTTTACTCTACTTGCCAGGGCCTTCTCATGACCCATTCTTGCTCTTCTCAGCCCCTTCTTAAGTTCCTTCCTTGCTACCCTATATTCCTCAATAGACCCATCTGATCCTTGCTTCCTAAACCTCATGTATGCTGCCTTCTTCCACCTGACTAGATTTTCCACTTCACATGTCACCCATGGTTCCTTCACCCTACCATTCTTTATCTTCCTCACTGGGACAAATTTATCCCTAACATCCTGCAAGATATCCCTAAACATTGACCACATGTCCATTGTACATTTTCCTGCAAAAACATCATCCCAATTCACACTCGCAAGTTCTAGCCTTATAGCCTCATAATTTGCCCTTCCCCAATTAAAAATTTTTCTGTCCTTTCTGATTCTATCCTTTTCCATGATAATGCTAAAGGTCAGGGAGCGGTGATCACTGTCCCCCAGATGCTCAGCCACTGACAGATCTGTGACCTGACCCGGTTCGTTACCTAATACTAGATCTAGTTTGGCATTTCAACATACTGTGACAGGAATCCATCCTGGACACACTTAACAAACTCTGCCCCATCTAAACCCTTGGAACTAATCAAGTGCCAATCAATATTAGGGAAGTTAAAGTCACCCATGATAACAACCCTGTTATTTTTGCACCTTTCCAAAATCTGCCTCCCAATCTGCTCAAAACTCCTCAACCTTTAAGTGCCTGTCTAGAAGCGAAAAGGATCCAGCTAATCAGATCTGGGAGGAAGTTCCACAAGTCACATAAATAACTTGAGTAGTTTTGGCACTGGTGTAGCAAGTAGATGCTAACTCTTCCTGTTCTTTTCATGGTTTTGATTCATTATTTGGATTATTTCAGGGTCTTGGGTTGTCCCTCTGATCCTTGCCCACCTAGCAAGGAGCCAGTGAGATGCCAGGCCATTCTGTGCCAGGGTAATCATAGCTGAGCTTCATCCTGTACTTTATTGTGCATTAAATTGTAAGTTGATTGGAAATGCATTTGGAGGGGAAGCTAGCTTGAGAGATTGAGCTTTGTACTGTAGTTTGATTGGTATCGACAGCTGCTCATTGTCTAAATCATGTGAGCAACTGGGGAATGCACTTGTTGCCCTTCTAAAAGTTGAAATCAGTTTGTCATTATTGTCATTTTCACTGATTAAATTGTTTGATTACTGTATCACTGTTGAGGGACATGACATTCACCAAGTGGTGTGCTGTGACTAATAACTAGTAGAAAACTAGCTTGAGTAAGCTGGAACCAATGTCATTCATGGTGGATAAAACAGGCATAACAGTATTCTCGAGTCCCTTCTTTTCCACTGAAAGAATAAGGCGATGTTCTGACTTAATTAAATTTAACTTGAGAGATTTTTGTTTTGTGATTCCCTTCTGTTTGTTCATGAACATCCATGCAAGGAGCTATTTTTGTTTTCCTAAGTGCATCATTGGTTGATAGCATAACATTGCAGCTGGTCAATTAGATTCCATTATGTATGCTTTATAATATTGTGTAAATCTAAATCTGTTGGAACCCATTTTCGAAAAATACTGAACAAAGCATGTGTCAGTGCTATTGAGGACTGTCAAGAATACTGGAAGGATGCACACTGTGTTGATGTTAATTGCTGTTTATACTTAGGAAACTTCTGCCCACTGTGTGATAAGTGCTACGATGATGATGATTATGAGAGCAAGATGATGCAGTGTGGAAAGTGTGATCGTTGGGTTCATGCAAAGTGTGAAAGCTTGTCAGGTATTTTAAAGTGAAGAATTTTTTATTCTCTGGATGAAAGCTGACAATTTATATTTAGAAGTTACAATTGGTGGTTAATGTGTTTTTGTTTGGTTTAGATTTGATTTGTTTTAGAGCTCTTTGTACAAATTATAAATGCATAAAATGTTGTGTAACAGTAGCCCCTCAAGTTCATTTTTTTAATGTGAGCACATTGTTTCTCACGTTAGAATTCCTTCTAACTTCATTGTATAATATTAGCCTTTTGATTTCCTGTTTAGTTCTTCGTTAACATAACCACAAAACCCCTTTCTTGTCATGTAAGTTGCTAGAATCTCAAATTCTGACATTAACAGCCATTTAAATTAAGTTGCTGTTTATAATTTCCTTCCAACTTGTTTTTTTTTAAGGGGGGGTGCTAACATCTTCTTGATACATTTTAAATAAAAATTCTGTTAACTGAATACTAAGAAGGCAAATCCTGGTTGTATCTCATTCGTTACTTCAGGCAATTTCCAGCATGGTTTTCTGCATTGGTTCAGACTTCCTCACCCAGCTTCTTTGCTGTTTTGTATTGTTCCTTTATAGTTAATTGACTGTTTTTCTTGGGGTAATAATGATTTTTGTGTCAGGATGAATAGATAGAGTTAAATCTGAATGAACCCAGCCTTTATAATGAATGAATGCAGCAAACAGTTGTTTGTTTTTTGATCATTTTCTTCCTTCTTTCTCCCCCCCACCCCCACCAACACTCCCACCTGCGGTTCCCCAATTTTCATTTACAATAGAATAGGCATACTTGCCCCATCCTGTGTAGAGTGGATGAAAATCATCAGAAGCTCATATAGTGGCAGGGAAAATGATGCAGCCTTGAATCAGTGACGACTTATATCAGGAGTTGTTCCATGATGAAACGGTATAATTGACAGATGACACCATGTTCAGGCTCAAATTTGGGAGTCTGTGGTGATCAGTTTTAAATACATGCTAGTTCTGCTTTGAGTATGTCAAATGTGACCTATTTTATCTATCCTATTTATCCAACATATTTATTTTAATCATAGAGTGGGTGTTATTTCTTATAGTGGATGCTAATTTTCTACATTATCCATTTCTAATTTTCTCTATCTATGTTATTAGCCATGCCTTTATAAAAGTTGTATTATTTAAAGGGACATGTTTGATTATCCAGCTAATTTTCACGAGTATTTTGGATTGGTTGGATTCTGCTAATTTCAGTTGCCAGGAAGATCAAATCTAATAAGCCCTTTATTATTGCAGCATGTAGAGAAAATAGTGCTCTGCATCCTTTGCATTGTCTTTTTCATTTGTATATGTCCCAATATATTGATTTGAAAAGCTTACAGAATCTATTCTATTCAGAATGGTGTCTTGCTGTGCATGATAATTTTTACCATTGATTTTATCTTCATCCAGATGAGATGTATGAAATCTTGTCAAATCTTCCAGAAAGTGTGGCATACACATGCATAAATTGCACGGAGCAACACCCTGCAGAATGGCGACTGGCACTAGGCAAGGAACTGCAGATCTCTTTAAAGCAAGTCTTGACTGCATTGCTAAATTCTAGAACGACCAGTCACTTGCTACGATGCAGGCAGGTAAGTCTGAGTTGCTGATTTAAAATGGTGTCAAACGGACAGTTAGAAGAGATACATTATATAATTTCAGCTGTGAATTTCATTTGTTTCCTCTTATTTGTTTATGTTTGGATTATTGATTTTTATGCATTCAGAAATAACAGATGAATCTGAGGGATTTCAACTTTAACTACTATGCAGTGTGCTTCATAGTTTGTTCTTCAAGTTTAGCTCAATCCTATGTCTGGTAATTGAGAATAAAATATTGTTTTAATAATTCATAATCATAATGTTTCCAGATGTTCCCTTAGTAATGATTTTATTCATTCTTGTAAACTAAGGAAAAGGATTTGTTTTTTATTTTTAAAAAGTATTATGGCATTCCCCAGGCAAACACCATAAAACCTATCGTTGTGGAAAAGTTACATAATCTTTGTTTTTAATCTACCCAATTGGTATGTGTATGCCTCGTCGGTCTAGCAACCTAGGTTCCGTCCTCATCTTTGGTGTTGTGTGTAACTTGCACTTACTCTTGGATGCTCTGGCTTTCTCCTACATCTTAAAAATATGTGGGCTAGTAGATTGATTTTCCCTAAATTGTCCGTAAGTGAATGGTAGGATCTGGAGGGAGTTGTTGAGAAGATGGGAAGAATAGGGAATGGGATTGCTTTATGAGCTAGCATAGACTTGATAGGCCAAAGTCATCTTCTCCTTTGTCATAAGATGAAATGGAAATGCCATTTTGTAATTAACAAAATGCAACGTTTATTTTCAGCTTTGCTTCTCTCTTCCCAGCCTTCAATTTTAATCTTAAAACTGTGGCTTGATTTGATGAATGTTTTCATTTTGTGTTTCTCTTTCCTTTGGTTAGATTGCCATTCCTTGTTGTGCTCTCATAGTCTTTGTTTATGTTAAGGGAAAATACCTGCCTTGGAGAGGATCATAATTGTGTATGCACTGTCCACATGCACTTGCTGGCACAAGTAACTGGACACCATTTATGATCCAGCTGAGATTTTTCTTTTTCTTCTGTTCAGAAGTGTGCATAACTTTTACACAGCATCTGGAGACAATGAGAATAAAACATTGGTCTCTTTCTGAGTTTGTTTTATTGACCGCTTAGCATAGTTGGTAAAACTGTCAGCTTTTGAAGCAGCAGATTGTATCCCCAAGATAAGCTGAAAAATTGAACTCATGCTATAGATTGCACAAGTGTAGTTGTTACCATTTTAGTGAAATTAAATCCTAGAGTTTGATTAAAATGATATAAATTCTATGGCATTACTGAAAGAAGACCATTTGGAGGAAGGGGAGCTGTGGTATGATTTAGCTGGTTTCTACAGCCATGGCAAACATTCTTCTTTAGGTGTTCATTATGTTCACATTTGTGAGACCTTGTTTGTAGCTTGGCTGCTATATTTATCTCCATTACAACAAGTGATGCGCTTCAAAGAACAAATTTGACAAATATAGAAACCCATAAATTCCCAGAGGGCATGGAAGTTGATTGTTTTTATTATACTTTCTTCATTGGCTATTTATTCCTGTAAGAATTTGCCTGCATTCCTGTAGATTTACCTTAGATATTCTAAACAGAGATATTCCTTCTTTATCGGGTTATGGATACCATTCCTCGGTGAATTCTTCAAATTTATGGAATGTTGTTGCATGTTATAGGAATTACCTAACTGTGTTACCTACCCAAAGAGGACTGTAAAGTTGAAAGCATAGCAATTCATTTCCCACGATGATGCAGTACAGTAATCACTTGAAGCATGGGAAGCCAATTTTGGTTTGGTTGTGCACTCACCATTAAGAATTCAGAAGTGCTCAAGGTGTTGGGTGCTTCAGAATTGGCCTTTCTGTAAGTGTGGAGTGCACAAAGGGAAATTGGAGGCGGGGACCACTTTGTGGAGTTATAGTGGGGTTGAGGCCAAGGATGTCAGAAGATCTTTGACAGGACAGGGTGAGAGGAAAGTTGGATGATGGTGTAACCTGAGCTAGGTGCCCATGAATGTGATTATGAGTCAAGTGTCATTATTTGGAGCAGGGCTGGGTGAGTATTGGGGGATTGTGTCTGATGATCAGATCCTGAGGATATGACATTGTTTCTCTGGAGCCATGGAGGCTGAGGGGAGACCTGATAGAGGTTTATACGATTATGAGAGGCATAGGTAGAGTAGACAGACAGTATCTTTTAACGGAAATGTCTAAAACCAGAAGGCATGCATTTAAGGTGAGGGGGTAATATCAAAGGAGATGTGAGGGCAAGATTGTTTTTACACAAGAGTGGTGGGTGCCTGGAAAGCATTACCTGGGGTGGTGGTAGAGGCAGAAACATTAGATACTTTTAACAGATGTTTAGATAGGCACAAGAAGGTGAGGAAAATGGAAGTTATGGACATTATGTAGCCAGAGGGGATTAGTTTAGTTGGCCATTTGATTACTAATTTATTTAGTTTGGCATAACATTGTGGGCCAGAGGGTCTATTCCTGTGCTGTACTCTTCTATGTTCTGTTTTGCTTGTATCTTTGATGCCAAAAAGAATTAACCATGATTCATGACAGGAACTACTAAGTCAGGCTTCCAAAGTGGCACGGTGCAGCCTGGAAACGATCAAACTGCGTCCCACTCTGGGGAAAAATTTGACTTTTGCATATATGTTAGAGTGAAGAAAACAGCTCTGCACGATTGGATTTCCAAGTCTTCTTGTTTGTGCTAAAAGTCTAATGTCTTTTAAATTTTTGCCTTGAAATTCAGTGAGTCTGGAGTGCTTAAGTGCTTAAGCTGGTGCAAAAATGCCCAACAAAAGTGCCTTTCTTATCTGTGTATGGGAATGAGAATCTTGAAAGGAACAATAGGAAGTAAAAGAACATTGAACAGAAGGGAACTGTTATTTTGTACTTGTCCTTTCCTGATTTATATTCTATGTTATTTGGGTATCAGTATTTGATTTGGATTATAAAATCAGACCATAGATTTTTACTTACTGAGATACAGTGTGGAATAGGCCCTTCTGGTCCTTCGAGCTGCACTGCCCAGCAACCCGATTTAACCGTCCCCTAATCACGGGACCACTACAGCTGATGGTGTAGTGACATCAGTGCTGGACTTCGGGGTGAGAGGTCCCTAGTTCGAATCCGGCCGGCTCCCTTGCACGCTCTCCATCCGTGCCTGGGTTGAATCTACGAGCTAACAACTGGAGAGTTGGGTTTCCTCCGCCAGGTTTCAGATGCCCAAGACACGCTGTACGATGAGCATACACCCTATCCTCGCTATATGCGGGGGATAATTTCCTCGCAGTCGACGCATAATGTGAATAATTATTTAAATGGAGAAAACAGGAATGTGTTCCAGAGGGCTTCCTAAATATGTTTTATCTGTAACTTATTCACATTTTCATACCAATATGACACAAAAGCAGTACCGCAAGGCAACATTCGTATTATATTTCATCAATTTAAGGTAATATTCAACGTAATAAATCATAGAAAGTTAACATACTAAGGTGTACAGTACTGACCAACGGTGGCAGGTGTGTTCGCTCCGGGAGATGAGTGGTTGATGTGGTGTCGGGCAGCTTTACATGGATAAGGTGGATGGTTGTGATCATCAGGATCATATCAAGCACAGCAAGGGGTGAAGGAAGACTCACAGAACTCTCAGAACTACTGGCAGCAGGAGATGACACCGGTTTGAAGAAAGTGGTGAGGAGTGTTTGCTTGGCAGCATTTTGTTTTTCAGCATAAATTTGCTTGTAGGGAAAAAGGGTTGACGGCAGGGAATGACTGAAATGCTGACTCCATTCTAAACTTGAGTCCGTGTCCATCACCATTTGTGCCAAGTGTTCTGACTTCCACCATTCCCTCACCGTTGGTAAACACCTGGGATTTTCAAAATTGTCTGTTGCTTGCAGCACTTGAGAGATAGTTCACCGTGAAAAAAAACTCCTTGAATGTGGATCACACCTTGGTCGAGTGGTTGAATCAGCAATGTGTTAGGCGGCAGGAAACGCACTGTTATATTACGATGAATGCTGTCTAAATGTTTAGGATGGGCTGGCGCATTGTCAAGCAACAAAATAACTTTAAAGGCAAGATTCTGTTCCTGGCAGTAGCATCCCAGAGCTGTGTTACCTTCACTTGATGCCGCGCTGTTCATAATTTCCAACTTTTTTTCAAGTGTTAAAGCAGTTCTTTGCTGCTCGGCTGATGGCCCAGGATATGACATCGGACGCTTAGGAGGCATAGTTAAATATTTCAAGCACAAAATCACTGCACCGTAGGTAAAACCAACAAAAGTTTAAGAGCGCAAGATCGCACATCCACACCTTGCCAAAACCAGTGCGAGACTGGGGGGAGTGAGATTGTGAGGCACGCACACCTGACTTTTATTGGCGGGAAAGCGGTGCTTCTCATCCCAACAGTGAGACGTGCGCATGTGACTTGTATTGGCTGGAAAGCAGTGCTCCTCGCATAACTGTGAGTTTTGGACGCATATAAGGAGACGTTGGTAGAAATAAGTTCCACGCATAACTGTGAATCTGCGTAGTCTGAAGATGCATTTAAGGAAGATAGGGTGTACCAATAAAAGCTTGTCACGATGGCACCCCAACGACTCCACTAGGAGTTAAGGGGACACACAGAGACACACACACACACACACACACACACACACACACTCACACTCACACTCACACCCCCCACCCCACCCCCCTACACCAGCCACGATGTCTTTGGATCGTGGGAGGAAACCGAAACACAAGAGGAAACGCACATGGTCACAAGGAGAACATACAAACTCCTTACAGACAGCAGCGGGAATTTAACCCAGGTCGTTGGTACTGTAAACCGTTGTGCTAACCACTACACTACTGTGTCACCCCATAGAGTCATAGAGCTGTACAGCAGAGCTATGACAGGCTCTTCGCCCTGTCAGTCCATGCCAACCAAGATGCCTGTCTGTGCTAGTCCCTTTTACACACATTTGGCCCATATCCCTCTTAACCATACTTATTCATGTACCTGTCCAAATGCTTTTGAAACATTGTATACCACTTCTTCAGCGTTCTCTGGCAGCTCATTCCATACCACCACGCTCTATGAAAAAATCTACCCCTCAGATCTCTTTTAACTATTTCCTATTTTAAACCTGTGCCCTCTAGTTTTAGACTCTCTTACCCTGGGGGAAAAGACTTCTCTTACCCTGGGGGAAAAGACTATGACAGTCCACCTTATCTACACCCCACATGATTTTATAAACCTTTATACAGTCACCGTTCTTCTGTCCTTCAGGTAAAAATGTCCCGATCTATCTTTTCTTGTGACTCAAGCCATGCAGTTCTGGTAATATTCTTGTGAATCTTTTCTGCACCCTTTCCAGATGAATGATGTCCTTCCTATATAGCTGGGTGAACAGAACTGCACATGTGATTTGAAGCTTTCATAGTGCAGAAATTGAAGTGCGAATAGTAGGCAAGTGAAACATTATACAGCTGAGTTCCACTTGCTGTCTTTTTACCAGGCAGCCAAACCTCCCGACCTAAATCCAGAGACTGAAGAAGCTGTCCCTGCTAGAAGCTCACCAGAAGGTCCTGATCCTCCAGTTCTTACAGAAGTAAACCAGCAGGATGAACAACCTCTTGATCTGGAAGGAGTAAAGAGGAAAATGGATCAGGCGAGATACCATTCGGTGGTAAGATTTTTGTTTATTTGCCTGTCTAGAAAGTTTGAAAAAAATTTAAAATAATGTGTACTCCATGACGAAAGACTTAAGGCTTGCCCTATGTTCTGCATCATATGGTCTCTTCACGTGCATCAGACTCCTCTAAAATTAACATATACAATCTGTTGATAAATGCTGTAATGCCTGATTATCTACTGTTGTTATGTTCAGCTGGAGTTCAGTGATGACATTGTAAAGATCATCCAAACAGCAATGAACTGTGATGGAGGGCAGCCTGAAAACAAAAAAGCCAATAGCATGGTCAAGGCTTTCTTTATACGGGTAAGGAGGATTGGTAATTTCTATGGGCCTTAGAGTGCATATCAATGCAAAATAATCGTTAAGATGCACTCATGCTGAAAAAATTATGGCTCCAAGCAACAGCCACCAACTGTAATCACAGATTAATCATAGCAACTTGTGTATTATTTCTCTTGTTGAGTGATTGAATGTTCCATCTTAGTCCTGATTTTCTTGGTCAGAATATTTCAGCAGTATTTTTAAAATAGTTTAGTTCCAGAGTCCCACTTAAGTTTTAAAGTGGTGGTGTTTATATTGTGATTAGGTCTCTATCTCATTATCTTGTTTCATGATGTCTCCATACTCATCTTTTTAATTTTCCCAACTCTGACCCCTAGACTGCATTTCCACTAAAGTTTTGGCCCACTAACCTCCCCTTCCCACTCTTTTGGATCACTCTTCAGGTACTGTTTCCTCACTTTGAAATATGTTGTCATTGGCTCTCAGAAGTAAGTTCCCCTAATTGTTCCTCCTCCAACCTTGCCTTTCCCACTGCACCTCCCAATCTTTGCCCATTAAATTGGAGCTTGAAGGGAAGGAGAAGTAAAGTTCCTCAAATTTGATTTTCTTTCTCCAGCTTAAATTTTGCAGTCAGGTTTCCAAGTCTACCATAGGATTTTTAGCAATCCTATTTAATGTCAACATTTTCTTCCTTTGCGTCGTCTGTAACTAACCATGCCACATTTGACACTCACCTTCTGGACTCAGTGACTTGTTTTATTTTTAGCTAGCTAGCCATATCTTGCTCATGTATTTTTACCTCTTAACTTCCCAAGAATCTGTCCTTATCCTTCCTCTTTTCTCGCATAGGTACTGATTATTAGCGAGAGCTTGCAGAGATAGGTTCAGAAGCCTATATGGGTGTTGCTCTAAAATGTGTCATCATCCAGCACAAAACTGTATGATTGGAATTTGACGGTACCCAATCCACATATTAAACATTAATTCCTTACATCAAAGGTGGAGAATGGCTACGGTTTGTGCCATCTGAAAAAGGGATTGCATTTACTCACACCAAAAAAGAACAATAGCACTAGCATCACCTGTAGGTTCCCCTCCAAGTTGAACATCTTGCTGTCATAGGTTACCATGGGACGTTGATAGGATGCAGAGTTTGGTTGAGAGGTGCCAGATAGAGTTCAGTCCAGAGAAATGTGAAGGGATACACTTCAGAAGACAGAGTACAAGGTTAATGGCAAGATTTTTAGCTGCTTGGAGGAACAGAAGGATCTTGGGGGTCAACGTCTATAGATCTTTCAAAGTTGCTGTGCAAGTTGATAGGTGGTGAAGAAAGCGCTTGGTGTGCTGGCCTTCATTAGACAGGAGGATTGAATTCAAGACCAGTGAGGTAATATTCCAGCTCTATAAAACCGTGGTTAGACCACACCTGGAATATTGTGTTTAGTTCTAGTAGCCTCGTGATAGGAATAATGTGGAAGCTTTAGAGAGGGTGCAGAGGAGATTTACCAGCATTGCCTGGAAGAGAACATGGCTTGCAAGGAGAGTTGAGAAAGCTAAGGCTTTTTTCTTTGGACCAAAGGAGGGTGAGAGGTGACTTGATAGATATAGATGTACGAGATGAGAGGCATAGATCTTTGGAAAAAAGGAGGATGGGGGTCAATTGATTGATGTGTATAAGATGTATAGATGGAAGTAGAGAGCCAGTGCCTTTTCCCAGGGTGGAACTGTCTAATACAAGAGGCCATAATTTTAAGATTTAAGTATGAGAGTTTGTAAGAGGTGGTATGTTTTTTTTTTACATAGAGTGCTAAGTGAATGGAACATGCTGCCCGGGGGTGGTGGTTGAGGCAGATGCATCAGGTATATTTAAGAGACTCTTAGATTGGTACATGGATGAAATGAAATTGAAGGACTATGTGAGAAGGAAGAATTAGATCGATCTTGGAGTAGATTAAAGGGTCAGCACAACATCATGAGTCAAGGGGCCTGTACTGTATTCCTTCTTCCATCTTCATTGCTGGCTAAATCCTGGAACTCCCTACCCATTCAGCATTGTGGCAGTAATTTCATCCGTAGGGCTGCAATGATGCAGAGTGGCAACTCGCATCTAATTCTGCCTAGATTTTGAATGTGGATAAATGTCATGTTCCAACAAATGACATTTTTGCTCTTGGTTCAACTTTTATCACCAGAAGTGAACAATAGATTATTCAGCTAGTTCACTGATAAAGGTTTGCTTGATAGGCTAGACAGTCTTTCCTAATTCTTATGGTATTCACAACTAAAGAGAACACTTGTTCAAAAGTAAATCATTTGACACAAAGTCAATGTTGTTAAAGAGGGGATGGAAAAGTATTTTCCTTTTTTTCTTCTCAGATGCATATATGTTTATATGCATAATTTTCTACAAGTTTAAAAAAAAACTGAGTATTCAGAGTTTGGAGCCTACACATTCACTTTGCCATTTTGTTCTTATGTTATCTATTGAAACTACAAAGGAGTGTAGTTTGGCTTTGTTTCTTTTACTTTATATCATTTGATAAATCCTTTCACTATACTCCTGTATAATTCGTTTGTTGTATGCATGTGATGTTAAGTGTTGTACAGTGAACCTTTGTTTCAGATGCTGCAATCAGCTGCTTACAGTGGTTTATAGAAATAAAATTTTATGAAAAATGAACACCAGAATTTTTTGAGTCTCCTTGCCAAAAACTGAATCTCATAATTGCCCTTCTGTTTGCAAATTTCTGAACTAAACAGTGATTGACATGAGAGTTGAGTTAATGAGTGTGTGTCATTGCAAGTTTGTTTAATTATGAAATTTTGTTATCCTGCTGAAGATATATTAAGCCTGGATGGTCAAGCAATGTCAAGTGTTAGGATATAAGCTTTTACTTTCATAACTGACACCAGTCTGTTCAAACAGTCCCAGTGACTGTTCTTGCATACTTCAGATAACAATATGTTTAAAATAGAAGTGCCTGAAAAGCTAATGATTTGAATTTTTGTTTCACAGGCGTTACTCTAACTGACTGAGTATATTGCAACATTTTTTGTTTGTTTTTGTTCAGCTTTAGTGAAGAGGCTTTTTGCCTGGTGTGTTTACCAGCTATGTTCAGATTTGAGATGGGTGTGATAATGGAAAGGATATCTTCACATATCTGATGTGTATTTAATTTAATTCTTGGACAGCCTTTAATCTAACAATACCTGTGTTCACTTCTTGTGTAGCAAATGGAACGATTCTTCCCATGGTTTAGTGTGAAGGAGTCCAAGTTCTGGGAGCCTAATAGGGTCACCCCAAAGTGAGTACTATTGTCATTACTGACCTTTGTATAGAAAGAAAGTAGTATGTTTCTGGTTTTATTTTGAGCTGAGGCTTGAAGTTGTGAAACTACTGTCACTGAAATGTTGAGGTTTTCATTATTGGTGCGATTGCAAACGTATGCAGGAATTTAAATTTTGATTATTTTTGAGCTTCCACAAGCACCCTCTCATCCTTGTCAATCCCTAAGTTATGTTTTTGTGAACATAATTAAACATTAGTAAATGTAAGTATTTTAATTTGACAATTATGTGGATGTGAATCAAAGCAAAGTTGTTCAAAATATGGTGCATGGAATGGGAGGAGATAAACACCAGCATAGATGAATTTCATTGCACCGTCTCTTTTTGAGTTGTATTTTTTTTGTAATTGGGAACTAGTTTGTATTTAACAAGTATACTGTTTTGGATACTGTTGGAATGGCTTTTCAGAGGAGCACAAAGCTGGAGCAGTAGCAACGCAACTGGCACTGTTATTTAGTTAGAAGTGTTGAAGTGTATGTGAGTGCTAGTGATAGGAGACTGGTCAGGAGCGCATATAAGTATTCCTGTGGCCAAGAGTGCAATTTCAGGGTGGCATGTTCCCTCTGTGGTACCAGGATCATGGATGTGTCAGAGCAGGTGCAGTGTATTCTGCAAGGGAAATGTGAACAGTCAGAGATCGTGGCCCATATTATTACTAATAACATGGCAGGTAGAGAATTGAAGTCCTGCAAAAGTACTTTGGGAAGTTAGGCTAAAAGTTTCAAAGAAGGGCCTCCAGAGTTATAATCTTGAGATTTCTCCCTGTGCCACCTGCGAGCAAGGTTTAAAAAGAAAGAGGAAGGCAGTCCAGTTTAATATGTAGCTAAAAAGTGATGCAGGAGAAAGGACTTCAGAACAGTACATGGAGAGGTTAAGGTGAAGATAGAAGTTAGCTTGAGTATGTCTGATTGAAAGAACTGGCAGGGCCAAGCTAATGAACTTGGTGTGGACTGATGGTCTGAAGTGTATTTATTCAGAATATAAAGAAATAACTTTAAGAATTAGGAGGGATAAAAAAATAAAGTCCTTGACGAGTAGGATTTAGGAGAATCCCAAAGCATTTTATATGTATAATATAAAATATATTATTTTATATTATATTAATTTTATTTTAATGGCCAAGAGGGTGGCCATTGACATAACCAAATAGATTAAATTGCTTCTGAGTTTAGTACAGCAAATTCTTAAAATTATTATTTGTCAAAATCTGATGTATTTCAGTAGTGGAATGCTTCCCAATGCTGTGTTGCCACCATCATCTGATCACAACTATGCTCAGTGGCAAGAGCGAGATGACAGCACACGTACTGAACAGCCAGCGCTTACTAAGAAAATTATACCTGCACCACAGCCGAAAGGACCAGGAGATCCTGACCTACCAGTGCCTCTGCCGCCACCACCGTTCGCGATAACAGCTGGTATGACCAGAATACTAAAATCAGTTTGTCTTTGAGTCAATTGGACTGTATTGTCTGTAAGGAGAGTTGGAAAACTTTGATTATTTTCTTTGAAATGTCAGATTGAGATGCAGCTGATAGTATATAAAATGTCAGTCTCTTTCCCAAAGTGGAAATGTCAAGTACAAAATGTAAAGAAATGTAAAGAATCTTTACAAGGCATTGTTTTACACAGAGGTTGTTGGGCGCCTGGAACACCCTGCCAGGGGAAGTGGTAAAAGCAGATACAATAGCAACATTTAGGAGACACTTAGACAGGCAGGAAATGGAGGAATGTGGACCATGTACTGACAGATGGGGTTAGATAGATTGGAATGATGGTTGATGCAGCCATGTTCTGTGAAATGAATCCAGACAAATGGCCAAGGGTTCAGGGAAAATTCGGGCACAATTGTGAACATTTCCATAAGTGGGCACAGTGGTACTGTAATTCCCTGTAAGCTTGAAAAAAATCATAGCATCAACAGCAGTTGCCTTTGTTTTCCTTAATATAGCTTTTGGTCATTTAATTTTGTTTTCATTCTGTGTAAAATATAGAAAGCGGCTCATAAATAAATTCACCATTTATTGAACATTAATGAACTATTCGAGTGTCCTTTTAAGAGGTAAACTCACCTTATGTAGTGACACAGTCATGAGATGGACTAAGGACAGCTCTTGCTGTAATCTTGTAGAAGTTCTGCTGCTTGTTGCATTCATTTATAAGAGGCAGCCTGGGGCCCTAGATATTTTTTTTCAGACCTAAACTCAGCACTGCCACTTGGGTGTTGCCTTCATTTGGGTGAGGTAACCAGGCTCTGGTTATGTTTTATGGCTGATTTGGTGCCTGTGGACACCTGAAAGGAGCTCGAAGTTGGAAGATCAAATTGATATAGTCTTCAGTGGGGGGGGGGGGGGTTGTGATGAGCTCAAGGTGTTTGTGTTGTCTTATCATTGTTTATTTTGAAAATATGCAATACTGGTTTTCTAGTATCAGCTGAATGTATTATTGTAAATGACCTGCATTTACAGTTTGTTAGTCATCTAGTGGTATATTATAGTATTGCATATTTTAATTGAGGCTGTGAATAGAGATTTTCAAATTACACGGAAGGATATTTCAAAAGCAAGAGGTGATGGAATGTCCCATGGAAGTAAGCATCCTGCTATTATCCCAGAGGGTTTTCGACCTTTTTGTATTCAGTCAGCATAACATTATTAAAATTATAATTTCTTCTTGCATACCTTCAGAAAGCAAAGCTGCATTCAGGGAGCATTGACCATCGTGTCTTCAATACTTTGTAAAGTAATGAAGCTACATTCAGTGAGGCCATTGCATGCAAGCCAATATGTGAGCAAGTTATTGGCACGTCCCAGTTTGCTTTTAGATTTGGTATAATTTGCAAGGTACTACAGAAATTGATTCTGTCAGTCCATGGCCACCTCTACTGCCACGATGAGGCCACACTCAAGTTGGAGGAGCGACACCATATATTCTGTACAGGTAGCCTCCAACCTGATGGCATGAACATTGATTTCTCAAACTTCTGGTATTCCCCCTCCCCCCCCTTTCACCATTCCCTATTCCCGTTGTTGTCTCTCTCACCTTATATCCTTACCTGCCCGTTACTTCCTTCTAGTGCTCCTCTCCTTTCCCTTACTTCCATGGTCTTCTCCCATCTCCTATCAGATTCCCCCTTCTCCAACCCGTTATCTATTTCACCTATCAACTTCCCAGCTCTTTACTCCAGCCCTCCCCCTCTTCCGGTTTCACCCACCACCTACCACCTTGTACTACTACTTCTCCTCCCCCCACCTTCTTACTCTGACTTCTCAACTTACTTTTCCAGTCCTGATGAATTGTTCAACTGCGTTATTTGAGTTGAGTCCGTAGAGATTAAATAATAATCCTTTCATCTTCCTATTTTTGAAATTGGATTAAAATTGTAAATCTGTGTGTAATTTATGCTTTGTATCTTTATATAGTGATCAAATCATAACTTGTATAATATTTAGAAATTAATGTTCCCATTGTCATAAAGTCGTAAAAAACTGCAGCACAGAAACAGGTCCTTCAGTCCAACTAGTCCAGGCTGTACCATTTAAACAGGCCCCATCAACCTGCACCCAGTCAATAGCCCTCCATACCACTTCCATCAAAGCACCTATCCATATTTCTCCTATATGTTGACATTGAAGTTGCACACTCTCACCACCTTCTGAGTGAAGAAATCTCCCCCCCATGCTCTCCTTAAATATTTCACCTTTCAGCCTTAAAACATGACCTCTAGTTGTTGTCTCACCCAAACTCAATGGAGAAAGACTACTTACTATCTATACCCCTCATAATAATTTTGTATACCTCTGTCAAATCTCCCCTCAATCTTCTACGTTTTGTGGAATAAAGTTCAAACCTATTCAATCTTTCCTTATAACTCGGGTCCTCCAGTCTCAGCAACATCCATGTAAATTTTCTCTGTATTCTTTCAATCTTATTTACGTCTTTTCTGTAGGTAGCTGACGAAAACAGCATAATACTGCAAATTAGGCCTCACCAAAGTCTTATACAACAATATAACGTCCCAACTACTG
Source organism: Hypanus sabinus (assembly GCF_030144855.1). NCBI lineage: Eukaryota > Metazoa > Chordata > Chondrichthyes > Myliobatiformes > Dasyatidae > Hypanus > Hypanus sabinus. Next base: position 7,864,814 of record NC_082739.1, on the reverse strand, counting down.
TACTCATACTTTGATCTATGAAGGCCAATGTGCCAAAAGCTTTCTTTACGACCCTATCTACCTGTGATGTCACTTTCAATGAATTATACACCAATATTACCAATTCCCTTTGTTCTACCACACTCCTTGGTACCCTACAACTCACTGTGTAAGACCTACCCTGGTTGATCCTCCCAAAGTGCAACACCTCACACTTGTCTGCATTAAATTCCATCTGCTATTTTTCATCCCCCTTTTCCAGCTGGTCTAGATCCCGCTGCAAGCTTTGATAGTCTTCCTGCTGTCCACTACGTTCCTAATCTTAGTGTCATCTGCATATTTGCTGATTGAGTTAACCATGTTGTCATCAAGATCATTGATATAGATGACAAACAACAATGGACCCAGCACTGATCCCTGTGGCACTCCACTAGTCACAGGCCTCCAATCAGAAAGGCAGCCATCCACTACCACTCTCTGGTTTCTCCCGCAAAGCCACTGTCTAATCCAATTTACTGCCTCATCTTGAATGCAAGTGACTTACCGTTCTTTACCAACCTCCCATATCGGTCTTGTCAATTACCTTGCTGAAGTCCATGTAGACAACATCTACTGCATTGTCTTCAACTTTACTGGTAACTTCCTCGAAAAAATTCTGTAAGATTGGCTAGACACTTCCTACCATGCACAAAGTCCTATTTCTTAAAATATTTTCCATTAACTTTCCCACTACTGATTTTACCCTCACTGGCTTATAATTTACTGGTTTACTCTTAAAGCCTTTCTTAAACAATGGAACAACATTGGCTATCGTCCAATCCCCCAGTACCTCACCTGTCGCTAATGATGATTTAAATATCTCTGCTAGGGCCCCTGCAATTTTTGCACTTGCCTCCCATGGCGTACAAGGGAACACCTTATCTGGTCTGGGGATTTGTCCACCTTAATTTGCCTGAGACAGCAAACACCTCCTCCTCTGAATTTCTGTATAGTGTCCAAGACCTTGCTGCTGCTTTGTCCCACTTTTATAGACTCTGGGTCCATCTTCCGAGTAACTACAGATGCAAAAAATCCATTTAATATCTCCCAGTCTCTTTTGGCTCCATGCATAGATTACCATTATGATTTTCCAGAGGACCAATCTTGTCCCTTATTATCCTTTTGCTCTTAACATTTCTGTAGAATCCCTTAGGATTCTCCTTCACCTTGTCTGCTAGAGCAACCTCATGCCTTCTTTTAGCCCTCCTGATTTCATTCTTAAGTGTTTTCTTGCACTTCTTGTACTCCTCAAGTTCCTCATTTGTTCCTACTTGCCTGCAGCTGCTATGTACCTCTTTTTTTACCTTAACCAGGGCCTCAATATCTCTTGAAAACTAAGGTTCCCTCAAACTGTTCTTGCTTTTATTCTGACAGGTACATGCAAGCTGTGTACTCTCAAAATTTCACTTTTGAATGCCTCCTACTTACCAAGTATGCCGTTGCCAGAGAGTGGTCTGTCCCAATCCACGCTTGCCAGATCCTTTCTGGTAATATCAAAATTGGCCTTTCTCCAAATTAGAATTTCTACCCAAAGACCAAGCCCACCCTTTCCATAATTACTTGGAAACTGATGGCATTAAGATCACTAGATGCAAAGTGTTCCCCAATGCAACTTCTGTCACCTGCCCTGTCTCATTCTCTAATAAAAGATAAGTTGCACACTCTCTTGTTGGGACTTCTATGTACTGATTAAAGAAACTTTCCTGAACACATTTGACAAACTCTATCCCATCTAGTCCTTCCTTTCTCCACCAATAAGCCCTCCAACCCTTACTGAATGCAAATTTATAAAGTTGTCTTGCATAACAGATAAGCCTTAGAACACTTTTTTTGGTCTATCAGGCCATGAGGCCACAAACCAAATGCCAAATAAGAGCAATTGCTACCACAAATCCACAGTAGGAACAACTGGACTAGATCGATACTTGTCTATCATCTCTGTATTTTGCAGAGAGAATTCTTTGCCCTGAAGATCCTGCTCAAGTTATGAATGCCCTGCTTATGGACAGCCTATATGTATGAGCAGCAAGGTGGTTTTGCTGAATGGGAGTGAGGTATTTCCACATGCTTTCTCTCACTTGAGTCACAAAAATCGAGTTGAGCAGAGCTGGGAGTGCAGAGCAACTTCATTGGCTCACTGAATCAGTGAAGTTGGCTGGTAGCCATGCTTTCTACACCTGCTCCCTTTCCCATCATACTTACTTGATTGTCTCCCGTACTCTGTTTTTGTTAATTTCTGATTTGCAAACTATTCAGTTTAGAGTAGTTCTCAGCAACAGAACCCAGAAGCCTGTGTTCCTTTAACTGGATTTATTGAGATCCCTGCAGAGTTGTTTATGTCTAATACTACTACATTTATACCACTCCATTTTGGTCAGTTCATTTAAAACTGGCTAGTACTTCGTGGAAATTTTGGAAGTGTTTAAAGAGGAACATTCATGATTAATAATTACATTATTTCAGTGAAGTATGGAATAACTTGAGTTTGTTTTCTTGGTAAGGTTCAGATAGAAGTCGAGAGGAGAGCCCAGATATTGACCCTCCTCCAGATGTTGAAGACAACAGGCAGTGTGTACTTTGCCTGAAATATGGAGATGACAACAAAAATGTGAGTATCTGCAGCTAATTCAAAATTGCTGAAATTTATTTGTTGCAAGTCATAAATGTCATTTATTTTTGTATATTAAATATGTTCTACCAAGTAAAGGTTGAACATTGTTGTGATTGAATTATTGCATGCAAGTTTGCTTGCAATTTGTTTTGTAAATTTGGTTTACTTTTTTGATTTTAAAGTGTTTAAATACCTAGACTGTAAAATAGGCACATAATTGAAAATCAGAAATTAATTCTATATTTTCATCCATTGTTGTTTCTTTGGTCACAAGTTAACACTGGTTTAATGTATACTTTAAAAAAAAAACAGTTGACAGCTCTAAATCATAGCTTTCATTGTCTTGTTCACTTTGGAAAGCAAGACTTTGCCTGATGAGCGGTAGTTAAATGTACAGGGAGGGCCTACAAAGATAGAAACTGTTCTCTGTAAAATATTGTTGTGTTGCTTAAAGGCTGATTTATACTTGTGCGTCGCATCTACGCCATAGGTATCGTGTACCTACGCCGTATGATGATGTGCACCTCTCCAGAAAAGTTACTCACGTGTTGTGGCGATGCAGACCACAACAACTGTGATTGGTCGACTTGGTAGCATCGCATTTCCTCCTACACATTTCCAGTTGCTTTTCCTCTGCCATGTCTGTAGGCTGTGCGTACACCGATACGAAATAGGTGAACCAAATTGTCAAATCTATCTGCCAACATGCGAAAATGTTTGAAATACATTTCCTCGTCCATGTCTCTCATGAATAAACTCAACACAGTGGCATAGAAACCCCACCGCCAACTAGCGTTTTGGTGCACACCAACACATGCTCGCTACGACGTAGAGTGACACAGAAATGAAAATCAGGGTTACGGCATAGGCTGCAGCATAGCCCATATGCACAAGTGTAAATGAGCCTTTAGTCAGAAGTGTAATGTAGTAATCTTGTCTGAATGAGTGCTGCTGCATCAGTACTTGAAAGTTAGCTCCTTCCTAGACAAGATGCATCACTGTTGGAATCCCTGTCACTAGATTGTACCTTGTTTTACATTGATGACCTGCATGAACCACAGGATACATTATCAGCAGCATCACCCTGGTCTGGCCTATGTCCTCTGTCCAAATTTGACATACATTACACCTCCTGCATTGTCACTGGGTTTTAACGAGCATTTTCCTATTTAATATCACCATAAAGTTGTAGCAATCTCAGGACGCTAGCAAGATCAAGCAAAAGTGTCTTTGCCTGAATTACCCACATTGTGAACAAACGTAGAAAACAAAAGTTGGTTGATCAGTAAGCAGTTTCTTTCCTTAATGTTATTAACAAATTAAAGAATGTTTGGTTCTTACTGCGTTCTGAAAGTTATTGAGATAGAACTGAGCATTTCCAGTTTTTTATTTACAGTTTCACTAAAGCTGACTGAGGGAAAACAGTACTTCATTTGAGTTATCTCAAAGGATATCTTCAGCTTACACAATAACTAACCATTGGGACATGGCGATTCCAGTGGTGGTGTAAATCTATCTTGAATCCAAGTATTGATATAACTGAATCTTTTAGGATGCTGGACGTCTTCTGTACATCGGTCAGAATGAATGGACACACATAAACTGTGCCTTGTGGTCAGCAGAAGTCTTCGAGGATGATGATGGCTCATTGAAGAATGTCCATATGGCTGTTATCAGAGGCAAACAACTGGTGAGCTCCAACAGTTCCAAAGAATTTCCTAACCTGGTATAAAATAAAGGGCGAAGAATTTCCATGTTCATCCAGTGATCCGTAGAGAGGGCTGCCATGATGAATAAACAGCATAACGCTGACAGAATAAAGTTCATTTCTTTGTTAATGATAAGTTCATTTTGTTTATGATATTCTCACCAGATATCTATTAAGTGTGTTTTTAAAATGTTTACTTAAGTAGTTTTCTGTCTCTCCGTATTTCCCACATTCTGCTGGAGGTGATCTAATTGATTAGTCATTATATTACGATGATGGAAATAAGCTCTGTAAATAGCAGAAGTTTCAAATAAACAGTAATGAAGTGCAGATCTACTGAGAACAGAAAATACTGGAACTACTGAACACTTACTGTCTGGAACCTTAATAATCTTGGAAACTAAGCATTTTCTACATTTATACAGATAAATTGAGCATTCTGGAGCAGAAAAAAATCATAGCACTGAAAACTTGTGTGGGGAACGTTCAATCCAACAATTGTCTGTGATAGTGATTTGATAGCATAATTATAATTATGCTTAGTTCTGGTCACAAAATTATAGGAAAGATAGAAAATAGAGAGAGTACAGAGAAGATTTACTGGAATGTTACCTGGGTTTCAGCACCTAAGTTACAGGGAAAGATTGAACAAGTTAGGTCTTTATTCTTTGGAGTGTAGAAGGTTGTTAGAGGTATTTAAAATTATGAGAGGGATAGATAGAGTTGACATGGATAGGCTTTTTCCATTGAGAGTAGGGAGGATTTAAACAAGAGGACATGATTTGAGAGGGGGCAAAAGTTTAAGGGTAACATGAGGGGGAATTTCTTTACTCAGTGGTAGCTGCGTGGAATGAACTTCCAGTAGAAGTGGTAGAAGCAAGTTCTGTATTGTCATTTAAAGCAAAATTGGATAGGTATATGGACAGGAAAGGAATGGAGGGTTATGGGCTGAGTGCGTGTCAGTGGGACTAGGTGAGAATAGGCGTTCGGCACAGACTAGAAGGGCCAAGATGGCCTGTTTCCGTACTGTAATTGTTATATGGTTATATAAACTCAAACTTTTATCAAGTGCTAACATGACAAATGACTGTCCAAAGTAATTCCATTTATTAACTAATAGAAATTTATCTTTTCAGCGCTGTGAACGTTGCCAGAAAGCCGGGGCTACTGTTGGCTGTTGCCTTTCGTCTTGCCAGAGCAACTATCACTTCATGTGTGCTCGAGCAAAGAACTGTGTGTTCCTGGATGATAAGAAAGTATACTGTCAGCGGCATAAAGATCTGGTTAAAGGAGAGGTAGGTTCAAGGTATACGAGCAATTTACCTCAATAGTTCAGTCTATCCACTGAAGCACCCACTGGTATTATAAGCCATAACAAGTAGCACATTAGTGTAGAGAAAAATCCAATTGACAGTAAATTAGGGCTGTAGAATACAGGGTTTCCCCCGCTATTCGAAGGTAGGGTGTTCCTATGAAATGGTTCGTAAGCCAGAATGTCATGAAGTGAAGAAGCAATTACCATTTATTTTTATGGGAAAAATTTGTGAGCATTCGCAGACCCAAAAAATAACCTACCAAATCATGCCAAATAACATATAAAACCTAAAATAACAGTAACATATAGTAAAAGCAGGAATGATCTGATAAATACACAGCCTATAACAAAGTAGGAATACTTTTCTGCAATCGTTGCAGCACTGTCTACCGTAGTGAAAATCTCAAGCAAGCGCTCTTGGCAGCCCTTGTGGCAAAAACACTCGGCGCAAGCACTCGCAGCAAAAACACTGGGCGCAAGCGCTCGCGGCAGAAATACTCGGCGCAAGCGCTCACGGCAGAAACAGTCGGCGCAAGCACTCTCTGCAGAAGCACTCTTTCCAGTAACCTTTAAGCTATGAAGCTGCTGAATCATACCAAATAACACATAAAAATACACAGCCTATGTAAAGTAGAAATAATGTGTGTACAGTGTCGTTTCACTTACCGGAATCAGGAAGACAGCGAGCACACTGATGATGGTGTGTTTGGCTGAGTCGTCGGAGGTTGGGGTGGTGCAACACTAGGGTGTCATCTCGTCGTCTGTTTCCATCAGGGCAGGCAGGTCATCTTCTATGTCTGCCTGCCTCGATATCGAAGGTCGAGTTTCGTCGTCTTTTGTGGCTGATGTGGAAGGCTTTAAAAACGACAGTATACTTGACTGCTTAGCCTCGGGCATTTTTCTATCATACAGTTCTTTGTAAGCGCTCAAACCATCATGTAAATATGCCCTCAACCTACATACCCTTTCAAAATTAAAGTCATACTTTTCTGCAATCATTGCAGCGTTGTCAATCGCAGCGAAAATCTCACGCAATTGCTTCACGTTCAGTTCCTGGACAACTTCACTTTCGGGCTTTTGGCTACTATGTTCAGTTTCAATTGTTATCCTTTCCTGTTCATCAGCTCTTCATCTGTCAGTTCTTGGTCATAGGATGCCAAAACCTCTTCAACATCATCTTCGTCAACTTCCACAAACCCTTAGCCAAACTCACTATGTCCTTACTTCGTTCACCATGATCGAAATGCTTAATTATGTCTAGTTTTATGCGAAGTGTAACACCCTTATGCGCTCTTTTAGGCTTTTCTGATACCTTAGAACTCATCTTGCTAACGGATGCACAAAATAAATCGACAGAAAGCACAGATGCTCACAGGCATGTGTTTAAGCAATGGCGCCTAGAATGCCATTCTGGGGGAGGAACTTGGCTGCTTGGTGTGCGCGCGCTGACTTTTTTCGTAACAGTGAAAACACCTTCTGTTAGCGAAAACAGGTAACTAATGTAGGTCTTTTGTAACAGCGAGTTGTCGGAAAGCGAATGTTGGATAAACGGGGGACACCTGTACTGCTTTTCTTTTTTATTTTTTTCTTAAAACAAATCTTTTGAATGATTGAATTTGTTTTATTAGAAAACTAATCTGGAAATTAGCATAGTACACATGACTATTTTGCTCATCAGGCTGGTATTATTTGCTCTTGCATGTGGAACAAAAGTAGCTTTTCATCTGCTTGTGTGATTATTTGATTGTTGTTGCACAAGACTGAAGGATATTAGGAAAATTGGTTTTGGTGGTAGAAATTCAGCTTTATTGAATGAGTCAACAGCTTCAAGGAGTAATTGGGTTTACTTTTCTCAATAATCCAGAGCTGCATCAGCCATGACTCAAGTTCGAGTTTAATTGTCATTCAACCATGCACATGAATATAGCCAAATGAAGCAGCGTTCCTCTGTGGCCAAGGTGCAAAACACAGTACCAATTGTTGCACATAGCACATATAGTCGGCCCTCCTTATCCGCGAATTCCGCATGCACAAATTTAACCAACTGTGAATCGCAAAAACCCGGAAGTGCTCTTCCAGCACTTGTGGTTCGAGCATGTACAGACTTTTTTTTTTCTTGTCATTATTCCCTAAACAATGCAGTATAAGAACTATTTACATAGAATTTACATTGTATTAGGCGTTATAAATAGTCTAGAGATGATTTAAAGTATACAGAAGGATGTGCGTGGGTTATCATGGATCAGGATCGAAAAAATTGGAAGTTCTCTTACTAAGTAAGTCGGAACAGGTACATCCGGTATTATTTAGCGTCAGTTAGTCAAATGTTTGTCTTAGCATATTGTATATATTTTGCCTTTCTATGCATATAAAACACTTAAAAACGCATGTTTCAGCGCCGGGTTCGATCCAGTGACGGACCGCTCCCTAGTGCGCACTTCATGTGCTTAGTTGATGTGGAGGATCAAAAACCCAAAACCCAATAATTAATCCACTGCATTGCTTAGTAATAATTGTAGCTTTCATCGAGGCAGGGCCTTTCTCATTTTATCCATTAAAATTGTTCCGATCGTTGACCGACGTAGCCTAACGCTCTTCCAATGACCGATGGCGTTTCACCTCTTTCCGATCAGTTTATTATTTCCACTTTATTTTCAATTATGATTGTAATTATTCTCATGAACAGAAACACTGCAGGTTCAGGTCTCTACTGCTGGGTCCTAATATCCACCGCATTGAGAGAGGTTGAATAAGGGACTTGAATATCCGCGAGGGGCCCCGAAACCCTTGCGGATAAGGAGGGCCGACCTGTATACTGTAGTGCATATAATTATAATAACAGAAAAATATATTAAAAAAGTCATATAGCCCAAACCCTGGAGTGAAGAAACCTGTAGATTGCATGATGTTCTGGAGCTACATTTCTGCAGAACAAACCCATAGCAGTTCCTCATATTGCACACTGTAGCCGCAGACCAAGGAATTCCAGCTTGTCTTCTACTGAGAGAACACTGGAGCGCAGCACCAACAGGAGAGCCAGCCCACAACCCAGATCGGAACTCTGCCGCTGAAGCAGGCTGCAACATGGTGCACAGCAGGTCGAGCTCCACCATTGTCCAGCAACTCACTGGTGGGGTGCACCTGTAGTACTTGGTGTTCTTAATTTTCATGAAAAAGATGCAAAGGACAAGCAATTGCACCTTTGGCTGGACCTAGAGAGGCCACTGAGTCCGAGTGTGCCAACATCTTACTGGAAGTCACTGGGCAGCACTCTGGTTGGAGTTGCATGGTTTTAGATTTGGCCAATAAGAAGTTGGCATTCCACTACAATATTGACAATATTATTATTGATATTATAATATCAATAGCAATATTACATTAGCAATAATATAACTTTTTTACCTTTTTTTAGTTCCAGCCTTGATTAAATCATGCAGTGTCAAAACAGACCCTCTGGCCCATTTCAACTACTGCCTTGGAGAAAGAAAGCTTCCTCAAGTTCCTTCTTACAACTCACATTAAAATTATGCATCTGGTTTTAGACCCCTAGGAATTTTTTTATTCTAAACCATCTCCTCCCATCTATGTCTCTCATAATTTTGTATATCTCCATCAGGCTCCCATGACCCCACCCACTGTGCTCCCATTAAACAACCCGCCTTTACCTCTAATGCTATAAGGAAATCCAGGCCAGTCCATCCAGTCTCTATTCATAACTGAAACTTCCCTACTCAGGCAACATCCTGGTGAACTGTGGCTTTCTTGGTCTTGTCGAATACCTTTTGTAAGTCTACTTTAATAAAATTGATAGGGGAGTGGGGATGACTAGAAGAATTGGATCAGCCCATGATTGAATGGTGGAGCAGACTCGATGGGTCGAATGACTTACTTCTGCTCCTATATCTTGTGGTTTTATGATAGACTTTGCTTATGTACCATTCTCAATGTCACTTATAATTTGGTTTGTTGGACAGGGCTTGTCCATTACAAATGCTGGCATTTACTTGATCACCTGACATTTATCCAAATGCTTGTCCACCCTGTTCTAAGAGTTAGGAAAATAGGGGTGTAAATGCTACTTAGCATATATTGTGGCATTTATAACTTTACAATCTAAGGGATTATTTTGATATGTGGATTGGGAAGTTCAGAAGTAGCCCATGAATTATTGCTACTTAAAACCATCTAATATAGAAGCCAGCATTGCATAAAATTCACCACATTCACCCTCATTAGTTTCTCCTCTTGGTTTATTTATAGTATTCTTGCATTATGGGTATTTTATTCAGTGTGAGATTTGACAAATTTAATTCCTTAGCAAGTCTGCTCATCTTTGAATTCAGTTGTATCTCCTACAACTATCTTCAAGAAATCCAGATAACTTCAGAATCAGAATCAAGTTTATTATTACTGGCATGTGTTGTGAAATTTGTTAACTTAGTAGCAGTGCAAAGGTTCAACTTAATGTCAGAAATGTATACAATAACATCCTGAAATGCAATACATAATATAGAAGAAAAAATAAGTAAATCAATTACAGTATATGTATATTGGAGATTAAGAATCATGCAAGAACAGAAATAATATATATTGAAAAAGTGAGGGAGTGTTCACGGGTTCCATGTCCATTTAGGAATCGGATGGCAGAACAGAAGAAGCTGTTCCTGAATCACTGAGTGTGTGCCTTCAGGCTTCTGTATCTCCTACCTGATGGTAACAGTGAGAAAAGGGCATGCCCTGGGTGCTGGGGGTCTTCAATAATGGACACTGCCTTTCTGAGACACCACTCCTTGAGGATGTCCTAGGTACTTTGTAGGCTAGTACCCAAGATGAAACCGACTAAATTTACAGCCCTCTGCAGCTTCTTTCAGTTTTGTGCAGTAGCCCCCCAGCCCCCCATACCAGACAGCAATGCAGCCTGTCAGAATGTTCTCCACAGTACATCTATATAAGTTTTTGAATGTTTTTGTTGACATACCAAATCTCTTCAAACTCCTAATGAAGTATAGTCGCTGTTTTGCCTTCTTTATAACTGCATTGATATGTTGGGACCAGGTTAGGTCCTTAGAGATCTTGACACCCAAGAACTTGAAACTGCTCACTCTCTCCACTTCTAATCCCTCTATGAGGATTGGTATGTGTAACTTTTGTCTTGCCCTTCCTGAAGTCCACAGTCAGCTCTTTCGTCTTACTGACGATGAGTGCAAGGTTTTGCTGTGACACCACTCCACTAGTTGGTATATCTCGCTCCTGTACACCCTCTCATCACCACCTGAGATTCTACCAACAATGGTTTTATCATCAGCAAATTTAGAAATGGTATTTGAGCTATGCCTAGCCACACAGTCATTGGTATATAGAGAGTAGAGCAGTGAGCTAAGCACACCCCCATGACGTGCACCAGTGTCGATCGTCAGTGAGGAGGATATGTTATCACCAATCCGCAGAGATTGTGGTGTCCTGGTTAGGAAGGCAAAGATCCAATTGCAGAGGGAGGTAAGGAGGCCCAGGTTCTGCAACTTCTTGTGGGAATGATGGTGTTAAATGCTGAGCTATAGTTGATGAACAGCATCCTGATGTAGGTGTTTGTGTTATCCAGGTTGTCTAAGGCTGTGTGAAGAACCATTGAGATTGCATCTGCCGTTGACCTGTTGTGGCGATAGGCAAATTGCAGTGAGTCCAGCTCCTTGCTGAGGCAGGAGTTCAGTCCAGTCATAGCCAACCTCTCAAAGCATTTCATCACTGTCGATGTGAGTGCTACCGGGCGATAGTCATTAAGGCAGCTTACATTCGTCTTAGGCACTGGTATAATTGTTGCCTTTTTGAAGCAAGTGGGAACTTGTGCCCGTAGCAATGAGAGGTTGAAAATGTCCTTGAGCACTCCCACCAGTTTCCAGAGCCTTACCAGATCTCCATCGGGGCCTTCCAAGGGTTCACTCTCTTTAAAGGCAGCCTAACATCAGCCTCCGAGACAGATCACAGGGTCACCGGGTGCAGTGGGGATCTTCACAGCAGTAGTTATATACTCCCTTTCAAAGCGGGCATAGAAGGCGTTGAGTTCATCTGGTAGTGAAGCATCACTGCCATTCATGCTATTGAGTTTCGCTTTGTAGGAAGTAATGTCTTGTCAAAGTTGTCGTTCAAAGTTGCCAGTCTTGAATGCCATGGATCTAGCCTTCAGCAGATGACGTACCTCCTGGTTCATCCACAGCTTTTGGTTTGGGAATGTACAGTATGTCTTTGTAGGTACACACTCATCCACACAGGTTTTAATGAAGTTGCTAACAACTGCAGCGTACTCATCCAGGTTCAAAGATGAACCCCTGAATACAGTCCAGTCCACCGATTCAAAGCAGTCCTGTAAGCGCTCCTGTGCTTCCCTTGCCTATACCTTCTTGGTCCTCACTACTGGTCTTTGGTCTCTGCCTATACTCGGAGTAGAAGTACAGCCAGGTGATCAGACTTCCTGAAGTGAGGACGTGGAATAGCACGGTAGGCATTCTTGATGGTGGTGTAGCAATGGTCCAGTGTGTTGTTTCCTCTGGTACTGCAAGTGATCTGTGGATGGTAATTGTTTAGTGATTTTTTTCAGACTGGCCTGGTTAAAATTCCCCAAAACAATGGTGAAGGTGTTAGGGTGCGCTGTTTCGTGCATGTTGATCCCATTGCTCAGATCATCTAAAGCCTGGTTGACATTGGCCTGAGGTGGAATGTACACCACTACCAATATGTTCACAGAAATCTCCCATGGTAGGTAAAATGGATAGCACTTAACTGCAAGATATTCTGGGTCTGGTGAGCAGAATTGGGACAGTACTGATATATTTGTGCACCAAGAGGAGTTGATCATGAGGCATACTTTGCTTTATACTTTGTAAAAAAACTGTTTGATGTTTTGAGCAAGTTTATTTTGCAGTTCTTTCCTCATTAATGTTTCCCACTCTAATTTCTGCCTTGTTCATTGAAAGAGCTTTTTAGTTTGTCCCACTTCTTCCTATTGCCTCGAATTTTCCCCTTGTTGAAAATTAATTTACCAATTTGTGACTGAAAATGCAGACAAATCATGCGACTTGCAGATGTATGTCAGTAGCATTCTGTAGCAGCTGCTGAAAGATCTGTGAGTACTTCTGCGGTTGAGTCCGACTTGATTTTATTCAAATAACTGAAAAAGGTCGTGTTCACTGATAACAGAGTCATCATAAGTTTGTCTTGGCTTTGTTCTGAGAAATGCATTCTGGTTTATGAGGATTTATTTTTGGAAGAGAACGCTGAGTAGTCATTTTAGAGATCCAAGTGAAAACTTTTGTTTACTATTTTGATTTCAGATGAAGACATAGAAATGTATTTAGATTGCCATTATTTTCTGTAAGCCAGGAAATGTTCTCGGTTATATCTGACATATCATGCATTCTTTCTTACAGACTGTGGCTGAGGATGGATTTGAGGTATTAAGAAGGATTTTTGTTGACTTTGAGGACATCACTTTAAGAAGGAAGTTTCTGACAGGCCTAGAGCCAGAGAGTATCCACATGATGATTGGTTAGTAAAATGTCAAAACAGTGTGTTTATATATTGACAGAAATAATTGTGGAAAAAATATGAGACAAATGCAAAATATTTATCAAAATTGGTGAAAACATCTGTGTAAAGACGTAGGAGACTAGGCCAATCAGCTGCTTGATACATTTCTGCCTATTGTGAACACAGCTGATCTGTAATCTCTGAAATATGCATCTTTGTTCTATATTCCTTCAATGTATTTTTGTTAACCAAAGGTTTTATCTGGGATTTAAAACCAATAGGCATATGTCACCACTTGCGAAATAGCAACTGGTTTGAACTATTTACTGATGACGATGTTTTCTACAAAATTAATTTTGTTCCATCTCTTAATCTAGGTTCTATGACAATAGATTCTTTGGGGATACTCAATGATCTTTCTGACTGTGAAGCAAAACTTTTTCCCATTGGCTATCAGTAAGTTTACTTTGTATTCCTATTGCAAAAGTGGTACAAGATGCTTTCTGTACATTGTTGTTTAATATTGTTGACATCCCTGTTCCAAATTTCAGGAACATTAGTTACCACATTAAACAACAGATGTTCACAGCTACTCTGGTGTTTGAAAATTAAGATGTTAATATATTATTTGGAGGATTTGCATTATTTTTTGTTGTTCCTTGAGATTATTCTTATCTAAACCATACAGGTTCAGTTTAGGCTGTCACAATAACAATATATATACACACCTGAGAATTTTTTCTGAGGTATTGAGAGTTTCATTAATAAAACTGTGAATTTAAAGTTACAAATACAGTGCAATCAGAATCTGAATCAGGTTTATTATCACTGGCACGTGACATGAAATTTGTTAACTTAGCAGCAGCAGTTCAATGCAATATATAATATAGAAGAAAAAAAACAAAATTAAATAATAAGTAAATCGATTACAGCATACATATATTGAATATATTAAAATTCATGCAAAAACAGAAATACTGTATATTTTAAAAAAGCGAGGTAGTATCCAAGGGTTCAATGTCCATTTAGGAATCGGATGGTAGAGGGGAAGAAGCTGTTCCTGAATTGCTGAGTGTGTGCCTTCAGGCTTCTGTACCTCCTACATGGTAACAATGAGAAAAGGGTATGCCCTGGGTGCTGGAGGTCCATGATAATGGATGTGGCCTTTCTGAGACACCGCTCCCTGAAGATGTCCTGGGTACTTTGTAGGCTAGTACCCAAGATGGAGCTGACTAAATTTACAACCCTCTGCAGCTTCTTTTGGTCCTGTGCAGTAGCCCCCTCATACCAGACAGTGATGCAGCCTGTCAGAATGCTCTCCACAGTACATCTACAGAAGTTTTTGAGTGTATTTATTGACATACCAAATCTCTTCAAACTCCTAATGAAGTATAGTCCCCGTCTTGCCTTCTTTATAACTACATCAATATGTTGGGACCAGGTTAGATCCTCAGAGATCTTGATAGCCAGGAACTTGAAACTGCTCACTCTCGCCACTTCTGATCCCCCTATGAGGATTGGTATGTGTTCCTTCATCTTACCCTTCCTGAAGTCCACAATCAGCTCTTTTGTCTTACTGACGTTGAGTGCCAGGTTGCTGCTGCAGCACCACTCCACTAGTTAATAATTCACTCCACTAATTGGCATATCTCACTCTTGTACGCCTTCTCTGAGATTCTACCAACAATGGTTGTATCATCAGCAAATTTATAGATGGTATTTGAGCTATGCCTAGCTACACAGTCATGGGTATAGACGGAGTAGAGCAGTGGGCTAAGCACACACCCCGGAGGTTCACCAGTGTTGATCATCAGCAAGGAGGAGATGTTAGCACCAATCCACACAGATTGTGGTTTTCCATTTAGGAAGACAAGGATCTAATTGCAGAGGGAGGTACGGAGGCCCAGGTTCTGCAACTTCTCAATCAGGATTGTGGGAATGATGGTGTTAAATGCTGAGCTATAGTTGATGAACAGCATCCTGACATAGGTGTTTGTGTTGTCCAGGTGGTTTAAAGCAGTGTGGAGAGCCATTGAGATTGCATCTGCTGTTGACTTTTGTGGCGATAGGCAAATTGTAATGGGCCAGGTCCTTGCTGAGGCAGGACTTCATTCTAGTCATGACCAACCTCTCAAAGCATTTCATCATTGTAGATGTGAGTTACTGGGCAATAGTCATTAAAGTAGCTCACGTTATCTTAGGCAGTGGTACAGTCCACAATAAGTGCATAATCCTCATCTGAAGGAAGTGGGCTGAAGTTGGAGCTGGAACGCCATATCCCTGATTACCTAGCCTGCAATCTCTGCACCAGACCTGCTGCTGGGAGCACATTGTTGCAAAATCATCCTCCACTGTTCACTTGCTTGTCATCACTTCTGCATTTATTTTTATAATATAGTCACTTTGGAAAATATCTGACATAGTAAGAGGTGTAGGAGTCAGTCTGATTCATGAATTGGTTCACCCTTTTCCACTATTTTCAGCCTTAGTAGCGGTCTTTATGTTGGGCCGTGGGAATTCACCTCAATTGCTCAACCAAAAAGAAAGTTCGGTATAGGTAGGAAGAAATTAAAATCAGTACTTCTATTTGGTGGCTTCCTAAATCTGAACTGGGCTGCTTCCATGTTCTATCACATATCTTTCTGATAACTTTTGTTGAGATGTTGCATATATTTTCAGGTGTTCAAGGGTGTACTGGAGCACAACTGATGCTAGGAAGCGATGTGTGTACACGTGTAAGATTCTGGAACATAGACCCCCTCCTGTGGAAGCAGAAGAAAACAGCACTTTAGAGCACAATGAAAACAGAACCGTGGCACATAGTCCAAGCAGCCCAACAGGTACGTAGATGATGCAAGTAAAGAACATTGTCTGCAGAAGAAAAACGCTGTGAGGCCACTCAACTGGTGAAAAGGAGGTACTCAATAGTTAAGCTGGATGTATCAGTATGGTAGGTAGAGTCAACTGAAGAGGCTGTCCAGTATGACTTGAAGCTGTTTACTAGCTTCCTGTCTATGATTGCAGTGTACGCTGCTTCTCTTCCACATCTGCTCCAAGCTATCAAGTGTATCCAGTAGGACAATACCTAACCCTCATGCTTTCTTTGCCTGGAAAGAGATATTTCATTCAACCTCTTAGGCAAGGCATGATCACTTCAATACTCTTTGTTATAAAAGAATATGGAAACAAAAACAACTGCTTTAAGCAAGATGTAGCTTATTTTGATTGGAAATTAAGTACATCAAATTGCATTGCAAAATAAATTAAGACATTTGAAAATTACTTCACTATCAAAAGGTGTGCAATACAGTTGCATGACTACTTTTATTGCATGCACTTTGTTTCTGTCCGCAATTAGAAGCCTCCTTCAGACCCTCTCATTGTTTTGTAGCAAGTCCTTGCAACAGACCCTGCATTTTTCACATTGTGTTTTCTTGCAAAGTGTACTGTATGGAGACCATTGAGCCAATGACAGCTCTCAGATCAATCCTATTAGTCCTACCTAGTTCCCTATAAACTATTCTCCCATGCCCATTAACTCTGATTTTCCTGTCACCCACCTCCACCAAGGGTAATGTATACAAGCCAGTTAACCTCCCAACCATCACATCTTTGGAACGTGAGTGGAAACTGGCGCAACCCCATGTGATCACAGGGAGAACATATAAACTATAAACAGGTAGCACCCAAGGAAGAGACTGCGGATCCTGGAATCTGGAGCGATGTACAAAGTGGTGATGAAACTATCATGTCAGACAGTATCTATGGAGAGAAATGAGCATTTGACGCTTCAGGTTGAGAGTTTTCATCTTGACCTGAAACATCGACTGTCCATTTCCCTCCATAGATTCTGTCTGACCTGCTGAGTTCTTCCACTGGTTTGTGTGTAGCATCCTGAGTAGTGTTAAACTCGGGCTTCTGAGGGTGTGTATCAGGAGAAATGTCTACAATCCCAGTTGGCTGCTTTATACTAAAACATATGTCAATCCTGTGAGTGAATGCCAAGCACCAGCTCAGAATATAGGATTTTCCAGGAAAGTAATGGTAAAAATCTGAAGTAGAGTTCATCTTTTTGTAGAAAGAAGTGGTACAGTGGCACAGCTGGTAAAGCCACTGCCTCTCAGTGCCAATAATCTTGATTCTATCATAACTTCAGGTGCTGGTTGTGTGGAGTTTGCACACTCTTCCTGTGATTATGTGTGTTCCTTCCTACATCCTAAAGTACTGTGTGCAGTTCTGGTCTCCATATTTGAAGAAGGATAAACTGGCTTTGGAAGCGGTGCAGAGGAGGTTCACCAGGTTGATTCCAGCGATGAAGGGGTTTACCTATGAGGAGAGATTGAGTCGCCTGGGACTATACTCTCTGGAATTCAGAAGAATGAGAGGGGATCTTATGGAAACATCCAACATTTTGAAAGGGACAGATAAGATAGAAGTAGGAAAGTTGTTTCTATTGGTAGGTGAGTCTAGAACTGGGGGACATTGCCTCAAGATTCAGGGGAGAAGACTTAGGACGGAGATGAGAAGCTGTTTTTCCCAGAGAGTGGAGAATCTGTGGAATTCTCTGCCCAGGGAGGCAGTTGAGTTTTCTTCACTAAATATATTTAAGATGCAGTTAGATTTTTACATAGTAGGGGAATTAAGGGTTATGGGGAAAAGGCAGGTAGATGGAGCTGAGTTTACGGACAGATCGGCCATGAATTTATTGAATGGCGGGGTAGGCTCGATGGCCAGATGGCCTACTCCTGCTCCTATTTCTTATGTTCTTATAAAAACGAGCATTAGAATGTTAATTGGCCATTGTAAAATTGTCCCTAAGTGTAGGTGAGTGGCAAAATCTATGGGGAGTTAATGGAAATATAGGGACAATAAACTGAAATGAGTGCAGGATCGATCTAGATGTTGGTCCTTTAGAGTCAGCTTGGACTTGGTTAGATGAAGGGTCCATTTTTGGACTGTCTGACTTTCTTATCAGTAGTTGATGTAGAGAAACTTGCATTCAGAAGTACAGTCAATTGAAATAAGCTATCTATATTGATGAAGGCCCTTAACCTCTACCAAACAATGCATTAACAGTATGAACTTTTGAAACTCTCATTGGCTGTGTCGAGATGGCACTATTCTTTGCTTTGTCATACTGTGATCCTGCAGTGTTCCATTTTCCTTGGGCAAATGCTAACAATTGTCTTGGTTTCTCTTTGACAGAAATTTACACAACAGAGAATCAAAACACAGGTTCATCTGAAATGGCAGATCATTATCCAACCCCTTACGGACCTGGGCCAATACCTCCGAGATCGCAGCCTGGTAGTAGGACTCAGATATCTAGTTTTTTCCCGTCTCGTCGATCCACAAGCTCAGGATCTAGGCCCCTTCCATCACCAGGTACCTTATGTTGCACAGGAACGTACAAGAAAATGGGAGCAGGAGTTGGCCACTTGGTCTCCTCAAGTCTGCCATCAATACAATCATGGTGAATCTGGCTCGCGGCTCAACTCTTCTGTGGCATTTCCAAAAGTCCTCAATTCTCTGATCTTTCAAATATTTATCTTTTTAAAATAGCTCCTCTGTCTGAGCCTCAACAGTCCTCTGTACCAGAACTTTACCACCTGTGAGAAGAAATTCAGATTTCTGAATGGACAATGAATCCATGACCACTATCTAACTATATTTTTCTTCTCTTTTTGCATATATATGTGTGTATGTGTGTGTATGTATTTGTGTGTGTGTATATGTATGTGTAATACACATTAATACTGTAATTTGCAGTTTATTATTATGTATTGCAATGTACTGCTGCAGCAAAACAACAGATTTCACGACATACGCCAGTGATATTAATTCTGATTCTGAGTTACAAATAACTGCCCTCATTGCTATTTCTTGTTATTTGTGCCTCTGTTTCAGAATTTCCCTTATCATACCCCCCACTTCCCTGCCCCCCACCCCCCAAGGATCTTGTATGCTTCAGTAAGACCACACCTCATTTTCCTAAATTTCGAGGAATCTTAGCTAATTTCTGGAATGAATCTGTTGTCCTACTGAAAACAATCCTAAAAAGTTGAGTAAATCTCTTCTGGATTTCCTCCTATGCTGGTTGTCCATCCTTAAGTAAGGGGACCAAATCTACAAAGATAAAGAAAAGCTTTATTTGTCACATATACGTCGAAACATACAGTGAAATATGCTGTTGTCGTGAAATCAGCGAGGATTGCCTAGGCAGTCTGCAAATGTCACTATGTTTGAGCACCAATATAGCATGCTCACAACTGCACAATATGCTCATAACTACATAATGTGTATAGAGCACTCCAGGTATTGCCTTGCCAGTTCCTTGTACAATCAGAACAATACTTCTCTAATTTTATCTTTAAAGCCACTGTACCATTTGCCACCTTAAATACTTGCTGCACTTGCGTGCAAAATTTTTGTTTTTCTTGTACAAGAATTCCACTTCTTTGCAGTCTCCCTATTTAGATTCTTTGGCATTTGAAAGATGTGTGCATTGAAGTCATTAATTACTTAGATTATTAGACAATATGAATTACAAATTTAGAGGCCTAAGGTAGCAATTGTTGAGGCCCACAATTGGATTACCCATGATTTTGTTGTATTGCAGTGCTGGTTGTAAGGGCAACATATTCTGTTTAAAATATTACACATTTTGATTCTTCCTAAGATTCTTAATAGGCAGTTCAGGATACTGGATATTAAAATATGTTTTCATTCATACTCTAGTTTCCCTATGAATCATTTAATGTATTGAGTAGGAATGCTCATGCTATTAAAGTGGTGCTTTCATTTTTACTAGTAATTGTAGTCTTGGGGATGTACTTTGCTATATTTGGCCTACTTCCAAATGTAGCCCATTCCAATAAGAAGGTTTTCTTTATCATCAGAGTAGCTTCGACTGGAAATTATTTAGTTGAATAATCGCAATCTATCTGACTGCTTACAAATGCATAAATTGTAATAAATTGGCATTCACACCTGGAGGCCATGCATCTGACTGAGTTTTAAAGAATAAATGGAGTGGCAGTTCAGATGGCCTTGATTTAATTAGTGGAAAGGCTGTTCTGTTGATAGTGTTACCAAAATAGAAAATTTTATCAAAATTTTGATAACAAATTTTGGTAACAAAATAGAAAATCTTAGAACCAAGATAGAAAATAATAGATGATTCTTTCTCCAGTCCCTGCATCTTTCAAATTTCAAATGTAGAAATACGATTTGAAATATTAATTGTTTATAATTTTTTTGTTTATTTTTAAGGGAGCCCCACACCACTGATTCATGAGAAAGTCACATTTGCTGATGCCCTACTGTCATCAGGGAGACGGAGTACCATTTCTAGGAGACATAGTACAACTTCAGTATCGCCCCAACATTCAAGGCACAGGATGGCTTCTCCTTCTCAAATGGGCATAACATACGTAAGATCAAGTAGTAATATCAATGCATCTCCACTGACTTCCCTCAGTGTACCATCGGATACAGATGCAGGAATCCAATCTGGTGAAACTTTTCGTAAAGCACTTCAGTCAGACAAACTTGGTATTCCACTGCAAGCGTATACGGGACCTTCTAGCCGCCAACGAATTGGTAGTGCTGATTCTATACCTGTACACCATACAGGGGTTTCTCACACATTAGTTTTACAGCCTAACAGGACAGAGCCAACATGTACTGGGCATCACAGTTCTACAGAGTGTTCTTTAACTTTATCTGGTAACCTTTCTCGAAGTGAGACCAGTCTACCTGTAAGTACATTAGATGGTTTAGTGACAACGTCTGTGTTACCACCGACGTCTACCTCAGTTCCCACAGTAACAGCATCACGTACAGCACAAAAAGAAGCACGTAACAACAGTGCATTGCTTACAAATTCTAACTCGGTGACACCACTCTCCAAAGATGCTAAAACCTGCATGTTATCTTTTCAACAAAAAGATTCTAGAAGACCAAACGAGCAGTCCAAGGACACTGTGCATGCAGGAAAATCAAGCAAGGAGCACTCTCACAGTCAAGGCACTGAGAGAACAAGGTTGCAGTCTGCTGGAGCTAGCCATACAGTGACTACAGGAAATGAATACCCTCGGTCAAACTGTACTGAGAAGAGACTAGTCACTAAAGTGTCCTCAGCAGATTTTCCCAGAAACAGTAGAGTACAGACAGGAAAGCATTTTGAGGAAAGCCCATGTTCCGATTCTGCTGCAGATCTAAAGGTTAATCCAAAAGTATCTAGCAATTCACTTCTTGAACTAGTTGAGAACACTCAAATTATCGAAGAACCTAAACAGATATTTAATGACAAATCTGCTGGTACTGAACATTATCTTCCTACAAGTATTAGTGAAAGGATCCAACCTCCATCTGACAAGATCCAGGCTGATATTCGCAAAAAAGAAATGTATACTTCACAAAAGCAAGAAATTCATGGATATTTAGAATCTGATTACCTTATTGATGAGGATCATGATGAAAATCTAGTCACATCGATGTCCGCCAGTTCTCAGGAAGGTGATGAGCCATTGTCCTCTGTTATGCCACCTTCAATGACAGGAAGTCCAGAAAATGAGCAGGAAAACCTGAGGTGTCCAAAGTGTAACAAGGTCTACAAACAAAGGGTGAAGAATTTGTTTCAAAAGCATGTGCTGCAGTGTGGAAATCAGACTACACAGGAAGATGGTGATGGGAACAAAACTCAGGACAATGATTCAAACAAAAGGAGGTATCCCCGAAGAAGTGCCCGTGCACGCTCAACTACTTTTTTTGGGTTGACTCCCTTTTATGGTGTAAAATCGTATGGTGAAGAAGATTTTCCATTCTATCGAGATCCCTCCGGGAAAAAACGTGGTGAGCAGTCAACTCAAGGACAGGTAGATGGAGCTGATGATCCAAGTACATCATCTGATGAAGATGTGGAATACTACTACAATTTCACAAGAACAGTTATCACATCTGATAGAGAAGGAAGACTTGAGCCATGCAGTTTCTTTGATGGTGAGGAAGATTGCCGCATACCCAGGATAAGTCAACTTGATGGCGTTGATGATGACACAGAAAGTGATGTTAGTGTAACCGCAACAGCAGGGAAAGCAACACAGGTGAATAAAATAAAATCCAAAGAAAATGGAACTGAAAGCCTCGACCTTGATGGAGCAATTAACAGTGGTACTGTCGATGGAGAAAAGGAGAACCATGGGATTAAATCAGTTTCTGACCTGAAAAGTAATGATTCAAAATTAGATAACTGCATTCCAGTGAGTAGAGTGAAGTCTCAAGGCCAGGACTCCTTAGGGGAGGTTTCTCTCACCTCATTAGACACTTCAAGACGAGGCCACTCCAGCACGACTTCTGAGAAGAATTTGCTGGATAGTTTCAATACAGACTTGTTGAAGGCTGCTAATGATTCAGATAATAATAACAGTGATGACTGTGGCAATATTCTCCCATCTGACATCATGGACTTTGTTCTGAAGAATACACAGTCTATGCAAGCACTAGGGGAAAGCCCAGAGTCATCATCTTCTGAACTTATAACACTGAGTGAGGGTTTAGGTTTGGTTAGTAACAGAGGAAAGGATATGGGCAGTCTGTTTGAAGTATTTTCCCAGCCATTGCCCAGCACAGAACCTGTGGAAAGTGTTGTCTCAGCCTCCATTCCTGCTGAGGAGCCCTTTGAACTGCCCCTTGAGTTGCCGTCAGACCTGTCTGTTTTAACAACGTGCAGCCCAGCTGTTTCTAACCAAAGCCACAGCAGCCTTACTGTTATTTCAACATCCCAGCTGACCCCATCAGAAGATCAATCAGTATTAAATTTACCTGCCTCTGAGACAGTGGAAAAAGGGGTAACAGTGACTGGGGAGAAATCAGTGACAGTGAATGAACCTGAAGTTACTTTGATAGGACATCAAGTGGTGGAACCGTCTGGAGAAAGTCACATGGCATCAGATCAATTCATCCAAAGCCACATAGACACAGATCAGCTTACTTCCCCAACCTGTACTCAAGTAGAACAAGGACTTAACAGCCAGGATCTGACAGCGGTTGTTGCAAGCTCGCCAGTTGTCCTTCCAGTATCTGTTTCACCTTCTGTGCTACCCCAAGGTCAGAAATATGTCACGAGTCCAGATAGTCCTGGACCCACTCCTGTCGTAAGTTCTACGACAGAGACTGCAACACCACTCCCTAAACCAGGAACAGGAGACCTCATTATTGTCAATCAACATGGACACCCACTGTATGTTCTCCAGACGCTTCCCAATGGAGTTACACAAGAGATAAGTCTAACACCTTCATTAGGAACTGCACAAGCAGTCATAGAGACAAACAATACAGTTCTTGGGCAGAATGTTTCTATGGGTTGTAGCTTAGCTTTGGCAACTGGTTTAAATGTTAGCTTGCCAGCTTCACAGTCAATATACACTTCTGCTACCATGACCAACAGCAGTGGATTGATGACTTTATCACAACACCCTCAGTTACATTCCTTTGCGGGACCCCCCGCATCAGCATTTCAGCCCAACAATGCTAACTCTGGTTCCAGCCTCCTTATTGGGGTCCAATCGCCTCAGGATCCTCAACTCTTAAGTTCTGAGCCCAGTCAGAGGCCAGAGCTTGTCACTGCCATGACCTCTAGTACTGGATCCACTCAAGTCAAGAAAAGGCCAATAAACCGGCTGCCTTCTAAAAAGGGCAAGAAATTAGCACCTTCGTACCAGCAAACTTCAGGCTCTTCAGAAATTGTACCTAATATAACTTCAATCAACTTTTCATCTTCACAGGTCCCTGGAGGGATTGCCAACCAGTCAGGATTAGTGGATTTAGGAGCACTTACAAACACAGGACCCCAACGAACAATTCCCAACATAATTAAACGTCCAAAATCTGCTGTAATGTATTTTGAGCAGGCATCATTAGCTGTGCCTCAGCTTCAGCAAACACTGGGGGCAGTTGGGTCCACAAACATCATTGGTCCAGAAAGCAGTCATCTGGCAGCTGGAAATGTGTCTGGATTGGGATCAGGTCAATCTGTTTTAAATGTTGTATCTATGCATGCAGCAACAACAGCAACCAGTGCTGCTGCTGTAACTGGGCATATTCTGGGTCAGAGTTCAGTCACCTTAGCTGCTCCCATGTTACTAGGGACAACAGATATCACTGGCTCAATAAGCAATCTGTTGATCAAAGCTAGTCAACAGAGCTTAGGACTTTCAGATCAAGCAGTATCATTGCCTGGAACAGGAATGTTTCAACACCTAGGACCATCACATAGTCCGAACAGTGGACCTCTATCTCCAGCACAGAGCATATGTCTGCTGCCTTCCACTCCAGCAGTTACTGTACCAGTTGTGCCGAGTCCACCTGACCAGGAAGGGACCTATCAACTCCATCAAAGAACTCAGATGTTGCCAAACAAATGTGTAGCAGCAACTGCTCAATTAGATGCTGTGTGTATTTCAGGTGGCCAGCTATCAACTACCACATTGTGCATGTCGTCCAGTGTCATGAGTAACCCAGTTGTATTTTCAAACACCAGCATGACTTCACCAGCTCCAGTAGCTTCTGTGTTTTCCTCCACCACGGACCAGTCTTCTGTCAGTAGTGTACCTGTACTATCTCCAGGCTCTCCAAGATCCAAGCCCAGGGTAAAACGGACATCATCCTCTTCTGACAAACCAAGCAATAAAAAGCACAAGGTGGTACATGTCATGACTGAATCTTGTGGAGGTCATCAAGATATTCTGGAGTCTGATTTGGCCAATGTGCCCCTATCTTCTAGTGCAGGGTGAGTAATAAAGATGTTATTTAAATCACCTTTTAACAAATCTTGAGAGTGTTACAGTCCTACATATTATGGTTGGATCTTTGGATTAATGAGCAATTGAAGAACCTTGGTGTGCTAGTCCAAAGTGGTGTACTCATCCAAAGATCCCTGAAGGAGGTAGCATAGGTAGATAAGATGAAGATGATGACATACGGGGATACTTTCCATCATTAGCTGGGGCATAGTATATATGAGCAGGGAGATTATCTTTATAAAAGATACAGCCATAGCTTGAGTAATATTTTATAAAGATGTACCATAACCCTAGTTGTCACTCTTCAGGATGGACATAATGGCACTGGAGAAAGTGCAAAGGAAATTGACCAGGATGTTGCCTGAGATGGAGTTTTTCCATTTACAGCAAGAGATAGGCAGGGTTTGCTTTCCTTTCACTGAAAGACATCAGGTGGAGACTTGATAGAGGTATACAGATTATGAGGGGCTTAGATGATAGGAATTACTTTTCCCATAGTAGGTGCTTAAATCCAGAGAGTATTTGTTTTAAGGTAAGGGGTAGGAGGTTTGGGGGGAATCTCAGTATATTGTTTTACTCAAAAAGGTGTTTAGAATACACTGACTGTTTTACAACATTTAAGAAGTACCTGGACAAGCTCCTGAATTGCCAAAGCTTAGAAGGCTATGGACTGAATTGGGAAATAGGATTAATATTGATGGTTTGCATAAAAACCATGTGTTTCAATGCTATATGACTCTCCAAAAGTCTTATTTTCCTTGTGATTTTAAGAAGTTTTAATATCTTGGAAAATAATTTGGGAATTGCTAATATATCTAGCAATTTTTCAAACTTACTAAAAGGTGTATTCATTTTAATATAAATTTCTTGCTTGCGTTAAATAGTGATCCTCCATGTTCTTTTTCCCCTACATAATTAGCTCGAGTTGTGAAGTAGGAATTTGTCTGATTATCAGCTAACATAATGGTTAATAGTAAACCAGACCAGAAGACAGTTTACCAAATTTTGTAAACAGTAAGCACTTTTCATATTACTCATTATTGTTCACTGGCTCAATAAACAATCTTTTGATCAAAGCTAGTCAACAGAGCTTAGGACTTTCAGATCAAGCAGTATCATTGCCTGGAACAGGAATGTTTCAACATCTAGGATCATCACATAGTCCGAACAGTGGACCCCTATCTCCATCACAGAGCATATGTCTACTGCCTTTCACTCCAGCAGTTGGTACCAGTTGCACCAAAATATATTTCCCATTCAGTCTGTATTTTTTCCTTCTCCACGCATTCCATTTTAATTCAGTTGAATTGAAATCTTGCATTAGAAAGACTCTTTGTGGTTATTCTTAATTGATTAATTCAAGTTACTGCAAGGATTACATATCTTTGAGCAAAAACTGATGTAAAATTCATAGAGGCAGTACTGTTAATGTACTGTGTTAGTTTCATGCCTCTCTTAGGCTTGCTCCTTGCTGAAAGATTTCTGATGTTTCTGAACACTAAATGCTTCAACTCCTGAATGAGCTTTCCTGGCATCTGGTGAACTGATTTTGGAATGGAAGCATTATAGCAGTGAATTGCAAATTGGTCTGAGCAAAAGTTCAACTAAAGGCTCTTTAGGTTCTGTCCATTATGTGTTCATTTTTCTCAGCTAACACGGGTACTCTGATACAAGGGTCTTCCAGAACCAAAGGTCCATGGAGAGAGTGGGCATTTTGGAGGTAGTTACTCATCTGATGTTTAGACAGATATGTTATTGGAACTTACCAGCTACCCAGTGATAGGAGCTCAGAGATTTACAGTGTCAAAGTTCAGTTCAGAGGTGTTGTACTTTGGCAGAATACGATCCTACCTCAGTTAATGTAGTTCATTTATTTCAAATTATTGGGAAAATGTTTATAAGCAAGAAATAATTTAAGCAGGAATAGCATAGTCAAATGCTTTAGTTTTAAAATTTATGATCATGCAAGAACAATGTGATGGCACATGCAAGAGGTGCCACTTTAGTTAGCATGATGCCATTACACTTCAGGGTATCGGATTTTAATTCTGAAGAAGTTTGTATGGTTTTTCCGTGAGTGCATGAGATTCCTCTGGGTGCTCCGGTTTCCTCCCACATTTGAAAAAAGTACCAATTAGTAGGTTAATTGGTCATTGTAAATCATGCTGTGATTTGGCTAGGATTAAATAGGTGGGTTGCTGGGTAGCATGGCTCATTGGGCCAAAAGGACCTGTTATGCACTATGTATCTAAATAAGTTTGATAACTTTAATATTGTTGCCATACTGTTAAATAAATCTGACAATACTATCCCCCAATTGTAACATTTAATGTTATTTCAGTTCTATTCATGTAAAACTAAAAGCAGCAGTACAAGATGCTATGGAATTTGATGAGCAGCAGCATGAAGATTGTCACCAGGATTCTGATTCACCAAGGTGAGAAGAGCTAATGGGAAAATTATTAAGATTACATGTACATATAAAAATTGAGTAGTTATCACTAGCATAACGTACAAGGACTGGAGGAGACAATGAATGTTACAAGATCCATGATGCTGTGTCCATTAATAAGGACGTCCAGCACCCAGGGCATGCCCTTTTCTGACTGCTACCATCAAGTAGGAGGTACAGAAGCCTGAAGACACACACTCAGTGATTCAGGAACAGCTTCTTCCCCTCTGCCATCAGACTCCTAAATGGACATTGAACCCATGAACACTAACTCACTTTTTAAATATATATTATTTGTTTTTTTGCACAATTTTTAATCTATTTATTATATGTGTACTGTACTGCGATTTATTTATTTATTTATTTATTATTATTCTCTTCTTCTATATTACATAATGCATTGAACTGCTGCTGCTGCTAAGTTAACAAATTTCACGTCACAAGCCTGTGATAATAAACCTGATTCTGATTCTAGTTGCAGTTACAGTCTATCCTGCACCACCTAAATATCCTGCTGAAGGGTCTCAGGCCAAAACGTCAACTATACTTTTTTCCATAGATGCTTCCTGGCCTGCTGAGTTCCTCCAGTATTTTGTGTGTTGCTATGGGGGACAGAAGTTGACTTATGTCTTTCAAGGGGTGGGGGTATTTGGGGTAAATTTTTGAAGGTAGCAATGGGGAATAGTATTTACTGATTGCTTTTTAAGAAATTGGTATAGATTTGATGTGTTTAGTTGTATCATCTGTGCTCTTATGATTTTAGCATTTTTATTTGTCAGAGAAAAGCAGGAAGAGTGAGTTTAAGGGTTGTTCTTATTGCATGCTTCAAAATTCAAAGTAAATTTATTATCAAAATACATTTATGTCACAATCCGAGATTTAGTTTCTTGCGGGTATTCATAGTAAATGCAAGAAACACAATAGAATCAATGAAAAACCACACCCAACAGGACGGACAACAACCAATGTGCAAACAAACTTGCAAGTACAAAAAAGAAATAATAATAATAAATAAATAAGCAATAAATATCAAGAACATGAGATGAAGAGTCCTTGAAAGTGAGTCCATATGTTGTAGGAATAGTTCAGTGATAGGGCAAGTGAAGTTATCCCCTCTGGTTCAAGAGCCAGATGATTGAGAGATAATAACTGTTACTGAACCTAGTGGTGCAGGTCTTGAGACTCATATACCACCTTCCTAATGGCAGGAGCGAGAAGAAAGTATGGCTTGGATCGTGGGGATCCTTGATAGTGGATGCTGCTTTCCTGTGACAATGCTCCATGTAGATATGCTCAATGGTGAGGAGGGCTTTACCCCTGAGCCGTATCCACTACTTTCTGTAGGATTTTCCATTCAGGACATTGGTATTTCATTACCAGGCTATGATGCAGCCAGTCAATATACTCTCCATTACACATCTAGAGAAGTTTGTCAAAGTTTTAGATAATCATGCTGAATCTTCACAAACTTATTTTTAAAAAAAAGTAGAGGCATGCCATGCTTTCTTTGTAATGGCATTTATGTGTTGTACTCAGGACATGTCCTCTGATACTATAACACAGAGGAACTTAAAGTTGCTGACTCTCTCCACCTAATTCCCCTGATGAGGATCTCCCTGAAGTCAATAATCAGCTCTTTGGTCTTGCTGGTATTGAGTGAGAGTGGTGCACGGTTAGCAAAATGTTTCAGTGAAGAAAGAGTATGTAACCTGAATTGATTGCTTCCAGTATGGCTGGCAGCAAGCTGAGCTGGCATCCTACAGGAAAAGTGTTGATGGGTTGGCAGAAGTGGGAAAATATTTCTGTTCCCAATGGCCTCGGCTCCTTGGGAACAGTATAATAGGCGCAGACTAACAACATCTGCAGCCTAATCAGTAGAAGTTGAATTGAGGAGAAAAAAAGGAAGTGGAAAATATTAGTTATGTAGATACAGCTGGCAGCTGTTACCAAAACCATTCCCATCATGCAATAACAGATGGATTATGTTTGCATTTAAACTACTGCAAATGTAAGGCATTCTTCAACAAGAAGTTCCATTCTCTCAAGTGAAAATAATTGGCTTTATTGGCACTCAAAGCAAGAGGTCCAGCAGATATGCCAGGACCTAACGAACATGTGGTGAATGGAGGGAGTACAGAAGAATCAGGTTTTTCAGTAATATAGAAACCACCCATGAATCCATTATCAAAAGCCTGACCCCACCAAGAGCCTGGAATGGAGATGAAAATGTTAGGGGCGGAAGGGTGAATGCACCTGCAGGAATGAACACTTAGAAAACGTCTTTGATTTATGTCCTTCATGTGAGTGCACTTCATCTCAGAGCACTCTAGTCTAGCCATGGCTAGCCAGTATCCATTAAGAGGTGACTAGAATCTGGGTGTTAGGCCAATATTAATTGCCTAGCTGCTGCCTTGAATCACTCTGGAGTAGGTACTTTTGAGGTATTGTCAGGTAAGGAATTCCAGTATTTATACCTATGATGATGAACGAATGGTGAAACATTTTCCTGATAGGATGCTGTGTGACTGGGAGTGAAATGTGCATTTGGTGGTTCCATACACCTGAAGCCCTCCTTGCTAGTTATATAGTTGAATATTTGGGGTAAGTTGTTGAAGTAATCTTGAGAGTAACTGCCATGCATTTTGTAGATAGTACAATATGTTGGTGTTGGGTAGGTTGAATATTAAGGGTGGCGAATAGAGTACTCTTTAAGTGGGCTGATTCATCTGGATGGCATTGAACTCTTGATTTTAGAAACAGAAAACCCACAGCACAATACAGGCCCTTTATTCCACAATGCTGTGCCGAACATGTACTTACTTTAGAAATTACCTAGGGTTACCCATAGCCCTCTTTTCTAAGCTCCACGTACCTAACCAGGAGTCTCTTAAAAGACTGTCATATCTGCTTCCACCACCGTTGCCAGCAGCCCATTCCATGCACTCACCACTCTCTGCGTTTATATAAAAAAAAAAACAACCTCACTAACTTACCCCTGACATCTCTGTACCTACTTCCAAGCACCTTAAAACTGTGCTCTCACATGTTAGCCATTTTAGCCCTGGGGAAAAAGCCTCTGACTGTCCACACGATCAATGCCTCTCATCATCTTATACACCTCTATCAGGTCACCTCTCATCCTCCAACGCTCCAAGGAGAAAAGACCAAGTTCACTCAACCTATTCTCATAAGGCATGCTCCCCAATCCAGGCAACATCCTTGTAAATCTCTTCTGCACCCTTTCTATGGTTTCCACATCCTTCCTGTAGTGAGGTGACCAGAACTGAGCACAGTACTCCAAGTAGGGTCTGACCAGGGTCCTATATAGCTGTAACATTACTTCTTGGCTCTTGAACTCAATCCCATGGTTGATGAAGGCCAATGCTCCGTATGCCTTCTTAAACACAGAGTCAACCAGCGCAGCAGCTTTGAGTGTCCTATGGACTTGGACCCCAAGATCCCTCTGATCCTCCATACTGTCAAGAATCTTAACATTAATACTATATTCTGCCATCATATTTGACCTAAAATGAACCACCTCACACTTAACTGGGTTGAACTACCTCACACTTATCTGGGTTGAACTCCATCTGCCACTTCTCAGCCCATTTTTGCATCCTATCAATGTCCTGCTGTAACCTCTGATAGCCCTCCACCCTATCCACAACACCCCCAATCTCTGTGTCATCAGCAAATTTATTAACCCATCCCTCCACTTCCTCATTCAGTTCATTTATAAAAATCATGAAGAGAAGGGGTCCCAGAACAGACCCCTGAGGCACCATACTGGTCACTGACCTCCATGCAGAATGTAACCCATCAACAACCACTCTTTGCCTTCTGTGAGCAAGCCAATTCTGGATCCACAAAGCAATGTCCCCTTGGATCCCATCCCTCCTTACTTTCTCAATAAGCCTTGCATGAGGTACCTTACCAAATGCCTTGCTGAAATCCATATACACTACATCTATTGCTCTACCTTCATCAATGTGTTTAGTCACATGCTCAAAAAATTAAATCAAGCTCGTAAGGCACAACCTGTCATTGACAAAGCCATGCTGATTATTCCTAATCATATTATGCCTCTCCAAATGTTCATAAATCCTGCCTCTCGGGATCTTTTCCATCACTCTACCAACCACTGAAGTAAGACTCACTGGTCTATAACTTCCTGGGCTATCTCTGCTCCCTTTCTTGAATAAGGGAACAACACCTACAACCCTCCAATCCTCCGGAACCTCTCCTGTCCCCATTGATAATGCAAAGATCATTGCCAGAGGCTCAGCAGTCTCCTCCCTCGCCTCCCACAGTAGCCTGGGGTACATCTCATCCAGTCCCAGAGACTTATCCAACTTGATGCTTTCCAAAAGCTCCAGCACATTCTCTTTCTTAATGTCTATATGCTCAATCTTTTCAATCCACTGTAAGTCATCCCTACAATTGCCAAGCTCCTTTTCCGTAGTGAATACTGAAGCAAAGTATTCATTAAGTATCTCTGCTATCTCCTCCGGTTCCATGCACACTTTTCCACGGTCACACTTGATTGATCCTGTTCTCTCACATCTTATCCTCTTGCTCTTCACATACATGTAGAATGCCTTGGGGATTTTCCTCAATCCTGCTCGCCAAGGCTTTTTCATGGCCCCTTCTGGCTCTCCGAATTTAATTCTTAAGCTCCTTCCTGCTAGCTTTATAATCTTCTAGATCTCTATCAGTACCTAGTTTTTGAACCTTTCGTAAGCTTTTCTTCTCTTGACTAGATTTCCAACAGCCTTTATACACCACGGTTCCTGCACCCTACCATCCTTTCCCTGTTTCATTGGAATGTACCGATGTAGAACGCCACGCAAATATCCCCTGAACATTTGCCACGTTTCTGCCATACATTTCCCTGAGAACATCTGTTCCCAGTTTATGCTTCCAAGTTGCTGCCTGAGAGCTCCATCTTTCCCCTTACTCCAATTAAACACTTTCTTAAAAAAACACAAAATGCTGGCAGAACTCAGCAGGCCAGACAGCATCTATGGGAGGAGGTAATAACGACGTTTCAGGCCGAAACCCTTCATCAGGAGTGAAGTAACATGGGATGGTCGAGGGGGGTTAAGAATTGGGTGAGGGATAAAGTAGAGAGCTGGGAAATGATAGGCTGGAGGGAAATGGGCTAGGGGGAAGGTGGAGAATTATGGGAAATAAAAGAGAAAGAAAGGTAGGGCTGGGGGGGAGAGATTATAGTGAGGGGGGAAAAGAGAGAAAGAGAACCAGGCTAAAATAATAGATAGGAATGGGGGTAAGGGTGGGAGGCAGGGGTATCAACGGAGGTCAGTGAGTTGGATGTTCATGCCGGCAGGAAGGAGGCTACCTAGGTGGGAGACTCCATCGACCTGCATGTGGCCTCATCTTGACGGTAGAGGAGGCCGTGGACAGACATGTCGGAGTGGGAGTGGTCTGTGGAATTGAAGTGAATTGAAGCCACAGGGAGATCCCGCCACTGCTGGAGGACTGAGTGCCGGTGTTCGGCGAAACGGTCTCCCAGTCTGCGGCGGGTCTCCCCAATGTATAAATGGCCACATCGGGAGCACCGGGTACAGTATATCACCCCAGTTGACTCGCAGGTGAAGTGGTGCCTCACCTGAAAGGACTGTCGGGGCCTGGGATGGTGGTGAGGGAAGAGGTGTGGGGGCAGGTGTAGCACTTAACTTTCTTAACTTGTCTGTTCCTATCCCTCTCCAGTGCTATGGTAAAGGAGATAGAATTGTGACAGCCATCTCCAAAATGCTCTCCCACTGAGAGACCTGACACCTGGACAGGTTAATTTCCCAATACCAGATCATACAGCCTCTCCTCTTGTAGACTTATCTACATATTGTGTCAGGAAACCTTCCTGAACACACCTAGCGAACTCAACCACATCTAAACCCCTGGCTCTAGGGAGATGCCAATCAATATTTGGGAAATTAAAATCTCCCACCATAACAACCCTGTTATTATTACACCTTTCCAGAATCTGTCTCCCTATCTGCTCCTCGATGTCTCTGTTATTATTGAGTGGTCTATAAAAAACACCCAGTAGAGTTATTGACCCCTTCCTGTTTCTAATTTACACCCACAGAGACTCAGTAGACAATCCCTCCATGACTTCCTCCTTTTCTGCAGCCGTGACACTATCTCTGATCAGCAATGCCATGCCCCCACCTCTTTTGCCTTTCTCCCTGTCCTTTCTGAAATATCTAAAGCCTGATACTCTAGAGCAGGGGTGGGCAAACTTTTTGACTTGAGGGCCACAAAGGGTTCTAAAATTCGACAGGGGGGCCGGACCAGGAGCAGATGGACGGAGTGTTTTGGTAATACACCTCATAAGAGAAATTAAAATATCATGGGATATGTAGAAAACATGTGCTTTAATTTCAATTGAAAATGAACAAATGCATTACAACAAAATATCTGTCTTTGAAGTCCCATGGTATTTAGCTATTTATTGAAATGTCTTTTAAAACACTGAAAATTAAATGAATAAAATACAGC
This sequence comes from Hypanus sabinus, assembly GCF_030144855.1. Classification (NCBI taxonomy): domain Eukaryota; kingdom Metazoa; phylum Chordata; class Chondrichthyes; order Myliobatiformes; family Dasyatidae; genus Hypanus; species Hypanus sabinus. The sequence continues at coordinate 7,830,863 of NC_082739.1, read as the reverse complement.
TTTTTTTAATAGTAACAGTTATTATTTTAAAGCACTGAAAATTCTGTTATCCTTCAAGATATTATCATCATCACTCTCCTCCTGACTGTCTTTATTTCAAAAACGGTAGGAGATGCAGGTCTACTTGTCCTGCTCCTTCTTATTCAATTGTCCCCTGTGCCAAAACTCAACAACGACCCGCACAATGACAGAACAGTGAGAGCGCGCCAATATGCGGAGCTCTGTGCTCGCAAATCCCCGCAGACTATCTCCCTTAGCCGGAATTCTGGCTAATGGTGAGCCGGTTCGGATGTGCCAGGAAATGGGTTGCCACAAGGTCACAAAGTAAAGCGCAAATGTGGAGTAATACGCTGCACCTCAACAAAGGTCAATGTATATAGAGTGCGTCATCTATTGGGAAAACGCCAGAATTGCGGGGAAAAAACGTTAACAAGGTTTATTAATATAATTTCATCAAGTTCTGCGGGCCGGATTAAAAAGCTTAACGGGCCGCATATGGCCCGCGGGCCGTAGTTTGCCCATGCCTGCTCGAGAGCCATCCAGGTGTCTGAGATAGACACATCTCAAACTCCAACATTTTTGTTGGAGTTCCACTCATCCAGGCAGGTGATGAGTATTCCAACGCACTCTGACTTAGCCCTATGGATGGAAAGTCTTTGGAGATGTCTACCTTAGGATGCCCAGACCCTGATTTTCTTTCATAACCCTCTGACACTGCCCCTCCCCCAATAATGTTGATAAGGGGAAAGTTGGTAATGGTAATGCTGTTGATTGTCAGGGTAAGTGGTTAGATTCTCTTGTTGGAGATTTGCCCAGCACTTTTGTGGCAAGAATTTTACTTGCCACTGCCTGAATGTTGACTAACTATTGTAACATAAAGGGATAGATTCTGTCATTTACTCGTTGCAAATGTAATTGCATATTGTACAGTTATTAGTAAAGTCTCCACACCTGACCATATTGTGGAAAGAAAGTAATTGATGAGACAGCTAAAAATGCTTCAGCTTAGGACACACCAGTGAATTTGAAGCCACCCTGATTACTTTTATCCTTTTAACCTTTCTGTCCATTTAAGAGATTTTAAGAAGGAAATACAGATCTTTGTGAAATAAGTTACAGATGGGAAGTTATTTTGTGGGGGCATAGTATTCATGTCTACCTTTTATTTATTAATGAACGAGGAAGAATTTCCACTTGTAACAATTCAGTTTGAAGGAATTATAGGTCTGCTTAAGAAGTGCTATAATGTGGCTACTATAATAGTGTAGGAAATGTAATGATCAGTACCGACCAAGGTCCCACAGATAACATTGTGATAATTAGCAGGTAGTTTGTTAATGGTGTTAGTTGAGCAGAAAAATATAACCGGGGTATCAACCATTATTAGGCTTCAAGTAGTGCTACAAAATTGATACAGATTAACCTCAATTTAATGTCTCATCTGATAGATGACATCTTTGGCTGTACTGTAATATGCTTTCCATACAGTCAGATGCTGACACCGATTTCTGTGCTCACGTCTCTAAATTTGAAGCTGCATTTTCTAATTGGAGTTAGTCTACTTCAAACTGAGTTGCAACTGATACATAATTTAAAATGTCAGAAGCATCACAAAACATTTAATGTTTGAGCATTCAGAGTTTAGATATGTGTTTTACCTAAGTACCTGCAAATCTGTGCTAAGACATTGCTGATTAAAGTCTTTTCTTTTCTCAGTCAAATGGGAATACTGCAACCTATGGAACCAGTGAACACAGCAACCTCAAATACAGAAGGACAAGATGACTTTGTGACTGGTAAGCCTTAAGATTCAGTCCTTATAAAAGGTATAGAGAACAGATCTCCTAAATTAATTAACGAAGAGTTTTTAAAATTGGAGCGTGCCGATTTTGCTCAAGTGGGAACACTCTAGACTGCAAGCAGCTACTTCACTCAGTCTTAGAGCACTTGAAGGCATTAGGTGAGGAGACACAACAGGTTATCTGAAATGTTCCCACTTCACAAGAGTGCCAAATCTAAAGCCCCCAGATGACTATAAACAAAGAGGGCAAAATGATCACCTTATATTGTGCATGAGAAAGCCTGTTGTACTATTTGGTGGGTATTCCAGCAAGTTCTTCAATTCCTTCCAGCCATATTAAGTTTTAGTAATTTAGTAATGGAGCCTGGCTGAAATATTTGAAAGCCAGAAATAACATTTTTACTGCTAATCTTTGTTCTTTTTCCATTAGAATCTAAAAGTTCAGATGATGATGACACCTTCACTTCTCCACTACTTGCTTTGCTTGAGCAAGAAGAAAAGAGAAGAGAGATCAGGAGTGAGAAGAAATCAAAGAAAGGCCTCCTGTTTCAAATCACAAGTGATGATGGGTTTCAGATCCAGTGTGATAACATTGAAGGTAGATTCAGTTTACTGAGCATGCATATTGAAATGAGGGCTTTGTTCCTAAGGGCAAGAAAGTAGTCTGTATCAAAGTGATCAGCAATATGAGTGCTGATTTGTATCTGTAATTCTTCATTTCTTTTTAAATTATGATCACAGTTACGCTACCAAGGGTTGACAAAGAAATCTTTGCATTTCCAAATACCTCCTCATAACTAGTTGAGACTGACAATAAAAATTATCTGGAGCAAAATATTGGGTAGTTCTGATCACAATTATTGCATGGCTTTTTGAAAAACTTTCATACGTAAATTTGAGGGATATACTTAAAGAAAAGTTTAACTGAGGTGGAATTTGTAAAGCCTTTTGAGAGAAACGGTCTTCAATACAAGTGAGGTATTCAGTGAAGCAGTGCAATAAAGATTTGAAGTTGCTGGACAAGGTTTTTGACTAGGGTTAAAACGGTGATCCCTCGGTTTACTTGGCACACTGCAGTTGTTTAGACTCTATTCCCTGAAAAATCAAAATACATCAAGCAGTTTTCTTACTTTACTTGATCCCAATGATTTTAATACCCAGTTCACAGTTCAGTTGATTGTACTCTGGTGATTGTGGATTTGAACTAATTGACAAATGAGCCTTTTTTGTTTTGGGTGAAATGTTGAAGACTTTTATTTGCCCTTAAAGCTGGAGGCTAAAGATCCTGTGGCAATATTTGACCAAGAGGAGTTGAATTCTGCCAGTTTAATTTACCCTCAAATTGTACTCTATAACCAATAATCTAGTGATAAGCACTGCCCAGATGTTACTTTCTACCCATTGACTGTTGATTTATCTATGTTATCCTTAGTAGACTATGGGGCACATTAGAGTATCCTGAGATCATGAAACTCACAACTTAAGTGCAAGTTGTCTTCTATTCTTATCAACATTAATAGTGTATAGCACCCCTTCTGGGTTTCCAATTTGAAGAAAACGTAATCCAAGCCATGAGTTTGATTAAGTTTGCTTTCATTTAGCAAATGGTATTATGGATCTATGTAATAGGAAACAATTTTGTTGCAATGGTGGGGAAAAATAATCGGCCCAGCTTGTTTGCTTCTGATTGTTGTGAACATTTATCTTGTAGAAGGTTGGAAGGTGTTAACAGATAAAGTGCAGGAAGCTCGAACAAATGCCCGTCTGAAGCACATATCATTTTCTGGTAAGGAGCATTTATTGCAAAAGGAATTTCATCTTTAAAGTTAAAAGTTAAAGTTGAAGTCTGTCCCGAGCCTTATAGGCTCATCAGGCCGGTGCTGATGTTGGTTTCCGTGGTGTGAAGCGATCGAGAGTGCGAGTTGAGTTTAAGTTGAGCTTGTTCCAATATTCTATTTGATCACTATTGATCTGTATGTGAATTCCACCTTTCTGCTGTGGTTCTGTTACTTTAATCTCAAGTTTTGAAAACTTCAATCATCTGCTTCCCATTGTCCCATTGCCGTCTCTCCTAACCCAGCCCAGAGAGCTTTTTTAGGCAGAGGTTTTCTTATTTTAAGTTATATGGATAAATGTTCTCTCTGTCACTCACCAAGCTGTCATTTACTTCTGGTCTCTAACCAGAGGAAATATTTTCTTTCCACTTTTGCTATCTTCTTAGTTGATCATCTGCTCAATCAAATCACCCTTTAATCTTCTATTGATCAGAACACTTTTCATAATTGAATTTCAATCGTGCTTTCTGTCAATATTCTCCAATTTCACTAGAATTAGCATAATAGAAATGAGCAGATTGAATTGTTGTTTAGACTAATTGAGTTCTAACTAGTGCAGTCTGATTGCAGAGCCAGAAATTTAAGATCTCAGGCTGGTTATATGCATGCTTCAGTTTATGCTTTTGTTTTTCCATTTTCAGCGGTAAATGGCCTAAAAATGCTGGGCATTTCCCATGATGCAGTGGTATTCCTAATTGAACAGCTTTATGGAGCAAAACGTTGCAAGAATTACAACTTCAAGTTCCATAAACACCAAGAAGTAGATGAACTTCCTGTCAATCCACATGGTTCCGCAAGGGCTGAAATACACCAAAGGTAAATCTCAGGCAGAAGCTCACACTCAGTGGCCACTTTATTAGGTACACCCGTACACCCCATTAAAGCAAGTATCTAATCGGCCAGTCATGTGGCACCAACTCAGTGCAGACATGGTCAAGAGGTTTAGTTGTTAGTCAGACCAAACATCAGAATGGGGAAGAAATGTGATCTCAGTGAGTTTGACAGTTGGTGCCAAACAGGCTGGTTCGAATATCTGAGAAACTGCTGTTTTCCCAGGAAATTTCAAGCACAGTATTTTTTAGAGTTTACAGAGTATGGTACAAGAAACAAAAAAACATCTAGTGAGCAGCACTTCTGTGGCTGACAACGCCTTGTTAATGAGAAAGGACAAAGAAGAATGACCAGACTGGTTCAAGCTGACAGGAAGGCGACAGTAACTCAAATAAGTACATGTTACAACAGTGGTGTGCAGAAGAGCATCTTTGAAAGCATAATGTATCGAACTTGTAGTGGATGGACTACAGCAGCAGAAGACCATGAACATACACTCAGTGGCCACTTTATTAGGTACCGCCTGTACTTAATATAGTGGCCACTGAGTGTATAATCCTGCTGCTCACTATTGCCATGGGCTTATTACAGATAGTAACGTTACTGCACATTGCATTGGAGTATCAAGGCATTAGATGTAGTATGTTGGTGACAAGAATTTTTTACTAGAATGTACTGGAAGGATTTTCAGCTGTTGTTTTGCTTTACAACCTGTTTGTCCTCTTTTTCTTGGAAGGAAAAGGAAATTCATGGCATCAGTAGCCTGAGCTTAGATTTTATTCTAAAATGAAGAAACAGATAAAGTTTAATCGCCAAGGTTGAAAAGTTGGGGTACATTGAGAAGCAGATTATGTCAGTCCTGTGTTTGTATACTTTACAAGATAGAATGTAGTAATGGATACCCTCCCCCACTGCATGCATACATACTCCCTTTCAGCTTCAATTCTCTGGAGGCTTTTGCTGGGATCTGCTTCTGAGAATGTACACCTTTCAATGGTGGATAGAATAATGACTTTCTTTTTCTTTCTTTTTCAATCTTTTTATTGAATTTCATATATAAAGAAAACATAATATAATAGTGAATAGGTTATAAGTGCAATAGACTTGAGATTACATTAATAATAAGATAACAATATCCTATTAAATATCAACAAAAAAAAGTATATTAATCAATCAAGTCTATAATAATTATATATGAAAAAAATAAAAATAATCATCAAAAGAAGAAAAAAAAATTAAAAATACAAGAAAAAATATATATTGAAAAAAAAACACTAAACTAAACTAACATGGGCAATAATAACAGTTTATATGTATATGATAGTGTCAAAAACTCCGGAACTCCATACCTGAACAAGAATAAGCAGAGAGAAGGTCTGGAAGAGGTCAAATTAATTCATATGAAAATGTCGAATGAACGGTCCCCAAGTTTCTTCAAATTTAATTGATGAGTCAAAAATAGTGCTTCTAATTTTTTCCAAGCTCAGATAAGAAATAGTTTGAGAGAACCACTGAAACGTGGTAGGCGGATTTACTTCTTTCCAACTTTGTAATATAGACCTTCTGGCCATTAATGTTACTAAAACAATCATTCGTCTAATTGAAGGGGAAAACTGATTACCATCCTCATTTGGTATACCAAAAATTGCAGTAATAAAATGAGGTTGTAAATCGATATTCCAAATTGAGGAAATGGTAGCAAATATGTCCTTCCAATAGTTATGTAAAGTGGGACATGACCAAAACATATGGGTCAATGAAGCCACATCTGAATGACATCTGTCACATTGAGGGTTAATATGAGAATAGAATCGAGCAAGCTTATCTTTAGACATATGAGCTCTATGTACAATTTTAAATTGTATTAAAGCATGTTTAGCACATATATAAGAAGAATTAACCATTTGTAAAAATTTTTCCCATTTTTCTGTTGATATATTATATTGAAGTTCTTTTTCCCATTCTTGTTTAATTCTACCTGATATTTCTGGTTGTATCTTCATAATCATATTATAAATAAAAGCCACTAATCCCTTCTGACAAGGATTTAAGGTAAAAATCAAACCTGAGAAATCCATTGAAGTTGAATTGGGGAAAGATGGTAGAACTTTATGTAAAAAAATTTCTGATTTGTAAATATCTAAAAAAATTAGATTTAGGTAACTTAAATTTGTTGGAAAGTTGGTCGAAAGACTTCAAACTACCTTCAAAAAAAAAGATCACGAAAACATTTTATACCTTTCCTTTTCCAAATGCTAAAAGCTTGATCTGTCAAAGAAGGTTTGAAAAAAAAAATAAGTAAGATAGGGCTATCAAGAACAAAGTTTTTCAGAGTAAAAAACTTACGAAATTGAAACCAAATTCGTAATGTATGTTTGACAACAGGATTAGATATCTGTTTATTGAATTTAACTAAATCAGTAGGAAGAGAAGAACCAAGAACGGAGAATAGAGAATATCCCTGTACCTCATTGCATTCTAAATTTACCCACTGTGGGCACAATGGTGAATCCAAATCTAATTTCCAATATATTAGGTTACGAATATTATTCGCCCAATAGTAAAATCTAAAGTTAGGTAAAGCTAAACCACCATCTTTTTAGATTTTTGTAATTGCCTTTTACTTAACCTGGGGTTTTTATTTTGCCACACAAATGAGGAAATTTTTGAATCAATATTATCAAAAAAAGATTTAGGAATAAAAATTGGTAAAGCTTGAAATAAATATAAAAATTTCGGTAAAATCATCATTTTAATAGCATTAATCGGACCAACTAATGATAAGGATAGGGGAGACCATCTTGTAGTAAGTTGTTGAATTTGATGGAGCATAGGTAAAAAGTTCAGTCTAAATAAATCTTTATATTTCTTGGTAATTTTTATACCTAAATAGATAAAGTTATCAGTAACAACTTTAAATGGTATCTTATCATTCAATAAAGTTTGCGCGTTTAAAGGGAATAAATCACTCTTATCCAAGTTTAGTTTATAACCAGAAAAACTACCAAATTGAGCCAACAAGGTTAAAATAGCGGGAATAGACCTGTCAGGATCAGAAATATATAACAACAAGTCATCAGCATAAAGTGATAACTTGTATAACTTCTCATTACGGGTAATACCAAAAATATTAGGAGATTCACGAATAGCAATGGCTAAAGGTTCTAATGCGATATTAAATAATAAAGGACTTAAGGGACAACCTTGTCTCGTACCACGAGATAATTGAAAAAAAGAGGATCTGTAATTATTTGTAAGAACAGAAGCAACAGGTTTATAATATATTAGTTTGATCCATGATATAAAATTAGGACTAAAATTAAAATATCTCAAAGCGTTAAATAAGTATGTCCATTCAACTCTATCAAAAGCCTTTTCAGCATCTAATGAAATAATACATTCTGGGATTATGGGTGATGAAGTATAAATTATATTAATCAATTTTCTAACATTAAAAAAGGAATACCGATTCCTAATAAAACCAGTTTGGTCTTCTGAAATAATCTGTGATAGTACCTTTTCTAACCTAATGGCTAAAATTTTTGTAAGAATCTTAGAGTCTACATTTAATAGTGATATAGGGCGATAAGATGCACATAAAGTAGGATCCTTATCTTTTTTAAGAATTAGAGAGATAGTAGCTTCATAAAAAGATTGAGGTAATCTCTTCTTAGCAAATGCATCATTAAAGATTTCACATAACCAAGGGGAAAGCGAAGAAGAAAAAGTTTTTAAAAATTCTATAATATAACCATCAGGACCAGGAGCTTTCCCTGAATTCATTAATGAGATAGCCTCTCCTATTTCGGCCATAGAGATAGGAGCATTGAACAAGCTACGATCTTCATCTGTCAGTTTGGGAATATTCAAATTGTTAAAAAAACTATCCATCATGGACAGATCGCCATCAAATTCTGATTGATATAAAGATTTATAAAAATCTTGAAAAGTGTTATTGATTTCTTTATGATCAGTAGTTAGATTACCGTCTTGTTTACGAATTTTAATAATTTATCGCTTAGTCGAAATAGCTTTTAATTGATTAGCTAACAGTTTACCAGTTCGATCACTATGGATATAAAATTGAGCCCTGGTCCTAATTAATTGATTCTCAATTGAAGAAGATAATAATAAGCTATGCTCCATTTGAAGCTCAACTCTCTTCTTATAAAGTTCTTTGGTAGGAGTCACAGAATAAATCTTATCAATTTCTTTAATTTTATCCACTAATAAAGCAATATCCAAATATCTTTGTTTTCTTTTACCAACGGAATATGAGATAATTTGTCCACGGATAAAAGCCTTAAAAGAGTCCCAAAGTATTCCTCTGTCAATCTCTTCAGTATAGTTTGTTGAGAAAAACAAGTCAATTTGCTGTTTTATGTAGGTGATAAATTCTGGGTCTTGAAGCAAAGTAGCGTTAAGTCTCCAAGATCTAGTATTATTGGAAAAGTCCGAAATCTTGATAGATAACTTCAAAGGTGCATGATCCGAAATAGTAATAGAATCATATTTACAATCAGTGACATCCGTTAATAAACGATGATCAATAAGGAAATAATCAATTATGAATAACTGTGATATACATGTGAAAAAAATGAAAATTCTTTATCTTTAGGGTTCAAAAACCGCCATATTTCAGTAATTCCCGAATCAACCATAAAAGAATTAATAAGTAAGGCTGATCTATTCGGAAGAATTTGGATAGGTTTAGATCTATCCATCAAAGGATTCAGACAACAATTGAAATCTCCACCCATTATCAACATATATTCATTTAGATTAGGAAGGGAAGTAAATAAACGTTTAAAAAATTCAGGGCAGTCAAAGTTTGGAGCATAAATATTAGCTAGAACCACTTTTCGATTAAAAAGTGAACCAGTTATCAACAAAAATCTGCCCTGTGGATCAGAAATAATTTCATGATGTGTAAACGAAATTGAGGGGTCTATAAAAATAGACACACCCCTAATTTTGGCGGTACAATTCGAGTGAAATTGTTGACCCTTCCAGAACCTAAAAAAACGTTGATTAGCCTCCCTCCTAATATGGGTCTCCTGTGCGAAAATAATATTAGCGTTTAGTCTATGGAATACTTTAAATATTTTTTTACGTTTAATCGGATGATTTAAACCATTAGTATTCCAAGAGATAAAGTTAATAGACTTATCCATCATACCAATATTAGTTGTGTATATCATAAAAGGTTAAAAAGACACATAACCCATGATTCAGGAAGAAGGAAAAATGATTCAGGAGCAACTGGAGATCATGACACCTCAACAATATTAATAATTTAAAGTCGGCCCATAAACTAAAAGCAAAAAAAAATAAAAAGCAAAAGCGTGAAAAAAGATCCCTCCCCCCTCCCCAACCCCTCAAAAAAGAGCCAAGCGGCAGGTGCACGAACTAATACTAATATTACCCCCATTTTCAAGATGGCAACTTCATGAAAAGAAAGAAAAGTGAAACTATATAACACCCAGATATAAATACAGGGTTGTAAAAATAAAGAATATATATCAATCAAAATGAAAAAATAATATAAAAAAGCAAAAAATCATTAATAAAAAAAAGGATAACCATTGAAATTTAAAGTAGTGTAATATGCCTTTAAAAAAAGATTCCATATTCAAATATAAGAAAATGATGTTTCAAAAACAGAGACTTATGGGAAGAAGAAACGACATTTTGAAAGGACCATATTACAGAATATAAATGTAAATTTGCCAATCTTTTTTTTAAAAAAAAAGGTCATCAAAATAAGATTGAAAAAGGATTCAATAACCACTACAATATATATAAAAAAAGGTCCAAAAATTCAAGACATTCGTCCCATTCTCAAATACAGGCAAATAAACGCTTAGGGAAAGCAAAGTCTTATGGGAAAAAGAAACGACATCTTAAAAAATAAATTATTATTACAAAATCTTAACGTGTATATCTAATCCAGAGGAAAAAAAAACTTAATTAAAAAAAACATTATAGTAAAATTAAAAGAGCATTTGTAAATCATGATAATAAAAAAAACCCCAGGTCTACAGACCAAAGTAAAAAGCTATACCGCAGCTTCATAAGTTAAAGCCTAAAAGCGGAATGGCGTCTTCTCTCCAAAAATTCTTCAACATAACGCATAGTTCAACTTGTACTAGAAGACCAATATTCTTCAACGAATTTCTTCGCTTCTTCCGGAGTATTAAAGAAGCGCTGACTGTCATCACTCAACGTAATTCTGAGATTCGCTGGGTATCTTAAAGCTTGTTTAAGTCCAATCGAATGAATCTCTGCCATCACCGGTTTAAAAGCGATTCTCGCCCTCATCACCTCGAATGAATAATCCTCCACAATACGAAACTTGTTGTTTTTGTGAGAAATCATACCTTTCTGACGAGTTAATTGAATTAAAAGCTCTTTCTCCCGAGGATAATGGAGACGGACAATCACAGCTCGTGGCTTGTCTCTCGCAGCCGAAAATCTCGGAACTCTGTGGGCACGGTCAATAGTAGGTTTAACCCGCAAAGCGTCCTCGCCAAAAATTTCCCACAATAAGTTAGAGAAATATTCAGTTAAGTCACCAGACTCAACATTTTCGGGAAATCCAATAATACGCAAGTTCAGTCTGCGAGATCGGTTTTCAAGATCGGTGATTTTAAACTTATTCTGCTCCACTATTTTAGCGGTCGATCGTACCTTCTCCTCCAAAGTTTCGATTGTACATATTTTTTCACAAATTATCTTGTCAAGAGCCGCAAACTTTTCTTCATGCCGTTCAATATCTGCTGCCAGCGATTGAAGCTTGGTATCAAATGATCTAACGACATCTTCAAGCTCAGACATTTTCGCAGTAAGTTTATTTTCCAGACTTGCAAGTTTAGTATCCAGTTTAGTATCCAGAAGACTGGAGATTGCATCGCGAGATATAGGGTCTTTAGACGATTTCTTAGGTACAGACATTTTAAGTTTGAAAAAATTAAATCAAGTATTATTTTAAAAAAGAAATAAATCGTAAATATCAACCCATGTAGTGAGGTACGAAAAGATTTGATTAAAGGGTGATTATAGCTTAAAAAATGAAGAGCGCCTAAAAGGCAGATGTCTACGTCGCCATCTTGAAACCCCACCCCCTAGAATAATGACTTTTGAGGAGCTGAGCTGTTAATTTCAATACTGTGAATTTGTGCTTCATAATGTAAGACACCATGAAAGGTGATGATATAGCTCAGTAGTATCATTAAGTGATCTGTAAACTATATTTGGGAATGCCTATTTCTTACTGAAAGGTGAAAATTTGGCAACACAAATTTTGTAGATGCTGGCAATCCAAAGCAACATACACAAAATGCTGGAGGACAGTTCAAGTACATTTATTATCAAAGTATGTATACTATATACAACCTTGAGATTTGTCTTCTTGCAGGCAGCCCCAAAACAAAGAAACCCAATAGAACCCATTAAATAAAGAAGACCGTCAAACACCAAATGTACAGGGAAAAAACCAAATCATGCAAACAATAAAAGTAAGCACTCAGCAGGTCAGGCAGCATCCATGGAAATGAACAAACGGTTGACATTTTGGGGCAGGAACCTTCTGGACTGAAGAGGAAGGGGGAAGATGCCAGAATAAAAAGGGTGGAAGGGGAAGGAGGATAGCTAGAAGGTAATAAGTGAAGGCAGGTGAGTGGGAAATGCCAAGGGCTGGAGAGGAAGGAATCTTAATAGGAGAGGAGAATGGGCCATGGGAAAAAGGGAAAGAGGAGGGGCATCAGGGTGGTGATGGGCAGTGAGGAGAAGAGATAAGATGCCAGAGTGGGGAATAGAGGGGTGGGAGCATTTTTTTTACCAGTAGTAGAAATCGATGGTCATGCCATCAGGTTGGAGGCTACCCAGATGGAATACGAGTTGTGCTTGTCCACCTTGAGGGTGGCCTTATCATGGGATAAGAGAAGGTCATGGACCAAAATGTCAGAACGGGAATGGAGGTTGGAATTAAAATGTTTGGTTAGCCACCGGGAAGTTCTGCTTTTGACAGTTGGAGCAGAGTTGCTCAATGAAGTGGCCCTCCCAATTTCCGAAGGGTCTCACCAATGTAGAGGAGGTCGCCACATCAGGAGTACTGGATACAATAGGTGACCCCAGAGGATTAACTGTGAAAGTGTTGCCTCATCTGGAAGGACTATTTAGGGCCCCAGATGAAGGTGATAGAGGAGATGAATGGGCATGTGTAGCACTTTGGCCACTTTCAGGGCTAAGTCCCGGAAGAGGGATTAGTGGAGAGGGATGAATGGACAAGGGAATCATTGAGGAAGAATGAGGGGGATCTAAAGATGTGTTTGGTGGTATGTTCCCTTTGGAGATGGCAAAGGTTGCAGAGAATGAGTTGTTAGATGCAGGGGCTCATGGGTTGGTAGATAAGGATGGGGGATTTGTGAAAAGGTGAAAAACCTGCTTCAACACCAAATGTTTGAATTAGCATGCAGTTTATGGACTTCTGTAAACGTAGGACTCGATGGATTAGTTGCAATGTTCATAAAGTTTTATATGTAGGCTCTCTACTTCCACTGAAAGTATGAAATATGCTGGCTGAATGTCATCCATGATTCAGGCTCGTTTGTATGGGTGAGGAAATGCATAAATTCTCAGAAGCAGGTCCTGGTGGAAGAGCTCCAGAAGCATTGGGTGGATTGATGGGGTATATCCAATGCACACTATGAGGAGCAAATCTGTTTTCATCTCCTGTTTCCTTTTGTACACCCTCTTTTCCCTCTTCAGTGCCCCAGTATAGTGGTAGTCAAGTATTTCCGTTTTCTGACAACTCCTGAAAGGTCAAGTAAAAAACAAACTTTTGGTTTTTTAAAATTCTTTGAGGATTTTCAGAATAGATGTGGAAGGTTTTGGGGAAGTCTTAAAGTATCCCAGAAAGTTTTGATAATGGGTCAAAAGTATTCTTCAAACCTGATGTAGAAACAACAGCATGCAGCAGTATCCCATAAATTACTCCCCATTTGATACTTACATAGCTCCAGTGAGACAGTATTAATTTAATTGCTGGAGTGCTTCCACAATGACATGCCCAATTTAGGCAGCAATCACTTTGACTCTCTAGTTGCCCATCAAAATCTGAACTTGAACTCCATCATGGAGTTTTACACTAAATATGCTTTGCATTTTGACTCCCTATGTACCTTTTCATCACTTGAAGCGTCAGAGGTATCACCTGTATGGAAGAGAAAAGTGGTGTTTTGAAATTGTCTCAAAGGGATTCACGCATTGTTTTGATTTATTTGCACAGGAAGTCAGCATTTGACATGTTCAATTTCTTGGCTTCAAAACATCGGCAGCCACCAGATTATTGTCCCAATGAGGAAGAGGAAGAGGAGGTGCAGCTAAAATCAGCACGGTGGGTTAAGTCAAACATGCACATAATGCATTTGTATATGACATTTTGGTGGACACTGTGTATTCTTCACAGATGGGGAAAGTTAAAAATCTCAAATGCAAAATATTAGAAATACTTGGTAAGTTGAATGGCACCTTTGAACGAATAAAGTGTTGATATAAAGATACAATGTGAATGCAGACAGTTGTCAGTCCATCAACATCTAACTGATAAATACACATTTTGGTGTCAAATATTAAGGGATTTTTTAAAGGATTTTTAAATGGAACATTTGTTAACAAACAATAAACAATTTATTCACATGGACTTACCAAATAACCAAAGCAAACTAATTGGATGGTAAGCTGATATAGCTTGCAACTCATTTGCACTACCTCAAAGACTTCATTCAATATATAGGTACTCCTGTGAACAGTGTGACAGTTACATGCAAGGTTGCTTTTAATTAGTTTAAGCAGCTAAACTTCTTCACATGAAGAACAATAGCATTTCATATGAGTGGATGTATTTTTGATTGAAGTTCAAAAACCAATGCTGGATGTGTTGGAATTAATTCTTCTGCTAATCTGAAGGCAGATATGAATAAAGTCTATCATCAACACGTACCTAAAATATGCTAGTCACAAAAATTCCCCGTAACTTGTATCAGAAGTTAAGTGTGTGTGTGCGCGCGCCTTTAACTCCTGGTGGAAGTTGAGTGTGGGGTTGAAAAAAAAGTATATTCAAAGTGGTTTCAGAAACTAAATTACTGGGAAAGTTGTATCAATCAAAAGGATGGTAAAATAAGGTGATCGCAACTTTAGTTTTGCCCCAATAAATAAATACAGTATTTCTAAGTGTTGTACATCATATGAATCAACTCTTGATTGTGGCTAACATCTCTTTCTTTGAACGTATAGACGGGCAACCAGCATGGACCTTCCTATGGCCATGCGATTCCGGCATTTGAAAAAGACATCAAAGGAGGCTGTTGGTGTCTATCGGTAAGTTACATAGAACATAGAAATTTACAGCACATTACAGGCCCTTCAGCCCTCAGTGTTGTGCCAGCCATGTAATCTATTCTAGAAAATGCCTAGAATTACCCTACTGCATGGCCCTCTATTTTTCTAAGCTCCATGTACCTATCTAGGAGTCTCTAGATGACCCTATTGTATTTGCCTCCACCACTGTCGCTGGCAGTGCATTCCACGCACCCTCCACTCTCTGTGAAAATTTCACCCTTGACATTCCCTTTGTATCTACTTCCAAGCTCTTTAAAACTATGTTCCCTCGTGTTTTGATCTGTCAACACTTACAGGATATGACTGGAAACTGCTGAAGTTAGTGATTCGTTTGGACTTCCTTAACAGTTAGCATAGATTTATATATCATCTTTTGTGTTTAAACTCCCACTGGAAGAGGGGAAAAAGGACAAAGTTGTTATAAGTCCCTGTCAAAAAGAGAAGATACAGGAGTATAGAAAAGAACCTAAGTGAAAGGCCACAAGATCCTTCATTTTCTCTCCTGAACTGCTGAAAATGTCTATTTCAGAGAGTTCTAACTTCCATAATATTTTAAAGCTAAAATAAGGCTTCTCTGATCAATCACTGTGTGGCGATTAAAAAAAAAAGCTGCCCCTATCTGCATTGGATTGGCATATTTTGATAACATTAATACAATGAATCAGATGAACCAGTACCGAAATACAAGGAAATACCTGGAAGTTAAGGTCTAAGTGATAAGTGCCAGCAGTACTTAATGAATATAATTCAAAGACAATACTATAATGAGAAATGTTAGTTTTTATTATAAATACAGGTATATATAGCATTATATTAGGAAGATAGTGGCGCTAGCAGAGAACAGAAAACAAAATTATACTTTTAAAAAAGGAGACAACAGAATATTCTCTCAATGTTTAACTGTAGTGGAACAGTTTTAAGAAGCTAAAAATACCATAATAGTATACCTTAATACCACAATAGCCATTCTTGGAAAAGTATAGTGGGTTAATGTTGTTCCATAATTCACGAAGGGAAGTAAGAATAATCTTGGACATTACAGACTGGTGAATCTCAAATTAGTGGTCGGGAAGCTATTCAGAATATTCTTATGGATAGGATTTATGAGCTTTTGGAAAACCATGACCAAATTAGGGAGAGTCAGCATGGCTTTGTGTAGGGCTGGTTGTGTCTTACTAAATTGATTGAGTTTTTCGAGGAGGTGGTGAAAGTAGAGCTCTGGATGTTGTCTATATTGATTTTAGTAAGGTGTGTGACAAGCTCTTTCATTGGGGGCTTATCCAGAAGGCATTTACTTGCTAGTTTAATTATAGTTTGGCACAACATTGTAGGATAAAGAAGCTGTTCCTGTGTTGTAATGTTCTATGTAATATCCTACATCATTCCTCCTTGCACATGTTTTGAGAAAGTACTGAACAGAATTCATTTGAACAAGTTGCTGATGTAATTTGTGAATCAAGAGATGAGTGCTCAAGAACAGGATCTTAAAAAAAAATTGCAGATGCAGGGAATCTGAAATATAAACAGCAGAAAACCTCTACAGGACAGGCAGATTTGATGGAAAGAGTGAGTTAACATTCCAGAGCAACAACCTCTCATCAGAAAGCTACTGAAGCCGCTGATTAACCTCTTGTTTTTTTTTCCTTTATTGCCATTAAGAACAAATTAAATCAAAAATTGGGAGCATCAGTATGTCAGTACCTTGTAAAGGACAAAGAGCGCTGGACTTTGTATTTATCCATTTGATCTGGTTGTCTTATTTTGACAGTTCATTCTTGTAAGACTTGTGCCTTGGTCGGCTCAGACTTTCAAAAGAAATGGAAGCTTCACACCAAAGGCATTTACATATGGTCAGAACTTTGGTTATGTAAGAATAGATAAAGCATTGCCAGCTATACAAAAGCAAAACTTTTCTTGTATTGTTAGTGACGTGCTTTATGGAAAACTGATGAATTGAAAGCTTTGAAACAATTTTGCACATGTTCTCAAACCAGGTGAATCAATAATTCTGTAGAATCAGCTCAGGAAATAAGATTTCTACCAGGGGAAATTTAATGTTGATGTAGAATGAGAAGATGGGAAATGTGCGAACATCATAATTAGTGTTAAATTTAATTGAAAGAAGGGGAAATTGATATTGGGTGGTAAGGAAATGGCTGAGGCATTGAATGACTATTTTGTGTTGGTCTTCACGGTGAAGGACACGTCTAATATGCAAAAGAATGATGTTATGGACGAAATGGTGAGGACCTCAATAAAATCACTGTCACTAAAGAGATAGTCACGAGCAAATTCGAGGGCCTGAAGTTAGATAAGTCCCCTGGTCCTGATGGGATGTATTCCAGGGTGCTGAAAGAATTGGCGGAATTTATACTAGACGTGTTGGTAATCATTTACCAAAATCCTCTAGACTCTGGGCAGGTCCTGGCGGATTAAAAGACAGCAAATGGCATGCCACTTTTTTAAAAAGGATGTAGCCCAAAGACAGGCAACTATAGGCCAGTTAGCTTAACATCTGTAGTCAGGAAAATGCTTGAAGCTGTCATTAAGGAAGAAATAGCCAAACATTTAGAAAGGAGTGGTTCCATTAGACAGACGCAGCATGGATTCAGAAAATGACAAACTTACTGGAGTTCTTTGAGGACATAATGAGTGCAGTGGATAGAGGGGAACAGGTGGATGTTTTATACTTGGAATCCCAGAAGGCATTCGATAAGGTGCCGCACAAGAAACTTATAAATAAGATACGGATGCATGGAGTTGGAGGTGGTGGATTGGTTAACCAATAGAAGACAGAGAGTTGGTATAAATGGGTGTTTCTCCAGTTGGCAGTCAGTGGTGAGTGGAGTGCTGCAGGGGTTGGTGCTGGACCCGCAGCTGTTTACCATTTACATTGATGATTTGGAAGAGGGGACTGAGTGTAGTGTAGCAAAATTTACTGATGACACTAAACTGAGTGGAAAAGCAAATTGTACAGAGGATGTGGAGAGTCTGCAGAGGGATATAGATAGGTTAAGTGAGTGGGCCAAGGTCTGGCAGATGGAAAACAACATTGGTAAATGTGAGATCATCCACTTTGGAAGGAATAATAGAAGAGCAGATTATTATTTAAATGGTGAAAGGTTGCAGCATACTGTTGTGCAGGTACAACAGGTTATTAAGAAGGCAAATGGAATGTTGGCCTTCATTGCTAGAGAGATTGAATTCAAGAGCAGGGAGGTCATGCTACAACTATACAGGGTACTGGTGAAGCCGCACCTGGAGTACTGTGTGGAGTTCTGGTCTCTATACTTGAGGAAGGATAAACTGGCTTTGCAGGCAGTGGAGAGGAGGTTCACCAGGTTGATTCCAGAGATGAAGGGGTTAACCTATGAGGAGAGATTGAGTCGCCTGGGACTGTACTCACTGGAGTTCAGAAGAATGAGAGGGGATCTTATAGAAACATACAAAACTTTGAAAGGGACAGATAAGATAGAAGTAGGAAAGTTGTTTCTATTGGTAGGTAAGTCTAGAACTAGGGGACATTGCCTCAAGATTCAGGGGAGAAGATTTAGGACAGAGATGAGGAGAAGCTGTTTTTCCCAGAGAGTGGAGAATCTGTGGAATTCTCTGCCCAGGGAAGCAGTTGAAGTTTCTTCACTAAATATATTTAAGATGCAGTTAGATAGATTTTTACATAGTAGGGGAATTAAGGGTTATGGGGAAAAGGCAGGTAGATGGAGCTGAGTTTACGGACAGATCAGCCATGATCGTATTGAATGGCGGGACAGGCTCGATGGCCAGGATGGCCAACTTCTGCTCTTGTTTCTTATGTTGTTAGGGGATATTGGTTCTGTGGATGTTTACTGTGTGCAGCCATAAGAACAGCAATCATCAAAACAAAGTTGTTCACCTTATTCAAGTAATAACAAGTAAGATGAGATCTTTCTCGAAATGTTATACAAATGTTTGTACATTAGTCAGACTACAGTGTGAGTATAGTGCCCTCTTATGGTGATGATTTGAATACAGCACTGAAGGCAGTTCACAAAACTGAGTGGAAAAGCAAATTGTACAGAGGATGTGGAGAGTCTGCAGAGGGATATAGATAGGTTAAGTGAGTGGGCCAAGGTCTGGCAGATGGAATACAACGTTGGTAAATGTGAGATCATCCACTTTGAAAGGAATAATAACGTCAGTGGTATGAAAAAAGTAAATGAGTATATTTGGACTTAAGAGCTTCAGAAGAAAGAAAATGAAGTGATCTTGAGGAACGAAGACAGAACAAGGTTCACACTATTAAAAGACAAAATGAGAGGAAACTTAAATATCAATCACATGAGATTAATTTGAGTAGAACATCAAACAAAGTACAGAATAACTATTTGGTGCTCTGGTTTTGAAAATAAGCTTTCCCTGCCAGGTGAAGCAGTCTGTACTGTATGAGCTACCTCAAATGTAAATATCTTTTAAACTTCACAAGAAACAAAGAACTTCAATGGAACTGAACCAAGGAGAGAAAAAGTAACAATGTCCCTCAGCAGATAGTTCATGCTAGTTGAAAGTGTATGTGATCTCAGGTTCAAACTGAATTAAGGTCATACAGGCAGAATCAAAAACTAAATAGCTTATTAAAATTTCAAATTTAGATTGAGACATGGATTTGTTATCTGAATGTACACTTATCTATGGATAGATGTTCTAGTTTGAGACAGTACCTTCAAGACATGCTCAGAAATAAATGGTTATCTTCCGATTGTACTGCCCAATCATTTCTTTAACAACACACACACAGTGCTGGTGGAACGCAGCAGACCAGGCAACATCTATAAGGAGAAGCACTGTCGACGTTTCGGGCCGAGACCCTTTGTCAGGCCTGCTGTGTTCCACCAGCATTTTGTGTGTGTTGTTTGAATTTCCAGCATCTGCAGATTTCCTCGTGTTTGCTCATTTCTTTAACAAATTGATGGTAGTCATTTTGCAGTTAGTAAATTGTTAATGAATCTTTAGTGTCTTTCAAAAATCTTTAGTTTTTCATTCCAAGCACAAAATATGTGTCCTTCATGCTTGATTTTGAGAAAACTTATGATCTCCTGACTTTTTTTCCCACAATAACTGATTTTTCCCTTTCTATTCTTTCCACCTTTGTAAATGCTATAGGTCACCAATCCATGGACGGGGCCTTTTCTGTAAGCGAAACATTGATGCAGGTGAGATGGTCATCGAATATTCGGGTACTGTCATTCGATCTGTCCTCACAGACAAACGAGAGAAATATTATGACAGCAAGGTGAGTTTCTAGTGCAGGTTTACAGTAGTATATAACCACTGCTCTGGGGATAGCCATCGTGGGAATCATTGTTGTTTCTCCACTATTTAATGAATCCTTTCTGAAACAGTAGTATATGTATGGCATCAGCAACTTACCAGTTTTCTTGTGATGTAAATTAGCTGACCCACTTGGATTATTAATTCATATCACTTCACAATTCATTTTAAAAATGTACTTTTTGTGCATGTATTTTGTCTATTGTACATTCATTACTCATGCTCTTAGATGGGTAGAATATGGAATCTTCAATCTGCTTATGGGACTGGTGAAGCATTCTTCTCTGGAGAGGCTTTTTCAAATGCTATGCATTTCCTACTATTATATAACTGCGTATGTTGTTCCTTCTGAGTATTTGCCACAGCCATGACTTTCCACTTACTGCTTTTACTTATCCAAATTCAAACATTGCCTAAATAATTTCATGAAGAAAGCAATGAAATTCATTCTGCTTTAAAATACTCTGTAAGGTTATTTAAACTTGGGACGATTTGTGTTCAGTTGCAGTAACTAAAAGAATGCTAGGATTCAGTTGGTCGTGGATTGAATTTCAGTCTGAAGAATTCATATCTTAATCAATAGTCTGATAGTCCATCTAATATACTTGAAGTCTTATCTTTGTGTCATCTTAATTGCCGATAATAATTTCTTACGGTAACTACTCTGTTGATACAAACTTCATATTGTGAACTTCCATTAACACCAATATTCTCATGGCTAGGACTTATCCATCAGTTACTGCGTCATGCTTCAAACGTGTTTTGAAATTATTTATAATGATACAGATAGCCCACTCCTGGGTGAGTTATCTCATTCTTTTGTCCCTACCCTGCAAGACTAGGACCCCAGTAGCTGGAGAATTTAGACGCAACTGCCAATAATCAGTCCCCTTTGAGCTCATCACCTGCTGCCTGTTGAAAACCCTTTAAGAATTAGTCAGTTCTTGAATGGCTGTTATTCAGCATCATTCTTGGTAACTAAGCATCACCATCACACTCCAGATGGCACATCACCTAAAATCAGCTTGCATTTTAGTTCCTGCAATTATTGAATAAAAAATAGCTTTAAAGGTGCTTGATTCACTTTCACTTGCTTCTGTAATTTTGGCTGCATTATGGGAATAAAAACAAAACTCTCCACCTTGTGATGTCACTGGGGATGAGGTGGGCAGTGTTCTGACTGGCAGTGGAAGTGTATGTCTTCAACCACGTCAATTGTTCTGTGGTTCTTACTGTAGAATGATAATGCTGGCACACTAATTGAGTGATCAGTGCTGGAGTTGTGAAAACAGTATAATTTGTAATGAGTTCATTCTGCAATTTGTGGAAACACTTCTATCTCATTGGATGTAGCCAAGTGAAAGTTAATCTCTAAAAAGGGATAGGCTGGCTGCAAGTACAACCCAGATAAATTTACCATACAACAAGAAATTCTAATCCATCACCCAACCCAAGGCTGTGGTTAGAGTGGAGTGATAGAATTAATGTTACAAAATTTTTGGAGGTTGACAGGCTCTGATTTCATGTGCTTCGTAGGTTTGGTAGGCTGTGTTTAAACTAGTCACAGAAAACTAGACTGTGGAAAATCTAGCAGCTTAGATTACTTTGAAACAAAGATAAACCAGCACCACGATCTGCAGAAATACATTCTCTCAGTCCCTCGACTCCCCTCATCATCAGGAATTTGCTGTTGAGTTTAGTCAAGGAAATGCATTTGCCATTCAGGCATGTACCTGTTCAGATAATTGACTGAAAGGACGTTTTTTCTCAGAATCTCAGCATGCTCAGTCTTTTCTATGAGTATAGCCTAGTTCTGCTATTATTTTTGTATTGTATTTTATCAGATGATTCTGAATCTGTTTTCTAACATGTTAAATCCCCAGTGTCTATTAAGATTAAAGCAATGCCTGGTGTTTTACTGAAGATACATTGAGCCTCTGATCTTTGATTTTGATCTTTTGTGCTGTTACAATAAACAATGTTATATTTTGCCCATGAATGGGACGAGTTTGACACATTTGCATCAGACCAATTTAGCTTTGGATTTTGCACAAGAGCAAAATCAAACTTGGTCTTGACACTTGGTCATGTACCATGCTGCCAAATTAAGATATCATTCTATAAGTGCTGGCACATTTTGGATAAGGTTGGGAGAAAGCCATTTACTCATAATAACAAACATTAACATTTCCTGCTGTTGTCTTTTATTCATAGGGTATCGGTTGCTACATGTTCCGTATTGATGATTATGAGGTGGTGGATGCAACAATGCATGGAAATGCAGCTCGTTTCATTAACCACTCCTGTGAACCCAACTGCTATTCCCGCGTAATAAATGTGGATGGGCAAAAGCACATTGTTATTTTTGCTGTGCGAAAGATCTACCGAGGTGAAGAGCTGACATATGATTACAAGTTCCCAATTGAAGACGCCAGCAACAAACTTCCGTGTAACTGTGGAGCAAAGAAATGCAGGAAGTTCTTGAACTGATAAAGACTTGTGGGGGACAAAAAACCCTTTTGAGGTGACTGCCGTGATTTAATAGGATTACCTTGGGGAAAATAAAAATTCAGGGATGGATATAGTGGGATACTTGTACTCCAGTGTGCAACAGCATACATTCTTGATAGAGCACAGTTTTAAACACTAGTGGCAAAATACTATTCAAATGTTTTCCAACATACAGGCCTATTTTTAAAAAAAAACACTGCTAAACTGTGTTGGCTGCTGAACTTTTCCAAAACTACACAGCAGGATGTTAAACAGTTACAGCCTATTCCATTCCAAAAAACGTACAGTTCCTTGTTTGAGGCAGCAATCCTGAATAAAATAAAAATTCCAGTCAATTATTGCACCAACACAACAAAATAACACAAAATTAGCAGGCAACTTGAGTTGACTCTCATCTCTGAAAGTCAAAAGTTAAGATCAAATTTGACTAAAAAGTAACCTCTTTAACAGTAATGCACTAGAAAAGGTAGAGGAAATGCAAGGAGAATACAGGTTTAATCTGTGACATGCGGATCCTAACCTGGGAGTAGATTTTTCATTGCAGTTTTAAATTTGGGGAAGTAAAATGATTTCATAAATCCATCATCTAATGATAGCCACTGCTCAACAGAAGAACTACTATAAAAACGAGTGGAATCATAGGAGGATCTGTGCAGCCTTGGCAAAGGTCTCTAGTCCCATGTAATTACTTCAATCTAGCAAATTCACTCCCCTTTCCAGGAGGCAGTTATCTCAGATTTTAAGTTGTGAGGCATTTTTTGGACTCTTGAGTCACTTGGATTGGCAGAAAATAAAAGTAACACTAAAGATTGAAATTCTGCCTATTAGGTTCATTCATTTTTTTTTTCCCCTTCAGTATAATAACTACTGCACTTGCTCTTGGGTGATTTAAAGAATCTAATGGAAGGAAGTTGACTATAGAAAACAAAAACTTTGATCACAAACGAGAAAATCTGCAGATGCTGGAAATCCAGAGCAACACGCACAAAATACTGGAGGAACTCGGCAGGTTAGGCAGCATTGATGGAAGGGAATACTACACTGAATTGTAACACAGGCCTCTTTATAGGTAGTAAAGCATTGCTTGTGTGCTCTCAACTTGTAATCTTAAAAACCCCATGTGTTTTGTACACCTAGTTAGTGTTGATAATTACACTGCCAGTTTAAAATGCATGAGTTTAAAGCAAAAGGCACTATTTCATTATCAGACTCTTAAGCTTTAAATGGTACCCATCTATTAGCAATGGGATAGTTAAATTGTCATCTTGCCTTTCACCTATATATAACCATATAAATTTATGGTTTGAGGTTTGTGTATTGTTATTTTCTGGTCAATGGGAATAACATTCAATCATTTGTATGAAGGTGGAAAAACTACAGGAGGTAGATTAAAAAAGCTTAGTCTGCCCTTCTTAAAATCATGCTTTTAAAATCCAAACTTACCATAAGCGAACAGCATTTAAAATAAAATTCTGGTGTTCAGCAACAAAATCATGTTCATAATTCTAGAAAACACATTTATATTGGCAAATTGGTTGGCATGTCATTGAACATTGACAGAGGGATAAAAGTTTAAACCTAAATTTTTAAATACTTTAACAGTGTATAATCTCCCTGAAGTGAAGAAGCACTGATTTAGGAAGTTGAAAATAAGGATACTGAGGCACTTTGTTATTGTACATTATACTGACAAATGGGTGGTTTGTGCTTATCTGGTGTTTCTTATTTTGCAGTTTTAACCATTTATTTTGATTAAAGGTTCCAGTAAGCTATAGAGGTATGCCTGTGAGAACATAAAGCACCCATTTGTTGGTAATTTAAAATTTAACTTTTCTGCTTTCCCAGTTATGCTTAAACACCACAGAGGAAAAAAAATCCAGTCATTAGATCATACTGAATTATCAACTTGGGGAGGTTGAAGGAAGCAGTCATACTTCCTCAGAAGGCAAATGTTTTTGTGTGAGTTGTGACCAAAAAAAATGACAACTTCCACCATAGCTGACTCCTGGAAAATAGGCAATTTCTTTTGACCAAATGAATGCATCTCAGGTGGGTTTCTGGCAGTGATTTTAAAGACCTTGATCCCCTGTATTTTTGCACTGTGTGCTATTTAGATAAACGCTAAAATGAATGTGTTTGTACTGACTACAATAGTGTTCCATGTTTTTAGATTACAGTTGTTTTCCATGTTTTCCAAAATCCAGATTATAACTATCTAATGTATTCTATTATCCTGATCACAGATGCTTCCTCTGCTGTCTAAGTTTCCCATTGGTTTCAAGAGGGGATTGGCTTATCAGGATGTTGTACCTTATTTAAAGGGGCACAGTCTTTGTTCAAACTTGAAAAATCCCATCGTCACATCTCCCACCCTTCCATTCTGTTTTCCCTCCCAAAAGACAAAGGCTGTGTTCCTTTAAGCAATAATCTACAGCCAACCAAGCTGATGGAAGAAAGATTATCAGAATTTTTTTTTCCTTTAGTAAGGTCTACATTGTCTGGTATTCCTGTTCAGTTACACCTCTGGACAGATATTGGGTATTTTTCTTTTTGTCGTTGCTCAGTTGCTGCTACTATTTAATGACATCTAACTGCCTTTTGGGACCATGTTCCTCGCTGCTACAATATCAGCTTTTACTAGCCTCTACCACAGGAAAGGGTAGGGTTGACCTATGAATGACAATGCACTTCATTAAGTACATGATTGAATCACCAGGGCAGCATACTTAGAGCACAGGAAAGATGCACCTTCTTAGCATGGTGTTAATGTTCAGGTAATGGGGGTTCTACTGGTTGAGTGGGGTGGGGGGGGGGGGAATAGTTCTGTATGCACTGATAGTCATGAAGATGAATATGTGCTGTACTATTGACTGCTGGCTGGATGGATAATGATATCTAGCTGAAAAGATTTTGTTTGTCACTATTTTTAATTAAGTTTCATTGTTGCCAAACAATTACAGGCAAACTCTATGATAGGAAAGAAACCTTGACAAGCAGATAATTTGGTGTATGTAGTTCCTCACTTGTCCCATTTTCTGACTTGTAGGGCACTTCAAAACAGGGGCAAAGATTGTTATTGATATGTTGCTCTTTTTATTTCTTGCTGACTTGTTTCATTTTAGATAATTGAATGAAGCATCAAATTGTAGTCTCAATTATATTAATGAGTGCAATGTCCAGAGATATTGCTAAGTCCTTTTTAAATCCATTGATTTTAACAAGGTATATAAAGTGGTGGTGAAGATGAGTCAGAGTCTTAACATTCTTGAGGCTTGACTTCAACATTCTTCTATCCAAAAATATGTAGTTTCCCTTTCAAAACAGTAGTTTGGTGGCTATGATGTTTCTTGTATGAGCTTTCTACAGTCTTGGTTCATCTTCCCTGATTCTACCCTGAATAAGTGAGAATGCTACATTAAATGGAATAAGTGCACTAGCAAGGAGCAGAATCGTTCTGTTCTCAGAAAATGATAATAAAACTGGCCCAAGACCCTGGAACAGGCCTCTCATGCTCAAGGTATAAGAGGCTTAATAGATTCCCTAAGAGGGAGCGGTTGACTTTCTTGTAAAATGCAATGTTTAGTTTTTGTGTGGTGGATTCCAGGCTCTCGGTTCTGTGGTCTTCCCTTTTCAAACCTAAATCCTCTTTGAGGGCCATTTTGTGAAATGCTGTACTGTGTTCCATTCAGAAGCAGGGTAGTGGTGAATCTTTAAGTTGACTAAAGTTCATTCTCCTTTTTTAAAAAAATACACTTTTGCAATTTAACTGAGGAATACAGAGATTTTCAATAGTACTCTTTGTCCTGTTGGTTCAGAGTGGGATTTTTATAGAGACTATGGGTAATGAGTTAAAACACTGAACAAAAATTAATGTAGTTATTTTTTCCAACTTATCTCTAACCCAACCAGAATTTAAAAAATATATTATTTATTGAAACTCATTGGGATATATAGGAAACTTGAATATAATTGTATTTTTAAAAAAATCAATGAGACTGGGAAAGAGGTAGAAATAAGTATTTAAGAATTAAATAACTGAAATAGCACAGCAAAGTCAGGTGGTGATGCCTGAGTATGTGTACCAAAGTTTTGATTCATAGGAATAAATGAATCATTGGAGTTCTAGTTACTTCTTGTCTGGCCCCCATTTTTGCAACTAGTTCACCACCCTTTTAATTCAGTGTCAAGACATGGAACGGTTGCACAGACAGCTATGGTGTGTGATACAGAGTGAGCGCTACAAAAATTGAGGGGTTTTGCTCTTTCCTCTTCAAAATATTGAACTTGAATATGGAAATAGGCTGCAGCTAGACCAGTGACGTGGAATCTAAAATTACTTTTCAGAATGGGATGGGGAGGGGAGAGCAATCTGATGAGTGGAATTTCTTTGTAGAGAAGTCCTTTGCATTTACTGGCATTATGCCTTTTTAAGTTTTATTGGCTAGGGTTGATCAGTGGTGATCATGCATGGCAAGACAGAAGAGATGACTAGTTGCTAGTTTGCTTTTGTTTACAAATGCCGCTGCTTTTGTTCATCCATGTGACTGGTCAAAGATGGGAATACAACTACCATGCATCCCATTGTGTTGGTTTCCACAGGCAGTTAAACTTTTAAACCATTATAACCTGCACCACACAGTGTATAAATTTCAGTGTTAGGGTTTTTTTTAAGGGATTTATTGACAGCATACCTAAAATTTAATGACTTGCCAATTAACAATTGAAAAATTCTGCATAGTGCATATTTTTTTTAGGATAGTTTATTTAATTTGGAATCATTTTTTGGATGATGTAATCTTACATCTATCTATAGTTTTGGGGTACTGTTGACAAATGGCACACCCCATATACTCTTCACTCCAATTTCTGAACAGAGACACTTGATATAACAACTTGAAGGCAGTTTATCAAATGTGAATGAAGAGCCATTTTAGTCTGTATTTCAAGCTGCCTCTTTTCTGAGGGTGATGATATTAAGGAAGGGTGTTAACTATGTATTCACGAATGCCAGTAGCAGGATTAGCATGCAGTACAAAATATACTTGTAGAGAAAGAGATTCCTTAATGTACCAATACCCTTGTGTATGTGGCAGAACTGGTTACAGGGATACTGAGTGCATTCATTACAGCAGTTATGTGGCTTGATCTTCAGTTTAAACACCAAAGTTTTGAAAAATAACTATTTACACTGCTGTTGTCCTCTTGAACCATTTTGTAAGGATAATTCTCTGTACAGTTAGTATCTGTAGAAAGCTTTTATTTTGGAAATTTTTGCTTCAAGATTGGGGTGTTGTCTCATTTTAAATGGTTTCTACTTGGGTTCTAGAGCATTGAAACCCGGGAACAATTCTATAACTCATTAGCAGTCCACAACATATGGCACTTTTTTTTTGTCTTCTCTTTTTGTTTCATTTCCTTACTGGAGGATTTTACCTTGCAGTACTGCAGCAGGGTTGAAAGTACTAAAAATTTTGTCTCTGTCGTCACCATGGAACAATTTAGGCTCAAACCCTTGAGTGTCAGACAAGGAAGGTGTTGCTTTGTAAACTAATACGGTTTAACTTCCTTTTTCAATCCAACACAGGACACAGCAGTTTTAAGATGAATGTATCTTTTTCTAATGACTGAACGTCTAAATGAATAAAACACCATCACATCATAAAGCTTAATGAAATACATAATCAAATCTGAATAAGTAGGTTAATTTGAAGGGCTGGTTCTCACCTATTCAGCATCCGTTTCAAAGCAAATACAATGTTTACGAAAGTCTGCAGAGATCATGTAGGACCGTTATGTCTTAGCTTAAGAGTACAGAGTTCTGGATTTTAATTCAAAAAAGTTTGGGGGGGGGGGGTGATTGCTTTCAAAGAAAATAATACTTTGGTGATAATTCCCCAAAATTTTAAGATATTTAAACACTATTTCTGTTTTTTTTTGTTTCTCAAATGGATAGCTGACAATGTAGCTACTAGAGGGGAAATACAAATTATAAATTATTTTTGTTTAAGTTAGGGTACACGTTATGTCTGTACAACCCTGTTCCTTGTGACTAGAGTGCTTCTCTTCCCTAATGCCCTCACCGGAACAGAATTATATTTATATGTACATTTTTCCGTTAATGTGAATATATTTTTGCATCTCTTTGAGATGAATACACAAAGACGTGGTAGATGTAAAATGTTCCGGTTCAGAAGAACCTTACTTGAGAAATTTTTATTTTTATTCATGAGGAGGCTAATAGTATCCTTTTTTAATTATTTTTTCATTTTTTTGTTCCTGTACATTGTTATTTTTTACATGGCTCTTGTAAAACATCTTTACTATTGGATTAGTGCATCAGTGTTAAACATTATCATGGTAATGAAGGAATTTTAATTATTAAGTAAAACTGAAAGCTATGCTAAAGAATGAATGTAATATATGTATATAGTTGTAAAAATGTTTCTAAGCATCATTTTCTATGCACTTTTTTATTTAAGTGATAGTTTAATTAATAAACATGTCCAGTTTATCCTTGGAGATACTTTAAATATATTTTGTGTATTTCATGTGGGCTTGCCTTTTATTAAAAATGCCATTCCTTGCTCTTTCTACCCCACATTTCAGAGTTCATTCTGATGTTGCTGGACCCCTCACTGGAATGACTTACCATCAGACCACACACAGGTCATATCAGGATAATATGATTATTGAAGTGTTAGTGAATGATAACCCTATATGGATGGGTGAATTCAAATCTATATTTTGACAGTTCTGTGATGCAGGTTTTGAGTAAAACTGAGTTTGGAGTAGTTCTCACTGTTGCTCCTTTCTGTTTCAATATCCCACCCCTCATTCTTCTCAACTCCAAAGAATGCAATGACATTCATAAAGTTATACAGCACAGAAATGGGCATGCTAACCCACTGTGCCCATGCAGAACATTTTGGCCATTGACACCAATCTCATCAGGACTCCTGATAGGACAATCAACAAGAAGGAAATAAAATGGTAAATAATGAAGAGATGATCTGAATAAATCTTGATGACAATTTGGGTATTCCATGTGCCCAAGCTTCAAAAGGATTGGGCTACTTAAAGCTTATTTAGGGCAAATGGGATAAATTGAACACATCAACAAAACATTGCAGTCAACCAAAGGAGTCAGCCCCTTCCTTTTACTTCTGCTATTTGCAAAAATGAAGGAGGTACTTGTGGCATGGGAATATCCAGGAATGATGGCAGGTAATGTAGTCTTGAAGTCATCCTATCACATTTTCCCAATGAGGGGAGATTAGTTAATTTCAGAGAAAACGTCTGCATTGTCAGCATGTCTGCCTGTTGGGACTGATATTTTGAGCCTGATGGATTGACTTGTATTGTGGAATCAGTCCACTGCTTGTGGGATGAAATAGTCATGATGAGCTAGCCTCATTTTCTGCTGGCCATTTGGTGAATGTCATTAACGTGATTAGTAGTGTGTAAGTAGCAGAGGCCATCAGTTCATAAATCAGCTATGTTTTCAGTTTGATCTTGTATCTAAGGGGATAGATGCAATTTTCATTTAAGGGATTATATCTTGCTCTTAAAGTAACTGTGAAATCTTAACTTTCGTTTAGTTTCATTTTGCAGTAGTGGACTGTGGACAATTTACAATGACCAATTAACCTAACCGATACATATTTGGAATGTGGGAGGAAACCAGAGCAACCAGATGAAAGCTATGCACTCGTGGGAAGGTATACAAACTTCTTACAGTGTCACAATTGAACTCCAAACTTCAATGCCTCATGCCCTAAACAGCTGTAATAGCGTTGCACTAACCGCTATACTACAATGGTGCCCCAATCTCTTGTCCTTCCTCATGTGCAAACCTACCCGTCACTTCCAATAATTAGCCACAGTATTCGGCTTTTGAACCTTTTAACGTGATAAAAAAGCTGCCAATAACTTACACTTGAGTTGCTGACTAAATATTGAGGTGGCTTTATTTATTGTTTGGAGTCTGTTTATCAATGAACTTGCTGCTGATGTGACAATCTACCCTGGCACCCAATTTAAAGGATTACATGGACAAATATATTGTAACATACATTCACGTTTATGGTGATGAACTTCCAAGTGAGAGTTGCATTGAACACATGTAGGATGCTAATGGTGTGACCGTTTTTTTTAAAAAACTTGTGTGTTCCACTACCCTGCTCTTTTGCACAAACTTGTGATTTTACTGCATGTGGTATTTGTGCAATTTCTTTTTGAAGATATTAAATCCCCTGTGGTTTGGGAGAGAGTCTTTTAAACTTGCTGTGCATAAAAGAAAGAACATGATCATTCCGAACAGATAGTTATTTCTCATTTTGTGTACAACAATGTGGCAAAAACCTCCCGCTTTGACAATACCATGTCTTTTAAAAAGACATCAGTTTAGTTATTAAACTATTTGATAATATCAATGATATTAAACTTAAATATCATTGAAGTTATACTCAACAGGGAGTGCTATTTAGTGAATATGCGCTGAAGTAACATTGCAGATGGAAGATAATGTGGGAAGATGTGATGTTGTCCACTTTGGTGCACAATATAGAGGAGTATTTTTGAATAGTGAGAGATTGGTCAGTTATGACGTTCAAAGAGACCTAGGGTGGTTTGTGCACCAGGATGAAATGAAATTAGTCAGAAGCTAAATGGTAAATTAATCTGTGATGAAAGGAGGAAAGTGGTTGCAAATGCTGAAATCTAGAGTGAAAAAGAAAATGGCCGTGTCAAGGGTCTTGATTCAAGACATCAACCATCCCCTTGCATTTACATGTTTTGCTTGACGGAGTTCTTCCAGAAGATTGTATTTGCTTTACGATTAAAAACTTTGACTACAGGAGTAAGCAAGCAATGAATCGTTTCGGGCCTTGGTGAGATTACTTTTTTTAGCGTGTCGCACCAGATAGCTATTCTTGTCTGGTGCGTGGTGTCAGGATTGGTCTCCTTTCAGATTAACCGGATCACGATATGAACGTTCCTGACTCGACCCTCCCCACCCCCCCCCCCATTTTTTTTCGGAGGCCGAGTTGCTAGCTCGACGCTCAACCCGGCACGGGATGGAAAGCATGCTCGGGGGGTGGGGAGGGGGGAGTGGTTCGACTTGGATTCGAGCTCCGGGAACCTTCGCTCCGGAGTCCGGTGCTAATGACTGGTATACAGGCAGTTGTGGTTGTCTTACATCGGAGAGGATATAGCAGTCAGAAAGTGAGTACAGCAACAATTTTCTAGCCTGGTTCCAGGGCTGAATATGTGGAAGGAGCTTGAGGGGCTAAATGCAAGGACATGATTTTCTCTGACTGAGGAGCCTGAGCATAGCTTGAGAATAACGGACACGTCCTGCAGGACTGAAATGAGAAGTTTCATTCAGGGTGATGAACTTTTGGAATTCTCTGGCCTCTGTTCCAGTACAACCTCTGGCATTGGTCATTCAAAAGAACTGGCTCTGAGATCAATCACCAGCAGTAATATTGATGAAAACGCAGAGCAAATCCATAAGCCCTGCTTCTACTTGTGTTCTTATGTCAATGTCTATTTCTTTGTGGATTTTGTGTCATTTTAACACATTTTCTTTCCTCATAGCATTGCCTCTTGCTGAGGTATGGTGACCTTATTTTGCCATTGCTCATGGTTGCTGAGGCCGGAATGATATCTACTGGTGTGGGATATCTCAGCTTTGTCTCATTCAGGGGTCAATATACAATAGGTGCAGGAGTAGGCCATTCGGCCCTTCGAGCCAGCACCGCCATTAACTGTGATCATGGCTGATCATCCATAATCAGTACCCCGTTACTGCCTTCTCCCCATATCCCTTGACTCCGCTATCTTTAAGAGCTCTATCTAATTCTTTCTTGAAAGTATCCAGAGAATTGGCCTCCACTGCCTTCTGAGGCAGAGCATTCCACAGATCCTCAACTCTCTGGGTGAAAAGGTTTTTCCTCAACTCTGTTCTAAATAGCCTACCCCTTATTCTTAAACTGTGGCCTCTGGCTCTGAACTCCCCCAACATCGGGAACATGTTTCCTGTCTCTAGTGTGTCCAATCCCTTAATAATCTTATATGTTTCAATCAGATCCCCTCTCATCCTTCTAAATTCCAGTGTATACAAACCCAGTCACTCCAACCTTTCAACATATGACAGACCCGCCATCCCGGGAATCAACCTCGTGACACTTGGGTCACACTTGGATGGGATTACTGGTCAATGGTAATGAATGAGACCACTGCTTAAATCTCCCCTGTGTCATGCTTTCAGGCTGACTTGTTTTTCACAAGAACGTGCGTGCGGCTTTGTTTGTGGTTGATTCGCTGCGATTTATCGCAATCCATCGGTCAGTGCCCTGAGTCTGGACTTCCGCTCGCAATTCCATTGGCTGGAATTGAATGTGAAGAAAGCCTCTGCAATCCAAAGTCCATTGCACCAACACTCTCCTTTACGTTAACCACAAGACATGAGCAGCCTCAAAGACCAGGCTGTGCTGCAGACCATCTTCAACACCAACAACCCATTTGGCGATGATCTCTGGCTAGAAACAGAGGTCGAACTGACCGATGACGGTGAGTCTATCTCAGTCTCAGAAGGTTAAGTACGAGAGAGGGAGCATTATCAATTTATCTTGTGGGCAGCATCAAATTCATCTGGGATAATCTCAAGGGGTTGGCTGAGACGGCTGGGCTATTGAGAATGGTGTTTGGCAAGGCTATCTCTATAGAACCCCAGCGCTGTACAGTCAGTAGTCTGTTATAAAGCATGCTGAGTCCGCACCCGGGAATGAATGTGTGTCTAGGGGGTCACATTCCCCATTCTTGTCAGGCCACCCTGAACCTCACTGTCAGTCCTCTGACACAGGAAAATACTGTACATAATCCAAACCACTTGTTAGTTGTTCTTTCTCTACCTCCACTTGGATCCCGTGCAGGGATTTCAAACTAGTATCATGTTGTAGGTATTTTGCATATTTGCTTTATTGACCCTATCCATTGTTGTGCTTAGATAGCAGGTTTGATTCGGTGCTGGTGGAACAGGCCAAGGACTTAGAACTCCGTGGAGTATCTCTGGCGGAGTCTGGGAATATTGATGCGGCCGTGGATTTATTTGATCAGGCCATCGCAATTATTCCCGAGCGAGCATCTGCTTACAACAATCGCGCACAGGCTCTCCGACTAAAGGGAGATACGACAGGTAACGCAATTATTGTATAAAACAGGAAATAAATACACAGCTTGGAGGCGAGAAATGACCCGAGTTACTATTGCCTTTTAATCAGCAGAGGGCCTACCAGTTTGTGTGTGTGTGTGCGTATTACAAGATATCTCAGCCAGTGCGTGTGAAGAGTGGATGACTGCTGTAAGGATTGGCTGGCAGCCTTGATAGCCTACATTTGACTTCATAGGCAGACGCTTTGATAAACGGGCCAATGGATGAACAGCTGGGGCAATCGATAAGTAGGATGAAGGTAAGTGGGTTAAGGAAGAAATGGGGTGTTAAGTACAATGATGGATAGATGAGTTATTACATAGCTGGCATCGCGCAGTGTTTACATCTGGCAGCTTGCTATAAATTTGCAAATGTCAGTATTTGTCAAATTATTACTGAGATTTACAGTGATAGCAACAGCCCAGTGACTGGATATTGCAACAAATATGGATTCTTTGTTTAAAATCTGTGCAGATATCCTGGATCATGTGTGCAAACAGGAGTGCATGATGGTTTCACCATGCAGAACAATCAACGGGCGCTGTACAGCCAAGACACTTGTCTTGTACTTCTTGTCCATTAGCTCTAAAATTAAAGATTCTAGATTGTTTAATGCCATTCCCTGTACCCAAGTGTAAGAAGAAGGAAATAATTGTTATTCCAAATCCGATGCAGCACAAAAAAAAACACAATAATCATAAATAAACAAGATAGCTTTTTGGTTGTATGTCCATAAAGTGACGCCAGGCTGTACATCAGGTGACTGATGGGAAATAATAAAGTAATGGTAGTGTTGCTCAGTCTTGTGGAAAGTAACTGTTTTTAGGTTTGGTGGTCCTGGCATAGACACTATGTAGTCTCCTCTGATGGAAGTGGGACAAATAGACTATGAATAGGGTGGATGGGATACTTCATGGTGTTACTGGCCACCTCATGAGGTGTTCAGTTCTGGTCACCTCATTACGGGAAGGATGTGGATACTATGATACTATAGAGAGAGTGCAGAGGAGATTTACAAGGATGTTGCCTGGATTGGGGAGCATACCTTATGAGAATAGGTTGAGTGAACATGGCCTTTTCTCTTTGGAGCAACGGAGGTTGAGAGGTGACCTGATAGAGGTGTATAAGATGATGAGAGGCATTGATCATGTGGATAGTCAGAGGCTTTTCCCCAGGGTTAAAATGGCTAACACATGGGGGCATAGTTTTAAGGTGCTTGGAAGTAGGTACTGAGGGGATGTCAAGGGTAAGTTTTTCACACACAGAATGGTGGGTGCATGGAATGTACTGCCAGCGAAGGTGGTAGAGGCGGATACAATAGGGTTTTTTAAGAGACTCTTAACTAGGTACATGGAGCTTAGAAAAATAGAGGGCTGTGCGCTAGGGAAATTAGGACGCTTCTGGAATAGGTTACATGGTTGGCACAACATTGTGTGCTGAAGGGCCTGTAATATGCTGTAGGTTTCCATGTTTCTATGTTTTCTGGCACCTTTCTGTAGATATGTCTGTGATGGTGGGTAGGCTGGTGCCAGTGATGCACTGGGCAGTTTTGGCTACCCATTGTAGAACCTTCCTGAATGCTGCAGTGTAATTTCCATACCATGCAGTGATGCAGTTTGGTAGGATGCTCTCTACTAGACATCTGTAGAATGACATGAGGATGGGTGTGTAAAGTCCAGCTCTCTTCAACCTCCTCAGAAAGTGAGCTTTCTTGACTGTGTTGGATATTCTTACAATTAACACAGAGCTTTAAAACTGCCAAGAAAAGTGGCAAAAGAATTGAGTCCTGATGTAGGGTCTTGGCCCGAAAAATCGACTGTTCATTTCCCTCTATAAGATGCTGACTGACCTGCTGAGTTCATCCAGCACTTTATGTGAATGTGTGTGTATGTGTTGCAGAAGTGCCTGGGGAGTGATTATCTGTCCAAATATATCCATTGGCTGATGTTCTGTGTATTAATTCATTATGAAGCATTTGACTGACCACTGGATAATTTGTGCTCCAGGGGCTCTGAGTAGCTTGAACAAGGCAGTGGAGCTAAGTGGAGGCAAAGGGTGGACAGCCAGCCAGGCTTTGGTCCAGCGTGGACTTCTCCACAGACTCAACCAACGGGATGCAGAGGCTCTGCAAGACTTCCGACAGGCGGCCGAAATGGGTAATAAGTTCGCTAGGAAGCAAGTGACCCTCATGAACCCCTATGCAGCTCTATGCAACCGCATGCTGGCTGAAATGTTGAACCTCAGAAATCCCAAGCCCTCTCCACCACCATCTCTGTGAGGGGTCGTATTCCATTGGTAGCTGAGATGAGTAAGATTGATGCTTCTCCACATCTGTTAATTTTCTTTAAAATTATTTACATTTTTGGCCCTGTTTATTATAAACTCAGAGCACTACAACACAAAACAGGCCATTTGGTCTATCTAGTCTATGCCAAGCTATTAATCTGCCTAGTCCCATTGACCCACATTTGTACCATAGCCCTCCATATCCCTCCCTTCCATGCATGTATCCAAACTTCCCTTAAATGTTACAATTGAACCCTCACCCACCTCTTCCACTGGCAGCTCGTTTCACACTTGTACTACCCTTTGAGTAATAGAGTTCCGCCTCAGCTTGACCCTTTTACCCTTAACCTATGACCTGTAATTCTAGTCTCATCTGTTGTGAAACAGCCTCCCTCTTTGCTCCTGGATGGATTCATAGTTGCCACTCCTGGGCCTTGAGACTTGATTCTAGTTGGCTCCAACTCTGGACTTGCCCCCTCCTGCCATCTCCCTCTTTTAAACTATTGGGTAACGCCATTGTTTGAGAGGGAGCCATGGTCACCACCAAGCCCAGTTAGGCTCCTTGCCCATCACACTTTACCAGATCCTTTGAGGATTCTGCTGTTGGTTATTAGAGCTTGTGTGATGGAGGCGTGCACCCTTGCTTGCCAAATTATGTAGCAGTTAGCCAAGCCATCTTATTAGTTGTTAATGGACTATAAACAAGGCATGCATTTGCTACTACTAGTTACCCAATTCTGTGGAAAGGCAGTCTCATCCCTTAAACTGGTAACCCCAGACTGTGAGTCTGCAGCTATATGACTAGTTATCAAATTTAGAATGAGGGTCTATCCCTCTACATACACTATTCACCCAAGAAATAGTTACCTTTATTTATAGTTTTAGTATTTGACACCTATCAAGGATGGGGCACCACGGTAGCATACCGGTTAATATGACGTTATTACAGCTCAGGGTGTCAGAGTTCAGAGTTCAATTCTGATGTCATCTGTAAGAAAGTTTGGGTGTTCTTCCTGTGTGCGCGTGTGTTTCCTCTGGATGCTCCAGTTTCCTCCCACAGTCCAAAGACGTACCATTTAGTAGGTTAATTGATCATTGTAAATTGTGATTAGTCTAGTGTTAAATAGGTGGATTGCTGGGCAGCATGACTCGTTGGACTGTGAGGGGCTGTTTCACACAGTATAACTAAATAAATAGAAATAAAATAAATAAAAATATAGCTTCATCTTTTGATTATAAATTTAATATAATTAAGTTCAGCCTTTCTCA